>NC_135287.1:3244687-3894375 GCF_051311805.1 Agelaius phoeniceus
GGCATTGCTGACAAACCTGGGCCATGCCAGCAGTGTCCCTGCCCCTGTCCCTGGCTGTATTTATCATTCCAACCCTGTCCTGGGTCCCTGGCCTGCATCCCACCTCTCATCCCAGCCTCCTCCTGCCTCTGGCTAATTAGGGACAGCAGAGCCTCATTAGGATGGCGTCCAGACAAGGGCTTTGACCCTTTCCCTGCAGCTCTTGGATGGAAAGTCAGGATGTGGCTCATGGGGACTGAGTTTTGCAGTCCTGAGGACTCTCTGCCTCCTTCCCCCTGTTCTGGGGGTGCTGGGGGATCTCAGTATCCCACAGGATGCTCCTGGATGATCCTGAGAATAGCCCTGTGCAGGAGCAGCGCTATCTCAGACTATCAGCACCCGTTTGTCTGGTTTCTTATGAATAATTATTAAAAAAGAAAGGCAAGAGAGGCAGAGAGAGCTGAGGAAATAATCTTTTTACATTTTAATCTGAGCAGTTTTCAAGCAGTTTGATAAGGCGGGTTGTAGAAATGTCAGCTTCCCCTTATCTCTAATTGACTTAAAGTAGAAGGCAGCTTTAATCCCGGCATGCAGAGGAGCTTCTGATGGGGAGATGAGGGCAATTGATTTCTGCCTTTTTAATTAACAGTCTGACTGCTTTTAAAAACAATAGGGAGGGGGGAAAGGAAGGGGAAAAGCACATGGTGACATTTGGAGCTGGCGGCGTGGGGATGGACAGGGGCTCTGGGGCTCTCCAGGAGGATCAAGGTGCTGCCCAGCTTCCAGAGAGTTAGGATGGACTGGTTCCAGTTTAAACAGGGAATTGCTTCCTGGAGAGGGGGCAGAGAGTGGGGCTGGGGGATTCCCTGCATTGAGCAGCCTGTGAGGATGGGGGGTGTCCTGTGCCAGGCCCCTGAGCTGGGGACTGGGCGTGCTGGCTCTGCTCAGGCTGTGGGAGCGATGGAGGGTGACAGGCTGTCCTGGGACACATCCCTCAGCCACCCCACCAGGGCAAACCCACAGTAGATGGAGAGGGGGACATGGTCCCACTATCCTGTGCCCCCTCCAATATCCTGGAGCTGCTGTGAGGAGCAGGACCATGGGTTTGGCCAGGAAGGGGCAAAATGGATGCCATTCCTATGCCAGGCTTTCCTCTTGCCCCCTGACCTTGCTGTAGCTCTGCTCCCCTCCAGCCCACACACACACGTGTTTGTCGGGGTGCATGGAAAGTGCTTCCTGCATGGGCAGCCCAGGAAGGAGAGGTTTGCTTGGAGTCCTCTCTCACACTGGATCTGTAGCATCACACAGATGATCTCCACAGAGTCCCCAGCATCCTGCAAGCTCCAAATTTCCCGTGACCCCACCAGGCAGCACATCACCAGTGGGGAGGAGGCGAGTTTTCTGCAGAGGTGGTTTTCTGTGTGGGAAAGCAGCCCAGATGTGCTGATGATTATGGCTTTCACAGCAGGGGAGCTGCTGCTGCCACTGTTCCGGCTCCATTTGCTGTCCTGCTGCAATTGGCTTCCACGTGTCCGCTTAAGTGTCAGCCACGCAGCAGAGGATTGTTTATGCAGCACTTAGTACCATCCATGGGGTAATGGGCTGTGCAGAGGACCCTGGCATAATTGGCAAAATGTCTGGAAGTGGATTAGCCGTGTGTCTGCACGGCGGATATTTGGAAATAGATACATACGTTCAATTTTTAAATACATATTAGAGCTAAAGTCCTGCTCGGCACGGGGATCGCTGCACTGGGGTTAATGTTGTGTGAATGGAGGGGGTTCCAATCTCCCAGGAAGGCTGGGAGAGGCAGTGCTGGCTGCCTGGCTGGATACCAGGAGGGGCTGTGTCTAGTGGGAGGTGTCCCTGCCCGTGGGAAAGGGTTGGAACAAGACAATTTTTAATGTTCCTTCCAACCCACACCATTCTAGGGCTCCGTGACTCCATGAGATTAGTGGTTCACGCAGGATAAAGCTTTTTCATTACAGCTGGACATGGGAAGCAGGACTTGCACCCAACTTCATCACTGTGAAGGGGCTGTGTGTCCATGGTGGGGCAGGACAGGAACAACCTTCCCCAGGAGAACCCCCCATGCTAAAGAGCTGCTGAATCCCAGAACTTTTAAAGTTTGAAAAGACCTCCCAGATCAAGTCCAACCTGTGACTGATCCCCACCTTGTCAACTACACCAGAGCAAGTCCAGTAGCCCCTTGGACACCTCCAGGGATGGCGATTCCCCCAGGGATAAGCAGATTTGGGATTGTGGCTGGAGGAGAGCAGAGGGATGCAGGAGCATCCTGGGAACACCAGCTCTGTGCCAGTGGTTTATTTGCACTTTGCTCAGGCTCTCAATGGAGGTCAAGCTGTTCTCTCTCAGCCGTGCCCCAGCTCCCCTGGGCTTCATCCTGCTCTTGTGCATTCCTCAGCCTTCTTTTTATTCTTATTTTCTCCAATCATCTCCTCTCCTACCAGCAGGAGGGAGAGGAACCACTAAACCTGCCCAGGGACACGAGCCTGGACACATGGTGCTCCATGGCACCTGGAGCAGAGGATGGCAACTTCCAGACGTGGGGTTTGGGGCCATCCCAAGCATCCTGGGGGTGCAGAGCCCTGTGTGCCTGCTGGCACCAGCCTTCTCAGCCCTCCCATTGCTCATTATACTCCAGGCACTTGCAATGAATTGTTTAACGAGCTTTCTGTGAGGCTGAGCAGATGAGAGGAGCGCGGAGCTTGGAAAGGAGAGGAATAAATTGGGAATGCTTTTGATTTTGAAGAGCCGTGATGAGCAGGAGGGAAATCAGACCTGGAGCATCCCTATCAAGGGTTTGGCATGGAATAGGGCTTAAAAATGGAGCTTGGCCCTGTTCTCTGGTATTTTTAGCCCAGATGCAGGATTGCAGGACCTGCGTTTTAGCCGTGTGTGTTGTGAGTTCCAAAGGGTTTGGCGTCTGCTCAGAGCAGTGGTTTATAGGTATCAGATTTTTGGCTTTTAGAGCTCCCTAATAACTCATAATTTCTTAATACCATGTGCTGTCTCTCTCGTTCTAACAAATCAATTTGTTATGGGTTATATCTGCTGCTGAACCGTGGTGGGGAGGAGAAGGAAGAACAGTTTTCTCTTTGCACTTTTCACATTCCCTTTTATATCCTAAGGGTTATCAAGTCAGCCACCAAAATGCCATGGCTTAATGTGATGGGTATTTAAAGTATAAAACAATCCCAACAGCAAAGTAATACAGCAGCAGAAACACTAAACCACATCTGAAGTGATGAAATTGGGTGCAAGTCCTGCTCCCCATGTCCAGCTGTGATGAAAAAGTGTTATTCTGTGTGAACCACTAATCTCATGGAATTATGGAGCCCTAGAATGGTTTGGGTTAGAAGGAACATTAAAAATTTTCTTGTTCCAACACCCTGCCATGGGCAGGTACACCTCCCACTGGACCAATACGTCCTGGTCCTGAAATTCCATTTAAATTGTTCGGTTCCAAATATAAAACTTATATTCCAAATATGTATTTTCAAATATGAAAATTGTTCCAAATCCACCCAGATAAAATCCTTGCTGCCTCCAGATCATCTCTTGCCTCCTCATCATCTCCAAGGAAAAAGAAACTGGGGATCAAGCATAAGGGCAAAGGTGTAGACACTCAGGATACAACAGCCTTGATGGGTTGGAGGCTTTGCTCCAAACTCCTGAGGAGATTTGGCAAACCACGAGGTTTCATTAAAAATTAATGGACCTTAGGCTGGGAATTGCATGGAAAAATAGGAATTGGACCTCTAAAATCACCTTGGTCCTTTGGGAAGTGTTGTCCTCGTGGTTCCCATTCCCAAAGCTCAGCATGGATGTAGATGATACAGCTCTGGTGGTGGCATTGATTTCCCGTCAGGATCAGGCTGGAGGGGCTCTTTCTTCAACCAGCCTGAGATTTTTGCAGCTTTGTGATTCAGTATAATTAACATCTGGGAGGAATTAAAGGGGTCTTGGGGGAGAAAAGCAAGATCTGAAGTTTAAATAACAATTTGGTTTCAGCACAATTAAAAATAAGCTGCTTTGCGATTACCGGCACGGCTGCTTACACGGAGATGTAAACGTGAGCTCTGGGAGGAGGAGATAAAGGTAGGGATGAACATGGAAAGAGCAAGAGGCTGAGGAAGGACTAAACCTGATCCTCAGGCTCTGGGGAATAAATCCAGGTTGCACCAATACAAAAAACATCACAAAAAGCCAGAGCTCAGTTGCCACTTGTGGTCTTCTCTAGAGCCTCCTTGTCATTCTTTATATGCAAAAATGGATCTGAGCGCCAGCTCCACTCACCAAAGGAAAAAAAAAAACCCAGATCCACTCCAGAAAATCAAATATTTTGCAGGTTGGGTGCCAAGACCCTCTTGAAGCTGATTGGTATCAGTGGCCGTCTGGGAATCTCATGCGATTCCTTTAATTGCTTTATTTTCCCTCCTCTGATTGCATCTCACAATGTAGAATTGGGAAACAGGGAAAACTGAAGCAAACAGAAATTTTTGAGTGCAAATGAAATGCTCCACTTGCCCAGCAGCAAAACATTTGGAGAAAACTTCAGCTTCGGGCCTGATTTGAAATAAAGCCAAATTTTTACCAACTTGCAGCAAATTATGGGTTTAATCCTGGTTTGGGAGGCTTTGTGATTGAATATGTGCAGTGAGAAGCAGCTCTAAAAAAGCTTTTTGGGGGGATTTGACCATCTGCAGCCTGGCAGGAGGATATGACAGAGTTCTTGGGGAAATGGCAAAGTGAGAAATACATGATCCAAGGAAATATCATTTTAATCAGGGTTTAGTTGGGTTGTGCAAGCCACCGGTGGAAAATATGACTGGGAGAGTGGAATGAAGCTCCAAACCAATAGATTTGGGATGGGGTGGGTTTGTGGAGTTGAGGATGTTTTGCTTCATCTCCTACTTTCCATATATCCCTACACCTGCTGTGTCCCGTGTTGGACCAGCCATATCCCAAAACCATGAGCCCATCAAAGCCCAGCAAAGGAATAAAGCTCCTCATTTCCTTGCAAACCTGTGTTGTACTTTGTTGGTGAGACTCAGCAGAGTTCCTGGTTTTTCTTTACAGATTTCCATATTTATTACTTGCGTTGCACCGCAGGGGGGAAAAATGTTTTGCAATAGGAAATTTCAGTGGGTTTGGAGATGCCTGTGCTCCTCCTGCTTCTTTGGAGTGTTGGCACCATTTGTTGCTGGATAATTATATTTTATCTGTTTAAGAGGGTGTTTTGGTGGGATTTTTTATGGTTGTGTTTTCTGAGGGAATTTCATGTGATGGTTTTATTTAGATCCTTGCTTGAGCAAAAAACCTTAGAGCACAAATGCAGCCTCTGCTTTGTTTTGAGGGAAAATGCCTGTGGGAATTTAAGGTTTGGAATTGTGTAGGTTCCATGCATTTTGAAGGGTGGAAGATGAGCAGACATCAGTGGAAAGGGAGTTTGAGAACCAAAAGTGACCCTTGACTGCCTTAGGAAAATCCCCAAAGTTCCTTGTAAATGCAACCAAATGCTTTTGAGCCTGTGAGCAGGTTTGTGACACTTGTGTTTTGCATGGACTAAACATGCAGAATATATGGGGAGCTTTGAAATTTGATTTTTAAAGCACAAAAGGCAAGTGGAGAATGAGGCAGGAGAGATCTCCAGGTTAGAGTGTCTCCAAACCTATTGGAAACCTGGAAATGTGATTCTTTTTCCAAGTGGCAATGTGGGACGTGGCAGCTGTGAGAAAGTTTCTCACGCCTTCAAACCTCGCAGAAATTGTCAGTGGGACTGGCACAGGTCAAAAATGACAATCATTCTTATTTTGAAAGACATTTGGACTTGTTCTAATGTCCCTGCTATTTTCCTCACCTTTTTTTTTTTTTTTTTTGACTGCAAGATGTAGAGAGATGAAGCCTGGAGAGCCTGCAACCGCCTGGAACTGATTTGGGTGGAAATTACAAAGGATTTTTTAATCCCTTTCTCTCCTAATAGTTTCTGTGGGTTTTTTGTTTTGTTTTCTTTTTTTTTTTTTTACTTTAAGGTGAATTTGATCCAATAATCTACACAGAAGTAGCAATTTTGCACAGAAACTCAATTTGCATTTCCAAAATACACCCAGAAAAAAAAACATCCCCAGCTTCCACCAGCTACCGCCAACTTGTGTTTCCTCTGGGAATGGGTCTCTCATTTGTCTTTTAATTTCTCAACGCTCACTTGGTGCTTAGTTTTGGGCACAGATTTATTGCAGTGATCATTTCCCCAGCAGTTTGTACCTTTTTCTGTTCAATATTGTTGGTGCTTTGCCTTGCAAGTGGTTTGGGCAACAGTGGGAGTTTCGTTCCTTGTGCAGGAACATCATTCACGGCTCAGATTGAGTCTTCTGGGCGTTGTAGTTGCCTGAATAATAAATAATATTAGCAAAAGTCAGGAGCAGAGGATAATTGGGCAGTGAAATACTTTGTGTTGGAAGTTCTGCTGCTGCAATAGACTTGTTCCTTTCTTTTATTGACCCTTGATTAAATTTTTGTAACAATTACAGACCAATAATAGGCAGCTATTGATTTCTGGGGAGGTGAATATCAAGATTTATGGACAGGAGAGTGGAAGCTATTGACTCTGAGGAGAATAATAGCTGGAATCAAGTGGGGGGTTGCTCATGGAGGCAGGTTCATTTCCATGTCTGATCCAGTGGTTTCTGTCTCTCCAGCTTTGGGATGGACACACTATGGAAATGCAGTGCCCCTTGATGTGGGTACCTGCCTGGTGAGAGCTGTTCCCCCATGGCTTGTCATCAAATGGGCTTTGAGAATGGAAATCTAATTTATCTCCATGTTATCATGGAATTCCAGACTGGTTTGGGTTGGGGGAGACCTCGAGGACCATCCCATTCCAGCCCCCTGCCACAGGCAGGGAGAGCTTCCACTAGACCAGGTTTCTTTAGAGCCACCTTTGTCAAAATCGAGTATTTTCTACACAAAATCCAGTTTTGTAGAGTCCCCAAACTTATAGAAAAGTTGGGACCTGCCCCAAATCCCTGAAATCACTCCTTTTGGCGCTTCTCAATCCGATTCTTGGCACTGAACTCAGTTTTTTTGTTTTGGGAAGTGGTTTGTGCTTTTCTTCAAGATCTTTCCATTTCTCTTGCAATTTGGGAGGAAAAAAGTGCCTGCAAGCTCTCTTTTCATCTCAAAAACTCTCCTAAGATCCCACTCTTGTGCTTATCGCCTTTTCCAATTGAGGCTGGTGCGTGTCCTCCTAGGCACTTGAAATTAAAGGGTGCTTTGAAACAGCGCTTTTAACGGCACCGGGAGGATAACAGGCAGCTGGAAATCGCTGCTCCATCTCCAAACCCACAGGAATCTGGTGCTCCTGGTGGATCTGGAGGTGCTGCTGCCTCCTCCACCATCCCCGTGGATGTGCCAATAGGTGGCAATCTCTCCACGTGGAGATGTGCATGTGGCACCTCTCCTGGCACGTGTTGTCCTCGCTTTGCAGGAGCTGATGTGGGAGTTGGATGTGGCACTGAAGGGAAAGAAGAGGAAAAAGGGGATTCATCTCTTTCATGGTGCTACCTTGGGATTCCTGTGAAAGTTTGGTGGCTTTGCTGGGAGAGTGGGGTGGAAAAGGGGGACAAAGCAACTTCCATGTCCCTTTAAGAGCCTTTGTTGGTGTAATGGGATCCTTGATCTTGCGGCTGCATAAATCACAGGCAGGCAGTTCAAGTCAATTCATATTTTTGCAGTTCGTTAGCAGCTCGGGAGGAAATTGCATTTACTATAATTGCCTCTAATTGCACCAGATTAGTGATTACAATTATTGATGGTGGCTGATTATTCATTAGGCTTCAAATCAATTCCCCTGCTTCATCATTACCCAAAACAGTAACTCTGATGAGGAGAGAAAGAGGTCTGCAGGAGTCTGCGGCCATGCTCCTGCCAGGGAGCCTGCCAGCCTCCAGAAGCCGTGTGAAATCAGCACTCCAAGCTGATTAATGCCTTGACAGGATGGGAAAGGTCGTTAGCCAGGACTTGGGATGCTTTTGGTGGCCAGGAGATTAATTAGTCCATCCCCTCTGCACAGGCAGTGCTTCTCCTGTCTCAGGTGGCTTCCTTAGAGGAAAACGTGAAACGGTGAAACATGGCTGAGCTTTGTGGAGAGGAGTCTCAATAAACCACACATGAAGTGGTCCTGGCGTGATTGGTGAGTCAGGAGAGCGGTGGGACAGAGAGCAGCAAAGGGAGCAGCTCTCCCAGAGCAGCCCTGCATTCCTGCAGCACAGCCCCAGGTGCAGGCAGCCACCTGCGCCGCCTCCCAGCCATGGCTAATTGTCACCAGAGCTGCCTGACTCGCATAATAACCAACGCTCCGGGCCACACACAGCTCCCAGGCTGCCTGCACTCCCAGCTGCAGTGGTGCAGGGGTTGGGTTTGCCATCGCAGCCCTGCTGCCCCGACCCTCTGCCCTCTCACGGGGGGCTGAGCTGCAGCCAGGGTCGGTGCTGCTCCTGGGGGCTGCCCTGCCCTCCCACCTGGACAGCTGTGGCATTCACATTCTCTGAAAATCCCTTCACCCGTGATTTTCTCCTGGGAAGCTGAGAAGCCTCAGAGAAAAGGAAAACAGTTCTTATCTCATTTGCTTCTCCTGTGCTGTGCTCACGTGTGGAATGTGTTTGGAGGTTGTTTACCCACAGGTGATTATTCCATTGGATTCTGCTGGGAGTTGTTTTCACTCTTTGGCCAATCAGGGCCCAGCTGTGTCAAAACCCTGGAAAGAGTCACGAGCTTTCATTATTATCTTTTAGCCTTCTGTAAGGATCCTTTCTATATTCTTTAGTATAGTTTAGTATGGTATTCTTTAATATAATATAGTATCATAAAATAATAAATTAGCCTTCTGAGAGCATGGAGTCAGATTCATCATTCCTCCCTGCCACGGGAGTCTCTGCAAATAGAATAGAGAGCCAGGGCTCTGAGGAGCTGGGGGCACCTGGGATGAGGCTGAGGAGCTCCTGTGGTTCCGTTGTCTGGCATGGGTGATTGTCTGGCTGGCTGTGGCTGGATGTGATGCTGCTCACCGCTCTGACCCATCAGAACATGTTCTTCCTCCCTCCCATCATCATCGAAGCATCACAGAATGCTTTGGGTTGGAAGGGACCTTAAAGCTCATCCAATCCCACCCCCTGCCATGGTCAAGGACACCTTCCACTGTCCCAGGGTGCTCCAAGCTCTGTCCTACCTGGCTTTGGACACTTCCAGGGATGCAGCAGCCACAGCTTCTCTGGGGACCCTGTGCCAGGGCCTCAGCATCCTCATGGGGAGCAACATCTTCCCACCTGCCCTCTGGCAGTTTAAAGCTATTCTCCTTTGACCTCTTCCTGGCCTTTTCCAAAGTCCCTCTCCAACCATTCCCAGTCTGGGATGAAGGGTGCTTCAAGATCCCAAGCTGTCCCAGGGGCTCCTTTGCAAACATTAATTATATTTATCTTAAACTGACTGGTGGGTGCTAAGAGTGGATGTGGTTTGGCAGAGCTTGAACATGTCCCCAGAAGTGATGGATATGTGAGCAGCCTTCCATGTTCTGGGGATCTCATTCCAGCCATCCCCCCTGCTGTCCCCACAATGAAACAGACCCTGGATTCCTTCCTTTTGTGGGGACTGAGGGATGAACTCAGTCCTTAGAGCAGCTCCAGCTGTTGGCCTCTGTCCCGTGATTTACACCAGCCCAGGGACCTGAGTGCCAGAGTTATGCCTGTCAGGCAGGATTGGGATTTGTAGCTGAGCAGGACATGCAGGTCCCAGCTGTCTTCTTAAAGGCCACTTATTACCTACATTTCCCACCTATTGATCCTGGTTCTGCTGCCGTGCTCAGACACTGCTAGGAAAAAAGAACCATAAAAAGAAGGGAAAGGTTGGTTCTGTTCATTAATCTCAGCCGCTCCCATCATCGGGAGGAACAGGGCCTGAAGGCTCAATTAGCCTTGGTGGCTGCAGCCCGGTGACACATGGCAGCTTCCATCACTTTCCTCACAGATCCTTTCCCTCCCCACGTCTGTCTCCAGCTGTTTATCCCTCACAGCTGGCCCTGAGAGGCCTTGGTGCCGGGAGACAAGGTGGGGAGCACTGGGGAGCACTGGGAATTGCAGCCTGCACCCAGGTGAGGATGGGAATGTGGTGGGCAGGAGCTGACTCAGCTGAGACAGACAAGGTCACTGGTGTCTGCCTTCTTGTGCAGGATTTGGAACTGCTGTGAGATCCATAGGGATGCTTCTTTTCAAGATCTGGGATTTTTTTATCTGAAAGTGAAAGGATTTGGGTTCCTAAATCTCCATCCCACACTTGCAGTGCCAGCGCTGTTGCCATCTCAGGTGTGCGTCACCTGCCAGGACAGGGAGGGAATTACGTGGGTTACAGGGACATCTCACCTCACTCTGAATGTCCCACATGTAAATCTGGCTCATCTGGACCTCCTGCAGTGCCAGCAATTGCATTTGTCCTGAGGGAGATGAGATTCAGATTGTGGTGCTGATGCAGCTCTGTAACATCTCCTGCTGGGGCAGAGGCAGAGCAGGCTCTGGTTTAGGAATATCCCAGGGGTGTTTGCAGGATATGAGGCCAGAATCAGAGCCAGGGAATCATCAGAATCATGGGATGGCTTGGGTTGGAGGGGACCGTAAAGCTTATCCTATTCCACTCCCTGCCATGGCAGGGACACCTCCCACTGTCCCAGGCTGCTCCAAACCCCATCCAACCTCACCTTGGGCACTGCCAGGGATCCAGGGGCAGCCCCAGCTGCTCTGGGCACCCTGTGCCAGGGCCTGCCCACCCTCACAGGGAACAATTCCCAATTCCCAATATCCCATCCATCCCTGCCCTCTGGCACTGGGAGCCATTCCCTGTGTCCTGTCCCTCCATCCCTTGTCCCCAGTCCCTCTCCAGCTCTCCTGGAGCCCCTTCAGGCCCTGGCAGGGGCTCTGAGCTCTCTGTGGAGCCTTCTCCTCTCCAGGTGAGCACCCCCAGCTCTCCCAGCCTGGCTCCAGAGCTGAGGGGCTCCAGCTCTTGGAGCTTCTTTGTTGTCTCCTTTGGAATCTCTCCAGCAGCTCCAGGTACTTTTTATGTTTAGGACTCACCCCACGACTGCTCCCCTCTGGCTCCCACCTTCCCAGTTACCCTCTGCCCCTTTCCTGGCCTTGGCAGGGCTGAGCAGCATCCATTCCATTCATTTGGGAATTCCTGCCTCCTGCATTTTGTGTACCATGACTGCCCCGTTTGGGCCTCTCTGCTTTTCCTTCTAATTTGTCTGAGCATATGCTCAGGAGCGATTTGTTTGGTGATTGTTCACAGAAAAGAATTATTCTTTTATCCTGCCATTCTGAATAGCCACGAGCATCTCCAGTCCCTAATTATTTTGCAGTTTGCATTCAGCAGGAAATGCTACAGCAAAATTCAGACAACTTGCATTCCTCTCCCACTGTCTCTGAGTGCCCAGCCTTTGCAAACACCTGTAGGATTTTGAAATGCTGTGGAGAAATCTCCTCTTCCACTGAGGAAAGAAGTAACTCCAAAATAGGGACCAAAAGTAGGTTTTAGGTTAAAAGGCAGAAAAAGCAACCCCAATATTTTCCAATCTGATTTTTAAGGACTAAACTCCTGCTGAAGGTTTGGGATCAACAATACTGAGAGCACCTTCCATGGGTTTGCATGGAATTAGTTAAAATGGATTTATAGAAAGGGACTTTTAAGCAGTTTCTCTTTGAAAACTTCAACTTGCAAAAATTAAAGGAAAAACTAAGGTACCAGTAGGGAATAAAACTGGCATCATCAGAGCCTTTCTAGTGGAGCAACACAGCTTGAACTGGACTAATGAGCCTGAGAGTTTAAAAAAAAGATTATATATGTCTCTGTATCTCTATATCTCTGTATCTCTGTGTCTCTGTATCTCTAAATCTCACATTTGTACCTTTGAAGTCCTGGCAGTTGGATATCTTGGATTTGGCTGGGCTGCAAACACACATGATATGGATGTCCACTATTTATTTTGAATTTTCTGCATTTGACTACTTCCATCATTGTTGCAAGAGGCTCCTCTTCCCCTGTGATGCTGCCAGTGCCCAAAAGTGACATTAAGTAGGTGCAGAGTTTGTCCTGGGGGTGTCCATGAATCTCAGTGATGGCAGAGGGGTCTCCTCCTCCTCGTAATGCCGAGTCAGCATTATTTAGGAAGCTGAATAAGGAATTTGGGATCTGGGATTCTCATTTTGGGGTGGAAAGATCTTTACCTGCGCATAAAAGAAGTTAGAAAATTATTAACTAGCTGAAATAGTTATATCCAAGCTGGATAATTTACCTGCTCCCAGGCAGTGTCCTTGCAGGATGTGAGCCTAAGAGAGCACACGACTCCCAGCCTCATCCCTCTCCTGCCTAAGTGCTCCAAGGGAATTTTCGGGCGATTTACGGCTGACTGAGGAGATCAATCTCTCCAGCAGATGGGAGGGAACTCATTTTGGGGTTTTGAAGCAAACACAGTTAAATCTTCTTTTCCCGGCTGAGCTGCTTGTCTTGGAATGACAGGAGGGCGGACAGCTGGGAGCCCTTCCCTGCTCCTGCCAGGAGACTCAGGGATGCCTTTGTGGCATTCACATTCTCTGAAAAATCCCTTTGCCCAGGATTCTTCTCCTGGGAAGCTGAGGAGCCTCAGAGAAAAGGGAAACAATTCTTATCTCATTTGCTTCTCCTGTGTTTTGCTCGTGTAGAATGTGGTTGCAGATTGTTTACCCACAGGTGATTGTTCCATTGGTTTCATGCGAATTGTTTTAACTCATTGGCCAATCAGGGCCAAGCTGTGCCAAAACTCTAGAGAGAGTCACGAGTTTTCATTATCTTTTTATTCTTCTGTAAGTATCCTTTCTGTATTCTTTGGTATAGTATAGTTTAGTATTCTTTAATATATTATAGTATCATAAAATAAATTAGCCTTCTGAGAACATGGAGTCAGATTCATCATTCCTTCCTTCATCTGGGAGAAATGCAAATGCAATACTCCTGGAGAAATGGGAGAAATGCAAATGCAATACTCCTTCCCTGCTCCTGGCTCTCCAAACTGCACATGGTTCTCCTGGGGGAGCAGGTGTTGTAGGGATCTGGCATGGGATCTGCAGGCTCATCACCACCAAGGCATTGCTGCTGTTTTTAGGGAAAACCCCAAAACACAAGGATTTATCTGGGCATGGACAGTAGAGCTGAGAGGGAAGCTGCTGGTGGGGGTCTGATCCCAATGGCTGAGCTGTCACTTCGCTGTCTCTGTTGGACAGCTTTCCATGCCATTTCTTTTTGATGGTTTGGAGTGAAGCTACCTGCTATTGTCATGGAAACAAGCTGGATGCAGGGTCAGGTGGCAGCAGGCAGCACAGAGCCATCTGACCCTTGCCTGCCTCTGATTCCCCCTGCTTTCCCTGACATCCTCACTCCAGTTCCCCACCTGGTGCTGCTGCCAGACTCACAAACTGGCTCCCAAGGATGGGTGCTCAGCAGGAAGTGAAAGCAGAGGGTTGCTCCTAACCTTGGCAGGAAATTCCAGCTTTCTGCTGGGCTTTGTGTTGGTTGAATTCATAGTATGGCGATTCCCCCACTCCAAATTCCCTCCACCCCAGGCCTGAGAGGAATTTCCGAGTAAGTGGAAGTTGTGGCAAAAAACATCCCAAATCAAAAAGAGGGAAGTATCCATATCAAATTGTACCTGAGGCAGAATCCTCTGCTTTCTTTGACTGATGCTGCAGGAGGAAAATTGAAGTGAAACACTTGGAATTTATTGAAGAGATGAGAATTGACAATTTGATCTTTTTTATTCCTTTGGTTTTGATGCCATTGCTCAGGTTTGGAGTTAGGTTATTGAAGCAGTGCTGGGAATCAAAAGCAGAATTTGTGGATAGCTGTTCCTGGCTCACAGTCAGACCTCATAGGAGCCACAAAGCTGCTCCGTGCCTCAATTTCCCCTTCCTTAGGATTAACACCGCCTGAGCCGTGCAGGATCTTACTGGGGCACAGCCCATGAGGCAGGGAGCAATTTGGAGGCTGGAAACATTCAGAAATAACTTTTTGTCAGTGCCCAAATTCCCGATCCGAGCGAGAGCACTTCGGAAAGGTCCCAGATGCTCTCAGGGAAGCGGGCTGCTCAGCCAAGCGGGACGGAGAGGCGCATGATACAGCGGAGAACGACAGCCTTGTCACGCTGACTTATGATGGATGAGGAAAAAACCCATTTCTCATCGGCGCTGGGAAGATGTGAAGTGTAAAGAAGGATGCACCAGGAGTCTCCGAGCGATTCATCTTGTGTCGGGCGTGCTCCTGGAGTCGGCAGAGTCGAGAGAGAGCGCGCGCGTCGGCGAAGCCAAAAGGCGCGAGGGAAGGAGGGGCTGGGGAGGAAATTCATTATGTGGAGGATAATCCCAGCGGGAAATATCAAAATGTCAGCAGCACCCCAGATAGGGGAGAGGAGAAAAATTAACTGGGGGCGTTTGTCACCTGGTTAACCAGGCGTGGATTGGAGCATAGCGGTTGGGTGCCGAGGTGACGGCTGCCAGGGTGGGATGGGAGGCTTTGAGGAGCAGGGAGAGGGGCAGAAGGAGCTCTGGATTCAATGGAGAGGGGGAATTTTGCCTTTGGGGCTTCCTTCCGCTTTACAGGCAGTTTCTGCTTGCGACTGGCCCAGAGGCCCCATGCATTTTAGGCATAGATTTCCTCCAAAGTGGGTATTTTAAAGACCCAGAGGGACTCAGATGGGCATTTGGGATAGCTGCTGTAGAGACAGAGGGCATCAAGCAATTGAATACCTTGCCTGGACTGTCAGAAAACCCATCTCAATGTGGGTGCCACATTGAGCTGGCGTTTTCCATGGAAGTTAAAAAAATTACTACATCCTTGCTGCCAAAGGGCTGCTCTTCGCCTCTCAGGAATTAAAAATCTCAGGATATTTTTTAATCCCAAAAGATGGTGCCTCTCTGCTGGCAGAGTGAGGGCTGGTGATTCCCAACTTGGCCACTGGTTCTGGTCCCATTAAAGGCTGTGGAGCCCCAGTGGCCACTGAAGGGAAGTGAGGGAGCCATTGGACAGCTGGGTCCTTGCTGTTGTTTGCCCAATCTACATCAGCCTGGCCACATCCTGTGGTTCATCCCTGGTGCAGAGAGAACCAATTTCCAGCACAGGAGCTGAGCTCCCATCTGGACTGCAGCAGCTGTGTGAAAGGAAGTCAGGACCGAGCCCATCCAGAAAAGAAAATCTTGATTTTCTCCCTAGCCAGGGTATTCAAGGAGTTTTAGTGTTTTATCCCATCCTACAGTGAATTTCCATGCATGGAGCTGCCCTCAGTATCCCCACAGGAGCTTGGGAAGGGTCTGCACTCCAGGAGGGTTTCCAATACCTTGTTTTTCATTTGGTAAATCTAAAAAGCAGCTTTGCTTCGAGAAATCTCTTGGGTCAGGTGGAAGCAGTAAATGGCCAGGATGTTTAGAAATGATTGAGCCATTTATTTCTGAGTGACACCAAACTCGCTGCCCCAGCAGCATTTCCAGCTCTGTGTCCAGGGAGAAGTTTTAATAGCTGGAGTCCCAGGGTGCAGGGTTTGGGATAACAGTTGGGGCTTGACACCAAATAAAAATCCCCTATTAAAGAAATCAGGTTAATTTACTGTGTGAAATGAACCAACTTAAACTGCTCCCGAATAGACAATATATTGTACTATTTTAGTGGGAAAAATTATCAGAAGCCTTAGCAGGAGCCTGTTGGTCTCCTGCCCATGCTGCTCCTGGGGCTCTGATGGATGCTCCGTGCCTTTCTTCCCCACCATAAAACCCTTCTTCATCCAGGTGATACAGAAATCCACAGATGGGAGCACTCAGCATCTCAGAGCTGCTCTCCAATACACTCTGCAGCATCCAGGGAGCTGCTTATTCCATCCTGGGAGCATTTGGAGAGGATTCTGCCTGTGCCTGAAACCAAACCCATGTGGAGGTCTGGGAACAGGTTGCAGACCTCAGAATTAATGTTCCTGTGTGATGCGTTGTGATCAGGGAGGAGACACCTGCACTGAGCTGTTACAAACCCATCAGGGACCCAGAAAGATCTTAGAGGTCTTTTCTAAACTGAATTCCATGATTTTATGAAGCAAGGGAGAGTTGGAAAGCTTTGGGTGAGAGACATCTACTACACTGTAAAATACCAGGGTGCCACTTAGGGCCCCATTCCACTCTCAAAAATTGGTGTGTTTTCCCCATTTTCCCAACAATGCTTTTTTCACCCTATTTGTCTGAAACTTCTCCATTTCAGTGCTGTGCCTGTGTCCTTCAGCAGAGATAAACCCCAAATGATTTCTCCTATCGATCCTCACCGTGAGCATCGCGGGGAGCCAGGGGTGTAAGTGCCACTCTCTTTCTGCGCTGCTCTGTTAAGTGAGACTTTTAGCAGCAAATCTTGAAAGGGAAAGACAAGTCTCCTCCACAGCCGGAGCCCCCTTCTCCTTCCCTCCCCAGGAAGCCGTGGTACAACTTGAAACCGATTAATAATACACAAAGGGATGATGTGGTTGGGCAAAGTGCGGCGGTTTCCTCGGCTACCTTGTGTTATGCTTTTATTAAGCTGCGAACTAAAGCGAAGGAGAGGGAGTGATTTTATAGCCTGCAGCGTCTTGTTTGCAGATTATTTTTCCAAAGATGCTCAGTAGAATATCAATTGGCTGTGATGAGACATCCCGGCAGGTGCTGCCTTGCACGGAGGAGGCTGCACAAGTCCCTCCTGGCATTTGTGTGCTCATCCCGTGCTCTGCCCTGGTGGAATATGGCCTGACACGGGTGGGAACAAAGAGAAAATTTTGGGGTGGGCAGCTCTAAGTGCAGAGGATGGTTTGGGACTGAGGCAAAGCCCCGCTGGCTGTGCTGTTCCATCCCTCCAGCCCGGATCCAGAGGTTTCTGTGGAAGCACAGATGTTCAGCCCCGCACGTCCAGGTTGCAATGGCACTGCTCATTAGCATTTGCAGGGAGCTCTGCGGGGCTGGGGCTTGGCTGGGGGACAAGGAAACAGCCCGTGTGTCAGATGGCAGAGAAGGGCAGAGAGAAGGAAAATGGGAGGGGACCCGGCGGAGTGCGATGACTTCCCAAAGTCACACTGCAGTGTGGGGCGGCAGCCAGGCACCTGCCTGCTCTCTCAGCCCCTGATCTGCCTGCTGGATTGTGCTACCCGAAATAAAACCATCTTTTCTCTCCCTCTGGGGGATGGACTGGGGGCAGCTCGGGGTGATTGGCATCTTTCCGAGCGGCTGTGGCGAAAGCAGCTGAATTCCTGAGTGTACAGCATGAGAAAAACGGGGGGAAAGAAGCTAAGCAGGGGTTTTGCTTTACAAAAGTAATACTTGCTGGTTCTTTGTGATGCTCTGAACCCTCCATGATGCCTTGGAGCCCCTTTAAGCACCGGTTGGTGGAGGGTGCAGACAGATTCCTGCCATCAGGCAGAGCTTCCCAAGAGCCACAAAGCCCAATCAGCAGGAGAGGAGCGGTTGAGGCGCCAGCGGTCTTGGAGCTCTTCAGCTGATGAAGAAGAGCAGGGTCTGGACAAATTTGGAATAAGAAATCAGCTGCTGAGGAGGAACACCTAGTGACCTAGCTGGGGAAAGGAGGCAGAAAGTTCTCCTCTATTACTTGTGTGTCTTTTCAGAGCATCTTTAATCATATCCCGCGTCATCTTCATCAGAGGGAAGGTGGTAATCAAGGCAGCTGCCTGAGGCTGATGCTGTGTCTTTATGCTGCTGAGGCTGTTCTTTTTGGGGTAGTCAGGAGAGCTGCTCTGGAGTGTGGGAGTGCATTTGGGATGTATTTGGCTTTTTATTTTTTTTTATTGGAGCCACTTAGGAGTTGGCTCACATTGTGCTAAGGACAGGGATTGAGATGCTCTTGCCCAGGGAGTTAACGAAAGACAAATGCAATGTAGTCTCTTATTTATTATTTTTTTTCTTCCTGCCTTCTTTTCTTTCTAGTGGTAAAATGATAGAATTTCATGCAGTCAATTGAGGCTATTGAGTTGTTTTGCCACTAAAGTTCTGGAGCATTGACTGTATGGATTCACAGTGTCCCCTCGCAATAACATCCCTTTTAACAATGTGCTATCAAGGGAGAGCTGTGCAGGCTTTAAAAGGTTTTCCACGATTGTATTTCTCTCTCTCTCTCTCTCCACTCGATGTGCTGAAAGCAAACCTGGGGCAGGTTTCAAGGGAAGAAGGGGGCCTCAAGTCGTGGCTGTGAGGGAATTGATTGTGCCTGCATCCTGCTTTATGGCAAGACACCAAATCACAGATTTTCTTGGAGCTGGAGCCACGTGGGATGCTTGCCCCTTCCCTCCTGGGTCCATCACTCCAGCTCTTGGCTCCTTCAGGAGCCACTGAGAGACAGCTAATACTCTGTACTTACAATAAAAGTAAGGGATAAAAGGAATGCAAACCCAAGGCTGAGAGGGAAAGCAAACAGCTGAAAACCCCAATTTTCTCTGAATTCCTGTGATCCCCCCCTCTGTGCGTGCTTGCCCTCATTTGCTGTTAGCTCTGCTCTGCTGCCCAGAGGAGGCCTTTGCCTGAATGGAGCAGCACAGGGAGGTGCCAGGTCGAGCTCCTGGGTGAAATCCCATCCTGGTCCTTCTCAGCATGATTCCATAGTGCTGTTGGTCTTTGCTCTCTGAAGGCAGAGTTTAAATGAGCTTTCCCTTCAGAAGAGAAGCGTGGCTTTGTTGAGCATCCCCTGGTGTGGTCCCTGTGGCTGTCACTGCTCTGGGGCACACCTGGGCACCCCGAGGGTTCCAGGTGGGGCTGGCATAGCTGGGCAGACCCCACTGGGTTCAGTGCCTTGGGCTATGGCCCATGTAAGATAAGCTGCAGCCCAAAAAGGTCTCAGGAGGCGTCATCCAGAGTGGGCTCAGCCTCCTGGGGTCCCTGTGGTGTTCAGTGGGGCAAATCAGAGAATCCCAGACTGGTTTGGGTTGGAAGGGAACATAAAGCCCATCTTGTTCCAGCCCCCTGGCACGAGCAGGGGCACCTTCCCCTAGACCAGACCGGATCTTGGCAGCTCTGGGTCCCCTGAGATCTCCTGGGAAGCTCCGTGTCCGTGCCTGCTCCAGAAGCATCTCTGGCATTGCTGGGCCTCCCACCAGCCCATCCATAATGCAGATCTCTCCAGGTGTCCTTGCTGCAATATCCCTGCAACTGATCAGGCTGGGGCTGGGATATTTATGAAACTCAGCTTTCCAAATTTCAGCTGGTTTTAACCTTCACTCCTCGGTTTCCTGGCTCTACAGTGTGTTCTCTTTTAATAACTGTAACCCATCTGATAATGTTGTTGTAAATTAATGATCTGTTTACAACCTTAACTCTGTTTTAATGAAGACTTTTTTTGTTGAGGAAAATAAAAGCTGCTGTAATTATACCTTGTAACTGCAGGGTTTTATAGCCGGTGAACTCATCCAACAAGCAATTTCGATTAGTTTATCCAGGCAAATATTCTAGTGTTGATTTCATACATATAAAAAACACACACAGCTACTTCCAAGAGCAGCAGAAATAATTATTACTGGATCCCTGTGCCTGTGTCTCGAGAGCAAACTCGTGCTAGATTTTCTGATGCTTACAAAAAGTTGAATTCACAGTGCTGCCTTTCTCTGGGTAAAAGCTTTAATAGTATCTTTCATCTGACTAGTTCCCTATTTTCCCCAAACTTGTATCTTGGAGATAAATGTGTCCTTCCATCAGATTTTATTGAAATGGGTTATAAGGTTTAGAAATCACTGGAGATGGGGAAAGGAAACAGCCGGGCAGGCACTGCCGGTGTGTAAGGCTCATTTCCTCAGGAAACCAGGCTGAAAATGCTTTGGGTGCCATTAAAAAGTTGGAGCTGTCATTTCAGGGGAAAGCTTCAGAGAGACTTGGAAACTGTTTTCCAAGTGGTTAGTTCAGTCTGTGTTTCCCAAAGTGCTCGACTTGGATTGCTGGACAAATTCCTGAATTTCGGAGGCTCAGCAGCCAACTTGTTGAGGACATTGGAAAACGTGGCTGCTCCTTTTGGTACCTGCACTGAGCCAAACACACCAGATCCTTCTGGAGAAGTTGGCCAGCACAACATGTTGATACCTTTGTTCCATTTTACTGGAGATTCTGGTTCTCATGATGTTCACAAGGTCCAAAAAGCCCTCGCCTCCCAGCAGCTGGGGTTGGAGCTGATTGCCAGAACCTTTATGCCAAGGACAAAGACAGGGAGCCAAGGCCATGGGCTGGGATCTGGGTGACCTCAATTTTGGTGCTTTTGGCAGAGCTGGGTGTAGTTGGCAACTCTGCCTTTAAGTCCAGGAATTCCTGTGGGATTGGGGAAGTCAGGTCAGTCTTCCGTGCTGATGGCGCTGCAAAGGAGCGCATGAGGATGGTGATCCCTTCTCCTTCTCTCTGAGCCTCCCCTTCTCTCCACCTGGAAATCGCTCCTAGGCAATTGTTCCCTCCTCCCAAGCTTGCTGATCATGGTTCATACAATCACAGAATCCCAGAACTGTTTGGGTTGGAATGGATCTTAAACCTCATCTCATTCCTACCCCCTGCCATGGACAGGAGCACCTTCCACTGGACCAGGTTAATCCAACCCCATCCAGCCTAACCCTGATCTAATCCAACCTGACCTTGAACACTTCTATGGATGGGGCATCCACAGCTTCTCTGGGCAACCTGTGCCAGAACCTCAGTGCCCTCACAGGAGCTGGGAATCTCCAATATTCCTGGCTGCCTTGAACAGTCCTGGTGCTCACCATCCACACTCAAACCCCAAGATTGTTGCTCTTGTCCTTTCTCACAGTGTCCTGTCCCAGCCCTGCTCTCCTGTTCCTTCACCCCTTCCACGCTACCATTGTCCATGGATCTTGCTTCTCTGACTGCACCTGCCTCTCTTCTGGGCTTTCTGCTCATGTGAGATGTGCAGGTTTAAAAATAACCAGTGCTGGGCATGAAATAGGAATTCTGGCTAATGAGGGCACTGGGATTCACTGCCCATGATCACACCTGGCATAAAACCTGCAGGGTTTGTGCTTCAGACGTGACCTTTGCCATCCTGGGCATGGCACCTAACTGGTGTTTTTCTCAGGAGGAGGATGAGGAGGAGAAGCACAGAGAAACACCAGCTAGAAAAACCCTATCCTCAGGTATAGCAAAAACTGAATTTCCTAGAGATTTTCTTTATTTTATTTGAGTTTCTTTCCTGCGGTAGGATGCTGCTTCTGCCTCGTGGATTCCCTACGTTATCACAGTATCAGTAACACCAGTGGAATGATTTTTTTCCTTGGAGGCTGTCTAGCAAGGCCCCTGGAGCAGGGACACTGGCCTCAGCATGTTGAGCTGCATCCCTGCCTTGCAATCAATTCCTCCAATTCCAGCCCCCTGCTGCAACCACAAAAAGTTGAACCAAAAGCATTTCCCGCCCCTGAAAATCCATTACAGTCCCTGTCACAGGCCTTTTCTCACAGTTGCTTTTTTTTTTTTATTTTAATCTATTTTTTTTTTTGTTGGGTTCAGTGGGGCTGTTTTCCCATCCTGATTACAAGGAGTTATCAGAGAAATCCTTTGCCAAGTGTCAGCCCACAGCCACCTGAGGCAGCTGGAGTAGGAGTTATCAGTGTTTGAACAGGTATGGAACAGGCTCCTGGCCACAGACTGGGGCGATGTCCTTCCTCTTGTCCTTGTGGCAGGCAGGAGGGATCGGCTAATGAAAGACACTGAGGAAAAAATGGCTTGGATTGGAGTCTGGCTGGTCCCATGAACTCCAGCTCTCCGTGTGTGGGATAAGGTCCCCAGGTGCTGAACCAGGACTGTGCCCAGGGATGCTCTGGCTGCTTTGAGCTGTCCTGCCAAAGCTGCTTTTCGATCCAGCATCCCATTTTAAAATTCCTTCTCCTTCTTTCTTAAGTGCAGAGCTCCAGGCAGTATTTTCGATCATTTTATTTTACTTCTTTTTTGATTTTTTTCAATTCCCAAGTGACGCTGCTATCTGAACCTTGGGGATGGGAACGGAAACACTGTGGGAAATCTATGCTTTAATTTTCTGTCTTTTTTTTTTTTTTTAATTTTCCCTTTTCTTCATATCTCCACCAAGGATCTGCATAGAGCTCCTCTATGTATCATTTATTCATCTGTATTTCAGCATGAGAGGCTCTGCCTCGTGATGGAGATGTCATTTGCAAAATAATAAGGTCCCGCTTGCTGCAAGAAGAGCACCCCCACTCTTCCCCCACGAGGTCATTGCCTTCAAATTATAAATCTTTTTAACCATTACCTCATGGGTATCCACGAGCACGGCGCTCAGATTAATCCCAGGTCTGCTTCCTTGGCGTCTCCTCTGCTTTTTCTTTTTGCTGTGCGTTCGGCTCTCGAGCGTCGGATCTGGATTCCTAATTGGGTCGCATCAGAGGATCTTTGCCATCAGCTGCTGAGCTCTCTGCGTTGTGCAGGGGCGTAAGTCACAGATATCATCCCATAATTAAGCTGGTATTAGGTGTTGGGAGTGATGCTTCCCTGTTTGATCCCTTCCTGTGCCATCCAACGTCCCAGCAAAGCCGCAGCACGCGCTGGTCCCTCTGCTCAGGGCGAGGTGGAGACAAACATTAAAAAGGATTTTGGTTTTGTTTATGGGGTTGTTCCTGCAGCAGGAACTATGTAAATGATGAGTGACAGTGGGGCACTGGTGTTTTGGTGTGAAAAAGGCTTTGTTTTGGCCTCTGGCCATCCAATCCAGCAGGACACAGTGCCAGACCCTCATGGAGGGTGCCCATAGGAGCCAGGGATGCAGAGTTGGCTTCTCCCAAACCCCAAATCCATGGACACAGCCTTGATTTCTAATTTGGCTCATCCATACCAGAGCCAAGGGAATTGTGCTATGCCACTGGTGAATCCCTTCCTAAATAAAGATGCTTTTATAGGACATACCCCTGAAGCCCATCCCATTGTCCTCTTCCCTAAATTTTGGGTTTTATTCCTGGCATCTGCCCCCAAACCCACCTGAGGCTGAGCCAGCTGCATCCCAGGAGCTGCTCACGTGTCCACCCTTACAGAGGGGAAATTATTAATGACCCAAGGTGTAATTATCTGTGTCTTAAGTCTTGCTCAGGCTCTGCTGACATCTTTCCAGAGGAGGGAGGAGGGGTTTCAGGGAGACACCTTGCTGTTTAATAAATAAAAGAAGAGATTCATAAAGTGTCTGGCAAGCACATTCCTCACATAGAAATGTTACGGAATAACACGGGATGAATAATAGAAAAGGTTATTGAAAAATTCATAATTTCCAAGCGCCAGTGAAGGCCAGGCTTCCATGCCGTTTATTTGCCTGTAGAAAAGTGATTAAAATATATATTATTGTCCTGTCTATAGGAAAATGTATTATTAAGTGGATACTAGCATGACATTTGAAAAATCCATTTCATTCCATTTAGTGGCGGGCGGTGGGAGGGGAAGGGGGGTCTTTTTCCCGCTTTTGTGGAGGAAGGTTTTAAGGGCGTTTTAGTCAGGCCTTCAGAAAAACAGTGAAAACATAAAGAGGGGGAGGGTTTAATTACAGCCCCTTCCCTCCCAGCGGTGCCCTTCACTCTCTGTTTTCATTCCTTTTTGCCTTAAAAATGGAATGAGGTTCCTTCACCTTTATTTATTGCTTTAATTGCCAAGAAGGGGAAGTGAGGACGGACAGTGGGGGTGCAGGGATGAGGGATCTCGTCCCTGGATGACACGGCTGAAGGGTGGGTGGGTTTCTGCCATGGTTTTCAGAGGTTTTCATCACTGGTGATCTTGTAATGTTGACCTAATCAGGTCAGCCTGGATGACCTGGAAGCAGAAGGACTGTCCTCCATGCAGGCTGTGCTGGTGGGGTTGGTGACACCTAGATTGTCACACTGGGCTCCTCCCTCTTGGGTCATTTCATTAACCTGAGTGCACTCACAGCCCATGCTCACAGACCTGTCCTGAGTCTTGGCTTGGAAAAGGGGAGAATTTGGGTTTTTTGGGGGATGTTGGGTGTGTTTATTGGGCTTGATCCTTCCCCTGATCCATCCAGCCCAATTGTATAATGAAGGGTGAGAAATTGTCCCAAGAAATTTTCTTGACCAAATACCAGGATTTTGATCAATGTGACTATAAAAAATAACTCCAAGTTATCCTTGTGTTCTCTTGGATAAATATCTCCTCTCCAAGCCAGCCACATTCCTGTAATTGTTTTGGGGATGGGTATGATGCAAGGTCTCCGGGCAGACCAGGTCAAACCAGAGGGTGAATTTGTGCTGCACCCGTGGGATCTGATTCCTATAAAACTCCATGTATAAAAACATCTTTCCACAGGGCAAAAGACATGGGTCACTGAACAGATTGTTTTGGGATATTTGGGCTTTTTCTCCAAGAGCAGCCTCAGGAGATGAGCATTTTGGACAGGAAAGTTGTGCCATGCATAGCCAGAGGCATTTTGTATATCCAGTGCATACACTGAATTGATCTGGGGATTAAAAGGCAAGAACTGTCCCCTCTGCTCCATTAATGTCTGCAGGGATGCATCATCCCACATTAGCCTGGATCCGTCCTCGAGACGAGAGGTGGGAGCTTTTCTTCCCCCTCCCCCTCATGCCTCAGATCTTGAGCTGAGTCTATATTTGCTGCGTTAATGACTCGGAGCCAATCTCCAGCTCCTCTTCAGTTTTATTCATAGATCCCATCTGGGACTGTCGGAAATAGAAAGGCAAAACCTGCAAAGAAGCCATGTGGCAGGAGAGGACATGAGGCAAGGAGCTGTTTCTAAAAAGAAAACAAGGCTTGGGATTGACTTAAACTATTCCTCAATCTGGAAGGATTTGCCATGTATCCTCAATTAAGGCACTTTAAAAGACAAAGCTGCTGCTTTTAGGGTTTTAATGAAATGTTTTGATTTTGAGGCAGTGTTCGAATTTGAGCTGGGCCTCCAGCATCTCCAAAAAGCAGCTCACAGAGTGCTGATGTTGAGCATCTCTGGAGGTGATCTCCCTCCATCCATCCATCCATCCATCCATCCATCCATCCATCCATCCATCCATCCATCCATCCATCTGCCCCTTGTGTGGAAAGCCTCAGACCCTGCCCCTCAAATTAGATAAAATACATAAACACAAGCATGTCTGAGACGCAGAGGTGTTCATTGTGTAAAGCTCTTTAAATCTGCATGGAAAATCAGGCTGGGAGGACAGGAATATCGAGATCTCTCTGCAAAGGAGAACTTAATGTACCCAGAAGCCGCTGATAGACTGACTGATAGCCGGAGTCACAGCCCGGTGGGCAGCCTCTTCCCCTCCTGCCTGGAGAAAAAATAACTCTGAGCAGGAATAGATGCTGTGCCTAGGAAAATGGCAATATTTGGTGTGGAGGGGCTGCAGCTCAGTGCTCCCCCTGGAATTAGGAAGGATTAGGGAAAAGGAGCACGGGTGGGTGCAGGGATGACGACGTGGCAGCGACAGCTCCGTGGTCAGCATGGTAAATGTGTGGACTTTTGTGATCAGCCATCTCTCCTTGCTTATTTATTTTTCTTTTCTCCCCCTCCCTGCCTTACAACCTCCCCCCTTCTCATTCTCTACCTCTCCCTGCCCAGCCCCAATACCCATCTTGGAGGATCTAAATTAAAATCTGTTATCATTTCCTGGATAATCCCCTTTGATGCCCTGAATACAGCAGAATCTGTCCTGCTTCAACCTTGCATGTAAGTGCTGATAGCTTTTGAACAGCTAAATGGCTTTGTATATCTCATACAAATGTCTGTCTCATCCAGGAGCTGGCAAGCCCCGCGCAGTCGGCTGGGGAAGCTTTATGAGTTACAAGTGGAATTACTTTGGAGAGATGCTAAGGAGGCCAAACCTTTCAGAACACGTTCCCTTGGCATCTTCTGTCTGGCAGGGACGGGACTTGCATTGTCTTAACCTCCCAGAGCAGCTAATTGGTGTCATGGTGCTGATGCCATTTGTCATCAGGGCTTTCCTGCAGCCAGCCCACTGTGCCAGCCTGCATCTGCCCCTCTGGGCTTGGCACTGGGGACCAGTTTGCCCCAAACCGAGCTCCTGGGGGGCTGTGGGTTGAGGAGAGCTTGGGCAGGGGCTTTGTTTGTGGGTTCTGGGCAGAGCTGAGGGTGAAATGGGTGTTTCATAGAACCGCAGAATGGTTTGGATTGGAAGGGACCTTAAAGCTCCTCTCAGTCCCACCCCCTGCCATGGGCAGGGACACCTCCCTGCACCAGGTTGCTCCAAGCTGGTTTGTGCATCTCTGCCCTGAGATGCACAGGCTCAGATCCTGGTGCTCTCCCAGCAGAGCCAATCTTTGTGCTGGGGCTGGGGCTGCTGGGTGGCAACCCCAGTGTGAGGGGCCCCTTGTCCCTCTCCATCCTGGCTATCCACCCTCACTAGTCACAGGATTTTGGAAGCTCTGTCAGACCCTCCCTCCTCTGCTTTCCCTGGGGATCTGTGTTGTGTCCAGGGATGCAGAGGGATGCCCAGGGATGCAAGGTGAGGGATGTCTCCTTCCTTAAGCCAGCCCATCCCAGCAGCACCTCTTGTGCCGTCCTTGCAGGAGAGCTATGAGGACACGGAGCCTTGCAGAGGGGAGTTTTCCCGGTGGGAATGGATTGTGAGCTGGCAGAGCAGGGCTGCTTGGGGCTGAGCAGGCCAGTGGTGCTCCTGGAACATCCCAGCTCTGGGAGTGTGTCCATCCCCTCCGTGCCATGGTTTAACCCCAGCCAGAAACTCCAGCCCAGCCCAAACTGGCAGAGTGCTGCAAAATACAGAGTACAGCACAAAGCCATTGCCTGTCTGAAATAAAAACCTCTCCAGCCGGGACAGAAACCAGGAATCTCTGCAGCCAGTGATGTTTTCATGCTCCCTGGAGGACCTGGAGAGATCTGTGGGCATCTGGGGAATAAGGGGAAGGAAATTCTGCAGGAGGCTGGTGATGGTTCAGCAATGGCCCCATGACATGAGCTGATGTGGCAGGGCTCAGCTGTGACTGGGAAGCATCTTCCCAGCTCCTTGCCCCAGGTGATGGGATATAAAATCACAGCCCCATGCCTGGGGAGAGGCACTTAGCCAAAAACCCTGAGGAGAGAGGATTAAAGGAAGGAGCCAGAAAAAGGGAGGAAGGGCTGTATTTTTAAAAGAAAAATGAACAATAAGTCATTTTTAGTTGCAGTCACTTCTTCCCCATGACTGCCTTGCTGCTCCTCTCTGGTGCAGAGCTGGAAAACAGTGGACCTACATCCCTACATCCCTTGGTTAAATTGTGGGAGCATCAGTGGTGGGTGGGGGTGCAGGAAAGGGGAGCTCAGGGTTCTGCAGATCACCAGCCCTGTGTTCAGCTCAGGGGGAGAGGACAGGGCACAGCCAGCCAGCACCAGCTGCATTCATTCCTCAAAGCTGCCTGTTGTGCAGGAATTCATCTGCCAGATCAGCCAGAGAGCTAGCAAAGAGCACCGGAGTGGACTTAACCTTCCACCTCTGCTTGTGCTTCCTCAACAAAAAAAAACCCAAACAAACTGCTCTTGCTGAGCAGGGACTTTATCAGAATGAAGGGGGAAGCAGGCAGCTGGGCTGTGGAGGGCTTCTGGCTCAGGGCAGGCAGCCCTGGCTCCCCAAGTGTCCCCTGGGAAAGGGGGGATTCATCCCTGCTTGCTCTTTCTCTCCAAAGGCTCTGAAATCTCCCAGCTGTGTCAGAGGGAGCTTCCCCTGGGAGCTGAGGTGCCATGGCTGGTGGGAAGGGGACAGGAGCTGACCTTGCAGTGTCAGATGGAGCAGTGGCACAGGCCTAGCATGGGCTCTGGCTCTGGATGATGCTGATTTTCCCCTTTGGACTGACGCTCGTGGCTGGGGACAGCAGCTGTGCTGTGAGTGCCTGTGGGAAGAGCAGGGCTGGATGCAGCCCATCCATCCATCCATCCATCCATCCCTCCACATCCATCCATCCATCCATCCATCCATCCATCCATCCATCCATCCACCCATCCATCCACCCATCCATCCATCCATCCATCCACCCATCCATCCATCCATCCATCCATCCATCCATCCACCCATCCCCCTGCATCCATCCATCCCCCTGCATCCATCCATCCATCCATCCATCCATCCATCCATCCATCCATCCATCCATCCATCCATCTTCCATCCATCCCCCTGCATCCATCCATCCATCCATCCATCCATCCATCCATCCATCCATCCCCCTGCATCCATCCATCATCCATCCATCCATCCATCCATCCATCCATCCATCCATCCATCCATCCATCATCCATCCATCCCCCTGCATCCATCCATCCATCCATCCATCCATCCATCCCTCATCCATCCATCCATCCATCATCCATCCATCATCCATCCATCCATCCACCCATCCATCCCCCTGCATCCATCCATCCATCCATCCATCCATCCATCCATCCATCCATCCATCATCCATCCATCCATCCATCCATCCATCCACCCATCCATCCCTCCACATCCATCCCTCTGCAGGGGCAGCTTGGGATGGCAGAGCCATGGGCACAGTTCCTGCTCTGCCCTTCTGACAAGGGCCGGATGTGTGTCCCTGTGGCTGGTGACTCTGGTCCAACAGTGGCTTCTGCCAGTGCTGCTCCAGGTGCCCATGGGCAAGGTCAGCCCTTCCCAGCACTCTGTCTCAGTTTCTCCCCTCTGCAGGGCTGGGATCTTGCCAGGGAATGTGGGGGGTTGTTATTTTCAGGCTTTGGGATCAAAACTGGTCTCTGTTGTGATGGAGGGTGCAGAGGAGGCCAATTCCTCCAATCCCTGGGATGTGAGGATGCTGAAGGAAGAGATTTGAAGCTTGGGCCCTGAAGTGAGCAGCGTTTCTGAGGCTGATGCTGTTGGGCACTGGTGTGATGAGCTGCTTCCAATCTCTGCATCCTCAAGGGCAGGAGATCCCTACCACTGATCCCCTTTTCCCCCCAGCCTTTTTTTCCATGCTGAATCCAGTGGAAAAAAGCACCCCCCCCCCCCCCCCCCCCCCCCTTAATGAACTCAGCATTAATCGTTTGTGTCAAATCCTTGTGCTAACAAGCTGAGGAAATCAAACAGGCGTCCCCGGGGAGACCCAGGGAGTCAACACTCATCCATTAAAATGGTAATTTTGTATTTTTCACCAAGGCATTTGTCGCCTCTTGCCCTTGTGCACTCGTTAGAGCTTTGGCCTTTAAATTATAGTGATTTTTTTTAAAAAAAAAAACCCCAAACAACTAAACCGCAAAACCAGCTCTCTTCAGACTTCTTCCCTTCCTCTTCCCAGGAATGCTGAGCTGTGTGCAGGGGAGCGTGTCTCCAGGTGGGCCATTATATTGGCTTCAGTAATGGCAACAAAGTGCTTGTGGCTTCCAAAACAACTCCTTTTCTCCCATGAATTTAAAAAACTGATCCACACTAGCTCCAAAGAAAGCAACTTGTGAATGTTCTGCCTGAATCCAAGTAGGAATTTCAGGTCATGCTGTTGTTCAGGGCCTTGCAATAGTTTCTTGCTTGTGAGGTTTCTGGGAAATCATGGAGGTGTTTGCATATCCCAAGGGGTTTTGTGGGTGTTTGAGTGGAGGAGGTGGGGGCTGGCAGATGTTTGCTGCTTCCTTGTTTTAGAAAGTTGGTGCAAGCGAGGTTTTGTTAGGCTGCCAGAGGAGGTGGACGAATGCAGCATCCCTTCATCAGAGCTCAATCAGATCTGGGTTTTCAGCATAAAAATGGCTTTTCCCACCTGCCCCAGCTGCTCCAATGTAAGATATCAGCTCTCCCCACAAACCTTGCAGCTTCATCACCGTGCCAGTGGAAGGCTGTTAAAATTCCCGTGCATGCAGCAGAAAAACCAGGAGTTATTGAAATGTAGCATCTCCAGAGCAGCCTGGGAGAGGAGGAGCAGGCAGGAGCCACAGCGCTGCTGCTCCAGCATCACATGGCCTGGGGAAAACCAGTCTGCTGCCCCAGTGCCTCAGTTTCCCCATCAGGAAAATAACGACAGGAAAATATCCTTCCTGGTGTGTCACTGTCATATTTTCTGGAAAAAATCTCTTCACCCAGGATTTTCTCCTGGGAAGCTGAGAAGCCTCAGAGAAAAATGAAAACAATCATTATCTGATTTGCTTCTCCTGCATTTTACTGCTTTGGAATGTGGTTGGAGATTGTTTATCCAACATGTGAATTGGTTTTACTTATTGGCCAATGACGGCCAAGCTGTGTTGGACTCTGGAGGAGAGAGTCACGAGTTTTTCAGTAGCATCTTTTAGCCTTCTGTAAGTATCCTTTCTCTATTCTTTAGTATAGTTTAGTATAGTTTTAGTATAGCATTCGTTAATATAATATGGATCATAAAATAATAAATTAGCCTTCTAAGAACATGGAGTCAGATTCATTCTTTCCTCCCTTTGACGGGGGTCTCAGAAAATACCACACTGGTGAGATCAACCCCCCCTGTTTCAGTGGAAAGTGTCCCTGCCTGTGGAAAGGGGTGGAATGAGATGGCTTTTAAGGTCCCTTCCAACCCAAGCCATTCCATGATTCTGGGATTCTGGAGGCATATGGAAAATGCTATGGAAGGCACAGATTGCTGTTGTGTCAGTGAAGACAGACATGATTTTAAATCAAGTTAGGGCTCATCTGTGCTGAGCAGGAGAGCGAGGGCTTGGCTTGGGGTTTGTTTGCCTTTTCCAGCTGGGATAGCTGTGGAGTCCGGTGCCCGCTTCCTGCAGCTGGGGTTGCTCATTCCTGGCTTTGCAGAGGTGGGAGGGAGCTGTGTTGGACTGGCAGCTCTTTGAGACAGGGGCTCTCTCTCATCTCTCACTCTGGCACAATTAATACACCCTAACGACGTGTCAGGCGGCGCAGGGACGCGAGCGCGGCGGCGGCGGCGTTTCCCAGTGGAGCCTGCCGTGTGGAATCCGATGAATAATCATGCCCGTCCTCCTCTCCCCACGTGGAAATATTCCGATAAATAAATAAAATAAATGACATTTTCTCGTTCCGTTAAATTTTTTTTCCCCCCTTTCTATTTTTCATCAAAGCTCTCCCTCTGGTGAACGATTTGCAGGCAGCGTGGTGCGGAGCGGCTCCGAGGAGAGGATCTGCTGTGGTTGATGTGTTTTTCATCATCTCATTGTCCCATTTTCTGGGATGAAGGAGACTGGTGTTCCCCTCCCCAAACTGGTTTTTGCTTGCCATGATCCAACTGCTCAGCGCTCCCCTGGAGCTGGGACCATTTGCAGCCACGAGGCTCTGCCTGGGCAATAGGAATGGGGAGAAACCCTGAGTGGTCAGGAGGGGTTTGATTGGACTGACTTGGTGTTAAATTAGGGCTGGGTCATATTTCCTGAAAAATCCCTTTGCCAGGATTTCTTCTCCTGGGAAGCTGCGAAGCCTCAGAGAAAACTGTAAATAATAATTATCTAATTTGCTTCTCCTGTGTTTGCTGCTTTGGAATATGGTCTGGACATTGTTTACCAACAGGTGCATCTTTGATTGGTTTCATGTGAATTGTTTTTACTTAATGACCAATCACCATCAGCTGTGTCGGACTCTGAGGAGTCAGTCACGAGTTTTTATTATTCATTGTTGTTAAACCTTCTGTCTGTGTCCTTACTCTTTCTTTAGTACAGTTTTAGCATAGCATTTATAGAATAGAAAGGAATAGAATAGAATGGAATGGAATGGAATGGAATAGAATAGAATAGAATAGAATAGAATAGAATAGAATAGAATAGAATATCAGCCTTCTGAGAACGTGGAGTCAGATTTCTCCTCCCTCACCTCGTCCTGGGGACCCCTCACAAACCCAACAGCGGGTGGGTTTCAATGGAGATCAGAAGGGCTGTGTGTGTGCACAGTGACAGTGCCAGGGGCATTCTGCAGGGCTGTGGAACCAGGATTAATGGCTCCAGCATCCTTCAAGCAAACTGTATCTCAGAGTGCCTGGTGCAGTTAAATGACACAGGACGGTGGGTAATAGATGGTGTAAAGCGCTGGAAAACAGCGGCACAAAGATATGGCAGGGGGAATAAATTAAAGCCTTCCGTCAGAAAGCCAATAATGGGGAAAGGGGGAGTGGAGAGGTGGAAACAAGGGAGAGGATATTTATTTGCAGCTGAGCTATGGAAGGAGTGGAGAATCAATGATTAGAACATACAGCACCTCATGCATAGCACCAATATATACACAGCAAAAACATGGCCAGGTTTGGGGGGGCTGAGGGTGCCCAATTCCTTCAGCTGCTGCTAAAAGGGATGCAGTGTGTTCCTGTGGATTTTTGTTTGGTTTGGGCTTTTTCAGAAGTGCTGAGAGCTTTTGGAATTTGCCCTTAGCTGGGTCTGGCTTCTCTCTGCTGCTTTGGTTCTTCAAGGTCAGTCTTGCCTGGTCTCATCCAGCAGCTGCTGTGAACCTCATGTAGAAAACTGGATTTAGCCTCACACCTACCCCAAACCCCCAGAAGGAGGGAAATCTCAGGCACCAGGCTGGGAATGGGATATTAAATAGGAATTTTTACACTGTAACCGGGACAGCAGCACGGCTGCACCCACTTCTAGGAGCTTAAGGAGAGCAAGGAATGAGCACTCCATGCCCTGCCAGGATGTCTCAGTTCTCATTCATAGTTTATTCAAGGTCATACATTGCCATGGGACAAAGCAGCAGCTTTGCCAGGCCTGCTTTTAGCAGGAGGCACGAGAGGTAGAGGAGGGAGGGTGCGGTGAGGGGATGAAGATCCTCGTGTGCCTTGTTAGACAAGTTTGCAATCCAAGGAGCAGCTTTGCAGGCGTCCTCACGTCCCTGGCTGTGCTGGGGAATGTGTCAGTGCTGCTCCCCAGCTCCCCATTCACCCCCTCTGATAAGGTAATGAGATGCAAGTCTTTGGTGTGTTTGACAAGCTGCTGTCCTACAGCGCGGGAGCTGGGAGTGCTCAGAGGCTGGGAGAGGAGATTAATTAATGCTAAAAGACACAGTTTGATGTGGCAATGAAATTTCGATTATAATAATCTCTAATTATCTTGTAGCACAAGTGCCTCGGCTCTCCCAGGTGTCTTCCCCAGTTTGAAAATGTTATTTGTCAGCATCAAAGGGAGAGAGGAGCTGGTGCAGGGGGTGCACGTGGGGTCCCTTGGGATGGGGAGCCCAATTTGTGCCAGGAGTGTCCCTTTAGTGGGCACATCTGTCAGCTTCCAGGGATCCCAAATCCCAAATCAGGGCAAAGCAGGGAATTTGAGGTGTCTTCAGTGCACTTTCCATGGAGTGTAAGAGCACAGGGAGGCAATCTGAGGTCTGTGCAGCTGTTTTGTGGCACTTCCACTTTGCCTTTCCAAAGTGTGTCATTCAAACACCTGGTCCCTCACAGTTCTTTTTTTCTGTTCCTGATGGTTTTTACTCAAAATCAACTCATTCCCAGGGAGAACTTTGGTCTTGACAAAACGACACTTTACCCAGGAAAGTAATTTCCTTCAGCTGCTTTATTGCCTCTCCTCCAGGCTCAGTGAGCTTTAAAATCCTCCTCCTCCTCTCCCATCAGCCTGAGCCCTTCTATTCCCAAATCTTCAGCTGTGGTGTGTTCCTTCCCAGAGGGGTCTGGTGGCCTTTGGAGGGGTCCCAGTGAGCATGGCTGGACAGTGTGTGTGGAATAGCAGATGGGCACAGTGGCACCTCTAGGAGCAGGAATACTTGGAGGGGGGCCTGTGCAGCTCCAAATCATATTTATCTACTCCAAATAGTCTCTGGAGAGGAAACATCTTGGGTTTGAAGTCACAGCCCCCATGGCATTGATGCCTTAGGATTTTAGCTTTTGTATTTTCCATCTATTTGTAACCTGCAGTTCTTTAGTGTAGAACTCCAAACCCCACACACAGTGGGAGCTGCTGCTTCCCCATTTGGGGCAGACACAACAATTCCTCTCCAGGCCTGGCAATCAAGGACACCTCACTGCCTCAGAGCCCAGAGATGGGAACAAAAGGGAGTTGGGGGCAGCAAACTTGGGGTCAATGACTTCATCAGCTGAAGCTGGAATTGGCAGATTCACCCCCAAAATGCAAATGGACCAAACTTATAAAAGTGTGAAACCTGTGAGTCCATTTTTGGGTGTAGTCCCTGGGGGGTTTTGTCTGCCCTAAATGTACCTGAAGGCTCTCCAATAAATAGAACCACTTAATTTTGTCTGGCCTCAGTTTTTGGGTAAGCCCAGAAAGGCTCGGTTTATCCGGTGCTTCCTGGGGCTGTGGGGGCAGGAGATTTCCTGCAGCCACCAAAACCCTGTGAGTCCTGGGGGAGCTCCTCTCCTTCCCAGGAGCAGCAGCAGGATGGGGGAAGGCAGGGGGCATCTCCAAGCCCAGCGTGGGAAGGGTCCAGCCTGTTGTTGGCTGTGACCTGTCACCACTGTCATTGTGACCAACGCTGACATTGTCCGTCCCAGCATTATTTCAAGACAAAAAAAGGTGGGGGGAAAGGCAGCCAGTTGCAAATGAAGCACCTTTTCCAAAGCCTTTCCCATTCTTTCATCCTTATGGGTGATGGAGAGCCCCCCTCCAGCCCCCCACTGCCTTCCCATACAGCTCCAAGCCTCTCCAACAGCATCCCAAATCCCAGCCTTGCACTTCAGCATCTCCAGAGAGAGTGGAAAAGCAACACAAACCACACACAAAAAAAAACCAACAAAAAACAACCCATCCCCGTGTGGGTTGTTTGGAGTCACAGCTCTGTTTGCAAATGAGCTTGGGGGCTCACTGGGTAAAAAAAGGGCATGCTTGGTGAATCCCATTTCACTTCCCCAATGAGCTGAAAAACTCTTGGATAATGGGTTATGAGTTGTAGATCTGTTTGATTGCATTGTTGCAAAGTGGGAATTGTTTTGCAACATAGATTCTTAATCACTGAGGCATCTGTGATTGAATGTGTCGAAAATTGGTTGAAATTGAAAGTTAACTATACTGCAGACAGCTTATTCTTGTGTATAATTGAAAATAAATTCTAATACTCTTCTTGAAAAGGGCTGCCAGGAGGAAATTTCCAACCTTGTCGTCTCCTCAGCTCCCTCCTCCAAATCCACAAATCCTCTCCCTTCCCCTCTGATCCTTTTCCTCTCCATCTTTTAGAGCTGGGAAAGAAAAACCAATCTCTGCACATCACTCCCTGCATCCTCAGCCATAAAATATAGAACTTGTAAATAGTTCCTTTTGGAATGCCTGGGGATGGGAGAACTGGAAGGATTTAGAGGACCAGGACACTGGGATCAGGGTTTTGTTTGCCAAATATTCAGCTCTTCTCTGAAGTGTTTTTCAGTGTGAACAGACTCATAAGACTTCAGAATGGTTGGGGTTGGGGGGGACCTTAAAGCTCATCTCATTCCCTTGCCATGGCAGGGACACCTTCCACCATCCCAGGGTGCTCCAAGCCCCATCCAGCCTGGCCTTGGACACTCCCAGGGATGAAGATTCTCAACTCCTCTCACAGCTGGGCTGGTGCTGGAGGGGGAGCTGAGCTGCTGCTGCTCCTGGCTCTCACTTAATTCAGCATCCAAGCAATGTCCTACAGAACTGAAATTTGACAAAATTAAGGCTGATACAGGGGAATTTTATACCTGCAATAAAAGTTTAGTAGGGATGTGATTGCCCTGTGACACCTCCTGCCCCAAGGTGAAGGTTTAGCAGAGCTCAGGAAGAATGAGCTGTTCCAGGGAATCCCATCATCCACTGCAATGTGGGCTGGGGGAGAAACCTTTGCCAGGGTGGTTCCTGCAGTCCCCCAGGGACAGCAATGGGGAATCCAGGTCTCAGGGCACTTGGGATGAGAGCAGAGCTCTCCTGTCACAGCAGCTCTCTGGCCACACAGAGAAACACAACAAACACGGCAGGAACCACCCTGGCAAAGGTTTCTCCCCCAGCCCACATTGCAGTGGATGATGGGATTCCCTGGAACAGGGAGAAACACAACTTTCCCAAGCATCGTTCTGGGAAAGGCTGTGAGAAGATCAGAGAAAAGAATGAGAAACAATTCTGTGAAAAACACCAATCACTTGTTTTTAAAATTTTAGAAGTTTAATAGTAATAAAATGGTTATAAAAATAGTAATATAATTAGAGTAATGAAAATTTGGACAATTAGGATTTAGGACAATATGAGACAATAAAAACAAAGAGTTATGGACAGTCTGGGTACCTTTTCTGGGCAAAATAAGCCCGAAAAAGGAGACCCACTTTAACAGAGGATTAACCCTTAAAAGCAACAGCCTGTTGCATATCCATACACCTCATCCATGATGCATAAATTCCATTCAAACACAGGATTCTGTCTGGGCAGTGTCAGCTTCTTTCTCTAAATTCTGATGATGTCTTCAGGACTGAGCAAGGCAGGAAGAAGTTTGTTTCTCCTGATAAGAGGGCAATAAATTCTTTTTCTCTGAAAGATTTAGGTGTCCTGTGGTTGCTATCTCACTGTGAGTCCTCTCTTAAAAAAAGTATCCTACATAGCTTAGTTTCTATTTTAACATTCTGTTATAACCTAAAACTATATTTAACACACTACTTAAAAGAATTAATACAGCATAACTTTCTAACATAACACATATAATATTCATTTGAATATTTGTGAAAAGCCAATCATAAAATACGCATTTTTTCACAATTCTTATCTCCACTTGCTTCACCTGGTGTTGTGAACACGTGGAATGTGTTGTGGAGACCTGTTTACCAATGGATGGCTTCTTAATTAACCAGTGGTGATGGTGTTTAACTAAAGGGCCAATCAAGTGCACCTGTAGCAAACTAAGGTATAAAACTATGGGTTTTTTAATGAAGACTATTATTCAGCCTTCTGTAATACATGGACTCCGTGCTAATTATCCCCCAGCAGGGCCCCTTGCAATGATACTCCCCTACCCCAGTTCCAGGTCACTGCTCCAGCCTCACCCCACCCTGCTCCTCAGGGCTGCAGTCCCAGCCCTTGCCTTGCTGTCCCCCAGCTGCCTCCATGGCTCCTCACACCCCGGGGATTTTTGGCTCAGAGATGATGATGCACACAAAAGGTCCTGCCTCCCTGTTTTATGCAGCCCACGGGGGTGAAAATCAAATGGTTCCCTGCTTCTTCCAATCTTTTGGCAGTCTGCTGGGGGTTATTCTTCGTGGGATGAGAGGTCAGTTCTGCTCAACAAAGGGAGGGGACTTTGGTGGTTTTTTTTTTTTCCCTGCACTTATCTCAAGCTATTTTTATTCCTTTTTCCACCCTGTGATGGGACAGGCAGTCAATAGGGTGCTTTCATGGCCTCATTTTGGAGAGGCCTTTGGAGGAATTGAAGAGATGGGTTATTATTAAGTCCTCATCATGCTAAAGATGCTTTGAAACCACACCTGGGCCTGCTCATGATCTAAGCCTGGACCACCAGAGAGGAGAGGGCAGGGCAGTAGCCTGGGATGGGGAACAAAAAAATGAAAAGCTTTTTTTTTTTGTGTATTGATTCTCCTTTGGTTGCTTGGGAAAAGCAAGTTGGAATCTTCTGTGCTGCCCAGAAAACTTGGGGCAATGCTGCTTCCTTTTGGAGGAGTATCATGATTTTATAAAGAATGATCACAATTTAAAGCTGGCTTAACTATGGAGATTTCATCACTTATCAAATGATAAATCATGAATATCATGATTTTATAAAGAATGATCATAATTTAAAGCTGGGTTAACTATGGAGATTTCATTATTTACCAAATTATCATCCAAATTTGGCATTTGACATCTTTTGGGAAAGCACCAGCAAGGAAATAAAGCAAGCAAGTGGCTGAAACCTGAACTGAGCTTAGTGATGCCTTTGCTTGTATTAGAAATTTGCACAAAATCAAGTGAATTGATTTTAAATCAATTTATTTAAAATGGTGCAAACTCCTAATACAGACAGAACTAGTTTAACCTTTGCTAAAATTGATTTTGCTTGCAACGGTAAATTACCAAGTGAGACTGAACTGATTTAATGGAGGGTTAAGCCTGTTTAAGTGTGTCCATTTTCAGGGCTTTCATTGGTTTGGAGAGTGAGGATGGCCCAGTCCTTGGGGGGGCTTGGGAAACTTGATTTTCCTTTCTTGCTCTGCCATAGATCTTGTCAAATTCTCCTCTCTGGGGCTTGGTTTCCTATGTGGGATGGGAGATTTAAAATTTTCCCTGTTTTGTAGGAGCACTGTTGCCTTGGTGGTGAGAAGCACCTTAGGGGGCGTCTGTCTAGGAAAAAATAGCTGCTGCTCCACCAACTCAACTGAAAATGATAACAGAGGAGTTGCTAACAGGTTTCCTTTAATTGGTCAGGCTGAGCCAGAGCCATATTCTGTGTTTCAGGACGGAAAAATTGACATTTTTCCAACACAAAGTTTACACCCCATCCCTGTGCTGCCAGCATCCCTCCTCCATCCATCAAACTCTGCATTTCAGGATGCCTTGGAGCATCTCCTCCAGGCTGGAGGGGGCTGCACGCTCTGCAGTCCTACATCCCCTTTGTTGTGACATTTGTTTTGCAGGGCTTGTTTGAGGAGATGGATGGGGCTGCTCCAGCCTAGCCTGGCTCCCTAGTGCTGAGTTTAAGGTTAAGGTGGTTTTCAATATGCCAGAGCAGCCCAAACCTGAGTCTTTGGACGTGGAGGAGCCTTAGTCCACCTGTACATCTGTTTTCCAGTGGATAGTAAATCCCTGTGACTTGTCTGGGAGCGATGTGATTTGAATTAATCAAAATGCTCAACTGCAGGAGGGGGGAAAAAACTCGGGTGTAGATTGACGGAGGCAATGGAGTGGTGATAACTGTGTTTTAATCCAGTAGCTGAGGACTTAGAGCAGCAGCCTGGGAATCAATCCTGCTTTTTTTTTTTTTTCTGCTTTTTTTTTTTTTTGCCTCAGGGAATTTGAACCTGCAAATAACAGGGAAGCACCAAAGGATGTTGGGGATGTTGGCAGATGGGGGGTGCTGGGCTGGCCCCTGCTCAGAGCTCTGCCTTGTGTACCCATAGGTGTTTATTAATTAGGAATCCGAGTGGCTCCCTCGTTCAGAGGTTAGGAGACTCGCTGGGGAAGCTCTGGTCCCTCTTCTCATTAAGGTTTAATTATACAAAGTGAAATATCATCAACAAGGGGAGCAAACCCCCCTGAATGCTCAATGAGGGGGTGGCTGGCAGGATGCTGGCCATGGCTTTGGGTCCCTGGGGATGGGGAAGGCTGAATGGCTCCCATCTGGAGTGGGGGATATTGGGATTTTTCCCTTCTCCTGTTGAGCTGTGGTGCAAATCTGGGGAGTCCAGCCTGCAGTGGGGTGGGTGTAGGACGGGGTTAATTCTACAGAGGTCACTTGCCAACCAGGTGTGCTATGGAATGAGTGGTAAATGATCCAAAGCTGCTGATAAGCTAAGTTTCCATCCTAACTTATCAGCAGCTTTGGATCATTTGGATCATTTTGCCGGTGAGCTGCAGGTTCAAATTCCCCAGGTAAAAAAAAAAAAAAAAAAAAAAAGTAGGATTGATTCCCAGGCTGCTGCTCTAAGTCCTCAGCTACTGGATTAAAACACATTTGCCATTCCTGCATCCTGGGAGCCCATAAATTCCAGGGATTATTAGCAGCTGCCATACAGAGAGCAGCAGGGCACCTCTCACTTGAGGTTTGGAGCCGCTGCTCTCCAGGCAGTGGAGCAATGAGGAGGAAGGGTGAGGAGGTTCCTCCTCCTTGGAGCAGGTCTGGCACCAGCCCATCATCCCAGAGGATGGGAGCACTCAGGGAAGGCTCTGTGGATGGGTGGCTTCATTTTGGCTTGGAGAAATGGTGCTTGATGAGTGAAAGCATCTCTCTGAGAAGTCACACCGTGCTCTTGCTGCCTGCAGCCTTTGTCTCTTTTATCACCTCTGGCATCTTGAGCCTGGTGTTGCCCTGGTTTTTTTTAAGTTTTTCTAAGCCTTCTGATGTTTACATTCTTGTAACAAACTTTCCACGGACTTTATGTAAATAATTAATTTATTTGCATTTTTTTATGGAGGAGGAGAAATTTAATAGACTGTTGGTTTGCCCAGTGTCATTGGAGAGGTGGCACTGTCATCCTCCAGTCCACTGTCACTTTTGGAAATCTATAAATGTTGGAGTCAGAAATTAAACTTCCCTCTTTTTACCTTGGAAATTCCAGAGTCCACATCATTTTATTTTGTGTCCTAGAGTGACATCCTGGTTTTCACAATGTGGAAACTGAGGCAAGGTGATGAACAGCGGCTTTACTGCCAAGATCAAGACAAGTTTCCCGTTTTTCCTGCTGCTCTGATCAGCAGGGTGCAGGCTCTGCTGTGGCCAGGGCAGAGGCAGAGCAGCTCCAAGGAGTGGGTGGTAATGAGTTCACATTTTGGAAGTGCTCTCAGGTGAAAGTTGCTCTCCAGGAGAAGTGCAAAGAGTGCTGATTTGCATTCTTATTGCAGGCAATATCCATAGGGAGAGAATGTCAGAACAGCTGTTATGTCAAATTACCTTCCTCCAGTAACAGGGGATTTTATCTGTCATCTCGTGGAGGGCAGAGGCACTTGCACCCCTTGGGGGAAGCCTGGGTTTGCATATTTTTTACATCCAGTGCTTTGTGGAACGACTTTGGTGAGTCCAGCACTGGGAGAGGTGCAGGGAAAGCAGATGGAGCAGAGCAAAGGGGGCAGAGCAAGGGCTGGGACCAGCCCAGGTGCTGCTCTTCCCTGTCACAGACACATTTTATGGAAAATCCTTTCCTTAGGATTATTCCTCCTGAGAAGCTGAGAGGCCTCAGGAACAAAATGCAAACAATGGTTATCTGCTGCTGTGGAATGCAACAGGTGCATCTGGGATTGGGCTCATGTGGTTGTTTCTAATTAATGGCCAATCACAGCCCAGATGGCTCGGACTCTCTGTCTGACACACAAGCCTTTGTTATTCATTCTTTGCTATTCTATTCTTAGCCAGCCTTCTGATGAAATCCTTTCTTCTATTCTTTTTAGTATAGTTTTAATATAATATATATCATAAAATAATGAATCAGCCTTGTGAAACATGGAGTCAGATCCTCGTCTCTTCCCTCATCCTCAGACCCCTGTGAACACGGGCACACTTCCCCTTCACTTCCCCAGGTCTTTCCCCATCCCAGCCTGTGGCAGCAGCTCTGTGTGTGAAGCTTTTATCCCAGCCTTTCAGTATAATCACTTCTTAATTAACTCAAGCGATGGCTTTATTTCGTGAAGCTCGTTTCCAAAAGCTTAATTTTATTTCTATGCAAAATTAATATTTTTCGTTTTTCTGCTTGGAAAAAGCACCCACATCCGCAGGGAGGGGGAGAGGAGGAAGCTGAGCCAGCACAGCTCCTCGCACCAAAAGGTTTCTGCTGTTGTCTGTGTTTTCCCAAGCAGCCATCAAGTTCTAGTGATCATTTGCAGGGAGCAAAAAATAAAAATAAAACCAAGCGTGGATCAAGATCGTTAAAAGGCTCCATCTGGATGGTGCTAAGGATGGGTGGTGGCAGCAGGACCTGGCCCTGCCCGGCCTCAGCTGTCCCCATTGCAGCCAGGGGCAGGCAAACAGAGTATTTTTACATTAAGGTGGGGTCTGGGGGCTTGCAAGAGCCTCCAAATGTCCTTTGTGCCTCTGGGCTGGGCAATGAGGGCCTGCAAGCAGGGGGGGCTGGGATTGGATTTGGGGCACCCCAGCTCTGTGTGGGGAGGGCTGGATGTGGGCAGGGATTGCCCTTTGGGTAAGGCTGCTGAGCAGCAAAACGTGCTGCGGATGCTGCCTCCCTCTTCCTCATGCTCCCAGGACAGCCCCAGTCAGTCCTGCCCTCCCACAAGTCCAGCCCAGGCTCAGCTCAGGCTTGTTTTGCTCATGGCTGTCCCATCCCCGAGTTCCAGGCTGAAAGGGGATTTCATTCCCAGCAACAACACATCGTGCCTCAGTTTCCCCTTCCACAAAAGCCTGCTGGTGCCTTTCCTTGAGTGCTCTGAAGGCTTTTAGGAGAGCAAGGTGCCACTGCCATGGTCAGCGTGGATGGCTCCACTTGGCTGTGCCTTTTGCCCAGGACAGCTCTGAGCAGGGCCCCCAGGTGTGACCGTGTCCACAGGGGTCTGAGGATGAGGGAAGAGATGAGGATCTGACTCCATGTTTCAGAAGGCTGATTCGTTATTTTATGATATATATTACATTAAAACTATACTAAAAGAAGAAAGGATTTCATCAGAAGGCTGGCTAAGAATAGAAAAAGAAGGAATGATAACAAAGGCTTGTGGCTCGGACAGAGAGTCTGAGCCAGCTGAGTGTGATTGGCCATTAATTAGAAACAAGCACATGAGCCCAATCCCAGATGCACCTGTTGCATTCCACAGCAGCAGATAACCATTGGTTACATTTTGTTCCTGAGGCCTCTCAGCTTCTCAGGAGGAACAATCCTAAGGAAAGGATTTTTCACAAAAGATGTTTGTGACACAAGGCCAGTTAGGCCTGACAGGAAATGTCCTCTCCCTGCTAATCCTGAGTGCTCAGTCCAGGCCTAAGCTGCTCAGTGGCATTAGGAGTCTAAAAAGCTTCAGGTGGGACAGGGCACTCCAGGGAGAGGGCCACAGGTAGGACTGGGTGGCCCCAGCCAGGTGAGACTCTGTGCCCCAAAATAGCCACAGGGCAGCTCAGATGGACTGGCCTTCCCCAGCCTCTCCCTGGGATTAAATCACATCCCCCAAATCCCAGCTGAGAATCTGTGACTCACTCCTGCAAGGGCTGGGACACCCACACTGTGCTCCCCATTCCCTGACAGGCACCAGCAGCATCCCTGCTGGGGCTGTGACTGTGCCCTGCACCCCTGGGTCACACACTGTTAAATATATGTTAAATATATGTTAAATGTATGTTAAATATTCTGTATTATTAATTGTATTATTAATTGTTAAATATTCTGTTTTATTAATTGTATTCTGTATCTCATTCCCAAGCTTTGATGCACAATTCCTTTGCTGTGCCCTCATTCCCATGCTCCAAGCAGAAAGAGTCCAGAGCCAGTTAAGTACTGGAAGTGTGGCAGAGGGACGCTGAGAGAGATATTAAATCTCTGTAGCCTTTCAGAGGCTCCATAATTCATAATCCTGAAACGCACAGGCTGATAATTGCCTTAATCACTGGAGAAACATGGCCAAAATGTACTGAAATAAGCCATAAAACTCATTACAAGATAACAAGATTCTATCTATTCTCGGAGGTCGCGTTAAAGCTTGGCAGGTCAGGGAGTTAATCACCTCCTCCAGCAGAAGCAACACTGATAAGCAGCAGAGCAGAGCCCAGCCCTGCCTGGATCCCCTGATCCCACCCTGCCTCCCAGAGGGATCCCAAAGGGATGGGGTGTCACCACATCTCACCGAGAAAAGCAAGGCTCAATTCTTTCCAATAATATTTCTGGGTTTTACATTCTCTGAAGCTCAGCGAAAGGAAAAACAATTCTTATCTCATTTGCTGTGCCCGTGTTTGTGCCAAAGTAGAATGCAATATAGAGAATGTTTACCCAGAGTGATGGTGTTTTGTTTCCTTGGCCTATCAGGGCAGGTGTGTGTCTGTGTCAGCACTGTTGGGACTGTCAGTCCCAAGATTCTGGGCAGTTTTGTGCAGGGTTGAGTGCTTGGCACATTCAGTTTAGATATAATGTAATATAGTATAGAATAATATAGTATAATAAAGTAATTAATTAGCCCTCTGATAAGATGGAGTCCTCCTCATCATTCCTTCCTTTGTCAGGGCATTCCCTGCAAATGCTACAATGGGATGCAAGGGGGAAGCTGCCATGTGGGCATTGGCGTTGGATCAGAGGGAAGAACTGTCCTTGGGGAGGGTCCCCATGAACAAACCCAGCCTGAGCTGGGCCTGAATGGATTTGTGGGAGGGCAGGACTGCCTGGGGGGTCTCTTGCTGGATGAGGAGGGGAGAGGGAGCATCAGCAGCAGGGTTTGCTGTCCAGCAGAGACAGGACTGGGCAGGATGAGGTGAGAGAGAGGTGATGCTTCCCACGCTGTCTGCAGCAGCCCAGTGCTCCTGTATCCCCAAATCCCAGAATGGTTTCAGTAGGAAGGTGGTTTAATGACAATCTGACTCCAAACCAGGGATGCCTCCCACTCAACCAGCTCGCTCCAAGCCCTGCCCAACCCGGCCTTGAACGCTTCCAGGGGTGGAAGGACCCACCTGGTATTTTCTGCTCCTTTGCCCAACCAATCCAGCCTTGGCAGGACACACTTTGAGAGGGAGACCCCTTTGCAGAAAGTTTTGCAGGTTGGCATGCTGTGCCCTGTTTTTCAGGGATTGATAGTTAGGGTGCTCTCCTCCCTTCCATCCCTTGTGCTGTGTGTCCACTTTGCTCAATCCCAGCTCCATGCTGTTCCATATTTTTGTTGGGGGAACTGTCTGGAACCATGGGTTGGGGTCAAGTAGCCTCCTTGAGCCAGGCCTCATAAGCCCTTGGAGGTCCATTACTCACCCAAGATAGCTCAGCTACCTTTGGAGGCATAAAATCAGCAGGATGGCTTCTGTTGCAGTGCTGGAAACAAAAAGGTTGAATAAAAGGCAAAATAGCAAACAGAGAAAAACTGAACCAGGTGCAAGAGGTTCTTTCTCCTGGTAAAACACCCACAAAAGTGATTAGTTCCTTTGTTCTCTTCTTTTTCTAGTTAATTGCCCAGGCAGGACTGTTTGGCTTCTGTCCAATTACAGTATTTGCAGGGAATGTCCTGATGAAGGAAGGAATGATGAGGAGGACTCCATCTTATCAGAAGGCTAATTAATTACTTTATGATACTATATTGTTCTATATTCTGTACTATATTACATTATATCTGGAGTGAATCTGCCAAGCACTCAACTGGCTATCCTTAAGTTTGAGGTGAAGTCCCCCAGGTCCTGTGAGGTCTCTTTTTTCACCTAATCAAGGAGAGAAACCTCTGGCCTTCTTTCCTTTTGGAGGGGACAAAGGATAATTTTGTCATTCCCTCAGCAGGGTTCACTTTCCCATACCCATCCCGTTCTGGAATGTTCCTGGCAGGGCTGTGAAGGAGAAGAGCCCCTTTGGAGGGGCTGTGGAGGTTCCCCAGGGGTTCCCCCACCACGGGACAGCCTCGTGCTGGCCCTGCTGGCAGCTGGATTTGTGGTGATGGATACTGGGCACGCAGCTAATCCATAATCCCCAGTAAATGCTGCTGATGAGTCAGTGCTCATTTAACATGAAATAGCCCTCCTGCGAAATCCATCTCCTCGGATTTAGCACGGCTACTTGTTGACTAAATATTAATTGGTTATTAAAAGTATCGCTGGGAGGGAAGGAATTCGGGATCTGTGTCCCATGGATGTGGCTTCTCCTGGCCCCTGGACACTGGGACCTGTCCTGCTCCAGTGTCTGAGCCCTCCTTGCCCAAAATTGTTATCCCCCTTTTATTTACCACTCTCAGCCTTGAAGGAGCTGCAGGGGAGGGATCAAAATGCTGGCAGCAATAATAGCAACACCTCGCACGTCCCTCCTTTTCTGACTTAATCCTCCTTCCTTTTTCCTTCTCTTTTGTATGGATTTTTAAAATAATTATTGGTTTTTTCCCTCTCCCCTGCCTTGAGGGATTAATGCAACAAAATACAACAAGGACAAGGGTTGATGCCTGTGGTACTGGGGAGCAAGAGGGGCTGGCAGGAGGGAGAGGAATGTTGGGTTTATAAAATATCTCCTGGTGTCTTCCAAACCTCTCTAAATCCTGCTGTGCAGGAGGGAAGCTCTGAGAGCTGTGCTTTCCCCTCCATCACTCTGGAATTGCAGAGCTGGGGGAGATTTCCAAGCCTGGAAAGGGTGAAAAGGACCAGAACACCTCTCCTGGTGGAGCATGGGGGTTGAAGGGGATCCTAGACCCTGGAATGTATTTATAGATATTGGAAAAGGGGGTTATTGCTTGAGATCAGCACTAAGGGATGCAGCATCCCTCTGTGTTACTCTGCTGTGGCTGAACGGGGTGTTTTAAGCAGAGAATTGGGAGAAATGTGGATATTCAGTTATTTTTGGGGAGGGTGGTCAGTGGCTCTGCCCTTGGTGCCAATCTGAGCAGAGCCTCCCCATCCTCCCAGAGCCACCTGCAGTAATTTTCTCCTGGACAGGATTTTAACCAGGAAAATCCTGTCAGTTGGAAAAACACGTCATTTTTTTTTTTTTTTCAGCATGAAATGAAAGAAAGGAATGCTTTTTGTGTGCTTGCCGTGGACCTGTGCCCTGCTGGCTGACAGGAGCAACAGTTTAAAACTGTCACACATTTTCTATCCCTCAGCCCTCCCTGCTGTTCCACAGGGGATGGTGGGTCCTGCAAATGAAGACCCCCACGGGTGCAGAATGTGCTGCATTGCCCGGTGTGAAAAATCGATGAATATGAAAAGAAATCATATATATATATATACACACACACATATATACATACATATATATACATATATATATATACATACATATATATATACATACATATATACATATATATATTTTTATATATATGTTATATATATGTTTTTATTTATATATATATGTTATATATGTTATATATATACACACATATATACATACATATATATACATAAATATATATATGTTTTATATATATATATGTTATATATATGTTTTTTATTTTTTTATATATATGTTATATATGTTATATATATGCTATTTGGAAAATATATATATATATATATATATATATATATATATATATGTATGTATATTCCAAATAACAAAAACCCCCAATACACGGGAAAACTTGCTAAAAACCAGGGAGAAGGGAGAGCAAGAGCTCCTCTCAAAGGAATCGTTGTTGCAGAGGGATGTCTCAGAAGCTGATAATAAACCTGATAATAAATCCAAGCACTTTGCTGGAGGAGTGGAAGGGGATCAGCGGGGCACGCTGCGGGAGGACACGCACACAAACTGCTGGCACGGCTTTGGCTCTCACCCTGCTTTTCCCAGCGGGGTTTTCTCACATTCCCACTCTGCAGTGCTGGCTCCGAGGGGCTGCGGTCCCTCCGCGATGCTGGAGCATCCCCGTGCCGGGCTGGGATGAGCGGGGAGCGCCCGGCGGTCGGTGGGACTCGGTCGGTGGGACTCTGTCCCCATCTAGCGATGGCTCCGCCGAGCCTGGCGCTGCTCTGATCCCGGGCTGGTGTCCCTGACACCGGGAGAGACCGAGCGCGACCTCTGCCTTCACCTCCCCGCTCCAAAGCCCAGGCAGGAGCGAGAGAGGGAAACCCCTCACAGCTACTTCTGCTCCTAAAGCTGAAAAACTGCGGGAGCGGCAGGGGATGAGGAGCGGCACGGTGACAGAAATCCTGATTTTAGGATGGTGCTAGAGAAAAACCCAAAGAGTTTAAGGGAATGAGGGGCAGGCAAGGTGACTGAAATCGTCATTTTAGGGTAGTGCTAGAGAAAAACCCTGGGAGTTTAAGGGGATGAGGAGCGGCAGGGTGACAGAAATCCTGATTTTAGGATGGCATAAGATGAAAACCCTGAGTTTAAGGGAATGAGGAGCAGGCAGGGTGACTGAAATCCTGATTTTAGGATGGCATAAGATGAAAACCTTGAGTTTAAGGGAATGAGGAGCAGGCAGGGTGACAGAAATCCTGATTTTAGGATGGTGCTAGAAAAAAAACCCAAAGAGTTTAAGGGGACAAGGAGCAGGCAGACTGAAGAGATCCTGATTTTAGGATGGTATTAGAGAAAACCCTGGGAGTTTAAGGGGATGAGAAGCAGGCAGGGTGACAGAAATCCTGATTTTAGGATGGCATAAGATGAAAACCTTGAGTTGAAGGGAATGAGGGGCAGGCAGGGTGACTGAAATCCTGATTTTAGGATGGTGCTAGAGAAAAAACCCAAAGAGTTTAAGGGGACAAGGAGCAGGCAGACTGAAGAAATCCAGATTTTAGGATGGTATTAGAGAAAACCCTGGGAGTTTAAGGGAATGAGGAGCAGGCAGGGTGACAGAAATCCTGATTTTTGGATGTGTTAGAATGAGAAACCAGTAATTTGTAACAGCAGGGTTCATTTGCCAGCTCTGGGCTGGGACTGCAGAGCACTTAGAGCATGCTCCAGGTGGGTCTCGACTTCAGGTGTTTGCAGGGAAGAAAAAGGGATTTATGTCTCATGTACCCAGCAAAAAAGAGATTTTTGTCTCATGTACCCACCAACAAAAGGGATTTATATCCCATGTACCCACAAAAAGAAGGAATTTATGTCCCATGTACCCACAAACAAAAGGGATTTATGTCTCATGTACCCACAAAAGAGGTGTGAGAGCAGGCAGGGTTGGGGTGGGGGGGATTTGTGAATCCCTGAAGCGGAGGAGGAGGAGGGAGGTGAGGATGAAGCACTGGCAGCCGAGTGTGACCCTGTGACTGCAGGGATGGAGGTGATGGAGCACTGGGAGCTCCAGCCTCTGTTCCAAGCAGGAGCTGTCTCAGTCTGGTGCTCTGCAATAAAAGCATCACCAGAGCCACGGGCTGAGCCAGGCTGAGGCAGGAGGGGGTTTGTGTGTGCTCTGCTCTCCAGCCTGCCCAGGAAGGATGCTGCAGGGGAGCCCAGGCTGCAGCAGGACGTGCTCTGCTCCCAGCCATGCTCTGTGACAGTCCCTGTCACTGCTGCTGCTTCCCTGCATATGGGAGAGGCATATGGATGCATGCAGGGGTCCTCCAGCTGCTCCCTCTGCTCCTGGTGGGAATTGTCAGCACGATTCTCAGCCTTAATGAATTACCACCACATCCTAAATGCACCCTCAGTGCCCCCTTCCAGGCAGCTCACGGGGCTGGGGATGCTCTGCAGAGGGATCAGAACAAACTCAGCTCATGGGGCTGGGGATGCTCTGCAGAGGGATCAGACCAAATTCAGATTATGGGGCTGGAGATGCTCTGCAGAGGGATCAGACCAAATTCAGTTTATGGGGCTGGAGATGCTCTGCACAGAGATCAGACCAAACTCAGTTTATGGGGCTGGAGATGCTCTGCAGAGAAATCAGACCAAATTCAGCTCATGGGGCTGGAGATGCTCTGCAGAGGGATCAGGAGAGATGAGACCAAATTTCTTCCCTTTCCTGTTTGGAGAAAGTGTGGCTGCACATCACATTCCTACATTTGAGGTTTTCTATATGTAGCTCATATATGTGCTGTAAAGGTGGGCAGGCGGATGGATGGGGATGATAAAACAGCTCTTTAATAACAAATATCTCTTTTTGGCACTCTGCTTTCCTTAGAGATAGGGCCTGTTAGGCTGCAGACAGCACTAGGAAGGATGCAGATTGGAGAATTTGCCTTAAATGGTTCAGAAATGAGCTGGAGAAAGGCCCTCATTGAGTCCTGAGCTGCAGGAGGAGAGGGGAGAATTCCAGAGCTCCCCTTGTGCTTGGGTTTCCCATCCTTTGCATGGGATGTGCTGAGATGTGGCCACCAGAGATTAATTCCTCCTTGGAACAGAGGCTGTGGATGCCTCATGCCTGCAAGTGTGCAAGGCCAGGCTTGGAGCAACCTGGTCCAGTGGGACTAGAAGATCTCTAAGGTCCCTTCCATCCTAAACCATGCTGTGAGTCCCTGCTTTCACCTCCCTTATTTGTTATTTTGCTTTTCTCCAGCTCTTTCCTTCTCACCCTCAGGGGGAAGCAGCCACGTACACACGTGGGACAGGAGGAGATGGGCATTGCCTGAGCATGGAGCAAAAATAAAAAAAACAACTGTACCAGAGGGAAAACTGGACTCAGGGAAGCCTTTGAAAGTAGACAGTCCTTTAAAATTGTTGGGAAAAAAGAGAGGAAGGGAAGTGGGAGGAAAATATCTTTCAATTTTTGCCATTTCAAAGCTTTAAGCTGACCTGATTTCAAAGAATACGTGTGTAATACTTTCCCTCTTTCTTCTCTTTTTCCCCCCTAATAGGTAAGTGACATTTTATTCTACTTATCCTTGAGGCAAAGTTGGATTATTTTTTTTTTTTATAGAGGGGGGATAAGACAGGCAGGGAAGGAGCCACACAGGCACAGCAGCCAGTGGCACCAGGAGAGAGGCATCCAAAAGCTGTCCAGGTATGTGAATCCAGGTGGGGACAGCCCAGGGAAGGGGTGCAGCCCTTGGGGGACATCCACCCATCCCAAAATCCTCCAGTGTGTCCAGTTTTGAGAAAATGGTAGGGAAAATCCTCAGGAGGGGCCTTCCCTGCAGCTGTAGGGAAGCAGGGTGGATGCTGTCAGGAAAAGGAGCTCATGCTGGACTGTGAGCATGGGGGTCCCTGCCTGGTTTTGGGTGCTGTGACCGTGTTCACAGGGGTCTGAGGATGAGGGAAGAGACGAGGATCGGACTCCATGTTTCACAAGGCTGATTTATTATTTTATGATATATATTACATTAAAACTATACTAAAAGAATACAAGAAAGGATTTCCTCAGAAGGCTGGCTAAGAATAGAATAGCAAAGAATGATAACAAAGGTTTGTGGCTCGGACAGAGAGTCTGAGCCAGCTGGGCTGTGATTGGCCATTAATTAGAAACAACCACACGAGACAAATCCCCGCTGCACCTGTTGCATTCCACAGCAGCAGATAACCATTGTTTGCATTTTGTTCCTGAGGTCTCTCAGCTTCTCAGGAGGAAAAATCCTAAGGAAAGGCTTTTTCATAAAAGATGTGTGTGACAGGTGCTGCTGTGGGGTTTGGATGGAGTGGATGTGCTGAGGGTCAGGTGTATGGACATGAAGGCTCACTGGTGTTTTTACAGCCCTTCATTAGTGACATTGGATGATGTTTTGGTGCTTTGGTGTGGGGGAAAGCAGGACAGCCATGGTATGGATCCAGGTAGGACATGGAAGTGCTCTCTGAGCTCCTGGAACACACATTGCAATGGCACTGGGCATCTCCCTGTGCATCCCTCCCAGCCCTAAAAGCTCCTGGTGATAGAACCAACCCTTGTCTTTCTGGGCTGCTGCCTGTGGAAACCACATCGTGTGAATAGCTGGGATAATTTACTGGGAGTACTTTTGCTGATGGCAGGAATGAGGTCATTTCTTGGGGGCCGTTCCAGGCTGATCTCCTGTGAGTGTGCTGACTTCTCCTGAAGGTTTGGCCTGGCAAGACAAACCTGAATTACAGCAGCAAATACCCTGGGCACTGTCCAGGAATGGCTGGGGAAGAATTATTGTTTCCTGCCCCGTTTTTCTCTGCAGCAAGATGACTTTATAACCATGGCTACGTGAGCGGGACGGGGCACTGCTGAGCAGGAATGCAGGCTGAGCTGGGAGTCTGGGAGAGACAAAAATACCTGTAAACAACAGCAAAAATCCCAACCTAAGCAAACAGCAGCGCATCTCTCCTCCCAGCATTCCTCTGGAGCCCAGAGGAGTGCAGAGCAGCGGGTTCTAACCTTTGTTGTCAGCTCTTTCTTTATTTTTCATCTCCATTTCTGCTCCTCATAACTGAGTTGACCACTGAGTGAATCCCACGCAGGTGCTGATGCTCCAAGGGTTATCCCAGAGCCCGGCTCTGTCTGAGCTAGAGAAACATGGAAATCTACATTTTTTTGACTCAAATGGGAGGCAGAACAAAGAAAAGAGGCTGGAAAAGAATAAATGCAGGCCGTGGAGATCACAGCTCTATAGGAAGTTGTTATTTCCATGAAATCCTAGCCCAGGTTTGCATGGATCAGCAGCTCCCTGGGACTCTCTGGGACTGCTGTTCTTCATTAGCAGCTTGCTGTGGGGGGAATATTTCTTAAGCCATGTTCTTGTTTTTTCAGCTGTTTGTTTCTTTACCAAAAGAAAGTGTCAAACCCTTTTCCAAGCCTGTTTTGCTGCTCCAGTGTGGGGGTTTTAGGAGGAGCAGGGATGGGGAGGAGACAAAGCGTGCAGGAGCTTATGCACATTCCCACAAATAATTAGTTATATTAAAAATATTAATCGAGCCTTTTTGGGGGGAGCTGTGAGAAAAACGATGGTTTGAAACAAGTCAGTATTTATATTTCCGCGTTGAACTTTGTTCTTTTTTCTCCTGCTCGAGTTTGCAGCATAGAAGGGAAAATTAAAAGTAAATTACTTAAAACCCACTTTGCTCCAAGAAGATAATTTCCCCGTCACTTTGATGTTTTGTTTCAGGGAGAGGGAGGGAGTCCATGCGTAAACTCGAGGTTTATCGGGTGATGCTTGAGATCCATCCCTGCGGCCTGGGAGACCCGGGCTGGATGGGAAAACCAGAGCGGAACAGCCCCGAGGGGAGCCGAGCCGAGAGGCAAAACACAGAGTGTGTTTGAGGCAAATATTTGGACAATCTCAAGGCTTTGTTTAAACTAAACGTCAACTGTTAATAGCCGACCCCGCAGGGAAAAGCGGATCCTCCTGCCGAGCGCAGATTAGAGCATCGCTGATGGGGGGGACCGCAAAGTCAAAGCAGTCCCGAACTCCAGAGCTTCTGCTCGAGTCCCGCTTGGAAAAGCAAAGAAATGAAGCAATTTCTTCCCCGAAAAGATGAGCTTGTGCATCCCTCAGTGGTTTGGTGTCAGGAATAGAAAAGGTGCCCCGCGGCGCTGGACAGGGCTGGGTTTGGAGTGGTGCTGGATGGAGGATTCCGTGTATGATTTAACCAAAAATGTGGGAATTTATGGGCTGCGAGATTAACGCAGCACCAAGGCTGCTCCTTCACCCCTCCAGCCCCGCTATCACACTTCACAGGAATTAGGAAGCGGCAATATATAGATTTTAATAATTTTTCCTTTGATCTTGCTTGTCCTCATCCCTTTCCCATTCACACCCCAGTTTTTGATCTCTGTAAAGTGTTTACACCCCACAATTATTGTAATTACCTGTAGGAAAACCGGAACGAGCTGCCAAACCTGTGTAAATCCAAGGGTTTTTAACCTTTTCCCTGCTGGGCAGCCCTGGCAGCAGATGCCTCTGAGCCGGTTCCTGTCTCGGTGCCCTGCTGGGCGCTGGCTCTGCTGTATAAAAAGTGTTAAATGTGTTAAATACGGCAGGTGTTACACAAATTGCTCAGGGTTTAGGACATGTAGGAGGGGATAAAAGAGCTTTTGGTCCTTTAATTTCCCCTGTCTGTCCCTGGACCTCTGCCTTGCATGAGGAAGTAGGAGCTGGAGGTGGTTCCTCCCCAGCCCGGACTGGTGACTATTTTCCTTTCTCATTTGGGATGGATTTCCCTTTTCTTGGCCAATTATTTATTTTTTTCCTTTGTTTGCTGCTTGGGGAAAGCTCTCTGGGCACTGGAACAGGCTCCCCAAGGAAATGGTTATGACTCCAAGGCTGCCACTTCAAGGAATTTTAACCAATGTTCAAGGAATGTTTAACCAATGTTCCCATGCACAGAGAGGGATTCTTGGAGTGTCCCAAGCAGCCAGGAGTTGGGCTCCATAATCCTTGTTGGTCTCTTTGAACTCAGGATATTCCATGATTCTTGTGGCTTTTTGGGGATGCCCAGCTGGAAATGCCACTGGGAGCAAGACAGTGAGTGATAGCAGGAACAGAAATGGAGAATCGTGAAATATGGAGCTGTAATTCCATCACACCGAGGTGGGGAATCCCCAAAGGGGGGTTTATTGTAGGGATAACAGGAACAGAAATGGAGAAACATGAAATATGGAGCTGTAATTCCATCACACCGAGGTGGGGAATTCCCAAAGGGGAGTTTATTGTAGGGATCAGTGGAAAGGGGGTTCAGCAGGACCTGGAGGGGCTTTGCTTTGCTTCAGCTCCAGCCAGGCCAGTGGTAAATGGTTCCCTCCATCCCTTGAGTGTGGCCGATGGGGAAAATTCAACTTCAACATTTCCCAGGCTTTGGAAAAGCTTTGAGGCTAAAGCCAGGCAGATGAGCCAGCCCTGCCTGTGTCTGCTGCTGCAGAGAAGGGAAGGACCGAGCTTCCTCCCCCCGAGCACGAGGGGAAACACGGGGGAAGCACCAAGCACTGCAACAGGTCCCATTTCCTCCCCTTCTAATCCCTGATTTTGGACAAACACCGACCCAGAAAGGGAGAGGAGAGGAATTAAATTAATGAACACAATTTCTCCCTGTCATTGCACTCTGACTAATGAGTCTATTTCTGGGTAATAAGAAGGAGCAGGAAGTGACAAGGCACTGTAATGAATTAGTGGCCCAGAACCTCGTTAGTCAGAATAATCTTTCCATGAAAGATAAACTATGCAAACATTAATTATGAAGCCGCTGCGGAAATGCATTTTGTTATTTGGCATCCCAAGACATCTCTCCAAGTTATTACTGAAGTGAGATGCTTTAAGAAACAAAACAAAAGGGATTATAAAAAGAAATGGGGATAATATGTTGGGCTCCAAGCAGGAGCACCTCTGTGGAGTGATGCACGAGGTGAGCAGCCGGGTGATTTCCAGGGGGCAGCACAGATTTCCAGGGTGTCCCTGGCTCCTGGTGTTAATCATCCATCTCCCACTGCTGCCTGTGGGTGCCTGCCAGCCCAGAGCCCAGTGCCAGAAGAAATGTCAGTCCGAAGAATTACAGCCTAAGGGGTTTAAAAAAAATAATAGTAATTAAAAGAAAAATAAAATTAGGAAGTAGGATTTGGGTTATTCATCTATGTCACTCTGCACATGGGACTGCACGGTTTTGGCTGCGTGAGTTTTGGCCAGCTCAGTCTCTCTGTAGCTGGGTCACTGCTGCTTCCTGAAAGAGATGTCCTAAAACTGGCTCAGGGACATCTCTGTGAGCCACAACCAAGGCTTGGATTTCTCTGGAGGTACTGGTACAGCAGCTGAAATGAGGCTGGATTTTAATGAGGGGGAAAAAAGCAGCAACATCTTTTAAAAAAATATTAAAATTATATAGATATTATATGTATGTCTATAGATCTCACATGGGAATAAGGAGAATCATTCCACCCCCATTCTCCAGCTACTGCCTGCTCCCACCTCCCCTGTATTAGTGCAGCTTGTCCCAATTTTCTTCTTTGTTGTTTTTATTCCCAATGTATTCCGGAGCTCTTCTCCCAGATTTCAAAGAGGCAGCGCCCGGTGTTTGGGCTCAGCCGTGGCTCTGCCTTCCAGGTGCAATTACTGTGCAACACAACCTTGTCTGGTGCAGTGCCTGTCATGGCAGGAAAAGGGGGGAAAGGGGCTGGGGGGTGGTGGGGCTGGGGAGAGGGAGGGAGGGATGGAAGGATAGGGCAGGGGAGAAGTACCTGGGGAGGGATGGAGGGAGAGAGCAGGGGAGAGGAATCCGGGAGGGATAGAAGGAGAAAACAGGGGAGAGAGGTACCCAGGGTTACATGGAAAAAGCAAAGGAGAGATATCCAGACAGGAATGGAAGGAGAAGGGAAGGGGAAGGAATCTGGGGAGGGATGGATGGATGGAAGAAGGCAAAGGAGAGGTACCCGAGGGAAGGATGGAAGGAGAAGGCAGGGGAGAGGAATCCGGGGAGAGATGGAGGGAGAAGCAGCCTTTGTGTCACATTTTAATACAGCAGCACTCCCAATGACACCTTGCAGCCCCCGCAAACCCGCTGCCAGGGTGGGTGGGATGGATGTGGTGGATGTGATGCTCTTCTGGGACTCTGCTTCCCTCTGATGCTCTTCTAGGACGACCTTAAGTTCCATGCCATGGATGACCAGGTTTAGTTTTGATGCCCTGGGCGGATTTTATGCAAGTGGCAGAACAAGCCAGGTACTCGCACAGATGCTTTTGCAAACCCTGCTGAGCATTTCCAGCATTATTTCAGTGTTATTTTGCAAACCCTTTTCCTTGCCTCCCTGGATCGCAGATCGCTGCCCGTTAATGGGGAGCAATAGTGGAACATTGCCTTCGCAGAGGCTTGCAGGGTACATCGGTAATTACGAGGCGCTCAGAAAGGGCCGTAATGGGGCCAGCCATGCATTGTGGCAATGCAAATACTCCGTAACAATCTATGTGCTGCCTCCAAGGCTCCGTCTCGAATTCGAATGCGTTCCTACGGCTCCAGCTGCTCTCAGATGGGTCTGGTTAACGAGACACAACTCCAATAGCCCGAGGGTAGCTGTGCGCCGAGAGGGTATTTTTGGGTCTGGGTCAGACTCGGTCATACTAGTGTTATAAAGGATCAACGAGAAAGGCAAATTAATAAATGCAAAAGATTTTTTTTTTGCGACTGAAAATACAGTCCTCAAAAAGCCACAGCCAAAGAGACAGTGTCAAGCCTGGGATCGGCGCTGGGTGAACCTGGATCCGACCTCTATCACACCGGATCTCCCTCTGTTCACAAATGCCATCCCAGCAGGGCTGTTTTATACAGTTTTTTCTGCCTGGGGCAGAAGTGCCCCGATTTCCTTTGTCACTCCACATATGTATGAAGTTTCTTTTCACTGTACAGGGCCGGACAATCGCTGTTTCTTGGGTGGTGGCGGTGCTGATCATGTCAGGAGCAGTCGAGTATTCAGATGTATGTTCTTGACGACTTCAGTTATCTTGATTGATGACACTTATCAAGTACTGATCGTCCTTGGGTGTTCCCGGGTGGTTCCAGGAAATCCCATCTCTGTGCCAGCCTCATTCTTTTATTTGTAAACGAGGCATTCATTCCCACTGCCACCAGGACTTTTGCAACTTCAATGTGGTAATCTGTCTCTGGGTAGTCTGTGGTCAGAGGCTCATTGGAGGTTTAATTTATTTTACAATTTTTATTTTATACATTTTCCATCTAAGCATGAATTACTTTACATTACATATTACACAAGTTTAAGATGTCTTTTTGGTCCCCATCTTGGGGGTCCACATCCAAACTGCTTAACCTGTGGGGATGGGAATATTCTGTGGAAAGTGAGGTGCAATCCCTCTCTAGTTAGGAGTTTGTTGGTGATCCTGGTCAGCCGGCCCTGGCCGAGCACTCAGCCTGAACAAATCCATAAACATCTTTTCCCAGAGGCAGGAACACGCAGTGTCAGCCTGTCTTTATCCAGTTCCTTATGTCAAAATAGAATACTTTTATAGACTCACAGACTGGGTTGGGAGGGATCTTAAAGCTCACCCAGTCCCACCCCTGCCATGGGCAGGGACACCTCCCACTACCCCAGGTTGCTCCAAACCCCATCCAACCTGGCCTTGGACACTGCCAGGGATGGGGCAGCTCATCAAATTCCCTGGGCAGCCTTTGCCGAGGAGGCCTCACCATCCTCACAGGGAACAATTTCTTTCATATATCAAACCTAAATTTCCCCTCCTTCAGTTCGAACCCAGACAATGAATGGTCTCCGCTTGTTGTAGGCCCTCAATCACAGCATGAAATTCCAGGTAATCACCACCATCGTCCTCGCTATTGTCTCATGAAAGCGAGAGAGAAAAGAAATAACCCCGACCTTGTCTTTTAAAAACGTTGTTATTGTTTTCCGGCAATTGTTGGCTCGTTATGCCGGTGCTTGAGTTAAAGGGAGAGAGAAACAGGCTGGAAATAAGCTGAGGAACAGCCGTGTTAAAGCGCTTTGCACCGGAGCTAAAGGACTCGGGGCCGGGTAATTAAGGAGCCCAGCATCCCCCCCGCACCCGGGAATTGTGTTTCTGCCTCAGGTGCTTCTCTGCATGTTCAAAGTGCACAGGAATGGATCAAACAGGATTTACTCCTTTCTGCAAGGGCTGCCTGACAAGCCAGGATTATGCTCTGGGAAAGCATCTGATGAGGAATGAAATGAGACATGGCCAAAAAAAAAAAGCGCTTTTTAGAAAAATACTGGGAAGGGAAGGGAAGGGAAGGGAAGGGAAGGGAAGGGAAGGGAAGGGAAGGGAAGGGAAGGGAGAAGGGAGAAGGGAGAAGGGAGAAGGGAGAAGGGAGAAGGGAGAAGGGAGAAGGGAGAAGGGAGAAGGGAGAAGGGAGAAGGGAGAAGGGAGATGGGAAAGAGAGGAAAGAGAGGAAAGAGGGAAGGAACAAATGAAGATGTTGTCTTGGAAAAAGGGAATGAAGATGCTGTCCTAGCTTTATGGCCAGCTGGTTCCTTGGGTAATACCTCAAGATGGAACAGTGATGGGAATGTGAAGGGACACATGTGCAGCTTTCTTTTTTACCTGTCCTAGACAAGCCAGGCTGTCTGATGGTCACAATACAGGGGGGAAATGGGAACTATGGGGAGAACAGAGGACATCTAAACTACAATAACATAACTATACATCAGTAAAGCTTTTCTTAATATTCACACAATAATTATCCCTTAATTGTGAGACCCAATCATCTCCTTATCCATCTATAACAGGAACATCACTGGGATGGGAACAGTGGCCCATGTTCTCACCATTAGGATAGCTGGGGTGTGGCCTGAAGGAACATTGAAGTTTTAGTTTGATTTTGAGAGGAGTTTGAAGCTGAATTTCCCAGGAGTCCTGACCTGCCAGGTGGGCTGGTGCCTCCTGTGATATTCCTGCCATGACTTTCTGCCCCTCTGAGCTCCTCTCTGGAGCTCTGCGAGTCCAACAAAGCAATCTCTGGTGGGCTGAGGATGGAGCCCACAGGAAAAGGAGAGCCCTTATCCTAATAAACTGTGCTGAACTCAAAGAAGCCATAAGGAGGAGAAGGAGGCCATAAGGAGGGGAATTTTGGTGGGTTGAGGATGGTGCCTATAGGAAGATGGTGCCTATAGGCCTTATCCTAATAAAATGTGCTGAATTCAAGGAGGTCATAAGGGGAAGGGGGGAATCTCTGCAAGGGGAACTGTCTGGACAAACAGCTCTGTGCTAATTCAGGGCACAACCACACACCCTGGGGATGCTTGCAGCCCTTTTCCCCTCCTGCCTAGCAGAAGGTGACACCTCAATCTCTGCACACAGCTGGAACTGAGCTCTGTGCTGTGGTGGAGCAGGACCTGGCAGGCACATGAAGCCTTCCCAGCTGGAATTCCCGTACCAGCAGAAATCCCCACCAGGCCGTTGTTAAAATAGGTTAGAAACTGTTGTAAAATAGTTGATAATTGTTAAGCATATACTGTTAGTTTGGTTATGGTAAAAGGGTTTAAAAGGGGAGTTATAAGAAATTACACCTCAGTAAAGTGCACCAGCCCCCAGCAAAACGAGCCAACCTGGACAGAGCTGTAATGGGCCAATCAAGCTCCTTAAACCTTCATGCAAATGAAGGATACAAACAGAAACCAATCAAAAGGGAGAAAATACGGATAAACAGGGGCATCTGACCCAGGGAAGCTGTGCTGCTCCACCTGGAACATCGGGGCCATCGCAGCTGAGCAGCCCCAGTGCTGGCACTGCAGCATCCTCGATGGAAACGCTCCTGCATGGCCTGGGCCCCCTTTGATTTAGACCTCTATTTTTCTTATAATAAATACTGGAATCACTTTAGTACCAGGAGCCTACTCTTGTTTTTAACATGTACTGTTAGTTTGGTTATAGTAAAAGGGGTTAAAAGCAGAGTTATAAGAAATTACACCCAAGTAAAGTGCACCATGCCCCAGCAAAATGAGCCAGCCTGGACAGAACTGTAATGGGCCAATCAAGTGCCTTAAACCTGCATACAAATGAAGGATCTAAACAGAAATGAATCCTCAGGATAAAAGGATAAAAAGGGGTATCTGACCCAGGGAAGCTGTGCTGCTCCACATCAGGGCCATCGCAGCCAGTGCTGCAGCATCCTCGATGGGAATGCTCCTGCATGGCCTGGGCCCCCTCTGCTTTAGGCCTTTATTTTTCTTATCATAAATGCTGGAATCACTTTAGTACCAGGAGCCTACTCTTGTTTTTAACAGGTACTGTTAATTAGGTTATGGTAAAAGGGATTAAAAGGGTCGTTATAAGAAATTACACCCAAGTAAACTGCACCAGCTCCCAAGAGAAACAAGACAGCCTGGACAGAGCTGTAATGGGCCAATCAAGCGCCTTAAACCTTCATGCAAATGAAGGATCCAAAAAGAAACCAATCCAAAAGGACAAAAAACAGGATAGGAAGGGGCATCTGACCCAGGGAAGCTGTGCTGTTCCCCTGGGACAATAGAGGCCGGCGCTGCAGCAACCTCGACAGGAACGCTTTAGGCCTTTCTTTTTATTATAATAAATGCTGGAATCACTTTGGTACCAGCAGCCTGCTCTTGTTTTTAAGAGCTGTTGTGTTTTCCCTCCTCCCATCCCTCCTTCATCCTCCAGCCTGGTTTCTGGCCCCCACGGGGTGTCTGCTGTGCTGGGAGCTCAGCCACCGGCAGATAATTGACTTTGGAAGCGTTTCATACGAGATCCGGGAAGAAAACAAGGGGAAATATGTTATTTTACAACCTTGATACTCCTGACCTGATCGGAAATAAATACACCCAGCAGCCTGGAGAAATGGGATGCTGCAGAGAGGCAGGGATGGAGAGCGGGGCTGTGCTGGCCTCGCACGGCTCTAATGGGTACTACAAGGCTCCGCTGTGGAGTAAAGTGCTTGGGAGGATGCACGGGGTGCTGGAGTATTCAAGGCAGAAGGACAGCCCCGTTTTCCTGGTTTTCCTCCCTAATCTGCCGCTGAGGGCTCCGGTGCAGCGCCAGACTGGTGATACTGGTGGCACTGGTGCGAAGGTGGGGGGGTTTGCTGTGCTCTGGGGGGCTCCAGAGGGATCTCAGCTCCCTTGGGATGCAGGAGGTGAAGCAAAGCCCCTCCATTTGCCATGATCCAGCTGTTGCACCCCCAGTGGCAAAGCTTTGGTGCTGACACCCAATTCCCCGGGCCGGGGAGGGTCACAGCATCACCCCCAGCACTGACCAGAGCCTCGGGGGACCCGGGGCACCTTGGCTGCCCCTGCTCTCCCCGTCCCTCTCTGCCATCTGTGCCAGGGTCGTTAAAGGTGTGAATTAGTGCTTGTCGTGGGCGCTACTTAAAGGTAATGAAGTTTACTTGGCGGGGTAAATTACCAGCTCTCTTTAAATGGCCCTTTTTTCCCTTCATTACTATGCAGATGTATGCTAATGCGATGGTCTCCAAACACAGCTTTGATGACCTTCTAATTTTTATTTATTTATTTACTTGACGAAGCAGTTTTGGCTGGCAGTGTAATTTAATTAGCAGCTCCATTTCAGGGCCTGCCTGGCAGCCAGGGGAGAGGAGCTGGGGCTGCAGAGGGGCTCCTCAGAAGGAGACAGGGGTCCCCCCAAAACCTGGGGGTCACAGAATCCTGGAATTAGGGAACGGTCTGAGTTGGAAGAGACTCTAAAACTCGTCTCCTTCTACTCCCTACCACGGGCAGGGACAGCTTCCACTACCCCAGGTTGCTCCAAGCCATGTCCAACCAGGCTTTGGACAATTTTAGGGATGAGGAGCCCACAGCCTTTCTGGGCAACCTGTGCCAGGGCCTCACCACCCTCACTGGCAAGAATTTCCTCCTAATATCTAATCGAAATCTCTCCTCTTTTAGTTTAAAACCGTCCCTCCACATCCTGTCACTCCATGCCCTTGTAAAAAGTCACTCTCCCTTGTTTTTGTAATCCCAATTTAAGTACAGGAAGATGCAGCAGGGAGGCTCTGGCCTGACTGGACTACCCAGGGGTGTATTTAGGGAGTGACCGAGGGGATTAACTACATGAAGTTTCTCGGGTCCTACAAAAGGAGAGTGCTGTAAATATGCTGAATAAGAGGAAATCTCTGCATCTGGTCAGAAGGAGGGCACTGCAGGGAGCATCTCCAGCAGGCAGAGCCAGCCTGTGTCACGCTGCCAGCTGTCCCCTGCCCGGGTGGCCACTGCCAGTTCAGTATCTGGGTGTGTGTGGGGAGCAGCTCAGGGACAGACCAGGGCAGGGAAACGCCTCTTGCAGAGCATCAGCGTGGCTGCAATGAGCACAGCCCGGGAGGAGCATCCCCGGCAGCTCCACTGACAGATCTGGAATGCCTCACCTGCAAAGGAACGTGTGGCACTGCAGGAATCAGGGGCTGGCTTGGAGAGTCAGGTCAGGCAGGACATGCAGGCAGTGTCTGAGCACCCGTGGATAGGCTTGAGTGGTGATTTCCCAAATTCCTCTTCTATTGGACCTCCCCTCATTTCCCCCATCCTTCTCTCTTGTCTCCTTTCTCCCCCCATCCTCCTCTCTCTTTCCCCCCATCCTCCTCTCTCCCCTCCTTTCCCCCCCATCCTTCTCTTTCCCCTCCTTTCCCCCCATCTTTTCCTCTCCTCTCCTCTCCTCTCCTCTCCTCTCCTCTCCTCTCCTCTCCTCTCCTCTCCTCTCCTCTCCTCTCCTCTCCTCTCCTCTCCTCTCCTCTCCTCTCCTCTCCTCTCCTCTCCTCTCCTCTCCTCTCCTCTCCTCTCCTCTCCTCTCCTCTCCTCTCCTCTCCTCTCCTCTCCTCTCCTCTCCTCTCCTCTCCTCTCCTCTCCTCGTGCCCTGGGGTGCTCAGACACGGCAGCTCCAGCTGCTGCTGTTTAGGTTTAAGTGTTTACATTTGTTTATCACAAAGACACCCCTGAGATTTCCTGGCTCATCCACAGGCTGGGCCAGAGAGCTGAGCGAGGAAACCCACGGAAGCTGTTTGTCAGCAAAACCAGCCCCAAAACCAGCCCCAAAACCAGCACCTGGTTCTGTCCTTGGCTTGGAGGTGCAGGGAACAGAGCTGGGTGACGGGGTGGGGGCTGTGAAAAATGCCTATTTTATGATTGGCTTTTCGCAAATATTCAAATGAATATGTGTTATGTTAGAAAGTGATGCTGCATTAATTTTCTTAAGTAGTGTGTTAAATATTGTTTTATGTTATAACATAATGTTAAAATAGAAACTATGCTATGTAAGATGCTTTTTTAAAGAGAAGACTCACCTAGATAGGACACCTAAATCTTTCAGAGAAAAATAATTTATTGCTCCATTATCAGAAGAAGCAAACTTCTTCCTGCCTTGCTCAGCCATGAAGAGGAAGAAGCTGACACTGCCCAGACGGAATGCTTTGTTTGAATGGAATTTATGCATCATGCATGAGGTGCATGAATATGCAACAGGCTGTTGCTTTTAAGGGTTAATCCTCTGTTAATGTGGGTCCTTTTCCAGGCTTATTTTGCCAAGAAAAGGTACCCAGACTTCCGTAACTCTTTGTTTCTATTGTCTTGTATTGTCCTAAATCCCAATTGGAATTCAAATTTTTATTACTCTGATTATATTACTAATTTTATAACCATTTTATTACTATTAAACTTTTAAAATTCTAAAAACAAGTGATTGGCGTTCTTCACAGGGCTGTGGGTGATCTGGGATCCCTCTGCTGGGCCCAGGCAGGACCTTTCCATGTTTTTGGCTGCTTTCAGACTTAGACCAGGTTGCTGACCCCATGGTTCACCTGCAGCTCTCAGTAGCTGAGCCTGACACAGGGTGAATAATAATAATAATAATGATAATATTAATAACAAGAATAATGCTCTGGCAGCAGGATTGCAGCCTCTCCTGCCCATTTGTTCCGCCTGGTTAGAGGCTAATGGGAAAGCCAGAGGAGGGAGCACAGCCCAGAGGAACCTGGCTGGATGGAGCCTCCCACAGCATCCTTCATCCTTAGGGATCCAGGGTGTGAAAAACGCCAATCACTTGTTTTTAGAATTTTAAAAGTTTAATTGTAATAAATTGGTTATAAAGATAGTAATGAAATTAGAGCAATAATAATTTGGACAATTTGGATTAGGACAATATGAGACAATAAAAACAAAGAGTTACAGACAGTCCAGGTACCTTTTCTGGGCAAAATAAGCCTGAAAAAGGATCCACTTTAACAGAGGATTAACCCTTAAAAGCAACAGCCTGTTCCATATTCATACACCTCATCCATGATGCATAAATTCCATTCAAACACAGGATTCTGGCTGGGCAGTGTCAGCTTCTTCCTCTGAATCCTGACAGTGTCTTTAGGGCTGAGTGAGGCAGGAAGAAGTTCATTTCTTCTGATGAGGGAGCAATAAATTCCTTTTTCTCTGAAAGATTCAGGTGTCCTGTGGCTGCTATCTTGGTGCAAGTCCTCTCTTAAAAAAAGTATCCTACATAGCAGAGTTTCAATTTAACATTATGTTATAACCTAAAACTATATTGAACAAATTAGCAAATAAACAACCTTGGGAACGAGAGCCAAAGAATTCTGCCTTCTTCAATCTCAGGGCTGAGAGAAAGAGACTTTCCAACACCTTGGGGTCATCTCGACTCCAGAGACCCCATCAGATGAGCTGCCCAAGCCCCTCTCATTATTTGCTTTCCAAGCTCTCCATCCTCTGTGGAGGAAAAGTGAACAGCCACGTGCCAGCTGGGCAGAGAGGAAGTTGCACACCTCTTCCTGGCCTCAAATCCCCCTGTTGTCCTGAACCAGGAGCTGGGGAGCACAATGTTGTTATAAATAATCAACGAGAAAGCTAAATTAATAATAATAGTGAAAAATTTTATTTTTGCGACTGAAAATACGGTCCTTGATAGCCACAGTCAAGCCTGGGGTCGGTGCTGGGTGAGCCCTGATCTGACTTCTATCGCATCAGATCTCCCTCTGTTCACAAATGCCATCTCTGGCAGGGCTGTTTTATACAGTTTTTTCTGCCTTTTTCTGCCTGAGGCAGAGGTGCCCCTATTCTTTTTGTCACCCACATATGCATGAAGTTTCTTTTCACTGTACAGGGCTGGACAATGCTGTTTCTTGGGAGGTGGCAGGTGTTGATCATGTTATGATAAGTCCAGTATTCAGATGTATGTTTTTGATGACTTCAGTTATCTTGATTGAAGATTCTTATCAAGTGTGGATCACTCTGGGTGTTCAGTATGGTTCCAGGAGAAGCCCATCTCCATACCATGTCCTTTTGCCTGTTAATGAGGCATTCTTTCTTTGCTGCCACGGGGAGTTTCACAACTTCTACGTGGTAATCTGTCCCTGGGCTGTCTGTGGTCTTAGGCTCTTTGGATTTTAGTTACACGTAAAATTTATTCTACAATTTTTATTTTATACATTTTCACATCAGCATGAATTACCCTACATCACATATTACAAAGCCATTTTGGTGAGCTTTGTCCCGTTCTGTCCTCAGCCAGGAGCCAGTAGCACAAAGCCATTTTGGTGAGCTTTGTCCCGTCCTGTCAGCCAGGAGCTGGGAGCACAAAGCCATTTTGGTGAGCTTTGTCCTGTCCTGTCAGGAGCTGGTAGCACAAAGCCATTTTGGTGAGCTTTGTCCTGTCCTGTCAGCCAGGAGCTGGGAGCACAAAGCCATTTCAGTGAGCTTTGTCCTGTCCTGTCCTCAGCCAGGAGCTGGGAGCACAAAGCCATTTCAGTGAGCTTTGTCCTGTCCTGTCCTCAGCCAGGAGCCAGTAGCACAAAGCCATTTTGGTGAGCTGTGTCCCATCTTGTCCTCAGCCAGGAGCCAGTAGCACAAAGCCATTTTGGTGAGCTTTGTCCTGTTCTGTCCTCAGCCAGGAGCTGGGAGCACAAACACATTTTGGTGAGCTTTGTCCCATCCTGTCCTCAGCCAGGAGCCAGTAGCACAAACACATTTTGGTGAGCTTTGTCCTGTCCTGTCCTCAGCCAGGAGCCAGTAGCACAAAGCCATTTCGGTGAGATTTCCTCCTGCAGCCCAGGGCTGGGCCAGCTCTGGGATGCTGGCAGCAAGGAGGTAGTTCAAACTTTTATTGGCGTATTCATGTCCTCCGATTGACTGATAAACTGGCTCCTCATTATGTTTTTGTGTTCTACTCGTCTTTTTAATTAGCCTAAGGGCCTCATTAGCAGCAGCAGCAGCAATGACTCTGTGATCAGCCTTGCCTGGCATCCAACCTGCATAATGTCACACCAGCTCCGTGCAGAGGGGTTACCTGTGAAGTGCCTTCCCTCCTCCCCAGGGCCCTATTCCCGAGGGAGAGGACAGGGAGTGGGATGGGGAGTGGCAGTGCTGGCTTCATGAAGGGATGCTGCAAAGAAAGAGGGAGCAAGCGTCAAACGCTGCTCAGAGCTTCTGCGTGCTCTGCTTTGCTCCTCTCCCATTCCCTTTTGGGTGGGGTTTATGCCTCAGTTTCCTTGCCTGAGCCCCTTCCCCCACTCCTGCTCACAGTTTCACTGGGGGGTGAGGATCCCTCTGGATGCAAATTGCTCCCTCCTCTTGTTTGGGGACTTCTGTAGGAAGCCAAAACCTCCTTCACCGTGCAGCAGCCAGGGAAGGCCCTGCCTCGGCAGCCAGCTGGTGCCCCTTGCTCTGCCTGTGCCATCAGGCAGCCAATTAGCAAGAAATTAATATTGTGATTAGCAAATATTATGATTTTCTATCTGAATCTGTAATAAGCTGATTATTCACTCGTGAGTAGAAGCCACTGCTGGTGGATGAGGCTGCCTTTACCCTGCTGGGATGGAGCTGGGCAGGTCCTGGACAGGAGCATCATCCTGCCTGGAGAGGGGGATTCCATCCTGGGCTTGTTGGGATCCATCCACAGGGCCTGGAGGAGCAGGAGCAGGAACAGGAGTAGGAGCAGGAACAGGAGCAGGAACAGGAGCAGGAGAAGGAACAGGAGCAGGAACAGGAGCAGGACAGGGAAAAGGAACAGAGGAGGAACAGGAGCAGGAACAGGAACAGGCAGGGTTTGCTGCAGGAGCAGGAGCAGGAGAGCAGGAACAGGAGCAGGGAGCAGGAGAAGGAACAGGAACAGGAGCAGGAGCAGGAGAAGGAGCAGGAACAGGAGAAGGAACAGGAGCAGGGACAGGAGCAGGAGCAGGAGCAGGAGAAGGAACAGGAGCAGGAGCAGGAGCAGGAACAGGAGCAGGAGAAGGAGCAGGAGCAGGAACAGGAGCAGGCAGGGTTTGCTGCAGGAGGTGCAGGGCTGCAGCCTGTCAGCAGATGGCAATGCCCTCCTGCCGCACAGCACAGCAGCCTGGTGGCACTTTGGGGACATCAGGGCTGGTGGGGACCACCCTCCCCAAGCAGCACTGCCGTGCCTGCAGCAGCTGAGCAACCCTACAGAGAGAGAAATGGGCTCAGTGTGGTGAGCTGAGCTCTTGTTCTTCACCCTGCACAGCTCCTGAAAGGTGCCTGTGCTCAGCTGGGGCTGGGCTCTTTCTCCAGGAACTGACACAACCAGAGCACACAGCCTCGAGCTGCACCAAGGGAAATACAGGCTGGATAGCAGGGAAAAGTTTTTCACAGAAAGAGTGATAAAGTTCTGGAATGTTCTGCCCGGGGAGGTGGTGCAGTCCCCATCCCTGGGGGTGTTTAACAAAGCCTGGATGTGGCACTGGGTGCCAGGGTTGAGTTGAGGGGTTGGGGCTGGGTTGGACTCTGTGATCTTGAAGGTCTCTTCCAACCTGGTCATTCTGTGACTCTGTGAATTCCCTGGCTTGTGTGGTTCCTGCTGCAGCTCTGCATGAGGCTGGGCCTGTTCTTCCTGCTCATCCCAGAGCACCCATGGTGCTCCTCCCCAGAGGGGATGGTAGAACTGTAAAATAGTTTGGGTTGGAAAGGACCTTTAAAAGGTCTCTAATCCACCCCCCCTACCAAGAGCAGCCAAACCAGGGTGCTCCAAGCCCCATCCAACCTGGCCTTGAACACTTCCAGGGATGAAGAATCCACCAGCTCTCTGGACAACCTGCTCCAGTGTTTTACCCCTCAGGCTCACTGTGCTTTCCCTATCAAATTTATTATTTTTGAGTTAGCAAATGTCTAGGTTGGTGTGGGACATGCTGATGGACATCAAAATCTGCTTTTTCTTTGTGTTATCCTATGCATTTTGGATCTCATGGAAAACATCCTGTATTCAGGTGTTTATCCTTCAAAAAGATATTGGCAAACTTCCCTCCCTTGCTGTTCCCAGAATACTGATGAGGGATGACAAGAGAAAATTTTCTCTGTGCTGCTAAAGGGGGATGTTTTCATCTTCTTGGGGAAACTGAGGCACACACAATGATTTCTAAAAGCCAAAGGAAAGGAGGAGAAAGCAAGGTTTCATGGACTGAAAACTGCGTGTTCTCCCTGCACCTGTTCTATGCCAGTCTGGGACAGCTCAGTTTTGTTCTCTTGCAAAAAAATTACTCCAAAATGACCCAAATATGATAATTTATGACCATCTTGTGCTCTGAGACTTCAGGTGCACAGGGGCCAGACCTGAACTGGCTTGGAACAGCGGGGTTTTATTCTGTACCGCTCCTTACTTGTGAAACAATCCGCGGCTCTGGCTGTTTATTGTGAAATAATCTGACTCTGGCATGCAAAACGGAGCTGAGCACTAGATGGCGAAAACGAGCCGTGGAAAAGGCTGGTGGTCCTCACCCCGACATCCTCCCCTCCCTCACCCGCCATCCTCCTCATCCCTACCCCATCCTCCCCTCCCTCACCCCACCATCCTTCCCTCCCTCACCCCCATCCTCCTCATCCTTACCCCACCATCCTCCCTGCCCTCACCCCACCATCCTCCTGGTCCTCACTCCAGTATTTTTATCTGGATATTTGGGAAAAAAAGAAGAGATGATTTGTGGGACATGATTTCTGCAGCTGCCCCTCTTCCCTGACCTTGAGCATCCTCAGTCCAGGAGGCGATGGCTGTGCAGGTGCTTCAGCCTGGCCCTCCTGCTCTTCTCCTGCCTCTCTTGCTCTGTGACACCCCCTCCCCAGACCTGTGGCTCACCCTGAGCCCCCTCCAGCCCCACCTGCAGGTCCCTGAGGCTGGACAGAGCTCATTGCAGCACTGGGCAGGGCTGATGGGGCTGGAAATGGGAACGGTGAAAGGCTGGCTGGAGGAGGGGTGAGAGGATGTTCTGCAGTGCTGCCAGGCATGAACTCATCCTGGCCTGCTTCACCTGCTGTGTGGGAAATCACTGCACACCTCATGGGCATTGTGGCACCCATGCCCATCCCAGGGCATCTCCTGGACTCATCCTGGCCTGCTTCACCTGCTGTGTGATCAGGGAAATCACTGCACACCTCATGGGCATTGTGCCACCCTACCCAGGGCATCTCCTGGACTCATCCTGGCCTGCTTAACCTGCTGTGTGATCAGGGAAATCACTGCACACCTCATGGGCATTGTGCCACCCTGCCCAGGGCATCTCCGCTGTATCCCCAGGCTGGATCCTCAGGGATTTTCCTTATAGGTGTGGGTTGCTTTTCCTGCCAGCTCTGCATTGTCCCTTCCCCCTGTGCAAACACACAGAGCATCTTTGTAGAAACAACAAAGCAGCATCACCTCCTCTCCTTCCTCCTCCTGTCCTTCCTCCTCCTCTCCCACCTGGTGCCAGTGTCACAGAGGCTTTGGCTGCCTGGGGGTCTCCCCTCCCTTTTGGGGAGCCTGGCAGTGCTGTCAGAGCCTTTCCTGGCTCCACAGGCCGTGGGCAGAGCAGGCTCCTGCTGGTCAGCCTTTGTTTGCTCTCCTGCCACCAGGCTATGCTGGACTGGAATCGCTCCTCCTCCTCCTCCTCCTCCTCCTCCTCGGAGCAGCCTCTCCTGTGTGTGTCTACGAGCTGTGCCTAAGGCATGTTTCCTCCCATGGAGAGCTGGCCCTGGCTCTTGCAGCTGCTTTTCCTCCCCAAGCCAAGGATGGAAGGGGTCTGCTGCATGCTAAAGCACCACAGTCCATCCCAGCAGGAAGCAGAGGCTCAGGGAGAGCTGTGTGTCCAGCTGTCTGTCTGTCCACCCTTCACAGAACCACAGAATGACCAGGTTGGAAGAGACCTTCAAGACCATCGAGTCCAAGCCAGCCCCAGCATCTCAACCCTGGCACGCAGTGCCACATCCAGGCTTTGTTAAACACACCCAGGGATGGGGACTCCACCACCTCCCTGGGCAGAACATTCCAGAACTTTATCACCCTTTCTGTGAAAAACTTCTTCCTGATGTCCACCCTGTATTTCCCTTGGTGCAGCTCGAGGCTGTGTGCTCTGGTTGTGTCAGTTCCTGGAGACAGAGCCCAGCCCCAGGTGAGCACAGGCACCTTTCAGGAGCTGTGCAGAGTGATGGGGGCACCCCTGAGTCTTCTTTTCTCCAGGCTGAGCACCCCCAGCTCCCTCAGGGATTCCTCTCAGGGTTTGTGTTCCCAGCCCCTCTCCAGCCTCGCTGCCCCCTCTGGATTGCTCCAGACCCTCCATGTCCTTTCCAGGCTGAGGGCCCAGAGCTGGGCCCAGCACTCCAGGTGTGCCCACCCAGTGCCCAGGGCAGGGGCACAGTGACCTCCCTGCTCCTGCTGGCCACACCATTCCTGACCCAGGCCTCCACAGCCTCTTCCTGATGCCCACAGACCTGATGTTCCCACCTACATGAGGAACATGGAAGGAGAGAAGTCCGGGTTGGATGGAGCTCTGAGCAACTTGGTCCAGTGGAATTTGTCTCTGCCCGTGGCAAAAGGTTGGAACAAGGTGGATCTTGAAGGTCTCTTCCAACCCAAAGCATTCCATGATGCTGCAATTCTGTGACAAGTGTCAAGGCCCTGGAGCCAGAGGTATCCATAGCTTCCCAGAGTGAGCTCAGGAGAACTGACATCACCCCCAGAGCAAGGAGTGGGGTTTTAATGATTTTAATGGGGGACAAAATGAGTGTGGAAGTTGGATGGGAGGGGTGCTGAGCTTCTTCAAAGCACTGCTTATCCAGGGAATTCATTTTCTGCTGTGGATTTGCCACAATCAAGAATTGAATTCAGAATTTCTATTTTTTTGGGTTTAAATTACAATCCTCTTGTTTGCTGCTTTTCCTGAAACTCTTGAATATGTGGATCCAAACTTCCCCAGGGGCTGAGCAGTTTGCAAATGCATTCAGGCCCTGTCCCAGAGCACCTCAGGGGAGGTGACACCATGTGTTCAGTGACACTGCAGGAGTGACACCACACAGCCAGGTGAACAAAGGCAGCTTGGTGGGGACATGGGGACTCTGATCCGGGCTGAGTTAGAGACACCACTCTGTAATCACTGGCAAAAAGGGGATTAAGAAGGGGCTTCGTTGAGGGCTTACACATTTCTGAAGGGAATTGAGCGGATTGATGCCACGAGACTCTTTGAACTTGTGTCAGATTAGAGGAACAAGTGGGCATCAGTTTAAGCCAAGATGCAGCAAAGCAGGACATTAAAGGAATTTTGGTGAATATACATATATTTTAAATATTTTTCTGTGTGCTAAGTCATTGACTACCCAAGGCAGCAGTCAGAGTAATCAGCGCAAATGACTTTAAAATGAGGCCAAGTTGATAATTAGGGATAACAAATGTCATGTCAGGGAAGTGGTGGCTTGGCTCAATGGCTCTGGAGCTTTGCAAAGATTGTCCAGACCCTGTGTCCAGCCAGTGAGGGAGGAGGAGGAGCAGGAGAACCCAATGATGGGCCATGCTAGTTGTGCCCCACTCAGCTCCGTGTGGGTTAATTTTATTGGGAATTCTTTAGAAATTCTTAAGAATTTTTTGGGAAATCTGTGGGAATTCTTGGGGAATTCTTGGGAATTACTGGGAATTATTTGAAAATTATTGGGAATTCTTGGGGGAATTCTTTGGGAATGTTTTGGGAAATCTGTGGGAATTCTTCAGGAATTATTAGGAATTCTTGGGGAATTCTTTTGGAATTCCTGGGGAATTCTTTTGGAATTATTGGGATTTTTTTGGGGAATCCTAGGGGAGTTCTTCGGGAATTATTGGGAGTTATTTGGGAATTATCGGGGAATTCTTTTGGAATTATTGGGATTTTTTTTGGGAATCCTAGGGGAGTTCTTTGGGAATTATTGGGAGTTATTTGGGAATTCTTTGGGAATTCTTTGGGACTTCTTTGAGAATTCTGACTGCCCTTTGGGGCTGGTTTTGGGGTGCTATTTGCAGAGGAAGCAGGAGGCTGAGGGAGGCACAACCAGAGAGTAGCTGAGCGAGCTGACTCAAACACCACGAGGACTTTGAGCTCGCCATCAGTAGGTTCCAGAGTTAACACCTCTCGGTGTGAGTGCCTGATAAGACATCTGACGTTCAGCTTAGCACCGAATCTCCTCTGCCTGCTGCAGCTCCCAGCAAACACAGCCCTTTCCTGAAGGGAGGCAGGGTTTTTGCCTGTTTGTGAAGTGCACAGCAGGGCCCCGATTTCAGCCGTTATCTCTGGAGCTCACTGGAACAATAACAACATCTGAAATCCTCGAGTTTTGTAATGACTGTTTTTTACAAAGTCTCTTCTAGTTGCGTTCGAAATTTTTTTTTTTTTTTTTTGCCTTTAAGTTGCTCTGTGAATAAATTGAAAGCAGATACAAACCACAGCCAGCCCCCTGGAAAGTGTCACCTTCACAGTGACGCCGAGCGTGGCGCTGACAAAATCTCCTGTCGGGCGGCGCTGGCAGATGGCAACGTCCGCTGGGATGGAGCAGACGAGCAGCGAGCAATCCTGCAGAGAAACGGCCAAAATAACCCCAATCCACCCCAGAGTGGGTGTCCACTGGGACAGGGGAATGCTGCCAGGGGGTGTAGCGGGCTGCCTTGAGCCCTCCTGAGGAGGTCTCTGGTGTTGAGATGAGCCCGAGGGGTTGGAAAGTCTCTTTATCCCAGCCCTGAGACTGAAGAAGAAGCCAGGATTCCTTGGTTCTCATTCTCAAGGTTGTTTATTTTTTCTGATCTATAACATTGTTCTCCGACCCACTGAGATCTGTCCAGCAGGTTGGGTTGAGGCACACTGACTGCCCTCAGGGTGGTATTATCTTTTTATACTAAAAACTTCATGTACTTTATTTACAATCATTTTCCAATACCTATCACCTATGTTAGACAGTGAGCTTCTACCTTAAACCAATCCAAAAGTGCCACCATCACAGCAGAAGATGGAGGTTAAGAAGAAGTAGTAGGACAGGATATGCCCAATTCCTCCATCTTGCCTCCTGAACCCCCATTCTAAACTCCCCAAAATTCTACATTTTCACCCAGTGATAAATTCACTATCATTCTATTCAAACTCTTGTGGCTTGCAACTCCTCGCACAAAGTTGGGAATTGTTTCCATGGGCTAAAATCAAAGGCACAGGTGTTTGTGACTCCGTGCCAAGGTCTCTGAGCCCCCTGCCAGGGTCTGGAGTCCTCCAGGGCAGCCAGAGGAATCTCCTGGATTCTGACACCCTCCCAGCTGGTGGCTGCTGAATCCACGGATCCAGGCAGTGACAGGACAAGGGAAGTGGTTTTAAATTGACAGAGATCAGGGTTAGGTGGGATATTAGGAGGGAATTCTTTCCTGTGAGGGTGGGGAGGCCATGGCGCAGGGTGCCCAGGGAAGCTGTGGTTGCCCCAACCCATGTTCCAGGCCAGGTTGGATGGGGCTTGTAGCAAACTGGTCTAGGGACAGCTGGGGCTGGAACTGGTTGAGATTTAAGGTCCTTTCCACCCCAAACCAGTCTGGAATTCTACAATTCCAATCCAACCACCTTCCCAACAAATGCAAAGCTAGAAGTTGCCTGGGAGTGTTTTATCTTCCTCTCCTTCCCCTTCTTTTTCTTTCCCCCACCCCTGCTCATTCCTTGCCATGATTCCAGCAGCCATGGAATGAAGTGCAGGAATTTATACTGGCCAAAGTGGAATGTATGAGGCTGATTGCCTTCATCTCATTACCCTTAATGGGAGCCCGTGTAGATAAATCCTGCTGGGTCCTGATGGAAGCTTACCTGTGAATATCTGGCATGCAGTGTGAGTTATGGGAATGCTGAGCCTGGGGGAAGGGGAGTCCCACGTGTCACCTGCTGCAAAGCTCAGGAGGTAAAGGGCTCCTGTGGGGATTTAGGAGTGATCCCAGTGAGATACACAGGTGACAGCTCTGGGATGGATTTTTGGGTGTTGCCCTCATTTTTTAAGTTTTTCTAAACCTTCTGATGTTTACATTCTTGTAACGAACTTTCTCACACACTTTATGTAAATAACCCATTGTTTTGCATTCTCTTATGGAGGAGGAGAAATTTGATGGATTGTTGATCTGTCCAGTGTCATTGGAGAGGTGGCTCTGTCACCCTCCATTCCACTGTCACTTTTGGAAATCTATAAATGTTGGAGTCAGAAATTAAAAAATTCTCTTTTCACCTTGGAAGAGCTGCATGTCCACGTTGTGTTATTTCATGTCCTATAGTGGCACCTGTGAGTCCAGTGGCTGCTTTTGTGGGTGATCCCCTTGTGCTGGTTATGGTGGTGGCCCCATGGGTGGTGGCCTGGGCTTTTTTCACTGGTTTATCAGTCCCCACCGTGCTGGATCAAAGGGGACAGTGGGAGCCACTGTCCTGTCCTCCCCACATCTCTGAGATGCTGGAACAGGTCACCTGGAGAGGCTGTGGACTCCCCACCACCCCTGGCAGTGTCCAAGGCCAGCTTGGATGGGGTTTGGAGCTCCCTGGGATAGTGGAGGGTGTCCCATGGTAGTGAGTGGAGTGAGATGAGGTTTAAGGTTGTCTCCACCCCAAACCATTCTGGGGTTCTGTGATCCATCCTTGCTGCTGGCCATGGATGGCCATTTCCTCTGGGGATAGCAAAAGGAAAGGAGGAGCCATTTCCCAGGGCTGTCAGAGCTACAGTCCTGCTGGTATTTACTTTTTTTTCCCCAATAAGCCCTGAATTCCCTGGCTAATTAAATAGCAAGTGGCTATTAAGCTCTTGCCTAGGACTAGGCAATAGCTTAAGGTTTAATAAGGCAGTAATAGGCACTGTGTGTTTGTACGTGTGTACCCAGCCTGAGGTGGGAAACCTCAGCCCAGGTGCTCTTTAAATAGTCAATAGTTATTTATTAAACATGGGGCAGCTATCCAGAGAAATTTAAATTAAAGGCCTGGCTGAGAGATGAGCTTGGATTTAAAGAATTAAAGGGTTAGCAGCCTAGCACAGCATGCCCTGGAATCCTAAACCTGCATTCCTAAAACTGGAATAGCAGAAGGAAGCAACACATTGCCATTTAATTTGTGTGAGTTGCCTGTTTGCTCTGCAAATACCAGTGAAGGTTAATGTTTTTAAAAGTTTTGGGCTGGCTTTTTTCCCTCTGATGGCAATCTGGGTGTGTAAAAGCCCAAATGACAGTTCTCCTGGGGGTGTTATTTCCCACTGGAGCCCTCCAGCTCCCGCTCCTTCCTTGGTGTGAGGCTTGTGGGCTCCATATGTGAGAATTATAGAGTCATAAAGAATTAGGGTTATAAGGAACCCTAAAGCTCATCCAGTTCCATCCCCTGCCATGTGCAGGGACACCTTCCACTAGATCAGGATGCTCCAATTCCTGTCCAACCTGGCCTTGAACACTCCCAGCTATCCTTGGAAGTGTTCAAAGCATCCCCAGCTTGTCTGTGCAGCCTGTGCCAGCTCCTCCCACCCTCCCAGGGAAGAATTTCTTCCTAAAGAGAATCCTCTTGTCTTTATGGGCTTCCCCAAAAAGGTGATACCCAGAGTGGCAGGGTGCAAAATACCTCAATTAGGGTGGAAAATTGCATCTGTGGATGGATGACACCTGGTCAGGGCATGGAATGTCAGTATTACACTCTAATATTTAATGTCAGTATTATACAGGGATATATATATATATATATATATATATATATAATAACAATAGTAATAATAATAATGTTAATAATAATGGTAATAATAATGGTAATAACAACAATAACAACAAACAACAATAATGATAATAATTAAAATAATAATAATAATAATAATAATAGTAATACTTAGGGTGGAAAATTGCATTCGTGGATGGATGATACCTGCTCAGGGTATGGAATGTCAGTATTATACTGTAATATATTTTATTATATATATATATATATAAAATAAAATAAAATAAAATAAAATAAGATACTAATACTAATACTAATAATATTAATAATAATAATTAGGGTGGAAAATTGCATCCATGGATGGATGATACCTGCTCAGGGCATAGAATGTCAGTATTATACAGTAATATATTTTATTTTTAATAATTAATAATTAATAATAATAATAATAATAATAATAATAATAATAATAATAATAACAATTAGGATGGAAAATTGCATCTGTGGATGGATGATACCTGCTCAGGGCATAGACTGTCAGTATTATACTATAATATATTTAATGTCAGTATTGTACAGTAATATATTTTATATATAAATATACATTAATGTACATATTATATTATATTATATTATATTATATTATATTATATTATATTATTATTACTACTACTACTACTATATGTAGTATAATATACAATTAATCAAATCTCAGCAGGGCTTTCCCATTCCTTGGCTTCCCTTTCCATCTGTAGTGATCCTCACTTCTTTTTCCTTCCATCTTCCTCCTGAGGAGGATGAGCTGGCTCTGTCCTGCTTACACTTGAACCAGATGCTTGATGACATCTGGGGACTGGCAGAGCTCCCCCCGTGGAGCCTTTTTCCTCTGGGTTTGTGTCCCCTGCTCGGGCAGCCAGCAGGGAGCTGGCTCCCAACACGTCAGCTGTGCCTGCAAGCACCTCGCTGTGTGTCAATAACTTTGCTACAGTTGGTTCAGCATTGCTCCAGGAAAAAAAAAAGAAAAAAAAAAAAAGAAAAAAAAAAAAAAAAGGAGGGGAGAGTGTGGGAGTGGGGAAAGAGCCTTAACTGCTGCTGTTTATCCCTCTTATTTTCAGTTCATTTTATGCAGCTTCAAACACAGCCGACACTCACCCGGGTCCATTAATGGAAAATAAAGGTCAAGGCTGGAGGCAGCGGCGCTGCCATCCCCAGCTCCCACGTGGTGTGTGCTGAGTGCCAGGCCAGGATTTTCCATCTTATTCTCATCTGGGGGGACCAGCTGGGGCTGAATTGGCTCCGAGTGCCAGCGGCCTCCTGGCCCAGCAATGGGGACAGCACCAGGCAGGATGAGTCCTGGTCGCTCCTTGGATGTTCTGCAGTGAATCGCCCCGCAGGAATAGCGTGGTTACATTTAGGAATCAATTCCAACTCTCTTTCAGGGATTTAGGGTCACAAGCTGCACCCCAAAATCTCACTTGTCTTGAAATATTGCTATTAGCATTCTCCTTATTTACTGATTTTGAGGATTCAAACAAGATGAAGTTTATTTGCTGCTGTGCTGATGGTGCCAGGGTGGGTCCCTCAGTTTCTCCAAAGTGTCCCAGGAATAAGATTGGCTGGAATATTGCCTGTGAGCAGCATGAGCTGCTGACACAGGTCTGGAGCCTGGGCCTGAGGCTCCTGGACTCCATCGAATAGGAAACATGAGGGTTTTGTCAGGGTGATATGGAGGGCTTGAAGCCATGCTTGGGTGTTGTCCAAGGGGATAAGGCACTCTCCTCTTCCAGGAATTCTGCAGAATGGACTGCTAGCCCTTCACATTTTGCTGGTCCTTCAGACTGCAGATCCCATCTCTCCACAGGAAATTAGGGAATCCTGGATGTGCCTTTTGGGATTTGCCTTTTGTTTTTCCTCCCCCTGAAATTTGCTGCTGGGCTCCCTGCAGGGCAGCAGGAGATGCTGGGGAAGTGGCTCTGTTTTGCCATGCAATGCTCCCAGGCCTGTGCAGGGATCTGGCAGCTCTGTCACCTTGCTGTGCCTCTCACACCTCACTCAGCTCTTTGCTTTATTGCCTTTGATGAGTAAACCTGACCAAACTATGGATCCTGAATGAAAGAGCCAGGAGCAGCAGGTTGGTAGGAGCTGTATGACAGCAGCTGGAATGTCTCAGACATCTCCTATGAAAAATCCTTTCCTTAGGATTTTTCCTCTTGAGAAGCTGAGAGGCCTCAGGAACAAAATGCAAACAATGGTTATCTGCTGCTGTGGAATGCAACAGGTGCATCTGGGATTGGGCTCATGTGGTTGTTTCTAATTAATGGCCAGTCACAGTCAGCTGGCTCAGACTCTCTTTCTGAGCCACAAGCCTTTGTTATTCATTCCATTCTTTTTCTATTCTTAGCCAACCTTCTGATGAAATCCTTTCTTCTATTCTTTTAGTATAGTTTTAATGTAATATAGATCATAAAATAATAAATCAAGCCTTGTGAAACATGGAGTCAGATCCTCATCTCTTCCCTCTCCCTCAGACCCCAGTGAACACGGTCACACTGGAACAAACCTGGTGGCAGCAGACCCTTACAGAGCAGGAATTTGCCCCTCCTGCTTCCCAGCAGAGCTGGATAACTTATTCAAGGCAGGCAAAAGCAGGTTTTGTGCCTTGCCTTTGCATTTTTTCTATATTTGTGGCTTTCCCCCCTGGTTTTAGCTTGTTGTGAGGCAGCTCCTGCCTCTCCCTCATGCACAGTCACTGGATGATGTCTCTATCAGGCTTGTGCTGAGCATCCCTCCCCAGTGTGGCAGCACTCGCCCAGCCCCAGCTCTCCTGATGTGTGACAAAATCCTCCTGCCACTGCCCTTGGGCTCTGTGCTGCAGCTCTGGCAGAGGGATGGGGATAGGGGAGCTGCATTTCCAGGCTGGTACAAAATCCATGGTGCTTTATTCCTTCCAAGGCGCTCACCTGGACGCTTCCATGTGTCAGGATGCTCCTGTTCCTCACATCTCCCTCTTGCCTCATCCCCTACCTTTTTCTTGTGTAGGCTGCAGAGATCATCCCTGCTTCTCCAGGGAGCATCTCCAGGACTTCTCCGTGGGCAGGGAGCCCCAGGGCAGTGGGAAATGCTCTTTAGGACCAGCAGATCTTCCTGTTTGTATTTCAAAGCACCACTGGAGTGGGACTGGGATTTTTGCCAGAGTCTTGCTAGAGGGAAAGTTTTCTCTGGCTCAGTTCACACAATGAAGATTTCTCTTTCTTTTTCCCTCTCTGCTTTATTCTGATAGCTTTTTTAACAGGATCAGCTAAATAAGCAGATAGAGTGTACCAGTTCACAGGCCCCTAGAGGTGAGGAGCCACTGCAGATTAAAGTATTTTTGTGATCTCCAAAGCAGCTGTACTTTATATGCAGGCCCTGTTTTGCTGATCCTATTAAGGGGTATCGTGGAACACAGCACCCCGTGGCTGTGTGTGTCTGGCTTTTTGGGAGCAGGGTTTTTTGGTTGGGTGGTGGATCTTGTGCCTTGCCTCATTGCCTGCCTTCCCACAGCCTCAGAAAAGGTCTGTCCTTAGGCTGAAAGGAGATTTCCATTCATTCAGGACTAAATTCAGGACTGAATTCCATAAGGTCCTTTAGGAAAGGACATCCCCCACATCTCAAAGGTCACCCTCTGCTCTGGAGTGACTCATGCTCTGCTGGGCTGGAGGGAACTGTGACAGTTCAAGGGTCAGGCTGGAAATTCCCTACGGGTATTAATCCCTGTACGTGATGCAGATGCTGTGGGCAAGGTCAGGGGATGTGATCTCTCCTCTTTACCAACTCTCCCATATTTTGGGGGGATGTAGCTTCATTTCACCCCATCATTGCTCTTCCAGCTCATCTCCATCCCTTCCCTGTTTCCATTCCCCTGGCCCAGGGTCTGTGCAGAGATTTGAGGTGCCAGTGATGAGAGGCACGGATTTCCCTCCTCCCCCTGTTCACTGCTGAAAACCCAGCATTAATCTGAGTTTTTAAACCAACTCTTCTGCAAAGCACTGGGCCCACTCACCCCTGAGCCACCTCTCAGCTCCAGAGGATCCTGCCCAGGGACCCCCCCTCACACTAATGAATAAGGACAATAATTAATGATCATTGCTCTTTGTGTTGAGGACTATGACTGCTGTCACTGCTGACTGCTCTGGCAATTACCAAGGCTGCTCCCTCCCAGCTCTGGTCAGCAGGAGAGGAGGAGGAGGAGGAGGAGGAGGAGGAGGAGGAGGAGGAGGAGCAGGAGCCACAGAGATGCTCAGGAGTCACAGAGATGCTCAGGGCTGGCCATCTCCAAAGTATCCCTCCCCAAAGTGTCCATCCCCAAAGTGTCCATCCCCAAAGCATCACCTTGCTGAGTGTGGGAGCAACCAGCAGCAGGTCCCTGTGGTTCTTCAGCCACCTCACCCTCCTCCTCCTCCTCCTCCTCCCGGTATCAATCAGCCTGTTGGAGCTTTCCCAGCTGGGTCTCACTTTCTGTTCCATCTCATTTGACATTTCATCAGCTGTAGACAGCAGAGAGACGTGTCAGCTCCTGAGATCCATCCCCGACCTGCCAAAAGGCTTGTGCTCCTTGGCAAGAAATGTGATTGTTCTGCCTGGTGGCAGAGATTTCTCTTTGTGTTAGCTTGGGGAGGAAATTTCAGCCCCCATCCCATTTCCTTCCCCTTTCCCAGCAAGGGCTTGGTGCTTGTTCTGGTGTGATGGAGATGTGGCTGAGCTTCAGTGGGTTATACACAAACTGACACCTGCCATGTGAAAATCCCAGCAGAATCCAGAATTTCTGCTTAAAAGAGGGGGAAAACCCTTGTGTTCCCCTATGGAGAGCATGGAGATCTCTTGTGGAATCGCTGATGCCTGCTCAGAGTGGAGGGAGGGGCTGGGCAGGTACAGTGATGCCACTCCAGGAGTCCTGAACCCTCCCCTTCCATCCTTCCAAATTCGGCTGGGAAGCTGCTGAGCCACGCCCCAGTTTCCCCTGAGATCCAGCTGCTCATCCCTCCCTGCAGCTGGCCCTCATCTGCATGCTCCAGCTGCTCTCTGGGTGACTTGTGGCTGGTGGGAAGAGCTCATGGCAGAGAGAAGAATTCTCTGCATGTTTCCACATTCCAGTGTTTTCTCTGTGTGTGTGTGTGTGTGTTGGTGTCCCATAAACAGTAATGATGGACATTGTGTTTTGAAGCTGTTTGAAGGGAGAACATAAAAGCTAATAGGTAAAAATGGGCTTTTCCATGCAGATTCCTTAGGAAATTAAACCCAGCCTGTCTTTCAGCAGGTTTTGTGATGCCCCTTTCCACGGGGCTGGTGCTCCCATGGGTTCAGTTCCTCCCTCTGGAGGTGGGATACCATCCCTGGGCTCTGTGCAATCAGCTCAAACAGAGGAAAGGATGTCTTTGGAATTGTTGGCAGGTGGAGGAGCTAAAGGAGGTGAGGATTTAAGAGCCTGGATTCCTCACTGGGGCTGTGACTTGTGATAACGCCCCAAGGCACCGACTGAAATGCACGTCATAAATTAGAACCAAAAATGTGATTACTTTGTCGCTTGGAAGACAAATGTGTGTGCCTGGGGAGTAACAAAGCAAGTTTGATTTGTTGTTGTTTGTACTATGTTTACTGTTATTATAACTTATTCCAAATTATTCCAGTCTGGAACAGAGAGGAGGCTGTAGCTGGCAAACCTCTTTTGAGGGTGGGTTTGGGGAAAGGGCCAAATCCTAAAAAGCTGAGTGCTATGGCATGAAATGGTCTGGAATATTGCTGGGGGGAAACTGGGAAGGTCTGGAGAAGGTCTGGATGATGGAAGGTGTTGAGTGGAGCTGGAGATCCTGAGCCAGGAGTGCAATCTCTGAGAGGGAGGGGAGGTCCTGGTACAGGGGGTCCTGAAAACCTTCCCTGGCAGTGCCCAAGGCCAGGTTGGATGGGGCTTGGAGCAGCCTGGGATAGTGGAAGGTGTCCCTGCCATGGCAGTGGGTGGAATGAGATGATCTTTAAGGTCCCTCCCAACCCAAACTACTCTGAGATTCTGTGACAAAATAAATCAGAGAGAGTTGTTACTTGCTTTTTGGGGACACAAAGATGAGCTGGAGCCCTGCTGGATGCTTGCCTACCCCGTGTAACCTTCAGCTCAGAGCTGAGTCCTTGACTTTGGACCCAGCTTGCTGCTCCATCCCTCCTTTCTGAGGGTGGATTTGGGGAAAGGGCCAAATCCTAAAAAGCTGAATGTCATGGCATGAAATGGTCTGGAATATTACTGGGGGGAAACTGGGAAGGTCTGGAGAAGTGTTTTATTGGACTCATACAAGAGTCCAAAATACACGGAATTCCTACAGAGAAGGTCTGGATGATGGAGGGTGTTGGGTGGAGCTGGAGATCCTGAGCCAGGAGTGCAATCTCTGAGAGGGAGGGGAGGTCCTGGTACAGGGGGTCCTGAAAATCTTCCCTGGCAGTGCCCAAGGCCAGGTTGGACGGGGCTTGGAGCAGCCTGGGATAGTGGAAGGTGTCCCTGCCATGGCAGTGGGTGGAACAAGATAATCTTTAAGGTCCCTCCCAACCCAAACTACTCTGAGATTCTGTGAGGAAATAAATCAGAGAGAGTTGTCACCCCTTTCTGGGGACAGAAAGCTGAGGTGAAGCCCTGCTGGATGCTTGCCCACCCTGTGTAACCTTCAGCTCAGAGCTGAGTCCTTGACTTTGGACCCAGCTTGCTGCTCCATCCCTGCCTCTGAGCAGCATCTCCTGGGAGCAAGGCACTCCTGAGCCCCTCCAGGCACCTGCCAGGATGAGTGACAGAGGATCCTCCCTCCTTTCCTCCCCTGTAGGAGCAGAAATCTCCAAAGAACGCTCCATCCCCCATCATTCCTGACCGGGAAAAAAAGAAATGGATCTTCTAATACCCATCTCCACAGGAATCTCTAATGCTAAAGAGCTTAGAGGGAGCACTCATGACTTTGAGAAGAGTAAAAGGCTCCCTTGTCCCCTAAGCGGTGTCCGGCTCAGTGAGCCAACAAGCTCTGATACCATGGCAGATGGGTATTTCCAGCATTTGTTTTGATGATGAAAGTGTACATTGTGCTCAAAGATGCCCCCAGGACACATTGTTCTCTGGATAAAGGGATGGAAATTAAAACTAAGTTCCCTAGGTCAAAAGGACGCTCGTTAAAGCATTCAGGCCTAAGAGGAAAAAGAGGGGGGATTAAAAAAAGACCCAATTGCAAAACCCAGCCCTTTCCTTAAAGGAAGGTGGCTCTGGAGGAGGTGTGTGGGCTCAGTTTGTTGGTGTGTGGGCTCAGTTTGTTGTTTCCTAGCTGGAAAAGCTCAGTTTGGGTGAGGATCTTGGTGCAGTGCACTTTGGCCCAGGTTGGGGAGCAGGTTTGGGGTTGGTGTGCTGGAGGGCCAGAACATGCTGGGGTAATTCTTATTTTAGGGTTGTATCCAGTGAGGTTGGGCCTGGCAGGAAAAGGCAAAGCTGTGGGGTTTAATCCAGGGATAAAGCATCAGGATTTGGTTTAATCCAGGGAGAAAACACCAGGGTTTGGTTCCTTTCATCAACAAGGTGGTGGGAAGGCAGGGGTGTGTTCAGGTGATGGTGGAATGGGATCAGGCACTGCAGTGCTGCAAGGTGTGTGGGAAAATGGGGGAAAAAAGGGAGGAAAATGCAGATTTCATTAAGGTTTGGGTCCAAGAAGGGCTGTGCCTGCTCCCTCTGTGCCTGCTGGGCTTTCCCCTCTGCTCTCCACCCCCTTCACAGCTGAAGAAGAAGCCAGGAGCCCCTTAAGAACCACGTTTCCCTGGGAGAATGGAAAAACACCAGGTCGTGGAGATGGAAATGCCAATCAGTGGGAGCGAGGGGAAGAGAGGAACAGCGTGTGGCCTCTGCAAATTGCAGGAAAAGTGACACAGTTATTCAGAGCTGCTCGGGGAGGGAGGGAGCTTTAGTGGATAGATGGGAAAAGTGGTCTTGGATTCCTTTTGTAAGCACATTATTGAGCCAGCATGGACAAATTGTTTCCCATTTTTTTTGCCCCAGTTTCCCCAGCTGTTCAAAATGGGAATGATTTTTTACCTGCTGCCTGACAGGGGTGGGAGAGGAGCTTGGGTTGTTCTTCCCAAGTGCATGGGCATCCCCAGAAAGGCAATGCCACAGAAAGGCCAGGCACTTTTGGGGCTCCATAGCAGGATCAGGCACTCAGCTGTCAGATTTAGGCTCTAAACTGTTGTTATCCCATTGGAAAATATGTAAAGGCCACCAAGATAATAACCCAGGCCACCCACCAAAATAATCAGATTTTGTTACTCACCATAATTAAGAGATGAATTAGGAAAAAGCCACATTTTGAAGGTGACCTCTCCTCTCTCTCCTTCCCAGAACCAGCCCCAAACCAACAATCCTCCTGTTTATTTTCCAGTGTGGCTCTTTTGGAGCTTCTGTTCCCCCCATTTGGGATTTGATTTGCCCTCCAGAGATCAAAAAAGAGCACCATCATTTTAGTTCTCTCCTCTAGATCAAGAGAGAAGATTAATTTATTAATTTACTAATTTATTAATTTATTTTGTGTGTTCTGGAGTGTGGAGCTATTGTTTCTCCTTAAACATTTCCTTTCTGGAGTCAAATTTGGGACTCTCTGCCCCAGAGTTAACACCAAATTCCTCCTTTCTCTTCCCCAAAACCATATCAGAATTATGGATCCCCTTGACAGCAAGAAATATTCTGAGGCTGCCAAGTTTTTCATCCTTTTCTCCATCCTCCACCAACCCCCACTTGTATTCTGTCATTAAAAGGGTTCCTTTTGATCTGGAAATTAATTTCCAGATAAACTCAGGCACACAGGAGCCGTGTGCATCCATGAGTGGTTTGGTGGCACCAGCTGCAGATCAATCCCAAATTCTGCGACATCCCTGAACCCCAGCGGCCCCAAATGCAATGAGGTTTTGTAGGGTAAAGCTCTTTTATGGAAAAATAGATGTATAGAAATGTGAAGATATATTTTTTTTTTTTAATTTTCAATTCCCCCCTCCATCCCCAATTTTCTCTGAGCTTTTCCCTTTGAGGGTGGCAGGGATTTTTTCAGGAGCTTCACACCTTTCTCCATGCAAGATTTCTTCTGCTGCTTCCAAAGCCAAGGCAATTTTCCTGATGCTCTGGCTGATAGAGTCCTGCTGAAATCCCAACTTCCCTTTTCCCTTTGAAGTAACCCTCTCTTCAGGGTGGTTAAGCACAAAAGCTCCAAAAAGCAGCTGCTGAGGGCTTAAAAACAGGGAGAAAAGAGGGGAAAATAGGAAAAGGCCGCAACTGCATAATTTTTTTTTAAATCCTTTGTATTTTAAGGGCTGTGTTCACCTAATGAGGAATGCTGTGGAAAAGAGATCCCTTCAGAACAGCACGTGGGAGGTGTGAGAATCACAGAATTCCAGAACAGTTTGAGTTGGAAGGGACCTTAAAGCTCATCCAGTGCCACCCCTGCCATGGCAGGGACACCTTCCCCTGTCCCAGCTGCTCCCAGCCCTGCCCAGCCTGGCCTTGGGCACTGCCAGGGATCCAGGGGCAGCCCCAGCTGCTCTGGGCACCTGTGCCAGGGCCTGCCCACCCTCACAGGGAACAATTCCCAATATCCCATCCAGCCCTGCCCTCTGGCACTGGGAGCCATTCCCTGGGTCCTGTCCCTCCAGGCCTTGTCCCCAGTCCCTCTCCAGATCTTTTGGAGCCCCTTCAGGCCCTGAAAGGGGCCCTGAGTGTTCCTGGAGCCTTCTCCTCTCCAGCTGAACATCTCCTCCCAGCCTGTCTTTGTAGGAAAAGTGCTCCAGCCTCTGGAGCACCTTTGTGCTCTCCCCTGGACTTGCCCCAGCAGCTCCAGGTCCTTCTGTGTGATGGGAATGTGTGGGAATCCCAGAATCCCAAACTGGTTTGGGTTGGAAGGGACCTTAAAGCTCCATCCCATTCCACCCACGGACACCTCCCACTGTCCCAGGGAGCTCCAACCCCTCCAACCTGGCCTTGGACAGGGATCCAGGAGCAGCCACAGCTTCCCTGTGCAACACAAGTTCAGAAAAAACCCCACAAGTTCATGAATAAATTTAATTTCCTTGTGCCTCAGTTTCCCTTTCTCTGCTGTCACCTGGCCTTGGGAACACGCTTGGGAAGGGTCCATGGACTGAGCAGAGCCTTTGGCGATGCTGAGAACCTTAATCCAGACCTAAAAGGTGCTTAAAAAAATCCTCCCTGCTTGACTTTCAAGTGGATTTATCCGTAATTCACTCTCCATGTATGTACTAGGAAGGATTTGGGCTCTCAGAGGGTGGGTTTAGGTTTTTTTAAGACGAATTACTTTTTTTATTCTTTAAAGGCAGCACACGAGGGGAAAAGCAGCTAAGTTCACCTTTAAGGATTTATTATCATTTCTCTAGAGCAGGTATTTACTGGGGGTACTTCTCGGAGGAAATGACTGTCGATTATAAAAAATAAAATAAAATAATAATAATAAAAATAAAAAAAAACCCCTTCTCTCCTTAAGCTAGTAACCTTGTGGAGTGATGGATTGTCTTGCTGAAAGTGGAGTTAGGGAGAAATGGAGACTGAGAGGAAGAAATGTAGATACTGTAACATACTCCAGGGGGTCGGGAAAAGGGATATGAATTATTAAATAAAATTAATAATTGAAATAATTAACAGCTGCAAGAGATTTTTTGTCCATCCTCCACATAATAGGAGAGCAATGTTTAGTATCAAGCTGGAGTAACCATGAGTAATTTGATGTTAATTAATTTGTTGGCTCGGTATTCTAAGCATTTATGGGTGTTTTCTTTCCTTATAAATATATTAATAAGTTTAAGTCATTCTACAAAAGTAATTTCGAAAATAATAATAATAAAAAGAGAGGCCTGGCAAATGCAAGTCATTTATTTTTGATCAGTAATTAAAATGGTTTTCCCCCCACTCTCATGTACATCAGAGGAAAATGGCTTTGTTCCGAGGAGCTTCTAATCCTTATTTTCCTTCCTCTGATAGGAGTTTATATCATTTGTTATTTGGGTCCAGATTTATGGATTATTTTTTGCTGTGGGCTTTTGGAGTCTGTTGCTGGAGCTCCTAAAGACGGGAGGATTTCCTTCCCCAGCCCCGTCCCTGGATAATTCAGGAGAGGCTCTAAAAGATGGAGTGAGATGATGTATTTGGGGCAGGTAAATTTGGGAGTGCTGGATGGGTGGGTGATGGATGTGGGCAGGAGGAGCCAAACCCCTCTGGAAGCCCTGCTGGGAGGGAAATCCATCCAGAGGGAGAGCCAGGGGCAGATAAATGGGAGCAGTGGGGTTGATTGCAACCCCAAATGTTCCTCACCAGGGCTGGAGGAGCAGGATGCAGATGGATCCAGGGGTGCTTGAAGGATGTGTGGCTCTGGCAGGGCACAGCACTGCTCTGCTGACCTTCAGCTCTGTCTTTGCAGTGGAAAGGATCCCAAATGTCCCTGTTTGGAACAGCACAGGTGTCCAACACCTGTCCTGGGGTCTGCTCCTGCTCACATGCATCTCCCAGTGAAATACCGTGACTTGGAGTGGTGTTGCTGTTCTTCAGGAATGGGTTGGTCTGGTTGAAGTCTGTGGGGTTTTCCAGGGGTTGGCAGCCTCAAACTGAATCCCAAATTCCATCCCAGGAATTTGCTGCTGGGAGAAAATTCCCTGTCAGAGCTGAGGTGGCAGAGACAGTGCCCTGTGTGCCACACTTCACTTCCACCTGGGGAAACTGAGGCCACAGCAACACATGGGAGAAAAGGCTCAGGGGTGCAGGCAGTGTTACTTTGCCTCTGGATTGGGATCTAGGGTGGGATGCTTGGTGTTTGGGATATTCAGTGTTTGGGGTTCATTTGGAATGCTCCATGTTTGGAATGCACTATGTCCAGGACAATGTGTTCAAGTCACTCAGTATTTGGGATGCTCACAATTTGGGATACTTGGCATTTGGGATGCTCTGTGTTTAGGATGTTTGAGGTTCAGGATGTTCAGTGTTTGTTTGGGATATTTGATGTTTGGGATGTTTGATGTTTGGGATGCTCAGTGTTTGGGATGTGCTCAGTGTTTGGGATTTCAGTATTTGGGGTGTCAGTGTTTGGGATATCAATGTTTGGGATGTCAGTGTTTGGGATGCTCAGTGTTTGGGATATCACTGTTTGGGATGCTCAGTGTTTGGGATGCTCAGTGTTTGGGATGTGCTCAGTGTTTGGGATGTGCTCAGTGTTTGGGATATCAGTGTTTGGGATGTGCTCAGTGTTTGGGATATCACTGTTTGGGATGCTCAGTGTTTGGGATGCTCAGTGTTTGGGATGTGCTCAGTGTTTGGGGTGTCAGTGTTTGGGATATCAGTGTTTGGGATGTGCTCAGTGTTTGGGATATCAGCATTTGGGATTTCAGTGTTTGGGATGTGCTCAGTGTTTGGGATGTCAGTGTTTGGGATATCAGTGTTTGGGATGCTCAGTGTTTGGGATGTGCTCAGTGTTTGGGATATCAGTGTTTGGGATATCAGCATTTGGGATTTCAGTATTTGGGGTGTCAGTGTTTGGGATATCAGTGTTTGGGATATCAGCATTTGGGATGCTCAGTGTTTGGGATGTGCTCAGTGTTTGGGATGTCAGTGTCTGGGATGTGCTCAGTGTTTGGGATGTGCTCAGTGTTTGGGATGTCAGCATTTGGGATGTCAGTGTTTGGGATGTGCTCAGTGTTTGGGATGTCAGCATTTGGGATGCTCAGTATTTGGGGTGTCAGTGTTTGGGATATCAGTGTTTGGGATATCAGCATTTGGGATGCTCAGTGTTTGGGATGCTCAGTGTTTGGGATGTGCTCAGTGTTTGGGATATCAGCATTTGGGATGTCAGTGTTTGGGATGTGCTCAGTGTTTGGGGTGTCAGTGTTTGGGATGTCAGTGTTTGGGATGTGCTCAGTGTTTGGGATATCAGCATTTGGGATTTCAGTGTTTGGGATGTGCACGGGCTGTGGCAGCAGATGGAGGCTGTTGGATGGCAAATGGCATCTCCATCCTCGGGGAGCAGCGGGATGTTATCTGCAGGCAGCAGCAGCAGCAGCAGTGTCCCTTTGCAAAGCTCAGCACAAAATAGTGGAGCAGGGAAGGAGATAATTCCCATCCTCATGGGCAGAAGAGAGCCAGATCTATTTCTGGCCTGGCTGTGGGAGAGGAGTTTGCAGGGAGTTTGGATATCCAGGCTGCTCTGGAGTTGGCTACCGGGGCAATTAAGGTGCTGAGCTGGAGGGATAGAGGAGAGAATCTCTGGGGATAGACAAAAGGGTGGGAAATCCCTTTTCTCCCCCCACTCCAAATGCTGTGGGAGCTGCAAGGTGCCTGGGGGCAGGGACTGACTGCTCCTGCCCCAGGGAGTGAAAGCATTAAAAGTTGGAGGTTAAAATGATGGAGCTGAGCTGTAGCAGCAGAGTTCTGCCTATTTCTCCCACTCAGGGATTTGCCCTATATTTAATTTTTTTCCCTGACTGCTTTAGTGACTCTGTAAACGTTGCAGAGTTTTTGTGTCTTTTTTTTTTTTGCCTTCCTGCTAGATGAAGTGGGTTTGGTTTTTATTGAATCAGTTCCCTCCGAGGATAGAGGTTGCGAGTGGATAAAACCTCTTTCAATCCCATAAAAATGCCGTCAGGGGATTCACTTAAATTTATTTAATCCTGTGCACTTTATCGCGGTCACTTCATCATGGCAGGTAAGTGGATGCTAATGGATCCCTTCTTTTTATGGCCTGCAGACTCCTGGAATTAGATCCCCCAGCTGCAAATCTCTCGTTTGTGGTTGGCATTTCATCTTCTTTCTTTTATTTGATTAGCGGAGGGAGTGAGAGGCAGGACGCTCATTTCAGGGAATTAAGGCCAGGACAGTTCGTGGCTCTAATCCACTCTGACCCTCTGGGTGCCACCAGCCAAAATTTCACCTGGAGGAGATGCTCTCAGGGTGCAGGACACGAAATCCTCACTCCAGCCCTCCCATCCTGGTGAGCCGGGGTCTCTCAGTCCAAGTTTGTGTGATAAAAACCACACAAAGCTTCTGCTCTTCTCTGCCTCAGCAATGAGTCAGGGTTGATGTGAATTTTCCTCTTCTGATGGCCTGATTCACTCTGCTCCAAGCCTGACAGGCCTTTTTCACTGAAATGTTGAACTTCATTGTCACTGAACCATTTTCTTTTATAAAGTCGAAGTGTTTGGGTGCTTTCGGGTGAAGGTTGTTGAATTGCCTGCTCCATTAATGCTTTTAAAACAGAGATATTTTATCCTCTGCTGTCACAATTCTGCACTTTTGTTTTTTTCCTTCCTGAACCTGCTTTAGTATTTAATTTTGGCTGCTAAATCTGGAGGCCTGTCCTGTCTGACCTTTGAACTGCAGGATGCTCAGGTTCAAGGATGAGGGATGCTGATCCCGTTGGTCCAGCCCCACCTGGGAGCTCCAGCACCTGTGATGCTGCTGAATCCCTTCCCAGCAGGAAAATACATTATTCAGGCTTAGCATCATGAACTGTGGTGCCTGCATGGAAATTCTGGCCAGCTTAGGCTTTGGAGAAGCTGAGGGTTGCAGGGTTTGTGTTCTGGGCATCAGCATTTTGTCCCCAAGGGACGCCTGCAAATCTGTCCCAGAGAGATGAAAAAGGCTCCTCAGGCCCTCATGGAATGTGTTGTAGGGTCTTATCTCTAGGAAAACCTCACCTGGGGGATATAATGGAAATTTTCCTCATGGCAAAATGTCCTTTTACAGCAACAGGCACCCGAATCAATCCCACCTCCAGAATACTCTGCAGGGGGAAAGCAAAGCTTGGTGGGGGCAAATTAACCTGGTGGTTGGTACCATGGGAGGAGTGGTGCCTGTGGATTCCCAAAGGGATTTATTGCCTCTTGGAAGGGATCCCCTGCAGGCCAGAGCATCCCTGAGCAACCAATTCCCTCCTGTGTGCCCCAGGCAGAGGAAGGCTGGTGTTGGAGTGTTAATGGAAAAATTAAATAATGCTGGAAACACAAAACCATCGGGTGAAAAACAGAGTTTGAGTTATTAAGGAGCCCTCTCGTCACTCACTGCCGAGAGAGAGGGGGAAAGGGAGGGAATATTGGTGTTTGGGAAGCCCAATTATTTCTGAACTGCAGACAGTCTTATTAACTTGGGCAGAAAATTAATTACTCTAATTAGAAAAACTCGTTGGAGTTTGGTGAGGAGTTAGTGGGGGAGATGATAGTGCTGGGGGGGAGTTGGGGGAGTCACCAAAGCCGTGGGAGGGAGGGGACAGAGGGGTACACAAGCAATGGGGGAGCTGCTGAGATTAATGGGAGAAAAGAAGAGATGGGCGAGAGGAAGGAAGATTTTATTTGAGTCATAATGGTCTAAATTTAGCAACTTCAGTCTTTAAAAAACATGGGTATTCTTATACGTGCACACTCATATATATATAAAAATAAATATATATATGCACAGACTCACAAATATATATATATACATATACATATATATATATATATATACATATATATATATATTTGGAATGTAATGCAGAGATTTATCTGACTTTCTGTGGGTGGCTGTATTTATTTCCAACGTGCCAGCCCGTCAGCACGGGGGGTTGTTAGAAAGTGCTGGGTGGGTGGTTTTTTTATCTTCACGGATTTATAGAGTCCTTAAAACATCTGTTCCATCCTGATTCCACAGTCCCTCAGCAGCTTGGGGAGAGGGAGATGTTCCTCGGCAGAGCTGTCTGGCTGCTCATGGTTTGGATAAAGATGCATTTGCTGGGTGTTAATAGTGGTGATGCAGGAAGGGGATGCAGGATTCTTCCTTGGAAGGGATCCCAGGAAGGAAATTCATCCAGGATTGATGCTGGTGGGGCAAAATGCTGAGTAATGGGAGCAGGAAATTGGGAGTTGGGGTTTTTGAGGGAGTCTTGTAGGAGTTCAGTAAGAAATCAATTTTCACTTTCCTCCTATGAGCTGTGGTTACAAAGTGAGTGTATTCACTCATGTCCACACGGGTAAAGACAAACATTGATTCCAGGGACATGATGGGATCCTTGGGACTGCCCTGTGCAGGGCTGGGAGGTGGATTCAGTGATCCCTGTGGGTACCTTCCAACTCAAGGTATTCTGTGTTTCTATGACCTTTTTGATTCAAGAGCACTGAGGCCAAGGATGGGCAAGGACCAGCATCTGGTAGTCAGTGCCCTCATTACAAAACCCAGCAGCCAACCTTGTAATACCAAAAAAATCCCAAAATCTGAGACAAAGCACAGCTCTGGACGAGGTGGAGCTCTCTGGCGTTTGGGACCTTGGTGTCACCTCCAAGTCACCACTGGCTGATGATTGTGCAACAAGCTGGATGTGCAACAGCCAGAGTCTGGGCAGAAGGGTTTGTGCTGAATTTGCTGCCCTACAAGGAGCACCCTGTGCCCCCATCCTAAGCCCCAGAGCAGCGCCCGTGGTGACATTGTGGGACCAGCAGTGACTGAGCCAACCCTGGCCCTGCCAGCTGCACAGGCCCCCAGCTTCTCCCCAGTGCCTTTGCTCTGCTGCCTTTGCTGCCTGTTACTGAAATAACCTGTCAAGCTCTCACTAATAATGAGCCATAAGTCAGATTCTCTCTGGTAGGTTGCCCTGGGTGTCTATCACAGTCTTTAGGGGTGACCCAATTATGGTAATTGGCCAATTTTGCTACCGGTGCTCAAAAAGAATTGCCAAACAAAGGAGGAGAAATCAAAGCTCCCTAGAAATTAGCAGAAACCCCAAATCTAGCTATTTTTCAGACTTTCTTTTTAAAGGCATGAGGTGCCTTTAATATTAACCTCTTCAGTGTGATGCCTGCAGAGAAGAGTGAAATAAAACCCCAAACGCAGCAGATCACGTCAGTGATGCTCCTCTTGGGTACCACATCGTGTACTCCATGCCCAGGATTGCTCACAACCCAGAGACACAGACATTTGTTCAGCTTCAGAGCCCAAAACTATGTATTTAGAGCAGTAGTTTCCCTCCCACTCAGTCATAAGGCCTTGATTTTGCAAGAATCTCTCCGATTATACAGAGATGGACTCAAAGGGGGAAGGTAGAGGAGAGATTTCTTTTCCACCCAGCTGTGAGTGACATGTACCTTCAGTTAGTCAGGGCAAGATAAAGGGAATAAAGAACAATTTTAGCCCCATCCTTGCTCCTTTCTACCCACCTCCTCTCTCCCTACTCACTGGCCTCGTGTAAGAGCAGCAGTATTATTTCTGCATCAGAATAATAATAATACAGAGAGAACACACTGCTACCACTGCTGTGACCTCCTGCCCAGCGGGCTCGGCAGAAACGCTGCTGGAATTGCAACTTGGCACCAAGCTTTGTAGTGAAGCATTGCTCCTGGCTAATCTATAATTTACAAAACACACTCAGATTCATTTTTTATGGGCTGTTTTGATATGATGCCATTTAAAAAGCGGAAAGAAACAATGCACCTTTTTAAAGGTTGCTCCTGGTTCTTCTTGCTCTTTTTATTTTTTTCCCCTTTTCTTGTTATTTTTGTTGCTGTTGCCATCTGGCCACAGAAAGGGAATTTCTGTCCTCTCACAGGTGTTGGACTATTCCCTGCAGTGCTGGGGACAGCCTCATGTCATAACCTGCACCTTCAGCATCCCAACAGGCTGTGCCTACAACCCTCTGCCTGTTCCTCTTGGCTTTTCCCCCCTCTGCTGGCTTGGGATGCCTATCTCAAAGGAGGAAAATGATGTTTTATTCCACCCTCCGCTTTTGCTTAGGAAGGCTGTGCAGGGATAGGGAGGGAGGGTGATGCTGACATCCCCAGGGATTGGGGTGGGCTTGGGTTTCCCACCTGTACTGTCGGGTCTGTCTGTCTGTCTCTGCCCCGACACGGGTAGAGTGGTTCTTGGGTGGCACGCGATTCAAAGGACGAGTCTGGACTCTTCAGCTTTTCGGTCTTCAGATTGTTTATTATTTCTTATCTACAAAATTTTCTGTCTGCCCAACAGAGGTCTGATCTGCAAGGCAGCCAAGGGCACTCTTGACGACCCACAGGGCGGTCATGTCCTTTTATACTAAAATCTATGTACATGATATTTACCTTTATTTTCCAATACTTTTCACCCATGTTGGCAAGTGCACCTTCACCATAAACCAATCCCCAAGTGCCAACATCATCACAGGAGATGGAGGACAAGAAGAAGAAAGAAGAAGGACGAGACACGCCCTGATCCCTCCATCTTGTCTCCATAACCCCCCTGTACCAAAAACCTTAAAGTCTATATTTCACCCTCTAAATGTGTCTCTTTTACACCTTTTACTCTAAAGTGATTCTCTTGTCCTCAAACTCTTGTTACTTCTGTGGATGGATCAAAATCAAGCCACCAAACACTCTTGGCAACATTCCAGGATTTCTGAGACCCCCAAGGGTTCTCCTGGCATCTCTGGACATCGGGAACGATGTGCTGAGATCCCACACTGTACCACCGTCCCATACCTCCTGCAGGCTCTGCAAAGGGGATATCCAACTCCTGGCAAAAGAGGAAAAGTTTCTGCTGGCAGTGGGGTGGCTCAGCACAGAGGGCTGAGCCTTTTTGGGGGGACCAAGGCTCGTTTCTCTGTTGGCAGTGCTTCTCCCAGGTGTTTTACTGCCTCCTCTTCCACGTGTTCCATTTTATGGCGCCCCTTCCTGACTAATGCAAATCCCATCCGGCATACATTAGTGGGAAGGGCAGCGTTAGCAGGAAGAGCAGCACTGTGAAAAACCAGCCATGAATCTTCTCAGGCTCACAGGGCTCTGTGAATAGCACAGGAGGGATTAAATGTGTTCATCTTTCCAATCCAAAGGGAAAGGAAGAGGTTTCTCAGCAGCCCCCGGCTGCAGCGTGTCCGTGGCAGGATGATGGAGCTATAATTAACCTCCTCCCTGGTGGAGACTGAGCTGCTGTGCAATCCCCCACCAGCTGCCCAGTGTGGGAAGCAGTGTCTTGAGCAGGAAAAGGTTCTTATCTGTTGATAAATAGAGGCTGTGGTGTTCAGCACCCAGGTCCTGGGATGCAGGAGCACCAGCAGACCTCGTGCTCATTTTTATCCGTGTGCAGGTTGGAGCTCGGGTGTTTTATGCCTCCCTTCAGCCATGAAAAGAGGGACTGCCAGCCCACTGGTGAGGAGATCTGCTGTTCTCCAGAGATGGATGGGAAATAGCTTAACTCTCCTGGCATTTCCATGCAGTCCCAGAGATCTTCAGCTTTATTTTATTCAAATATTGAGGACAAAGGAGCACAAACCACTTTCTGTGCCACCCAAATGGTCTGGGTGGGTGCTGCTCCATCGGGTGTGCTCTGCCAGGTGTGTGATGGGAGAGCAGAGCCCACACACAGCTGATCCATGGCAACTCGGTCTCCTGCAGGGGCACAGGGGTTCTGGGGCTAAGAAATGGCTCAGGTGACACAAGGCTCTGGAGGAAGGGGGTAATGGAGGGGGAAGGTGGTGCTGGGGGTGTCTGGAGGGAGAGATGGAGTGTGAGCCTGTCACAGTGAGTACCTTAGTATGTATAACAATGCATCACACTCTCTGCCCCATCAGACAGTCCATGAAATGCAGGATAATCCACATCATACACTATGCCTCTCCATCAAAACCCCAAACATTATCTCCCAAACAGATGGCATTCAGTCAGTACACTCACCAGACACACTCTTGTTTCAGGTACCATATAGCACAAGTGTTCCTACCTATGGCCAAGCTGCAAACGTTACCCACAGACCCAGAAATTTATCTGCTGTGCACAATGTCCAATCTCATGAATGAGGCATGTCCCAGTACGCCTTTTGTGCCATCCAAATGGTCTGGGTGGGTGCTGCTCCATCGGGTGTGCTCTGCCAGGTGTGTGATGGGAGAGCAGAGCCCACAGACAGCTGATCCATGGCAACTCGGTCTCCTGCAGGGGCACAGGGGGACTCAGTGGGGTTCTGGGGCTAAGAAATGGCTCAGGTGACACAAGGCTCTGGAGGAAGGGGGTTATGGAGGGGGAAGGTGGTGCTGGGGGTGTCTGGAGTGTGAGCCTGTCACAGTGAGTCCAGGAGATGCTCCAAGGGCTGGAGCCCCTCTGCTCTGGAGCCAGGCTGGGAGAGCTGGGGGTGCTCACCTGGAGAGGAGAAGGCTCCAGGGAGAGCTCAGAGCCCCTGGCAGGGCCTGAAGGGGCTCCAGGAGAGCTGGAGAGGGACTGGGGACAAGGATGGAGGGACAGGACACAGGGAATGGCACCCAGTGCCAGAGGGCAGGGCTGGATGGGATATTGGGAAGGAATTCTTTGATCTGAGGGTGATGGGGCCTGGCACAGGGTGCCCAGAGCAGCTGGGGCTGCCCCTGGATCCCTGGCAGTGCCCAAGGCCAGGCTGGATGGGGCTTGGAGCAGCCTGGGACAGGGGAAGGTGTCCCTGCCATGGCAGGGGGTTGGAGTTTGATGAGGATGGAGTCCCAGGTCTCCTGTCACCCAAACCATCCTGGGATTCTGTGACAATTCTGTGACACAGCAGCTGACAGGGCCTGGCAGGATGGGACTGTGGCAAGGCTGTCATGTCCAGAGTTAAGAAACATCATAGTCAGTGCCATGCCTGAGGAGGAGTAAAGCTGGAGTAAACCTGGAGTAAAGCAGGAGCAATGCAGTCTCTAGGGAGGAGCACGTGAGTGAGGAGCACTGAACAGAACCAACCTGATAATGAATGCTGCTGTTACAGCACCTGTCACAACTGCTCAGCAGTTTAATACTCTGCAATGTCAGATGAGGGAAACATCTTTTGCTGATGATTGCCACTTCTTTTTTTTTAAAGGGAAAAAAACATTCCATTCTCTCAGTGTTTATTTTCCATTCATCTCATTTTTAAAGGTGGGGAAACTGAGGCAGCACATTGCACTGGCAGTCCTGGGGGTGAGGGGAGCTGTGGGTTCCTGTGGCATTGCTCCCCCTCCTATCCCCTGCCCCTGTTAATTCTTGGGAAAGAAGTGTGCAATGTTCTTTGGAGAAGTCCACATGGCCCTGACTGTCTGCATGGTTAATATTTAGGTCAGCAGAATCTAATTCCTTTTAAAATCATAATATTATCATTGTAATTGCAAATGTTTTCATTAGGCTCTGGCACTGGGGAGCCTGGCACAAGCCTGCAAAGGGGCTTTGGTTTCTGGCTTGGGTGTCCAGAGGAGTGGCAGGGAATACTTTGTCCCTGTTTCCATCCCACTCCAAACCTGTGGCTGACACAGGGGTTTGAGGCTGTGCCCTGCCAGCATCAGAGTGCACAAGGAGAGACACGAGTGGCACTGCCAGGCTGTCATCTGAGTGTCACCTTCCCACTGCACTTCCAATCCCCTGGCAGAGAGAATTAGCTCTCCTTAAGTGAGTTATTGTGTCTCCAAGCCAGGGCTCTGCTTCCAGAGAATGAGACAAAACTCTCTGGGGATCCAGTCTTAAAACCACCTGCCTGGGAGTCCTGATAGAGGACTTAGTGCCAAAATGAATATTCATCCTTTGTGGTGGGAGTTATGATCCTGCTCCCCATCTCAGGGGGGATTACAGCCCTTTCCAAGAGGGATGGTGTCCTGGGGTGACTGGGTGTGGCTTGCTGTGGGGTGGGGAGCAGAGGAGGGGCTGTCTCTTCCCAAATATCCCTGTCCCAGGGCTGTGATACAGGACAAACTGAGGAGGAGCTGTCCCTTCCCAAATATCCCTGTCCCAGGGCTGGGACAAACTGAGGAGGAGCTGTCCATTCCCAAATACCCCTGTCCCAGGGCTGGGACAAACTGAGGAGGAGCTGTCCATTCCCAAATATCCCTGTCCCAGGGCTGTGATACAGGAGGGATTGAGGAGGAGCTGTCCATTCCCAAATACCCCTGCCCCAGAGCTGTGATACAGGAGGGATTGAGGAGGGGCTGTTTGTTCCCAAATATCCCTGTACGAGCTGTGACCCAGAACAAACTGAGGAGGGGCTGTCCCTTCCCAAATATCCCTGTCCCAGGGCTGTGACCCAGGACAAACTGAGGAGGAGCTGTTTGTTCCCCAATATCCCTGTCCCAGAGCTGTGATACAGGACAAACTGAGGAGGAGCTGTCCATTCCCAAATATCCCTGTCCCAGGGCTGTGATACAGGACAAACTGAGATGGGGCTTGTTCCCCAATATCCCTGTCCCAGGGCTGTAATGAGGTAAGCTGGAGTCCTGATTTTCAGGCAGGGCTGGTGAGATGCTGGCTTAGGCTGGGACAGGGCAGAAAAGATGATGCCACCTTCTCCATGCACTCCTTCCTTTCCAGTCTGGAGCTCCAGGACTTTCAGCCTCCAGGAAGATCATTCCATGCTGTGGCTGGCAATCATCCGTTAGTCTGTCTGCAATTCCTCCATAAGAAACCTGGTGTAGCATCTTTACACCACCCCCAAATATCCTGGGGTATTTACTGTGCAGGAATTGATCCTTTATCTGGGAACACTGAGGAGAAAACTGCAGGAATCAGGTCTTGGACAGCAGAGTTCCTCTGCAGCTTAAGTGTCCCGAGCTAGGGCTGCAGGAAGCTCTGCCAATCCCTGTGGCAGCCTGCAGGAGATAGCTGGACTTTGCTATGCTTTGATTAAATAACATTTTTGTTTTTACAGTGGTTAATCCATCCAATTCCCTTGGCACGTTGCTGCTCAGCCTGGGATAATTGGGATGGTGCCGGGGTAAGGGGCATCTCCCAGCCCCTCACCAGCACCACAGGATTTTGAGCACAATTTTTCCTTGCAGTTTTCCTGGCCAAAATCACAACCTGTGCAAACTCTGCCCTGATCAAATCTACCAAGCCCCAGTTTTGGAGCCGTCTGTTGATCAGAGAAATGGGCTCGAAATTGGGCCTTTAATGGGAACACAACTCTCACACAAGTGTTGGAATTAATGGCAGTGCCCTGCTGCGAGCTGGCAAGTTGGGCATTTGATTCCAGTTACAGGAAATTGCCATAATTTCTGCTCCATGCACCTCTCAAGTGACGCTAAACATCCATCTTTTTTCCCTCCCTTATTTATTTCTATTGGGAGGAGAGGATGGTACGTGGGCGCTTTTCCCCACCCGAACCCTTGTCTTGTTTTCATGGCAACCCCTGCTTAGCAGCAGACCTTTTGTGCACTGAAAAAGGCAGGGAGAAGGGAGGTCTGGAGGGAGAAAAGGATGGCTGGGAGGGACAGGAGCCTGGAAATTAGATCTGAAGGGCTGGTTTGATGAACAGGACTGTGGGTGTGTGGATGCTGGGACTGCTGTGCCTCTCTGGTGTTGTCAAGCTGGGAGAACCAAGGGGTGTCCCAGGAGATGTCTGAATGCTGGGGATGGAGCACTGGGGTCCTCAGGGTGCCATTCCCACAGCATTCCCTCCAGGAACATCAAAGCCATCCTGTAGAACACCAGGAATGGCTTCTCCTAGCAGAGCCCCTCGTTCTGCTGCAGGCAGGCTTCTCCTGGGGTCAGCAGCTCTGTCCCACTCAGCTTTGCCTGGGGACATCAGCTCCTTAAATCAGATGTGGAATACAAGTGTGTAAATATCCCACCCTGCAGGGGGCTACAGTATGAGGGTGGCATAGAATGGAATCTTATCCAACGAGTTGCAGCTGGAGCAATTACTGAAGATTAGGAGCAGGCCTGATCTTAACAGGCCACACCTGTAGCCAATAAGAACAAGTGGTATAAAAGAGTGGATTGGTGGGCACTGGGGTCAGATGGATGCTGCAAGGACCAGGAACAGTCAGTGCTTAGAGGAGCTGCCTGTGAGAAGCATTGAGGAGGTATGAAACTCTGGTGATATGGAATCCTTGCACCATAGTGATAAGAGAACTCTTGATATATGAGACAGCTCCACCCATCACTTTGAGCTGTTTATTTATCCCTGCCTGAAGGTTGTCCTCACCCCCCTGGATGCTCCATTGGGTTTGGTGCTCTCGTTTCCTCCTCTCCTGCTGGTAAAGGTTACCTGGGGAGATTGAGGCACCAAAGCACCAGGAGCTTTGCTCCTAGTAGTAAAACAGAGAGAGTAGTGAGGAAGAGCTGCAAAGATGGATGTGAGGAGGTTCCCAGAGCCTTTAACACTGGTGTGGGAAGCACCAGAAAATGCTGAGGAGGAGGTGAATAATTTTGTCTTTGGAACAGTGTAAAATAAAAGAGACCAGGAGGCACTGAGGGCCCCAATCCTGGCTGGGGTGAGGCTGTGTCAAGAGCTGGAACCAGTGCCTGACCTGGTATTTGAGCATTGACTCCTTGACTCTCTGCTAGTTTCTTACCATGTCCTGGGGTTTTTCCACAAGTCAGAGCAAAATGTTGAGCTGAGATTTCTGGGCACAGGCTGTCTTGGGGAGTCCAACACCAGCAATGCTGGAAGAGGGGGGGATCCAAAACCTCCCAGCACCATGGTAGAGGGATGCTGGCTTTTCCCTTGGGTGCCTCTCTCTGTAGCAGACTCTATCCAAAGCCCAAACAAGAGAAGGGAGTTTCTCTCTCCACCTTTTAAATTATTTCTTTCACTGTTGTTTTTCCTGGGCTTGCTGTGGTGCAGGATGACTTATCTCTGCTCAAGTTAGGATCCTTTTATTTCCTACCAGCCCTGGCCCTAAGTCATGCAGTGCTCCTTTGACAGAGCTGTAAATTCCCCACATCAGCCTGACAGCCAGTGAACAGGGTGAGGACATTGGGAAAAATGAATTTCTGGGGATACAAAGAGGATGAAGCTCTTGGCATCCTCTTCCAAGGAGGAAAAAGGTGCGGGGATCACAACCCAAAGACCCTGAAGCATTTTTGAGGCTGTTTGTATAGGAAAATTGGATGATTCCCTTTTCTTCCTGAGGGAATATTGTCTTAAGAAATGATGGCAGTATAGGACAGGGAAATGCAAAGGAGTGCACACAGGTGTGTGTGGAGGAATCTGTAAATAAGGTTTTAAATTAAAAAAAACCCCAACAATCATATGCAGCTGTGGAGATCCCAAATTGGTGAAGGCACATATTGCTGAGGGCTGCCTGCCAGCACCTGCAGTCCCAGTGGCAGTGGCTCAGGAAGGTAGAAAGTGGAACCTGATCCTGCTTTTCCCCATGGAAAAACAAGGAAAACCCCACAGCTGTGGGTTTGGCAGTGCATCAGCAGAGTTGGCAGCTGTGGGGAGGATCTGGTTTGTGTGTTTTGGGCTCATGTTTGGTTTTCTGTTGGTGTGAGTGTTGGTGAGGCCTTATCAGGGCTCACACACACCCCTTTTTGCTGGAATGATGTCCCATCTTTGCTCTGGGAAAATTCTGCTGGGAGTTCTGGACAAGATCTTCAGGCCGTGTGTGTGTGTGCACGTCTCTAAGGGTGAGTTGCCATCACTGTTTAAGGATCATGGAATGGTTTGGTTTGGGTGAGACTCTATGGTCCATCTCATCCATGGGCAGGGACACCTTCCCCTGTCCCAGGCTGCTCCCAGCCCTGTCCAGCCTGGCCTTGGGCACTGCCAGGGATCCAGGGGCAGCCCCAGCTGCTCTGGGCACCTGTGCCAGGGCCTGCCCACCCTCACAGGGAACAATTCCTCATTCCCAATCTCCCATCCATCCCTGCCCTCTGGCACTGGGAGCCATTCCCTGTGTCCTGTCCCTCCATCCCTTGTCCCCAGTCCCTCTCCAGCTCTCCTGGAGCCCCTTCAGGCCCTGTAAGAGGCTCTGAGCTCTCCCTGGAGCCTTCTCCTCTCCCTCCCAGCTGCCCCAGCCTGGCTCCAGAGCAGAGGGGCTCCTTCCCATAGATCTTCTCCATGGCCTCCCTGGACTGGCTCCAGCAGCTCTGTATCCTCCTGTTTTGGGCTCCAGCTCTGTTTTTCCATCCCTACCCCCCCATGGTGATGCTGAGGCTGAGCAGTGCCTGCCCTGGGCAGGGGAGAGCCAAGGGTGACCCTGGTGCCTGGGCAGGCAGTGCCAGCCCCAGCCTAACTCAGGCTGTGCTCCAGGGGGAAAGGTGCCACTGTCCCTCCCTGTCCCCCTTTGCCAGCCAGCACTGCCCTACAATCCCAGCTGACCTTCTTAAAAGGGATCAACCACACCAAGTGAAGAGATGAAGAGTGAAGGGAGGAGCTGGGAGGAGGAATGAAATTAGGAGCAGATATTAATAACCATGTTAAATATTTATCTGACCTCCTTTCACATGATCCTTTTTAATGGTGACCCAAAAAGCTGATGTGTTAATATTCATTCACTCTCACTCTCCTTTCTGCCTCTCTGTCAAAGCTTTGGTTTGGAGCAGGGAAATCCAGCTCCTTTCTCGCCCTCTTGGTTTGGAGCAGGGAAACCCAACTCCTTTCTCCCCCTCTTGATTGGGAGCAGGGAAATCTCGCTCCTTTCTCGCCCTCTTGGGCTGGAGCAGGAAAATCCAACTCCTTTTTCACCCTCTTGGGTTGGGCTGTGGGAGAAATGGGGGTCCCAAAGGAGCCTCCTTTGATAAAGTGACACTGATGGTGATGGGCTTGTACTCACAGACTGCTCCTGCCTTAATGATGCTCATTCACATCTGACTGAAGGATTTGTTGGGTTTATAAAAATTTTCTTTGCTTATTTTTCAAGTCATCCTGCTCTGAATGGCTCCAGGCACTTTGAGCTGTAGCTTGGGGGAACGTCACTGCCTTGCAACTTCAGGGCTCGGGGATGGGAGCGTTATCAGCTCAGTGAATGTACGAGTCATTAGTGAGGGTTGCTGAATTCCTGACTGCCTTTCCTCCTACACACCTGAAAGGCAGTTGTGCTGGAGTGCAGAAATGTCTGCTGTGGTTTAACCTGTTCAGAGGAAGATGAGAGTGGGACAGAGCATGGGAGCCACAGGGTTTTGGTTGTGGTTGTTATGAGGCAGGCCCGTGCTGGGGCACAGGGGAAAAGCAGAAATAAGTCAGGGTAATTTTAGTTCAGGGAGCTCCGTCGTGTGTTTCTGATCACATTTGTGCTGTTTTTCCACTTAGCCCTCGGGTTTCCTTCTCTCATCAGCTCCTGAATTGCAGGAGCATCAACTGTGCATCCAAACTGCTCCGTGTTTTCTGTCACCTCATCAGCCTGCCTTTTGCTGCTGAAGTGCCTGCTGTGCTCTCCCTCTTGTTTTCATGGCTCAAAGCCTGTAAAAAGCCCTTGAGAACAATGTGAAATATCCTTTCACATTATAGTATTTGTCTTTTTAAAGGAAGCTGAATCCATTAGGAGCAGGACTGAATACAGTAGCGGGATTTTTCTAATCCTGCCGACATCAGCCCCCTGGGATGAGCCCCTTTCAGTCAACTTGACTGGATCCTCTGTGATTTAATTTGTGTTTTCAATTTAAACATCAGCTAAACCACAGCATCTCCTCTCTTGGCCTCAGTTTCCCCTTTGCAGGGTGGAGCTGAGGGCATTTTCCAGCTCCAAGGTCCAAACCTGTTGGGTCTTCCCCTTGCTCCAACATCCTGCAGAACCAACAACCATTTTAGTGGGGTAGTGCTTCTTTTTTGGGTTAAATGAATGGACTTAGGGATGAAAAGTGGTATTTGAATCCACTGCCAGAATGCAGAGGCCCTGGGACAGCTCAGCGAGGATGATCCCCATCCCTGGAAGTGTCCAAGGTCCAGTTGGGCAGGGCAGCCTGGGATGGTGGAAGGTGAGTTGAAGCAAATTGAGCTTTAATGTCCCTTCCAACCCAAACCATTCCAGAAATCTGTGATTTTTCCACTGGAATGGCTGTTCCCACAACTTGCTGCAGGACTGTGCCTTTAAAAATTAATTGCATTTATTTTAGGGAAGAAAAAAAAAACCCAAAAACCACATGTTTTTTGCATTCCTGAACTTGTCCTGGATGGAGATTTCCACTGAGAGTCTTTCACCAAGTCCCCATCCCCACTGCCTCCAGCAAAACAGAAATGTGTTTAATCTTCCTAAATGTAATCCTGTTGTAGAACAGGAAATTCTTCGCTGGTCAGAGAGGATATTAAGATGCCTGCTCTGAAAAGTGTTTGAAATTATCATCATTAATCTGGAAATGATTATTGCTTAGTTCAAGCTGAGTAACGTGAAAAATAAAGTTAACCTGAAGTGTATACGGGGAAAAGTAAATTGGATTTTTTAAAAAGCTCTCGTTTGCCTAATGGAAGATAAGATTAATAGCACAGCTAGGGAATTTAGAGAAAGTGCAGGTTTCCAAAATTTAAAAGCAACTGGTGTTTAAGATGTTTGGAAACCTCCCAGTTGGAAAGAATTCCGTCTGACCCAAAGTATTCCATGATTGTGTCATTCCATGAACCAGGGGTGGTGTGACTGGACCAAAGTATTCCATGATTGTGTCATTCCATCCACCAGGGGTGGATTTGGGCAAGGGGTGAGGTTCAGGTGTGGGAAGGGCTGCAGGCACCTGATTCCACCCTCAGTCAGCGTGGGAGGAGCTGGAGCCTCTCAGATGAGCAAATTGTCCAGGTGTGACCTCCACCAGAGGTTGGTAATGAGGAGTGGCTCGGAATCCTCACCTGGAGACCTGGGGATTCTCCCAGAATCTCTCCCTGAAGGATTTTGACTTTATTAGAGTCTCTCTTGTCACTGACCAGATCTGGGTTAGTTTGGGTTGGCTTCTGCTTCCAAGCGGAGCCAGCACCTGGCAGATGGAGAAAGCCACATGATGGAAAGCAGAGCTTTGGGAGGGAGCTCTTTTCTGTGTGTTTTGAGCAGAGATCTGAGATAATCACTGCTCTTCCCCTCTTCTGTCAGACCTGCCTCGAGTTTGGCGCTGTGAACTCTCCCAGGTTTATTCTTTCTGGTTTTCTCTCCGATTTGGATCTGAGAACCATCTCCTGCTGACACCTGCTGAGCTCTGAGAGCAGCACTGTCATAAATCCTGGGTTCCTCTTGCCTGCTTGATCCCTGTTGATGCTCCTTAATCCCAGGTCTGTGGGGGCAGCAAACTCTTGTCCCCAGCCCTGTCCAGAGTCTGTGCTAGCATTGACAGAAGGTTAATACCGATGGGGTTTCACAACTTTTTGATTTATTGTCTTTCAGCGTTCATCACTCTTTTCTTTAAATTAAAACTCCCTCCAGATGGGGTTTGTGACACAGATTTATTGATCTGCAATAAAACCTCCCTCATAACCTGTACAGCTGCCCATTCATCTTTCAGTGAAGGAGGGATCATTTCTCTGTGGATGTCCCAAGAATGAAAGCGAGTTGTTAACTTCTTCCCTCTTCTGCCTGTCTGGCTTCTTCCACGATTTCCATGCTTCTTTTTGGGTCATTTACAAGGCTCTAGATGGGAAAAACATCAGTTCTGAGCTATTCCTCAGGCTCCTTCTGTCTTCAGGTGGGATCCTTCATGTTGTCCTGTGCAGGGCAAGGAGTTTGACTTCAGTGAACCCTGTAGATCCTTTCCAACTCAAGATATTCTATTATTTCTTGATCCAGGTGCTCAGAAGGTGATGTGGTGGCAGAAAAGCCACCTGGGCAAGCCCTATGTGATAACATAAGACATAACAGTCTGGTTTAGATCCTGCCAGTCCTAATGAGGATTCTGCCTCTGACTGTGATGGGGATGTACAGAGGGAAGGAGCAATGGTGAAAGTTGTGTGGCTTCTCGGGTACAAGAAACAGCAATGATAAGGTGCTGGGAAAAATTCTAACAAGATGAGTTGGCTGGAAACTGAAATGATCTCCTTGTGTGTGGCTTCTCGCAGTCTCTTGGGGTTTGTTTCACAAATGCCTCAGTTTCCTGATCTAGGAGAAACCCAACCAGAAAGTGTTGTCTTTGGTGGTGATGGGGTTTTTCTCAAGTCTGTGTTGTTAATGATGTGATCACACCTTCCATAAGGGTTTCAGTCTTGGGCCTGAGTTATTAGCAAAGCTGTTTTGTTTTTTATTTTTAAAGTGTGTCCAGAAGAAAAGTGTGTTTGTGATAAAAAAATATCACAGAATCCCAAACTGGTTTGGGTTGGAGGGAACCTTAAAGCTCATCCTATTCCAATCCTCTGCCACAGGCAGGGACACCTTCCACTATCCCAGGTTGTTCCAAGTCCCATCCAACCTGGCCTTGGACAATTCCAGTGATGGGGCAGCCACAGCTGCTCTGCCAGGGCCTCAGCAGCCTCACAGGGAAGAATTCTTCCCAATATCCAATCTAAACCTGATCTCTGTCAGTTTGAAGCCATTCCCCTTGTCCTGTCACTACATGCTCTCGTAAAGAGTCTCTCCCTGTGATGTTGAAGTATTGAGTTACTGCAATTTTAGGCAGATTGATAAAAAACATGTCCTCAGAACACATATTAAAGTCTAGACTTGCCCAAGTCAATTCTTCTTCCTGAGTTTCCCAGCAGAAAAAGACAAAAATGAAATAAAAGGCAAAATTTCAGTGGTCTGAGGCAAACCCCTCGAACTTGCATTTGTGTGTGAAGTCTGGTTCCTGACTTGATAGACCTGATACTTAACAGCCTCAGGAATCATGTAGAGCTGTTCATTCTTCAGGAAGCAAATGGGATTAGGGAAGGATCAGTCGTCCTGACAATTGGAACAGGGTTTTTTTCAGGTGCCTCAAAGCACAATGCTGTGTGAAGCAGGATTATGGAATGTCTGCCTGAAGTCACTCAATGCATTGAATGTGTATAAAGACAGCTTGTGTAAGGCTGGCAGGTGTTGGCTGAGCACAGGAAGGATGATTTTGGGTAACTGTCTTGACCCAGCTACATCTCTTCAGGTCACAGAATCATAAAATGGACTGGATTGGAAGGGAGTTTAAAGATTATCTCATTCCAACCCCCTGCCATAGACAGGGGTGCCACCCTCTAAATCAAGTCACTGAGATCACAGTCATGCCCAAAAATGTCTCTTCTGCTACTTCACCTAGATTCTAGAGGTGGTCAAAGCTGTACCAGCAGCCCTTTGGAGGACATGGGGAGTGGGTGTAGCTTCAGGAGAAGCACGTGTGCTGGTGGAGGCATGAATGGATGGATGGACCAGAAATGGTCAATGGGAAAGGTCAGAGAGCAGGACAGAGGGGTGAGCAGTGCCCATGGATAACTGAGGATGAGAGCTGGCCAGGGCAGGGGCGCTCAGGGGAGGCTGGGCGAGTGTTGAGTCAGAAGGGAAGGCACTGTCATTTGTCACCATAATCAGGAAACCAGGCTGAGAAGGTTTTAATCACTGTGCACGGAGCTGGAATGCAGAGCAAGTTTATGGTTTACAGTGAGCGGACTGACACAGCTGATTGATGTCAAATATGTCATGATGTATATTGTAAAGCCAGGAGATTTAATGGTGTAACTCCATGGTAGTCTTGGAAGTGAGGAGCTGCAGAGCAGGGAGTGATTGATGGGCTCATTTACATGTAAAATTGCCGATGGCATTGACAGCGCTGGTATGCGCAGGGAAGATAAGAGGGAGACAGTGAGATTCACTCTGACCCTGATATTGAAATATTAAAATACAGCTGTAGGATCATCTGGACTTTGCAAAGTGACTGCATGTCTGGGTGTGTGTGAGCACATAAATACATATGGGTGCTGGTGGTTATGATTGTGTGCACAGGGACCTTGGAGAGGCAAAACAGCTCCAGGTGGTGCTACCAGCCCTTGGCTCAGGCAAGGAGAGTTTGTGCTGCTCCTGCACTCCCAGGGAGATGAATCCAGTTGTTTCCTAGCTTTGGAGGAGCTTTGGTCCCAGTGCTTTTTTGGGGCAGTCCTGCAGAGCAGAGGAAGCTGGATTCATCCTGGGAAGGGCTTTCTCCAGCAAGCACAGGCTGGTAGCCTGTCACAGACATCTTTTATGGAAAATCCTTTCCTTAGGATTTTTCCTCCTGAGAAGCTGAGAGGCCTCAGGAACAAAATGCAAACAATGGTTATCTGCTGCTGTGGAATGTAACAGGTGCATCTGGGATTGGCCCAGGTTAGATGTTTGTAATTAATAGCTAATCACAGCCCAGCTGGCTCAGACAGAGAGCCAAGACACAAACTTTTGTTACCATTCTTTGCTATTTTATTCTTAGCTAGCCTTCTGATGAAATCTTTTCTTCTATTCTTTTAGTGTATTTTTAATGTGATATATATCATAAAATAATAAATCAAGCCTTCTGAAACATGGAGTCAGATCCTCATCTCTTCCCTCATCCTCGGACCCCTGTAAACATCACAGTGGCCCAGGGCTCGGCGTGTCCCATGGCACAGGGCTGGTTTTGGTTTTCCACCTTCAGTGCTCCAATGCTGCAGATCCCTGTTGTCACCTGGACTGTCAGGAGCAGGACTAGTGCAGGAGCTGCCTTTGTAGCTTCCACCTCCTTCTAATTTTGGTTAAGTGAGGAGAGGGAGAAAAGAAGAAGTGTCACTATAGGACATGAAACAACACAAGCACACACACTGCTGTTTTCAAGGGGAAGAAAAAGGAAAGTTTATTTTTTGACTCTAACATTTATAGTTTTCTAAAAGTGACAGTGGATTGGAGGGTGACAGTGCCACCTCAAAAAATGACACTGGACAAACCAACAGTCTATCAAATTTGTTTTCTTCTATAAAAGAATGCAAACCAATAAGTTATTCACAGAAGGTGTGTGAGAAAGTTTGCTACAAGAATGTAAACATCAGAAGGCTTAGAAAATTTAAAAAAAAATCAGAGTGACAAAAAAAGGGAATTTGGGGCTGTGAGATGATACAAAGTGAACATGGTGGGGCAGAGAGGCCGGCCTAAATAAACTGTCCAAGGAGTTTTGTTTTCATTATGCCTGCAGCAAGCCCTTCCAATTGCTGGCAGGGCTCTGTCACACCATCCTCCAGGACAGTTCTGCAGGAAGCAAATTTCTCCAGGATAGCACCCCTGGGATTTGGTGAGCAGGAGCCTGGGGAAGGTCATGAGGAGAATCAAGGGGGCAAAGGGAAAGCCTGGAAGGGGTGCAGGCATCCAAGGGGTTGCAGACCCGTTTTGGGATGGTTTTATCAGGATTTAACTCTCCATCATCCACTGCATCCATTCTGCCATCCCCAGCACAGAGTAGCTGTGTGTGGGGAAAGTGCCTCCAGTGAGGCTGCTGGGCTCACCCCCAGGGTAACTCATCCTTGTTACACCATGGAGAAACTGAGGCATGAGCAAGGGAAGGGAAAAGCTGACTTGGGGAAGGATGCAGGAGCATCCCAAGGAGGAGATGGGTGTGAAAGAGGAGGTTATTCCTTGCTCCCTAATGAGGGATATTTGCATGGAATTTACCTCCATCCAAAGGCAAAAGGTCCCTGTTGCCTTTCATCCCATCCCTCATTCCAACCTTCTGGACAGTCATGGAAGGACCTAAACTGGGGTATTTTCAGAGGTGGGTTGACTAAGAACTAATTGAGCTGACCCTGATAGAAAAACTTAAGAGGCTTTGCAGGGGATTAAGTGACTGTATTTTAATCTTGTATTTTAATTCGTTGTGGGGATGTCTTGCCGGTCTGCCTGGGGCTGTGGAGTCACTCTCCATCCCTGTTCCTGGCTGCAGATGCTCCTGGGACAGATGGACCAAGTGGAGCAGGCAAAAGACAGTATTTACAGGAATTAATTTGAGTTGCTCTTTCCCTAAATGAAAAGCCTGATATTGAAATTATCCTTGAAAAGGACTTTTTTTTTTCCCCTTAAATTTATGAACTTCTCTGTGGTCTTTGGAGACAATTATAAATTATAGAACAGCCATATATCTGAGCCAGAGTTGGAGGCAAAGAGGCTCTGTCAGGGAGAGCAGCTGTGGGGGCAAGGGGAAAAGGATTTAGACTTTTTTAGACTTTTTTTTACTTCCTGAGCTCATCTTGGTTCTGATCCCAAATCCTTGGAAGATGTTGTGTATTCCATTCCCATTAACTCTCACAGACTTCAGAAAACCTTTTTCTGAGCAGAAATTGGGATTGCAATGCCAGATCAGTGCAGTGTCCTATCTCCAAAAGCTGCCAGCAGCAGATGCTTGGGGGGGAAAAAAAGTACAAGAGAATTATGTTGGAGCAATAAATTTCATCTGGGGAGTTGGCTGGGGGCTGCACAAACAATTATGCTTAACCTGTCCTTGCCCAGATGGGTTCCAGAGATAAAACAGAGGATCCACAAGGATGTGAGACGTTGTTGGATGTGGAAGGGTCATCTGTGTTCCCATTTAGCCCTGAGCACTAAGAAATGACAAGAGAATGGAGAAGGGTTGAAGGGGATGGTCATGAGGAGAATCAAGGGGGGGAAATGGAAAGCCTGGAAGGGGTGCAGGCATCCAAGAGGTTTCAGACCCATTTTGGGATGGTTTTATCAGGATTCAAGGGTCATCTGTGTCCCCGTGTAGCCCCGAGCTTTACGAAATGACAAAAGAATAGAGAAGGGTTGATCCTGGTTTATTTTCTTGCTGTTCCTCTCTGCAGCTCCTTGAATCCATCCTGAGGGCAAGAACATTGGGAGAATTGCTGGAAGTGCCTCGCAGAGCACCAGTCCTGAAAAATGGATGTTTTTTTATGGATTTGGGTTTGCAGGGGAGAGTTTCACACACGGGTGCTTGCAGGAGCACTGTGGCCATCCCCTCCTGCAGCACAAAACTCAGATGCCCTTGGGGTTGCCCTAATCCCAGTGGATACTCTGGTACTACAGCATCAATTTTCCCATTTTTAGGGGGCCCAATTGTGCCAAAATCACTTTGTCTCTAATTGCCCCACATGGGAAACATGGATTTACAGTGACAGCTGCCCAGTTTGTGTCACTGGAGCACAGAGCTGTGTCCCCAGGAGCCACATGGGCCTCCTTGCAGTCCAGCTTAGGGCAGGCAGAGATCCCAGATGGCTCAGCTTTTCCACCTTTTTTTCCAGGAAGGGCTGGTTTCTCCTTTTCTTGTGCCTCAGTTTTTGGTTTTTTTTTTTTTTTTTTTTTTTTTTTTTTTTTTTTTTTTTTTTGTTAAGAGACTGAATGGGTTTCAGTGATGATTTTGTGCAACCCAGTAAGGCTGCCTGAATTTATCATGGAATCCCTGATTGGTTTGGGTCGGAAGGGACCTTAGACCTCCTCTTGTTCCACCCCCTGCCATGGGCAGGAGCATTTTCCACGAGGTTGCCTCAATCCCTGTCCAACCTGGCCTTGAAAACTTCCAGGGATGGGACATCCTGATAGAAAACAGTGAGAGATGGAGTTTGAAGGTTTTTGGTGAGTCAGTGAAGAGAGGAGAGACATTTTGGGGAGACTGGCACAGCTGATTTCTGCCTTTGAGAGTTCTGGGCCCAGCATCCCTGTTCCTGCAGAGTGGGGTGAGGAGGATGCTGGGAGGGTTGTCCCTGCCATGGGATGCATCCTCGGGGCATCCTCATCCCTCCTTGGGATTTGTTCAGCCTGGTGAGGCTGCATTTTGCAGGTTGCACTAAAGATGTGATGGTTTAACCATCCATTGGGTGCAGCTGCCCTTCACAACATCTGGTGACAGGGACAGGTGGCTTTCCCAAGCATTCAGTGTCCTGATCCCCCCAGCTCCCCTTTTGCCCTCTGCCAGGTCCCAGTGGCATCCATCCCACCATCTCACCACCCCTTATGTGGGAAGTTGAGGCAACTTTTTGTTTGTTTATTTTAATTATCATATTTCTCCATGGCTTGGTGCTCCCGCAAGGGAGACAGCGTCCGTGTTAATGGGATTATGTGTGCTGTTTGCTGATGGGGACGTGTTCTCCACTTCCTCTCCCTCTGAATTTCACCTGGATAATTGATTTCTGTCTCTTCCTTGGCACTTGCTTTTGCAGCACGGGGTGTTATTAGTCCCCTTTTGTTTCATTGCTGAGAGACGAAGCCTTTACACGGCAGCCCAAGCACAAACAATTGTTGAATCTCCTGTTTTCTTTATTAACTAACTGGGGATTCCAGGCAGCTTGAAGCCCTCAGAGAGACACAATAACCTCAGTGATGGATTGAGAGCAAAGCAGCTCCTTCCTGCTGCCAAGAGGCTGGGTGGATTATCCAGGTGTGTGTTGTTGGTCATGAACCTAAGTGGGCTCTGTCTGTCTCCTGTCCATCCATGTATCCCAAGATGCTGGGAGCTGAGGGAGCAAATCCTTCCCTGCTCTGCATGTGAGGAGCTGAGGGTGGGCTGAGATTCATGGCACTGGCGTGGGATTCCCTTCTTCCATGGCTGGCTAGGAGGGAAGAGAATCATGGGAGGATTTGGGTTGGAAAGGAGGTTAAGGCTCCATCCTGTCCTGCCCCTTGCCATGGGGAGGGACATTTTCCACTCCAACCCCATTCAACCTGGCCTTGGACCCTTCCAGGGATCCAGGGGCACCCTGTGCCAGGCCTTCCCCACCCTCACAGGGAAGAATTTTTCCCAGTATCCCATCTAAACCTGTCCTCCCTCACCTTAAGGCCATTCCCCCTTGTTCTGTCACTACAGGAGACAATGCCCTTAAATGAGATGATGGAACACCTTCCATCTGGTTCTTCTTAAACAGGGACATACAGATTTAGGAAAAGCAGCTTTCCAGGAGAACAGGCCAGTTTCAAAGGAGTGTTTGAGCAGAACTAAAAATACAAGGAAAATTAAAACATTTTGCAAGATTTTAAAATATAATATTTTTCTTTTCCTTGAGGAAAACAAGTGATTTTCTGGCTCAAAATAGAAGATTGAAGCATAGCTGAATTTTTCTTATCATTAATAAGCAAAAAAATGTGAAATCTAAAGGTCATGTTGACTTCGGCCCAACTTTCCTCAAGTTTGAGTAATTTGAGAATTTTGGTTTACAGCTTCTTCCCCCCTCCTTCCCTACATAGGAAAGGGCAAAATTTTTATAGAGCAGGAACAGTTATTTTCTTCCCAGCTCTTTTTCTGACTGCAGAGATTTCCATAAGAACATCATGTCTAATGCCACACAAACACTCTGAGCACGGAGAAGATGTTGGGTTGTTAAACAAGACTCAACTCCATAGAAAATAAATACAATTGAGTCCTCACTTGTTAGGTTGTCCTTTGCCCCACTCTCTGGGCAGAAATAGGATCTGCTATCCCAAAACACAGGGAACTGGCTCTTCTCTCTGCCCTTCTGGCTCTTGGCTTTGTTTTCTTCTATTTGCATAATTTCTCGGCTTGTTTTCCCTTCTTATTGTTTTTTCTCCTTTCGTTTCTCTTCATTTATTTCCTATTCTCTTGCTGCCTATCTTCTCTTTGATTTTTGCTTTGTTTCTTCCCTCCCTCTCTAGCCTCAAATGTGGGTACTATGAATGAGTGATTTCTAGAAGGAATAAAACCAGTTAGGGAGGCAAAAAAAGCAACAACATTTTCTGTGCATCATGGTGTAAAATGTACAATAATCAAGCAGAACCACTCTAAGTGAATTATGGCAAAAAAACACAGATTACCAACATGTCAAATACTATTAGCACTCACATTTGTAGAAGCAATGTATGCACAGAGGAAGGGTTTTGTATTTTAGTTTATTTTAGCCGTGCTTTCTTTGTAAAGTGAATGCCAGCCACTCCTAACAGCTGGCTTTGGTGTCTTGAATGAATTACTGATAAAAAAAGAAAAGCAGGATCTTTTTCCAGGACCATTTCTCATGATGTCAGGTACCAAGGTGTGACTTCTAGCAGGGACTTCAGGTGTGCTCCTGTATAGGTGCAAAAGTCTCATTTCATTGGAAGGGATTAACAATCCCTTTTTCCACTGGAGAAGGGAGATGCAAGAGGATCAAAACTAAAAGACCACAGAAAGAGGAATTCTGACTGGGAATTTGATTTGCTGACATGGATTGGAAAATTGAGGAAGGGTGGCTTTAATTAGAGGGATTCCTAAAGGACCAAGTGTCTCATGGCATCCTCAAGGACTGGTGGAGTTGGCAATTAGTTGGTGGCCCTGATGACCATTGGAAGAGGCCACCATGGCTGTTCATATTAAATACTCATAGAATCATAGAATATCCTGAGTTGAAAGGCACCAACAAGGATTATCCAAGACCAGCTCCTGGCCCTGTGCAGGACAGCCTCAGGAATATCACTGTGTGTTCTAACTCAGCTCTCCAAACAGCCAAGCCTGAGGACCTTAGATGGGGATGCTTCCCTTGTCCAAGTTTTATGAATATTTATTAATAATAATATTGCCCTCCCAATTTCATTAATAAAGATTGCTCTTGAATGCTTACAGCTATTTTTCCTTGTATGGTGGAGTTTGGAAGGATGAGGAGTTCAGCCAAGAGATGAAAGCATTCTGAGTTTGGCCAACAAACCCATATCTCCACCTCACCAGTGTTTGCTCCGGGGTGAATCCTCAGCAGAGCACAAGGAGAGCACACAAATTTGTCCCTCTTTCATAGAAGCTGCTCCATTTTGCATGAATAAATATTTGTTGGGCCAGCAGGGATTTTATAGCCCATCAGCTCAGGCACTCAGCCGGGATGGAGGAGATGTGTGCCCAGGTCCCTGTTCCAACGTGTGGTTAATTATTTATCTGCAGCAGAATGGCTGAGAGAGACTGAGACAAAGAGCCAGAGGCCAAGTCTGCAGCCTCATTGCTGGATGAGGTTTGGTTGCCAAGGGAGGCCATGAATTTTATCCCTGCAGATAAGTGGCTTTTTTAGGGTTCAAGTGGCTTTGCTGATCAAGATCTGAGCAGGCAGCATTAAACTGGGTTTTAAAGATTGCTCCTGATAAATTGGGTTGGTCTAAGGGGAGTGGTAGGGGGTTTGTATTTTTCTAGGGGGAAATTTTCCAAGGTCTAGGGAAAGGTGATGGCTCTTAGAAATGTCCAGCTTTTTCCAGGATGGGATAACTCTTTCCCATCACATGTTTTCTATTGGACCCCTATGCTCTCTTCTTCCTCAGACACCTTTCACCAATTTCCCTTCTCAAAGGACAATTTGTCCAGCCTGGATTTTGTTCAGGCTGTCATGCACCCACTTCCCAAGGAACACTGCTCAAGAGGACCTGTTCAATGCAGGAATCCTGGGAAATCTCTTTGAAGAGCTCAACATTCAGCTGAGGTGGTTGTTGAGCCCAAGCCTGTCCCGGACCAAAGGTCAGCAAAGAGGTCACTTTACCCAAGACATAGGCATTTAGCTTAAAGTGAGTTAATTAGCAGCTGAATTAAAGTGAAATAAGTTGTAGTCTAATAGACCCAGGCTTGCAGAAGTTTCTCCCATCCATGCTTTTCCAGAAGGGCTGAGACTTCAGAGGTGTCGTGTGGCCTCTAATGAAGACACGCTCTGAAGTCGGTGCGTGTCCAGCAGTTCAGACTCTCGTCCTCTGCTATTGAGTGGGAAGAAAAAGGTCACCTTCATGACCTCCCCCAGGCAGATCTTACATATAGCAAAGCTGCAGCTCCTTGACAGAAAGGCTGGGAAGCAAATTAAACCATACAAACTGTTTGTCGACCCACTGAGCCTTCTTCATTACTGATTTGCAAAATTATGCTGCTCCTCCTCGCTAAAAAATATCTGGGATACTTTCAAATAATTACATAATCAAAACAATTGACTCAACTTTAGAAAAATCTGTTACTTCAGGCATCTTCTTATTAGTGGTTAATAAGAAATAATGCATTAGGTGTGAGTTAGTAATGGCAGGCTCCATTGCATTTGGTCTGTAAATGAAAATAGTTTCAAGATGTAGGTTTAATCTAAACCTGGATGAAGTTTAGGCTCAACTTCAGATTGTAACCTGCTCCTGTTTTGAGTGGGGGAGTAGATCAGGGGTGTCTGGAGGGCTTGTCTGACCTCATGGCTCCCTGTGGACGATGTTCTTCATGTCCTTTTCACGTTGCTTGGATTTTCCCTTTGGAGTCAGTGGAAGGATGTCCCTGAGCAGCAAATCTTCATTAATACCTTGCTCTGGCTTTCTCTAAGCACTGGACTCCTGAGGAACACCAGAATCACAACACTGAGATAGTCAGTGAGGCCTGGAGAAGCCTCCCAGCCATGGCTCAGTGTCCCTGCTGCCCCAAAGGTGACAGTGACTTTATCCAGTGCCATTTGTCCTGTTGTGGGAGACCTCCCCAATGTCTGAACGCATGTTTCTGCTGAGGAGCAGCTCGAGGACAGCCATGTGTGTACTGCCACGTTTTATATTAAACAAAAATAAATTCCCTCTAATGCGAGCTTTTCAGACAGGTTGTCCTAATATATTAACTTCTGTCTGTGTTTTGAATAGTCAATTTCACGGTGAAATGAGTTCCTAATAATATATTTACCACCTGGGAGAAATCTCCCAGCCATCTGGAAAGGAGTGGGGATTTAGTGCCTCCAAATGGAGATTGGTTTTTTATTTATTTATTTTGCCTATGGTTTATTCCCTCCCCTAGATCAGACCCAAAAGATGCTTTGGGTCCAACTTGACCATTGCAGCAAGTTTTGGGGTCTTTTGCCCCATTTCCAGTCTGGCAAGAGGTTCCCTGCCTGTGGTAGGAGAGTTGGAAACAGATGATCCTTAATGTCTCTTCCAACCCAAGCCAATCAGGGATTCTGGGAGTTCTTTCTGGTATGGAGGTGTCAAGAAGCATGTGGAGGTTCTCCACAGCTTCTCAGGCTGGAGGCTGCTGTTAAGGGCAGCATGGGGACACGTCACCTGCACCAACCCTAAGCTGGGACAGCTTCTGTCCCACCACTGAGGACTGAGGTTTGGAGGAAGAGGCGTTTTCCTTGTAGGTGCTGGCAAAGCCTTTTCCTTTGGATGGAGATGTCAGTGATACATGACCTAAATCCAGGCCAGTTTGTGTAATACATCTTTGGAACTCCGGTAAAATAGGAACCAGATGCAAACCAAGCTATCCCTTGATTATGTGGGGGAAATGGTGAATTCATCATCACTTGAAGTCTTTTAAACAAGACTGATTGTCCTGCTAAAACCCAGCCAGAGCATCAGCAAGAAGTGACTGGGTTTGCTGGTGTTTGCCTGAGTGCAAGGGAATAATCCCTGTGTTTGCTCCGGCGCTCACAGGGTGAAATTGTGTGGCTTGGCTTCTCCAGGCTGTCAGCTTTGATTGTCTCTTCTGGCCTTAGACACTGTGGATTGATGGAAGCTCATCATGGCCTTCCTCTTGTGTCCTCACGTAGCTTCCCCGTGCGCTTAACCCTCATCTTTTATATCATTGGAGTATGAAATTCCCGTGTGGCTGAGAGAACTTGGTGCTCACCCAACACAAGTCCCTGTGGAAGTGAAATCTGATGGCTCCAGGGCTTGAAAATCATTAATTTTGTTTGCAGAAGTGATAGCATTAGGGATTTTGGCATATCCCCACCCCCTGCTTTCATGCTCTGCACAGGTCGCTCACGTGACACAAAATGAAACTTTTTGCTGGGGGATTTTGCACAATCCACATGGGAGATATCATTGAATTCACAAAATCGCTCAGGACACATTTGCACATGTCATTGCAGGGGGAGGGATCTGCAGCCCTGCTCTTGGAATTTTTCTCTGCTGCAGGAATGTGTGTAACCTGGTGGATTTTATCTGCCAAAATCTTCTTGTTGGGAATGGTGGGAGAGCCTGCAAGAGAAGGTTCTAAAGTAAGGAGGCAGCAGGGTTAGCATGGACCCATCTCTCCACAGTCACAGAATCCTGCTCTGTAATTTCCAGGGCTGTTGTATATGCAAATTAAAACCATGAGGTCACAGAATCATGGAATGGTTTGGGTTGGAAGGATCCTTAAGATAATATAGTTGCACCCCCTGCCATGGGACATCTTACACTGCCCCAGGTTGCTCCAAGCCCATCCAGCCTGGCCATGGACATTTCCAGGGATCCAGGGGCAGCCACAGCTTCTCTGGACAACAAGTTTGCCCTTCCCAAAAGACATCTTAAACCTCCTTTGTTTTTTTTTCTGGGCTGAATGAGTTCAGGAAGCAAAGCAAGTCCCAACCTCTCATTTTCCACTGTTAAACTCTGCAGCCTGGAAAAGGGAGAGGAGAAGGGTTGAAGGTCCCCTTCGACTGAGGTTGAAAGCATTAAGGTTTTATTTGTCTAAACCATTTAACCCACCTATTTCAGCAGCATGTGGCCAGGATGCCTCCAGCCATCCACAGTCTCTAATTTGGTGCAGACACCTGGAAGCTCCTAAAATATGTATGGGACAGGGGAAAAGACAAAGGGAGTCCTGTTAGAGCTGCATTTTACATCAGGTTGCACCAAACCCCTGGATTTAGCCTTCCTTGAACTTGAAGCTGGCAATAATTGAAGACTAGATTTGGCAGCTGCTGTTCTGACATGATATTGCTGCTGGGTGTTATGAAAACCACTAGAGCCAGAAACCAGTGCAATATTCTCTGCTTGGAGTTTGAGCTTTCAAACATATGAAGCATCAATCTCTTGCTAGCAGCTCCTGAGCTATCAGTTCCTACAATCAGGTGGAAAAGAGTCTTTCAAAAGTGCTTAGTTACTGGAACAGTACAAATGCTTTCTGGACCAGTAAATGCTTCCATGTATTGGTCCCGGACCATGATTAGGATGATAAAAATCTGGTCTCTGAGAAAATGCTCTGCCTGGATGCTCCTATTGCTGAAATGTCAGAATAAGCAGGAGTTTGAGGAAGGATGCAGGGCCCTGGGATCAGTTATCTCACTCCATGGGGCTGCTTCCAGCTGTGTTCTTGCTCTTATTTTTCTCTTTGTGGCCAATGAGTGATTTTCCCCCTTGATCTTTTAATATGAAATCTTTGTTTTTGAATTTCTTAATAGGCTGATTCAATCATCCTCACCCCATGGATTCATTTTTAAGGTTTAGGGTGGTTCAATATATACCTGAAATTTTTAGAGGCATGGATGATCTTTGGGGGATGTGGGGGGGTCAGACATACACTTGGGTCTACCTAGAATATGTAGAAAGTTTATTAATCCTTGTTTGATGTTGCCAGGATCATAACTGGACTATTTTAATTAATTGAATGAACATGATCCATGTGTCTGAGTGCAAAGACAGTGTTGGTGTGGCTTGAGCTCTGTCTTCCAGGCATACAAATCCAGAATCCAGCCCTACAAGCATCACTTTTAGCTATTTAATCTCATTTCAAATCTTTGTGATATTGCCACTGAAACTGCCAGCTATGCTTTGCAGTTGCTGTGATTTTATCAGTTGTAATGGGAATTGTGGGCTTGAACCCCCCAGGATGATGATTTGGGGGGTGAAGGTTGTTGCTGTTTTAACAGGAGCTTGGTGGTGCTTGTGCTTTTGAGCATCATACGCTGGGTGAAAGCAACATTTTATTGATTTCCTTGCATAATTTTGGGTTCGAGGGACAAATAAGCCTGGAACTTTTTGCTTTTAAAAGTTTCATGGCTGTTGAGGGATGGTGTGGGGCCAGATCCAGTGGAAGGAACAAACAAACTCTGCCAGGAACCTGTTTCTTACCAACAATTTGTTTGATTGTCTCAAAATCTCTTGTTTTGATTGTCCCCAAAACCACTGTGGGGTTAAATTTCCCCGTGTGACGTCACAGTGCCTTGGCTTCATTTATCTTGGAAGGATGTAAAAGGTGGGGATGTTTTCAATTGAAGCCATCTCCGTTCTCAGCCCATTTTGCAGGAGCCGTTTTACTGGTGATGTGACACCATATCAATAACAATGAGGTTTCTCGCTGCCTGCTCTCGTTGTTTATGGAAAGGAGTTTCAGAAAACATATTATTATAGAGAATAATGGATGGGCTGTAGGGAGACAAGGAAATAATTGCATTGAGGGGGCTTGAAAACATCATAAAGCCAAGAATGGAGTTTGGTTGGACTCTCGTGTCACAAGGTCCCAAGGACTAAACTAATTCTCCATAAATCTGTGCAGCCCGTTTAGACTTACGGGATTTCTTTTCTTTCCTTCTCTACTGCATTTTTCCCCCCCTCTTTTCTTTTGAAGAAACACCACAGAGGAGATGGAAGTGAATAAAAGCCACCCAATCCCCAATTATGGTGATTAATTATCCGTTTGTATTTTGTTAGCACCTATAGATTCTCTGTCAGGGGGCTGAGAGTCATCCAAGCACAGAGTAGAAAAACACACAGCCTTTTTCTAAGGAGCTTGGAGCTTTTTTAAAAAAAGGAAGGAATGAATATTAAAAATAAAAACAACTAAATAATTAAAAAGGAAAAGAAAAGGAGCTGCTACAGAGCTGACATCCAGATCAGAAGTGTTGCCAGCATTCTGGGTGCTAAAACCTTTGCTCTGAGTTTATTTCCAACTGTTGGAGGGCAAGGTTAGATGGGATATTGGGAAAAAATTGTTCCCTGTGATGGTGGTGAGGCCCTGGCACAGGTTCCCCAGAGAAGCTGTGGCTGCCCCTGGATCCTTGGGAGTGTCCAAGGCCAGGATGGACAGGGCTTGGAGCAGCCTGGGACAGTGGAAGGTGTCCCTGCCCATGGCAGGGGTGGAATGGGATGGGCTTTAAGGTCCCATCCAGCCTGGATCTTTCCATGATCCTCTTCCCTCCAATCCATTCTGGAATTCTACAAATTTCGGCTGCTGTTGGGAAGACCTCAAGTTGTTAAAGCCATTAATTTATAAGCAGAACCTATTTGAATTGGGTTGTAAATCCTCAGTTGTGCTTTTGGGGGAATTTGAGATCCATCCAGGCATGCGGTTGGAAGGAGTTGGGCATCCCAATCCTTACCCTGGGCATATCCACATTCCCAGTCCTAAGAGACACAGGGGAAAACAACCATCTTCCCAAAACTGGGCTGAACTCTTCCCTCCGGTGGTGCTCCCACTGGAAACCTCAGACTGCCACATCACAAAACCCCCATTGACTGACCATTTCCCGGAGATGTTTTCCCTCTATTTTCCAGTCAGTCATTCCCCCCCAGGCCTTGTACTTTTTATCTGCATTACATCAGTCTGGGGGAGAATCCAGAAAATCAAGACTTTGACCAGTTCTTTCAGAAGGTGATGAAAAGGCCTTTTCTGCCTCGGGGAGGGGTTGTTTGTTCCAGCCTGGAACCATGGCATTATAATTATCATGGGATTAAACTGGTGGTGGATTAAATTGGTGGTGGCTGGTCGTTACAATTCCATGGCCTTCCTGGAATCTGAGGTCAAATTCGGGATGAATGGGACGATTTATATTCCCTGCATGTGCTGGTTGTGTCGTTTTTCAGTCCTGTTTTCTCTACATTCCTGGATTTTAAGATCCTTCATTAGTTTAATATGGACTCGTGCTGGTCTAGCTCTGTCACAGCTGCCAAAACCTGCCATGACTTTCCAAGGGGATTTGTACACCTGCACCCCTCTGGACAATTCCCTGCGGTGGGAACGGCTCCACGCACTCCCCCAACCCCAGAACTGCCAACGTTGGGTGAATAATGGCTTTTTAAATTATTTTTCACAGCTTAGTTGGTGGCCAGGGCAAAGAAACTACATTGCCTTGAGGTCACCTCGGAGAAAAGTGTGGAGCTGGGTTTCTTACAGTGACGTCAACCCAGTGTTTCTGTCAAATCCTAATGAAACAGTTTATGCAAACGTGGAAACCGACCCATATGCTTCACTCAGCGTAGCCTTTTTTTAACCTTTTAGATAAATGTCAATTTTTTGGAATGACAATGACATTTCAAGTGAGAGATTGAAATGTAACACACAAGAAACATCATCCACGAGATGTTTTGACTTCTCTGCAGCTCCCTCCTCTCCCCGTTCTATTTATTTTCTGCGAAAACTGTTCGCTAAACCTGACTTGAATCCACAGATAGCTTCGGTTCCTGAAAATGACATTTTCTAGCAAACACGCTGTCAATCGAAAACAAAAAGAAATCAATCTTACAGGCTCTGCTCACCTTTGGTGCCAGAGCCAGCCCTGGGCTTTACAGGACATTGTGTTGCTCAGAACCACTGGGGCTGGGACATGTGGGGCCCCTGACCCTCTCTGACATGCAGAGCTTTTGCTTTTCCAGCTTTGCAGCCCAGGAATTCTCTGTTTTGGATCAAGTGCTGTGCTTTGGTGGCTCGCTGCAAGGTTGGAGAGGAGCATTTTGGGGCTTGGTTGCCATCCTTGCTGATTAAATGCACCAGCCAGGTTCCTCTGTAATCAAATACAAGATCAGAGAATCCCAGAAAGGTTTGGGTTGGGAGAGACCTTGAGGATCATCTTGTTTCAAGGGCAGGGACACCTTCCACTATCCCAGAGTGCTCCAAGTCGCATCCAGCCTGGCCTTGGGCACTGCCAGGGACCCAGGGGCAGCCACAGCTGCTCTGGGCACCCTGTGCCAGGGCCTGCCCACCCTCACAGGGAAGAATTCCTTCCCAGTATCCCTTCTGACCCTGCCCTCTGGCAGTGTGAACCCATTCCCTTTGTCCTGGCACTCCAGACCCTTGTCCAAAGTCCTTCTCCAGCTCTCCTGGAGCCCCTTTAGGCTCTGGAAGGAGCTCTAAGTTCTCCCCAGGACCTTTTCCTCTACAGCCTGAACATCCCCAGCTCTCCCAGTCTGTCTCCACAGGAAAGGTGCTCCAGACTTTGTAGCATCTCTGTGGCCTCCTCTGGACTTTGTCCAGCAGCCCCACATCCTGCTGATGTTGGGGTCCCAGAGTTGGGCACAGTGCTCCAGGGGGGTCTCACCAGAGTGGAGCAGGGCGGGACAATCCCCTCCCTTGACCTGGTGCTGATGGTGCTGGGAACACAGCCCAGGAGCAGGCTTGGCTTTCTGGGCTCAAAGCACACATTCCCAGGGCAGGGAAGATCTGAGCTGGGAAGAAGAGTGTCCTTGTCACAGAGCTCTGCATCAGCATCGTGAGTGCCGATCTGTCCTGGGGGGAATGGAGACATGGAATGGGCAATGACTCCCACAGCCTGACATGGGATGGGTTGGGATTGGAGTCATTGAATGGGCAATGACACCCACAGACTGACATGGGATGGGCTGGGATTGGAGTCATTGAATGGGCAATGACACCCACAGACTGACATGGGATGGACTGGGATTGGAGTCATAGAACAGGCAATGACTCCCACAGCTTGACATGGGATGGACTGGGATTGGAGTCATTGAATGGGCAATGACAGCCACAGCCTGACATGGGATGAGCCAGGATTGGGAGCAAGGTGCTGGCTCTGGCTCAGGAGAGCAATGAAGTGCAAGCCTCAAGTACTTCATCACTCAGGCTCTTGCTTAACTGCTGGCTTGTGTATCAGCCCATGCCCACATGATTCCCTGAGTCACTGTCTAGAAAGGGATAAACGCTGCTTCTCAGCATCTCATCCAAATTGTCCTCCTTCAGCTCCTTTATTTTTGTCTGTGGATGGTGTTGGGAAAGAAAACCTTCAGTTTACAGAGAGGAGATAAATCAAATCTTTCCTGTGCTGATTTGCTTCTGTTTTACCCCAAAGAGTGCGTGGCTTTCATAGAATCATAGAATGCTTTGGGTTGGAAGGGACCTTAAAGCTCATCCCATTCCAGCCCCTGCCATGGTCAGGGACACCTTCCACTACCCCAGGTTGCTCCAAGCCCCAACCTGGCTTGGACACTTCTAGGAATGCGGCAGCCACAGCTTCCCTGGGCAATGACCTGGGGAAGTCACTGCTGCAGGATGGCTCTGTGCCCCCTCCTTCTGTCAGGCTGGTTTGTGGCACAGAGCAGGGCGCACCCACGTTACTCCCTCTGTCCAGTGTAAGCTCTCAACCTTCTTTACAGCCAGGGAAAATTAATGGCAAGCAGGTTTGGAAGGTAGATTATTTCATTATCATCGTAATTGGTGCTTATAATTAGTTGTTACTCTGGCGTGTGATGTGCCCTGAGCTCTGCGGCTGCAAAGTGCAGGAGCAGAAAGGAAAGGCTATTTTTATTTTATTATTAATTATGGCTGTTGTTTATTTTATTGGATATTTATGCACTTGCTGTTTCAATCAAGTAACCTCAGCTCATTTGGCTTTGCAGCAGGCAGATGGTTGGGCTTTGCCTGGCCTGGCTCTGGTTCAGCTTGGGCTCTGCCTCCTGCTCTTCGGTCAGCCGTGCCTCCCTTTGCCCAGGAGAAAATTTGGAATAGCTCTGCCTGCCTCGCTCTGTGCTTGTGCTGTGCATCCACAGAAATTGCAAACCCCAGCATCAGTGATGCTGGATGCAGATCCCTCACTGGGCATCCAGAAAAGCATCGCTGCTTCTCCCAGCCGGGACCACCGTCAGCCCGGGCGTCCTGCTGGAGGACAGAAGCCTCTTGTGGAAGGCAAATCACCCTGGAAAAGCTGCAGATATTTGCTCTGAGTCAGGCAAAGGGCCCTCTTTGTGGTGCGTCAGCCTTTCCCCACTGAAACAATAAATGGCCTTTTCCTCGTTAGCTGACGCAACCCAACAAAGCGCCATTGATGATTTTGGAAGGTGCTTCATCAGTAACAGCGAGGCAGGGACGGGGTTTGCGACCCCACCGGCTTTTCCAGGCGTGCACGGACATGTGGTTGGGTTTTAATGAGCACTCTGGGCCACAAAGTGGGTCAGCACTTTCATCTGCTCTGCCTTGTCCCCCCCACAGGCCCGAGGATGTCACCGCGCGCTGGCACGGGCTGCCACATCCCAGGGCTGGCCCGTGGGGGGTGGCAGGGCAGGCAGGGGTCCTGCTGGGACACGGGGCTGGAACCTGCTGATGCGGCTCCCCACGGATCCTGAGCTTTGTGCGAGTGGCCGGCGTGGTGCGCTTTGAAGCCTGAAACCTCGAGCACTTCAAACAGGCAGAGGACAGGGGGATGATGTATGGGAAATTAATATCTAACGGGGCTAAAAATTCTTCTCCATGTCGCCCGAACTCCCCTGCCCAGCTGAGCTCTATTTACTTTCATCCCATCCGGAGCATTTAGCACAAAGAGACCCCTTGCACCCTTAATTTCCGAAAACACAAAGCCTTCCATTTCACCGCATCCAGCTGAAACCTTCCCCTTTTCTCTCTCATTTTCCGGCTCGCTTTTGAAACCCTCTTCTCCCTCGCTGCAGCCTCTCAGGGGATGGAGCAGCAAAGTTTTGGAAAGGAGAGCAGGTCGGTAACCCTTTTGTGGCCGGTTTGGTGCAGGGAGGGCATCCTGAGGCTTCCCACATCGCAGCCTTTGCGGGAGCAAAGCCCCGCCGGCACCACGGGCGTGTTTAACACCGATCAGTGCACGGTGGAGGGTTTGTAACTGGGAATTGGGATGCTGGAATCTCATTTATGTCGCAGTAGGAGGATAACAAGTGGGAGCTGCCTCTCTGGCACAGAGCAGGGCATCCTGGCAGAGCTGTTTTGGCTATAGGGAGGAGGAAGGAGGATGGTTTCAACATCAGGGCCCCAGCCCGAGCCTGGGGGCAGCCGGGTTCAGCACTGGGCTCTCAGCGTCGTGTTGCTCACCCATCCCTAGGGAGTGCACCCCATTTCCTTATCAGAGCTGGGGATGACTTCAGGGAGGATTGCTGCACGCCGGGTGGGAATGGTGTGGGCTGGAATGAGCCCGGCATTTCATACCCCACCCCTGCACGGACAGGGAGTGCCTGAGATTATCGGGGCTGGGTGGGGAGAAAAAAACGCAAAACAAGTGATGTTTCAAAACACAGCCTCGAGATTTTCCCAGGTTGATTTGCTGGCCCTCCTTTATAGGCTGGTGCAAAAACACCGAAGGAAAAGTAGTTCTTTAGTGCTGACAGGTTAGAGGTGAGTGCTCCTGGGTGATCTCCTCGGGGCATCCCTGTGCCGAGGGCCGGGCAGGGCTCGGATAATTGGAATGGGTCTGCAAATCAGGACGGTGCTGGGAGCCAGAGCCCTTTCGGTGGGGTCCGACCCCACTCCTGCAATCCCGGGGTCCCATCGGGCGGAGATTTCGACTTCCCTGTAAACACACCCGGGGCTTGGTGTGCGGCATTGCGAAACAGGAAAGGGTGGGAGCAGCGGTGCCTTGCCAGCTCCCTGGCACCCAGCTTTGCCCCGAGGCCTTCGATTGCTGCAATTGTGTTCCTGTCGTTCCAAGAGCGTGTGAGTGCCCAGGGCAGAGGTGCTGCTCCCTGAGCTGCTGCAGGTGCTGCTGACCCTGAACGGGAACCTGCCCTGCACAGCTGCTAAAAGGAGGCAGGAATTGCGGTCTGGGGATGGAAACTTGTTACTGGTGTAAGGGTTGGCTGGTTTTTAACTCCTCATATATTTATGTGTGTGTGAGTGTGTGTGCGTATATAAATATATAAATATATCAATATACACACACATATATGTATATATACATACATACATATATACACAACTATATATGTACATATACATACATATATACATATATGTATATATGTATCTGTATATATATCTGTGTATATATATGTATATTTATATGTATATATTTACATATATTATATATATACGCATATATTATATATATATGTATATATACATATATATACATATATTTATATGTGTGTATATATATGTGTGTGTGTGTGTATATATGTATATATGCCCAGAGAGGTTGTTGATTCCTCATCCTGGCAGTGTTCCAAACCAGGCTGGAGCAACCTGGTCTAGTTGGAGGTGTCCCTGCAGGGGGTGGAATGAGATGAGCTTTAAGGTCCTTTCCAAGGCAAATCGTTCTGGGATTCTCTGACTCTAATTTTCTATATATTTGTATACATGGGGGTTTCTGCCTTATGGGGTGACAGCACAATGCATTTAGCTCCCAAATATGCCCTGAGAGCCCAAGACTGGAGTCACAGGTGTGTGCAGTACATGGCTTTATAGGTTGATGCCTTCTTGCCGTGCTGTTTCTCTGCACTGGAGTGAAATTCTGTAGTTTTCACCTTGTGCTGTTTCTCAGCAGTCCCTGGAGAGCCCCTGTTAGCACTGCTGGAGGTCTGACATCCCCTCCTGGATATGAGCCGGGATGTGGAGCTGACCAGCCTCCCCCAGCCTCCTCAGAGACAGCTCACCGTGCCCCCAGGGGTGTCCCTGAGCAGGTGCAGCTCCCTGGCTGTGGCACCTGGAGCAGCTCCTGGAGAGCCCAGCATCTGTCAGCGCATTTCCCTGAGGGACCACGGCTCACCAGCCGTCCCTGCAAAGCTGGGCTCTCTTCCATGGCCCGAGGGCCTGGTCCCCAGCTGGCACTGTGTCACCAACAAACGGCCCAGCTGGTCCTTAGTGGCTGCCACTGCCTGTCCCTGAGCAGCCAAACCTGCAGCAGCCCAGGGCCAGTTGGAGCTGCTCCCCTCTCTCTGCCTCCCACTCTTTCCCTCACTTCTCCCTTTTAATTCTCTCCCCGTCTGTTCATCTCTCTCCCCTTCTGTTCAGCCCTCTCTATTCTTGAGCCATCCTGCTTTTCCTCTGTGAAGAAAGCTTGGGGAGGAAGGGAGGGGAGCAGTCCAACTCCATCGGTTTCTCCAATACCCTTCCCTAAAATCTCACCAGGTTACATTATGCTCTAATGGACTTTAAGCCAATCTGCCTAATGCCACTGCAAAGGTCAATTAAATTCACCCTAAAAAATTTACTCCTGGCTCATTATACATTTGGAAAATGAGTTAGAAGCACAAGCTGCCCCAGAGGTTTCTGATATTTTCCTAATGAACATGTCTCCTAATGGAAAGAAAAGAAAGAAAACACAAAAAAAAAACCTCACAGCAATTTGAAAGGAATATTTTGCTGGTCCATTGGAGAGAGTAGAGTAAGGCTGAGTGTGAGGCGAAGAGGAGGAGGAGGGATGTGTGATGTGATATCTCAGCGAGGTCATTACACCCACCAGAGGAATTTTTTTAAGGAATTTTCTTGCCAGGGCATTTGGGCAAGAGCTTTGACCTTGTGTCCATGCCTGGCCCCTCCTGAAGGGAGTTTTGGCTCCGTGCTCCCAAGGCACATCCACGCTGGCTCTGTCTCAGGGCACTCACAGCCCACCCACGGCTTCCTCACCCCGACAGGGTTTTGTGCCTGCAGAGACTCACAGGCTAAAGGAGGCAAAATTAATCAAGTGAATGATTAATTGCAAACTGTGACCTGGCTTGCTGAGAGTGACAACTTTGAAGGGCTTTTCAGGATGAAGATGCTCAATGTGAAAGGCCTTTGTGGACCCTGAGAGGTTTTTTTTGGTTTGTTTTTTTCTTGAGAGAGTGGTGAGAGGGCTCTTGAAACCCCTGCGCCTTTGAGGGCACAGATTTATTTACTGCTCATCAGATTTTCATCCTCATTTCTAACGTGCAGATCCAGCCAGGTGCAGGACAGAAATAAATTCAAAGATGTTCACTGGTCCTTTGGGCACCCAGCTGTGGGTGCTCCCCACAGTGCCCAGGATTGGGTTGATTTGGAATCCCTCTCAATTATGCAGAGGTTTTGTTGAATATGAGCTGCATTTTGAATTTAGAATTTCATTTCCTGCCCTGCAAGTGGAGTTTCTCAATGGGGAGAAGTGGGGGAAGCAGAGCATCTCTCCAAAAGATTTGCTAGGTAGGAATATAAACCATTAAGAACCAGCAGAGGTGCTTGGAATTAAAATGAAGCAAGTCAAGGCAATAAAAGCACAAATGTGACTTTGTCAAAGTCAACACGTTCCCATGGGAAGTTTTAAATTTCAAAAAACAGCATTTCTGACCAAACAAGAGCCCAAATCCCTCCCATTTGTGCAGGGATTTGATGTCCTGGGATGGTTTGTTGAACAGGACTGAATGTGTAGCTTCCACTGGTGCAGAGATGCCACCACTGGGTGTGCTGGGCTTCACCACACCCAGGCTTAGTCACCCAAGTCATAGGGGTCTGGTTCATCTTGGTCATCTGCCAGCCAGGGGAGACCTTCCAGCAACTGAGGAGGCTTCAAGAGAGCTGGAACGGGACTGTGGAAAAGGGCCTGGAGTGACAGGACAAGAAAGAATGTATTCCCATTGCCAGAGGGCAGGATTAGATGGGATATTGGAAAGAAATTCTTATCTGTGAGGGTGGAGAGGCCCTGGAACCAGTTCCCTGGAGAAGCTGCAGCTTCCCCTGGATCCCTGGAAGTGTCCAAAGCCGGATTGGATGGGGCTTGAAGCACCCTGGGACAGTGGAAGGTGTCCCTGCCATGGCAGGGGTGGAAGAGATGATGTTCAAGGTCCCTTCCATCACAAACCCTTCCATGACCTGTGCTCCTCATAGCGAAGGCTGTTCCTCCCCTCCTGCAGCAGGTGGCTGAAGGAGGTGGGATACCTGCATTGCAGCCCTCTCCTTGTGTCTGGCTGAAAAGCCCAGCCTAAGCACCATCACCTAAACCAGGCTGCAACTCCAGGCTGAGCCTCTGCCTTTCTCCAAGAAGCTGCTGGGAATTTTCTTGCAGAGCTGTTTTTTTGGCACGGGGAAAAGCTTCAGGGAAACCGAAAGCCTGGGCATAACTCCCTTCAGTTTGTCTTTAATTACAGCTAGGGAAGAGGTGGTAATTACAACACACCTTTCCCTCGCACAGATCCTCAGGTGGAATCAGAGCTCAGAAATATGCATACTAATCAGGAGCCTGGCTTTTGCCAGGGTTGCTGTTGTGTTGGTTGGGATTGAGCAGAGCGAAGCTGCCCAGATGGCATCCAGGATGTGGCTGGCAGAGGAGGCTTTGCAGAGCCACGAGGACAGGGAAAGCTGTTTTCTCCCTCTTGCTACGGATATTAAGCAGGAGCTGGGGACAGCAGGATGGTGCTTGCAATGTCAATTATTAGCGTGTTTAGTAAATTACCTAGTAAATTGGCCCTTAAAATTTCCAACTGCGTGTCCTCTCTTGCACTCCAAGCCTGCAGCTGAGTTGTTTACACTCTTTCAGCGGGGAAGATGGATCAGCTCTGTCTCAGCTTCTGGACGTCTTGCAGAGAGGAGCCTGAGCTGATCCTGCACGCTGTGCCTGGCTGGGAGGCGGAGGGAGGGCTGTGCCCACAAGCACAGGAGCCCTCACCTTGGCCCAGCTTAAAGCTGAGAGAGCCGTGACAGGGAAGGCAGGACCCCAGGAATCTGTGTCCTTGCCATCCACAGGCATCCAGGGGCTCCCAGCAGGGTCAGTGCTGCTGCTGTGTGACAGCAGCTCCCGTGGTTCTCCTGATTGCCTTCCCCCTGTGCGCTTGTTCCTGGCCAGGGCTGTGCCTGGTGTGCTGTGGAACCCCTGGCACTGGGGGATGAGCTTGTCCTCCTTTTCTCACACAGCAGGCTGAGGGAGAGGCTGGCAAAAGAGAAAGGCGGGTATCTGTGAGATGGGGAGGGAGAAAGATGCTCTGAAAGCTGCATGAGATGGGTGAAACGGTGCTGGAGAAACTTTGCCGTGGTCTGCTGGCTACTGCTGCTCCTTAAGCTGATCTGGAGAACTCATCTCCCTCAAAATCTGGGGTTAAATAGTTGGGAGATCACTGTAGGTGAGAATCTGTGTCCCTGCCATCCCCAGGCATCCAGGGGCTCCCAGCAGGGTCAGTGCTGCTGCTGTGTGACAGCAGCTCCCATGGTTCTCCTCATTGCCTTCCCCCTGTGCGCTTGTTCCTGGCCAGGGCTGTGCCTGGAACCCCTGGCACTGGGGGATGAGCTTGTCCTCCTTTTCTCACACAGCAGGCTGAGGGAGAGGCTGGCAAAAGAGAAAGGCAGGTATCTGTGAGATGGGGAGGGAGAAGGATGCTCTGAAAGCTGCGTGAGATGGGTGAAACGGTGCTGGAGAAACTTTGCCGTGGTCCGCTGGCTGATCTGGGGAACTTCTCTCCCTCAAAGTCTGGGTTAAATAGCTGGGAGATCACTGGGGGTGAGCCTTAGGGATGCTTCCCAGCAAGGGCAAACCTGGTCCCATGTGCTTTTGGGCTAAATCTGCTCAGGGCCTGCTTTGGGACCTACCCTTTGGGGCTGGAGCATTGAGAAGGCCTGGCTTTATCTGGGACTGTTCCCAGGCTAGATCCCCTTCCTTCCCCATTTCTTCCCGTTTTGCTAGGTGGGATGTGCATGGTCTGTTTTCCATCACAAGGTACATTTTCCCTTCTGTGCATTTCCACCTCTCCTTTTGCCTTTTCATGTGTTCTGGAAAGGTCAGCCCATCTCTGGAACATGCTTTAAATTCGCACAGAGAGCCGGGGGCAGGAGGAGAGGGGAGCGTTGTGCTGCTGCAACTCCAGCCCTCTCAGAGGGAGGTTTGCTGCTTATTTCACTACTTTTATGGATGGATGGGATGCAGGACTGCATGAAAACCCACCTGCAACCTGAGGAAATCGCCTTTTCTTAGCAGAAATCCCCCAAAGCACAGAGTGGTGGTGTTGTAACCCTGTGACCGTGTTCACAGGGGTCCGAGGATGAGGGAAGAGACGAGGATCTGACTCCATGTTTCAGAAGGCTGATTTATTATTTTATGATATATGTTATATTAAAACTATACTAAGAGAATAGAAGAAAGGATTTCTTCTATCAGAAGGCTGGCTAAGAATAGAAAAAGAATGGAATGATAACAAAGGCTTGTGTCTCGGACAGAGAGTCTGAGCCAGCTGGGCTGTGATTGGCCATTAATTAGAAACAACCACATGGGCCAATCCCAGATGCACCTGTTGCATTCCACAGCAGCAGATAACCATTGTTTGCATTTTGTTCCTGAGGCCTCTCAGCTTCTCAGGAGGAAAAATCCTAAGGAAAGGATTTTCCATAAAAGATGTCTGTGACATAACCCCACCGGCCGTAGCGATCCGCTGTCCCCCCTCCAGCCTCATCTCTTGGGGTACATCAGCCTCGTCCTTCCTCTCTCCCGGGGTGATCCTCACCTCCTCCATCCCGCTGCTGTCAGCCGAGCCTCATCCCCCGGCTCCGTGTCCCGCTGTGCCGGCAGCGCGGGTCCGACCCGCTCCCCCTGCATCCCACCGCATCCTGCATCCCTCCGCATCCTGCATCCCTCTGCATCCTGCATCCCTCCGCATCCTGCATCCCTCTGCATCCTGCATCCCTCTGCATCCTGCATCCCTCTGCATCCTGCATCCCTCCGCATCCTGCATCCCTCGCCCTTTTCCTGGGAGCGCCGGGGCCGCCGTGGCCGGCGCCGTGCCCCCTCCTTGTCTCCACGTCAGGCCCTTACCTTGCCTGTCAGCCGCTGCCTCCTCTCGCCGGGACCTGATGCTGCTTCATTTCTGTTTTAATTTTGCTGCGGTTTCGCGACAGCCACTGCGGGGTCAGGAGTTACAGAAAGGTTACTGGTGAGTGATGGGTATTGACATCCTTAACAGCGCCCTGACCCCATCAGTCTCGCTCTGTTCTTCTTTTTCTTTACACTTGCCCTGTTTTTTTTTTCTTTTAAATTGGCCTCTTTCATGCATAAAGCTGCTTCATCACATTTTACCCAAAGCTGCAGCCGGAGAGGCAGGAAGGGAAGTGCTGATTTGCCCTGGCTGGCATTCAGGGAGGCTTTCATTCTCTTATTTTCCTATCCTAGAAACCTTGTGTGCTGCTTTTTGCCCCCTTTTTTTTTTTTTTTCTCTGATCTGCCAGTTCATCTTTCCAAATGCCCACCTGGGCTGTCGTGCCTGTGCCTGGGGCTGTCATGGGGGCTCACACAGACAACCAGCTCACCTTGTGCAGGGTCAGGCTGCATGCTGGAGGCTCAGCAGCAGGAGCAAGCTCATCCTGCTCCTTGTCTGGTGGATTCCACGTGGAAACACCTGGGAGAGCTTGTCCAGAGATATGCACCAGGCTGTAAAACTCCAGCACAGCAATTCAGGTGCAGCCTGAGAAGTTCAGAAGGAGTTGGCAGTGGGGGGAGGATAGAATTTCTACTCAAAAATTAAAAAAAAAAAAAAAAAAAAAAAGAAAGAAAAGAAGAAGCCTTATTTAATTTGTTTTGATGAGAGTAGCTTTAGATGGGATACTGGGAAGAAATTCTTCCCTGAAGAATTTCAGGGAAGCAGAGCAGAGCAGCTGTGGCTGCCCCTGGATTCCTGGCAGTGCCGAAGACCAGTTTGGACAGGGTTTGGAGCAACCTGGGACAGTGGGAGGTGTCCCTGCCCATGGCAGGGGGTGGAAGAGGATGAGCTTCCCATCCCAAGCCATTCTGGGATTCTGTACATCCCAGTGTTTCCCCCCAGCCAAGGCTCCTGGCATCCCCTCCTTGTTGCACCTCATAAACCCCATCCTGGCAGCCCAGCACTGCTTCATCTGGCCAGACAGAAACCTTCACACAGGCTGTTTGGAAATACGGCACAGCTCATTTTCAACGTGTCTTATCTCCCCGCTGAGGAGCTGTTGTGGCTTAGCAAGGCTGGGTTTGCCTCCCTCCTGCAGCTCATCCACATCTCCACTCCCATCCCAGTGCTCTCCTTCCCTCCATCCCATGACAAGCTGCCGTGACGTTATCAGATGCTTCAGCACTAAAACTCCTGGCATGCAAACTTCTTCTTTTTCTTTTTTTTTTTGGGCTTTATTGTTGCATCCATAAAACTGGCTGGGAAAACTGCTGAAGCAGTAACCCTGCTCCGTTTTAAAGGCAGCTGCAAATCAGCCCCACTCCCCGGTGCAGCACTGAGCTGGTTTTATGAGCTCTAATTAAACAGGATCTGCCCTGTGGTCCAGCTTCCACCCAGCCTATCTGAGAGATGGGATTTAATGGCTGGGGTTATGGATCTGTGTCCGTGGGCTCTGGTTCCCCTGGAAATGAACTGTAATAGGATGGTGAATGGATTAAAGGGAACGGAAACAGCCCGTGCAAAGCTGTACATCAGGTGTGCGTTTTCTCTTAACTGAAAAATGCAGGTTGGGGACTGAGTCAACCTGTTTTAGGGTTGGACAAGGAACAATCTAGCACTGTTTTGTGATGCTGACAAACGAGAATGGGCATTAAATGCAGGAAGCAGTCATTGCTGAGAGGGCGCCAGGGCTGTTGACACGCCTGGGTTGTGCCTGTAGAATACCAAGGTTTTCAGGATTTTGTAGAATACCAGAGCAGGGTTTTGGTAGCTTCAGGCTGGCTTGGGCCGAGATCCTCCTCAGAATGAGATGGCATGGGCTGTCCCTTTGCTTGTTTTCTGTGGAAATCTCTGCAAGGTTTATATCTCCTGACATTTCTTTGTGGTGGCATCTCTGCAGGGGAAGCCTCACGGTGCTGCTGTGGCAGGAGGAGGGAAGTGCTGGCACCCAGCACTTGACAATTTATTTGAACCCTTGAGTCTTTCCAAGAAAGCAATTTCTTTGATATTTCTCTTGGCATTTGAAGAGGGGGAAAAGGTATTTCCCACATACACTCTCTGGTTTTAGCCTTCCCTTCCCTGAAATGATGATTTCTCTCTTTGTAAAAGTCAGCTGCATCTTACAACCCACAAACAGGGTGAGGAGAGAGGTGGGGAGGAGAGTTTGCAGTACAGGAACTCTGTAGTGGTGTCCATAAGGATATTGGAATTTTTCATGGCACGAGAGGATCCTTCCAGACAATTCTGTGCACCCAACATTGGGCTCCCCCAGCTGTGTCATCCACAAGCAACAGTGAAATATCAGCAGCATCATGGCTGGGCTTAAATCTTTACTGAATCTCCATTTTTCTTTCTTTAAACGCTTACAGAATAAATGGAATTTATAATCAGAAACCATAAAATCTCTGATTTATGATTCATCTTGATGACAATATTTAATAACTCGTGTATATTTTATTACATCTTTTTAATGCCCTGTTGTGGAATTTTACTTAGGCATTTCACCCTCTATATCAACCTGTCTCAGCACAGATGGGCTGACTTTTTTGCCTTGGGCTGGCAATGGAGCCAAATGTGCTCTGGACTGGGCTCTTCCCAGGACTGCCTCAGTCTGTCCAAGCAGGCACAGAAAGCAGCACTGGACATCCAGCCATGGTTCCAAGGGCTGCTGCTCACATTGCAGCAGATCTGATGTCTTTCCCTGCCTGGGCAGCTCTTTTCCAACATCCCCAGCCAAGTTTAGGTGCAGGTGGGGAGAAATATTCAACTGTAGGACCTCTCTTCCCTCCTCAAGGACTTTTTGCTTGGAAACGCGGAGCTATTTAGGTTATTGCTCAAGTGTGTTCTCCTCTGGAGAGCTCTCCCTGCCTTTCTGGGACCATTAGTGCAAATTAGCTGCTGCATCCCATCATCCCCCAGCCTGCAGCACCCAGGGTACGGATCCTCCCACGGGGAGGGGATGCTCATAAGCACCAGAGCTGAGTTCTGGCTTGGCTGGGAAGCAGCAGCTCCCTGCATCCCTCCCTCCCAGCTGGCTGCTATAACCAGAGCTGGAGTGCAGAGAAACGAGGGATGGGCAGCAGCTTGGGATGGGTGCCCCTTGAGGTTTGGATGCAGGAGACGTTCCTGTGCTTCCTTAGGTGCCTGCAGCCTGTTTGGATGTTAAACCCACGCCAGCACAGGGAAGGTCATGTCTAGAATTAGTCCTAGGAGGGACTTCAGGCTTGGGGCCACATCAGCCTGGCTTTAGCCTGGTTTTTTGGCAAGTGAGCTGGGAGTGTACGATAACATCCATTTTCCTCCTGCTGAGCATGGTCTGGCAGTTTGGTTTTGTTGCTCCTCGAGAATGATGGTGCCCCAGCACTACCCTGGTGCTCGAGCAAGCCAGGTGAGGGGATGGGGTGCCAGGAATAGCTGGGAGCACACAGGCCTGGGGCTGGCAGCACCCCAGGAGCTTGTTGGGAGCGTCTGTGCTGTGCTGCCGGCCGCTGCCCATCCATGCGGCGCTGCCTTCGCCTCGCTGCTCCTGGCAGGAGCTGCATGAGCAGCCAGGTGGGGAGGAGGAAACGGGGCGAGACTCGGCACAGCCTGCATCCCCCGAGCTGCCTGCACGGCCTCCATCCCCTGAGCACAGCCTCCATCCCCTGTGCTGCCTGCACAGCCTCCATCCCCTGAGCACAGCCTCCATCCCCTGTGCTGCCTGCACAGCTCCATCCCCTGAGCACAGCCTCCCTCCCTGCACAGCCTCCATCCCTGCACAGCCTCCATCCCTGCACAGCCTCCATCCCTGCACAGCTCCATCCCTGCAAAGCCTCCATCCCTGCACAGCCTCCATCCCTGCACAGCCTCCATCCCTGCACAGCCTCCCTCCCTGCACAGCCTCCATCCCTGCACAGCCTCCATCCCTGCACAGCTCCATCCCCCGTGCTGCCTGCACAGCCTCCCTCCCTGCACAGCCTCCATCCCTGCACAGCCTCCATCCCTGCACAGCTCCATCTCCCGTGCTGCCTGCACAGCCTCTCTGTGCAGCTCCATCCGCATGCCCGAGGGGCTGTGGGCATCAGCGGGACCTGGGGACAGCAGGGCAGGCTGCAGAAGGGAAGGGGAGAAGGTTGGAAGTAGTCAAGGCAGGGAGGAAAAAGCAGCATAGCATCAAATTTTTTTTTGTTGTTTGTTTTTTGGCACCCAATAGCAAGAGGATGTGGAGATGCTGGGCAGAGTCCAGAGGAGATCATGGAGATGATCCATGGGCTGGAGCCCCTCTGCTCTGGAGGCTGGGAGAGCTGGGGGTGCTCACCTGGGGAGGAGAAGGATCCAGGGGGAGCTCAGAGCCCCTTGCAGGGCCTGAAGGGGCTCCAGGAGAGCTGGAGAGGGACTGGGGACAGGGGATGGAGGGACAGGGCAGGGACAATTGTTTGACACTGCCAGAGGACAGGGATGGATGGGATAACGGGAAGAATTCTTCCCTGTGAGGGTGGGCAGGCCCTGGCAGAGGTTGCCCAGAGCAGCTGTGGCTGCCTCATCCCTGGGAATGTCCAAGGCCAGGCTGGATGGGGCCTGGAGCACCCTAGGACAGTGGAAGGTGTCCCTGCCCATGGCAGATGTTTGGAAACACGTGAGCTTTAAAGTCCCTCTGGTTTGATCCCAAACCATTCTGGATTTCTATGATATTTGGGGTTCAGCATTTTTTTGGGTTGCACTTTTTGGGTACAGAAAGGTTGGTTGTTTAATTTTGGAGCTTTGATGAGGTGACCCTGTACTGTACAAGGAGCACTGCAACCACTTGGCTCTTGCATGGAGAAGGCAGAAAAGCCAAATACCTGGATTCCATGCACTGTTATGCACCCACCAGTCTGTTGGTCCTGGGTGCTGATGGCTCCTTTTGAAATGAACAGAAAAATTCATTCTCCTTCACAATGTTTTGACAGTTTTTTGGGTTTTCTCGTTGGTTGTTTTTTTTGTGGGGCTCAAACTGTTTTGCAAAGAACTCTGAGGGCTGGATGAAATGTTTGTGCTGGGAAATCAGCCATCTTCAAAAGGGCTACTGCTCCCTTGCAAAACATTTGCAGAGTTTTCATCTGCGCGTTTTGGCTCCTCTGATACAAGGCAGAAATCATCCTGGGAATTGTCTTCCCGATGGTTGTTCTGCTGTCTCTGCTAGGAAATAGAAAAAAGGCATAAATGAGAATAACTTCAGCCAACCAACAGCAAGAAAACATCCTCTGTGTGCTGCAGGTTGCTGGGCTTGGATGGTTTTGGTCTAAACAAGGTCATCGATCCCAAACAAAAACCTTCCTGATGTGAGTTGAATGGCTGAGATCTCAGATCACAGGGATATGGAGGAACTTTTGCCATCCTTGACTGCCTCAAATTGCTCTTACTGGCTGCATGTCATTGTTCAAAATTTATTTATTTCCTTATTGAACACCATAACCAAAGAGGATTTTGTAGAATAAAGGAATCACAGAATGGTTTGGGTGGGAAATTCTCACCCCTGACACAGGTAGGAACTCCATCCATTGGGCCAGGTTGCTCCAAGTCTCATCCAACCTGGCCTTGAACAATTCCAGGGATGAGGCAGCCACAGCTTCTCTGGGCAACAGACTTTAAAGCTGCATCACTGGCTGGGAGGAGCAGGATGATCCCTATGCAGATCTGAGCAAGAGAAAAACGTCCTTGGGAGGATGAAACTCCTTCCCTGGAAGGTGGAGGTGACTTCTCAGAGCAGGCACATCACAAGGCTGGGCTGACCCATTCCAGCCCTAAATTATAGTCTAGCAAAGGAGGAGAAACCTCCTGAGGAGGAAGGATTGGATCACAATCTCTAAAGACCTTCTGGGCAATGTTGGAAATGAAGAAAAGGAATTATTCCTGGTCTCCAAAGGTGGTAGGACAAGGACTAATGGCCTGGAGCTAAGGAAGGGAAATTTTTTCTGCTTGGCTATTCAGAAAGTGCCCCCCATTCAGGAGGGAAGGGGGAGAGTCCCCAGGGAGGGAGCGCTGGCGCCGGCCGCAGCGCAGAGATGGGATGTTAATGGAGGTGATGAAGGGAAGGATCTTTAGCAAACACAAGAGGTCAACCTGTTGACCTGAGCCAGCTCTCTCCTGGCCCTACAATCTGTACAGTGCCATGATAAATTCCACTTCCCTGACTTTACTGCGGGTGCTTTATCGCTCGACTTAATGGCTGGGAAATGTCTTCACTTGACTGCTCCGTTCAGATGAGAGGGCTGTCTGTGATCCTCGGGCTTCAGCAACAATTCACTGCCGGCAAAGGGATGATGCCTTTTTATTATCTTCCCTCTCAGAGCCTGGACTCGAGGTCCTGGCTCCTCTTTGCCACTGATTTTTCCCTTTCTGACCTCGTTCCATCCCTGCTACCTTGCAGATTCTCACAAGCTGCCTCTGGGAGCACATGTTTGGAGTTTCCACCCTCTGAGTTCTGGCTTGGCAATGGTTCTATTCAGTCAGAGGCAGGGGGGTGGTGTGGGGCTCCCTGAGGGTGTTGTGACCCCTTTGGATTCCAGCCTGGAGAGCAGGAGTCAGGTGTGGAGGAGGGTGCTGGCAGCAGATGTGTCTGGTACAACCAGCCCTCCTGTTTTTATTGCAGGTCTCAGTGGTCTCATCAGAGTTGATGTTTTCTTTAATGTTACGGGCACCGTGCAATTGCAGAGGAATCCAGGCTTTGGGTGAGCAGCAGCTTTGAGATGCTGGGGTTGCACAAAAAAATATGGGAATACATCTGCAATCTGCCAGCTAATAAACCCAGATCATCTTAATTATGACTGCTTTTATTTTAGAGGTCAAAGTGAAGGTTTGCAGGGGTCTAATTTGGAGCAGTGGAGCTATGGAGGTGCTCCCAATGGGAATTTTGGAGGAGTCTGGTGCTGTGCAGTGATGGAGGGGTGGCCCTGTGTTGCAGGGAGCTTTGACTCATTCCTGGAGGGAGCCAGCCATGCTGGAAGCTTTTATTTAAGGCAGTAAGGGAGAGATGGTGTTTGAGGCAGAGCCAGGGCTGTGGATGTGCCCCTGGGCTGGGCTGAGCGCCGTGTCCGGGAGCGATGCCGCAGGGCGGGGGCACTGGCAGCGCCCCTCCAGCTGCCCCCAGGCTGTGCTCCCCACAGAGCCTCCAACTTTCCTTGGATAAATGCTGAAGGAATGTGTGTCCCTTTCTGGGGGCTGTTAGAGTGAACTGTGAGCAGGCAACGGGAGCAGCAGAGGAGCTGTCGCCATCAGCGGCTTTTTGTTTATCTGATCCAAAGGTTCCTGCTGTGGATGTGGCTGGAGCTGTCCCTGCTCTTCCCTGTGGGTGCAAATGGAAACATGCAGGCTCCTGGTGCCTCTGTCTGCATGGAGGGACACAAGGGAGGCCGATGCAAGAGGGATTTTCCTGTGTCCACCTGTGCTTTTGTATCTGCATCCTTTTGCTTTGCTCCGTTTGCTCATTCCCAAGCAGACGTGGAGATGGAGAAAGCCACCTTTGGAATCCTGGCTGTGAATGCCAGAATGGTTTGGGTTGGAAGGGACCTTAAAGCTCACCTAATCCAATCTCCTGCAGTCATCAGAGACATCTTCAAGTAGACCAGATTGGTCAGAGCCTGTTGGTCTTCCATCAATGTACATTTCTGCACAGAAAGTGCCTTTATTGCAAAATTCCTGGGATGCTTTTAACTTTTATCCAGAGAAATTGATTTTCCATTGGGCAAATCTAAATCTAGGATTGCCTGGACGGAGCTCAGTGGTTCAGTTGTCTGATGTCTAGGCCAGGAGTTGTCCCTGCTGGCCAGGGAGACTTGCTGGGATGCAGTGGGAAGCACCAAACCCCAAAAGCCCAAACCCTAAAACCCACTGGAAAGCAACTTGCCATATTCTGTCCCATCTACAGGACACAGATTACTCTTTCAGGAGCAGGGAGTTAGCTGGAATGTCCTTGTATTAGGTAAACGGGGGGAAAAATAATCTCTTCCATGAAAATTTTACTTTTTGGAAATTTCTGCTGAGATGGGAAGTTGGAGGATATTTTCTTTTTTATTCAAACATATATAGACATATATATATATACACACACACACACATATATTTGAGTTTCAGCAGCTTTCCATTTCCTAGTCAGCTCTCTGTGTGATACCATTTCTGCAGGCACCAGATGACTTTTTTCCCCCTCAGGAAATTTTCTAATATCAATTTAATTTTGACTCTCACAGCTGCATCTATTCCGTGGGGAACCTCCTCTACGGCCTCGCCAAGAAAGTGTTTCCTCTTAGCTGCGAGTTCATTTTCCAGCTTTAAAACATCATTCAGTCATTCCTAATGAAAGGTATAATCAACTTTAAGGCTCCATGGCTTAGCTGAGCCCCTAATGGAGATGGGGATCATTCCTGTAAGATCATTCCAGCAATGGCTCAGCCCTTATTTCCCATGGCAGCTGTGCTTGGCACCTTGCAGAGGATGGATTTCAGTGGATGAAACTGCACCCAGAGGGATTAGAGCCAGTCCACGTGGATGCAACTCTGTGAGTTGCTCCCTTGGGAAGCATTCTGGCATCCCACAGGGATTTGCTCCTTCTCTGTCGTTGTGGCTCCACAAATCCTGCGCAGCTTCTGCAGGAGCAGATGATAAAGAATTTGGTCCAGCTTGACTTAAAACAAAGAAAAAGAAGGAAAAACCAAACCCAAACAGCAAAAAAAAACCCCAGCAAAAACACAGTTTGTGTCCCATCTGATTGTATTTCCATGCCCACGTCTGCTCTGTGTAAATGTTTTGGGAGCACCAAAGGGGAATTGTCTTCATTTTCTGTGCTATGCTGTGCAACAGGAAGGGCTGGGGTTATTCCAGACCCTGCTGCACTCCACCACGGATACAGTTCTGTACATCCCTTCCTGTGCCCATCTGCTGGGGAAATATGAATGCAAATAGCAGCAGGAAAACAGGATCAGGGGGAAGGAGGGAGCAGTAGGAGACCTGTGAGGAACATCAGGGCTGGGCTGGGCTGCCTTGGGGATGGGGTAGTGTTAAATAAGGTCATGGAGCACTGGAACTCCAAATGGGACCCCATGGAGCAGGGTGGGATTTGTTCCATTGAATGCTTACCCAGCCCTGTGGAACAGGAACCTTGAGCTGGTCTGGGTGGAGGAAAACACTGGAAATTATGGAATAGGATGGAATGGAAGAGAAAGAGAGAAGAGAGGAGAAGAGAAGAGAAGAGAAGAGAAGAGAAGAGAAGAGAAGAGAAGAGAAGAGAAGAGAAGAGAAGAGAAGAGAAGAGAAGAGAAGAGAAGAATTGAAAATAGAATCAGATAATAGAATAGAATAGAATAGAATAGAATAGAATAGAATAGAATAGAATAGAATAGAATAGAATAGACTAGAATAGAAAACAGCGGAATGGAATAATTTAGGTTGGAAAAGCCCTGTAAAATCACCGAGTCCATCCTTTTCCCCAGCACTGCCACACCCACCACTTAACCAGCTTTACACAGCTTTTAAATTCCTCCAGTTAGGGATTCCACCAGTGCCCTGCTGCCAGGAAAAAAAATTCCCTGGGGACCCAGGGATACTCAGATGTGCCACAGGGGAAGGGCTGTAGGGATGAATCCACCCCTCAGCCAGGGCTGGGTGCTCTCCCTGCAATGGGTTATTAAGTTTCCCCCTCCCTGTTCAACCCTAAAGTAGCTTATGAAGCATCAAAATGACAGAAATTTGGAAATAAGCAAAACCTCCAAGTCCTCCATCTCTCTCCCCAGAGGAAAAACCCAAACAGATGAGCCAACAGAAATTTTTAATTGAAATGTTTGGGTACAAATTACCTGACAATCCAAACAGAGGAGTTTGGAACCAGCGCTGAGCTTCTCGTTCAGAAAATATTGAAGCGACCTGACACTTTCAGAACTCCCCATAAAGCTTTGGAAGTGAAAAATTAATCCGGAGTAACCTCTTTCTCTGCTTTCCCAAAGCAGATTGGCTTTTGATGGATGCTTTTACCTCCTCAATAGATCCCAAGCAGCCAAGTCTGGCTCTTCCTCATTCTGTGGTGCGAATCCCTGGAGCATCAGAGAGTGGGAATGCACCTGGGGCTGCTCAGGGTGTGAGTGATTGCTCTGGATACCTGGAGCATTTCCAGTCCTACCCCCTCTCCTTTTGCTCTCCCTGTCAGTCCACGTCCATCATTCCTTCTTGCAGCAGTCAGGTGTCTGTTGCTGCTGCCTTTTATCCCTCTGGATCTACCTCGTGGGATTAGGCAGGGAATGGAGAGTTGTAGTATATAATAGCAGGGCTGTAATTACCTGATGAATACAGTGTAATTACACCGTGGTAAAGCTTTTGGATAACCTCACCACCTCCCACTTGTCCCTATAACTGGAATTTCACTACATTTCAGCTCTTAACATTACCTCCATCTCCAAAATTGTGGCTTTGGCTTCCTGGTCACCATGGAAGGGTATTTATAACATTCAGTGGCACCACTGATTTTGCACTTACACTTTAATTAATTTGCAGCCATGGAGCCTTGAAGTTGTAAGAGTAGAGTGAAAATTGCAGGTGTGGGAAGCAGAGCTGTGGTGTAATCACACCACAATTGCTGGGCAATCACACCCCGCAAGCTCTGCATAAAGCCACATTAAAGTTTTGGTGGGGACTTCCCTGGGGTCTGTTGGCATGGGTTTGGGTGGGCAGAGGGATCTGAGCTGCTGCAGATTCCTCTGGCCAGGTGCAGGCAGGTTGGACTTCTCACCCTCTACAACTCCCTGACAGGAAGGTGCAGGCTGGTGGGGGTCAGCCTCTTCTCCCAGGGGACAGGGACAGGACAAGAGGACACAGCCTCAAGCTGTGCCAGAGGGGTTCAGGTTGGACATCAGGTGGAATTCCTTCAGGGGAAGGGTTGTTGAGCATTGGCAGGGACTGCCCAGGGAGGTTTGGAGTCCCCATCCTTAGAGGTGTCCAAGGAACACCTGGACATGGCACTCAGTGCTCTGGGCTGGGTGACAAGTTGGGGATTGGTCACAGGTTGGGCTTGATGACCTTGGAGGGCTTTTCCAACCTTAATGATTCTGGGATTCTCTGAATGCTCTGCCTCTCCTTCAGTTAGCAGCTGTGGAACAGCATTTCCCCTGATCCATCCTGCTTGCACCTTCGAGCCCCTCAGCCCGGCCTGGATGTGGCCTGGTGGCACCACTCAGCAAACTTCATCTTGATGAGTGACCTGAAGCTAATCACCACCCTCCTTGCACATTTCCATCCCTCTGACTCCAGTAAAACCAGCCCAGCCATTTCCCTGCCTTTTGGAGCTGCTATTTGAGATACACAACAAGCACTGTAACAGAATGGATTTTTATTATTATTAGGCTCCCAGTGCCTGTTTCCCTGTCAGTGTAACAGGGCTAATGAAATGTCCCCACCACTCATGGGGCTTGGAAGAACAATTTGGGCGGATCTCTGCAGCATTTGGAAGAGGTGGAATGCTGGTTGTTATTTATTACAGATCTGGTTTACTTAGCCCTGGGTTTATTGAGTCTCCCACTCACAAATGCTGACCACAGCTCCCAGCGCTGCTCCCGGTGCCAGGGATCCTTCCTGCTGCCTCTGAGTTGCCAGCTGGACTTGTTGTGGACTCCAGCTCAGGCCAGTGGGCCAGGTTCATCCCTGGTGTGCCATCATTGACTTTAATTGAGCTACCCCAGGGAGGAATTTGGCCCGCTCTGGTTGTGAGCTGTGCACTGATGCCAGGCAAAAAGCACAGTGGGTGCCAGCAAGGGCTGTGGCAGCCCCAGTTCAGCGTGGGACAAAATTCCTGCCCCTCTGTCTGCTGTGTGACACCAGCACCCAGTGATGGGCGGGGAAAGGGGAATTCAGCAGCACATTCCTTACAGGACTTCACCTCTCATGGGGTTCCAGATTTCATCTCCCTGTCTTGTTCCCTGACTGCCTGGAGGTAAACAGAGAGAAAAAATGCAAGAAAGGGAAAAATGGGCAGTGGATCCCTAAGAGCTGCTGCTCTCAGACCCTCTGGCCCAGACCCAATTTGCTCCTTACATGCTTGTAACTGGCATCAGAACACACGCAGAGAAGCAAACCCTTGTTTCCTGGTGGCAAGGTTTATTCTTGTTTTAGTCAGGATCCTGGGTGCCACAGCCCCAGCATCACCTGGGTGGGTGACAGTCACTCCTGCAGCATCACCTTGGCCACCCCCAGGCAGTGCTGGACCCTGCCCATATCCCAAATCCTCTTCCATCACCTCCTGCACACTGCCTGGAGGCAGCTGCTTCCCAGGGAGAGAATTCAGCTGCCTGGTTCAAAGCAGAGGGAAAGTTTCCATGCTGGCAGATCTGGGGCAGAATTTTAAGAGTGTCTGAATTTCCTCCCGCTCTGTCTGAAGTGAGGCACATCCAAGGATGCAGCCCTCAGCTTTCATCTGCCTCACCACAGGCACTGTGAGCTGTTCTCCTCTGAATCCGCTCCCCCGGCTTTGGATTTCCTGGGGTGTTTTAGAGGGTGGCTCTGGCTTGCTAAATGCAGGGGCATTCTAAAAAAAATACATATAATTAACTCTAAATGCAAAAAAAAAAAAGTGGCTTTTAGTGCATCCTCCCACCTCAGACTGCTGGGATGGGGTTGGTTCTGTGATGGAAAGAGGTGGATGTTGTGATGAGATGAGGTGGGTGCTCTGATGGGATGAGGTGAGAGCAGTAATGGGATGAGGTGGGTGCTGTGATGGGATGAGATGAGAACAATAATGGGATAAGATGGGTGCTAGGATGGGATGAGGTGGGTGCTGTGATGGGATGAGGTGGGTGTTGTAATGGGATGAGGTGGGTGTTGTAATGGGATGAGGAGAGCATTGGGATGGGGTGAGGAGGGCATTGGGATGGGGTGAGGTGTTGCCATGATGGGATGAGGTGGGTGCTAGGATGGGATAATGTGGGTGCTGTGATGGAAAAAGGTGGATGTTGTGATGGGGTGAGGTGGATGCCTTGTTTGAATGAGTTGGGTGCAGGATGGGATGAGGTGAGAGCAATAATGGGATGAGATAGGTGCTAGGATGGGATGAGGTGGGTGCTGTGATGGAAAGAGGTGGGCATTGGGATGGGGTGAGGTGTTGCCATGATGGGATGAGGTGGGAGCAATAATGGGATGAGGTGGGTGCTAGGATGGGGTGAGGTGAAAGCAATAATGGGATGAGGTGGGTGTTGAGGGTGATGAGGACAGGGTGAGGTAGATGTTGTTGTGATGTGTTATGATGGGATCAGGTGGGTGCTGTGATGGGATGAGCAGGGCATTGGGGAAGGGGTGAGGTGTTGCCATGATGGGATGAGGTGGGTGCCATGATGGATGAGGTGGGTGCCAGGATGGGATGAGGTGGGTGCCAGGATGGGGTGAGGTGAGAGCAATAATGGGATGAGGTGGGTGCCAGGATGGGGTGAGGGGGATGCTGTTGTGATGTGTTATGATGGGTGCTGTGATGGAAGGAGGTGGGTGCTGTGATGGGATGAGGTGAGAGCAATAATGGGACGAGGTGGGTGTGGAGGGTGATGAGGATGGGGTGAGGTAGATGTTGTGATGTGTTATGAGGGAGCTGCTGGGTGCAGAGGAATTTATCTGTGGCTCACACAGCCGGAGATTTGCATCTCCCACCATCTCCTCTGCCACCCTGTCATTCTCAGCCCTTCTCCTCCCTGGGGGCTGTGAGGCCCTTTTGTAGCCAGAGCTGCACATCTCAGGTTATCTCAGGACACGGGGTGCAGGGAGCAGCAGGTTTGATGACAGCAGGGACACGCATGGAAAAGCTGTGGTGCAAACAGTTGGAAACTGATAACTAGCAGTGATGCCTTTGCCAGGAGAGGAAAAAAAAATGACTGTAAATTTGCTTTGTTTTGATATTCAAATACTCCTTTCTGTGTATGTGCTAATGGGTACGCTGGTGTTATGGCATTATTAGAACAAAATATTCAGATGATTCCTAACAGAATTTGTGTTTCACAAGCTACATGGAAATGTTGGCTTGGAAACTGGAGTAGTGTTAGAAGACTGTTTCTCCAGGGGGTAATAACTGGCCCGAGCTGCTCTGCAGTGTTGGGGGTTGGAGTGTGGGATCCAGGTGAATTCTCCCAGGAATCCCTGCTAGACAGTGCTTCCCTCCCCAGTACAAAAGGAGGACCCTAAATACAGACCAGGGGGAGCCTCAGCCCCTCCTGCCCTTGATCCCTTTTCCTCATGTGTTTCCCAGCTTTGTGGGATGTGAAAGGCTGTTTTGAAAGGACAGCCCTGCTGCTGCTGTGTAATGGCTCAGCTGAACCCAGGGCAGCATCCCCCAAGATCTCCTCTGGCTCCATCTGCTCTGTGCCTGGATTCCTCAGCTGAGGCCAGGCTGAGGCTCTTAGTTCTTCATTCCCACCGAAATGAGCAGCAAATCAATGCAGGCCTAATAAAAGATGATTGGGAATTGCTAATAGGAGTGTGGGAGGGCAGCCCTGCCTCCCAGAGCCAAGATGAGTATGGATTTTCCTGTGCCAGGGACTGTAAATGCTGCTGAGCTCCCCAGGGAGCCCTGGATGCTCACCCTCTCCCTTCACCCTCATCATTCTCCCACTGCCTTTAAAAGGAGCCTGGCAAAGGCAATTAGCTGGGTTAATTAGCTGGAGGTGGCAGGGAGGGCTCAGCCTGGGTGGGATGGGACAGGGTGTGTGGTGAGGCAAGGAGCCCCTTGGCCAGGGGCAGGGTTAGATTGGATATCAGGAAGAAATTCCTACCTGTGGGTGTGGTGAGGCCTTTGCACAGGTTTCCCAGAGGAGCTGTGGCTGTCCCTGACCTGGATGTGTCCAAAGCCAGGTTGGACAGGGCTTGGAGCAACCTGGGACAGTGGAAGGTGCTCATGGTGGGAGGTTCCTTCCAACCCAAACCATTCTGGGATTTTATGATAAGATCATCTGCCCTGCTTAGAGTTTGGTCCCCATCCCCAGTACCTGTGCAGGGGCAGGAAGGGGAGAAACAAGGTCAGAGAGTGGGAGCACAGTCAGAGAGTGGGAGCCCAGTTAGAAAGGTTCTCACTGCCTTGCTGCTGGGCTCCCGCTCCAGCTCCTGTAACTGCTATCTCCAGCTTGCCCTGCTTATGGACTCACATCTCCCTCCAGCAGCCATGGTCCCAGCACCCCAGAGGCTCCCCATCACCAAGAGATCAGCACCAATAAACTCAATAAACTCCTTGCTTTGCTCTGCACTCGGCAGCCAAACCCCTCCTGCCCTTCACGTTGGTGCTGCTGGGGGATGATGTATGAAATCCAAGTCGGTTTGATTCATTCGAGTTGTGTTCACCTTGCAGAACAGGCTGTCACCAAAAATAATAAACCTCCTTGTTTTAATGCCTGGAGAGGCTGTTGGACGAGCAGCAGGACAGGTTTAGATCCTCTTCCAAGGAAAAGGACGCTTTTGAGAAAGACGGATTGCGAGCCACGGGATGGCTGCACGAACGGTAAATAATAATTAGAGCTGTGCCTGGAGGCTGCACGGGGAGCAGGGACCTGTCAGGCTTCCTGTGCCACTGTTGTTCTGGACAGGACAACTCCTGACCCACGGCCTGTAAGGGCTAAATGGTGCTGCCAAGAGCAGGGGGCTGGCAGTGCAGGGTGAAGTGACGTGTCCCTTGTCACCCAGGAGAGAGGTGGCACAGCCCTGAGCGTGCAGCTGCTGCTTTGTGCAGGGATGGGGACAGGGTGGCTGCAGTTCATCATCCCTTACATCCACAGGCCTTTGCAAGAAGAGGAAAAACCCTGCTGGGCAGCTCTTTACCCCCTGATTTATAGTTCATCCCTCGAATTTTTCTCAAAGGACAGCACAGTCCTTCCCTGAGCTCACGCCTGCTTCCAGGAGGAATTTTCTTTGGAGTAAATGCACCAGCACAGTATCCACTGAGGTTGCATCCTCATCTCTCTTCTTTTTGGACAGCAACTCAGATTATGTTGCCTGTCTTTGCCTGGCACCAGAGCTGCCTCCAGCAGGGTGCTGGGTGCCCTCAGCACAGCCCCTTGGTCCCTCTCCCTTGGATGCTCTTCTTTCTGCTGCCTCAGGATGTGGTGCCCAAAGCCCTGGCCTCCTCCATGTCCTGGAGCAGCCCACATGTGCACATGGCATTGAGGCAAAGAAGTATTAATGGGGGGAAAAGTTAAGCACGTTTATTGAACTGCAAAAAAGGTTGTTTTTACATCCCTTTATTGGAATATAAAGACAGCTTTTATAACCTTTTAAAGGGGCATAAAAGCAGCTTGGAGACCAGAAACCTCGCTCCAGTGGAAGGCAGGGGAAGGGAAAGAGAAAGGGAAAGGAGGAGAGCAAATATCTGCCACATTCTGAGGTCAGGATAGCTGGGGGGGCTGGCTGGAGCTGCTGGGACCCAGCTCTGAGGTGGTTGTGGTGTCACCTCTTTCGGGGGGGTTTGCAGCCCCCACTGCTGCCCACAGCCCTGCTCCTGGGCTGGGACTGTTCCTCCCCTCTCCAAGGGCAGAGCCTCCCAGGAGAGGGAGGTGTTGGACTTAATGAACTCACCTCTTTCATTTTTCTCCCCAGTCTTCTGTGGATAAATACTGCCTTGGCTTCTCTCCTCCTGGAACAAGGGAGGAGGGGATGTGTAAAGGTCTGGCCTTGAGGCTGGAAGGAAAGTTTGCTCTGTGACTGCTCCAGCCTCTCTGGGGTAGGCTGGGTAGGCCAGCTCACAGCCTCACTGGCCCAAAAAGCATTGCTTAATTTGGGATCTGGGGCTGGCACACTACTGGCTGGGATATCCTCTGTCCCTCTGATGCCTTCAGTATTCTGGGACAGGCACAGGGGTGTGCTGCAATCCCTCTCCTCCACAGCACAGGGCTCGCTGCCTCCTTGCCCACCCAAATCAGCAGGTCCGGCTGCTGTTGGGGTGTGGTTGAGAGCAGCACCTTCAAGTCCAGGAGGAAGCTCCTTCCAGCCCCTGCAGAGCTCCTGGACAGCGCTCTGAAGGCATTTGCCATCGCAGGTGGGTAGAGCCCAACCAGCTCCTGCTGGCACACTCCTCCCAGGACAGAGCTGGCTTTTCTCCACCCAGTGGGGGAGATGAGCCTTTTCCTTTGCCGTGTTCCCTCAGCGGTGGCTCTGACACGACATTAAGAGAGGAGAGTGACCTTTCCACCAGTCTGCAGCTGCGGGGAGGGGAGAGCTGAGCCCTGTCTGCAGCAGGGCACCGCTGGAATACGGATGGGTCACGGGGCTCCCTTATCTCCACACCATCTCCCAAATAATAATCTTCCCCAGATAATGTTGTAGGGCTGTAGAGAGGACGGGAGCAGGAGCAGCTGCTTCTAATTTCACTTCATGGGGAGGGAGGCGATGCTGAGAGCACCCCGCACTCTCGGCACATATTTTTCATCATTATAGGCAGAAATGCCAGAGCTCTGACAGATATTAATGCAGTTCACACCGGGAGAAAATCTTCTTTCCATCAGGCTCCATGTGCAGCAAGAGGGCAGTGCCATTTGCGGCCCTAGGGAGGATGTGTTTGAAAGGTGATGTGTTTTTTACCTGGGAAGTTTTATTCCCAGCCAAAGTTCCGTATGGAGAGAGGGCACCTGAGCCCATCCCACTGAGGGCTGTGGGATCACTCTTCACTGGCCTGGCTGAAGGTGCATTTGCAGCAGTGCTGGGAATTAATCTGGATTTTGGAGTAACTCAAAATCCCCTCTGCTGGCTCCGTCGGGGCTGTGTGTCACCACGGGGGTGTGATTGTCCCATGGAGCAGTTTTGTGACCTGGGCTCCCATCCTCCCCTGACCCACCACAATGCTGTGACGTTTTCAGACTTACCCCACAGGGAACTGCACCTCCTTGCACCCCTCAGCCTCCTTTTATTTGCTTATCCCACTAAATATTCATCAGTAACATTTAAGACAAAGGAAAGAGATAATTACAAGGGGAGAGTTTTTTTGCAGTATTAAAGGTTAACAGAATTCTTGGCATTTGTGCCTTGTCGATCTCCATGTAATTATGCTCATTTCCCAGAATTCAGAGGCGACTGTGCCTGTTAACGCTCAAAGATGGTACCCCGGGAATTAAATTTATGAGATCATTTCTCAAAATCTTCAAATTCAAACCAAGCATCTTGCTTAATGGCATGACTATTATTAATATTATTCTTGGATGCAGAGAGCCAGTGAGGGTCAGAGGACCGGTGGCAGAACTCAAATTGATACAGGCAGACAGCGACGAGCCTGGAGGTTTTTCCCAAGGAATGTACTCGAGCAATTTGGCAACTTCAGAGAAGGAGTTTGGCAAAAGATGGGTGCTGATTTGGGGTGAAAATGGGAAAAAGCCCATTTTGGGCAGCAGCTGGTGGGGACTCAGAAAGGACAGCTTGGTTTGGAGGTGGCTGCTCCCAGTCTGGAGGCAGGTGCAGGCAATAGGGAGATCAGGAGAGGCTGATTCCAAGCATGCAGAACACCTGGCAGTGGGCTGGGCTTTCACCCAGCACAGCTGAGCACACTCAGTCTAAAAGAGGGATTTTAGGGGCTCTGCTCTTGCTATTTGCCTTTTGTTGAAGGTGGTCATCTAAACTGAGGTATGTGCTCCTCCTCTGTTGTCTGCTTCCCCTGGTTTTGTAGGGACTGAGCAGTTTTCTGTTCAGAAAGGGTTTGGGGGGGAAACTGAGATGGAGAGGGTGAAACTGCCAGGCTTTTTGCTGCTCCCTGCAGCTGAGGCTGTGTGTGATATCCAGATGGGCTGGGGAAGGCTTGGCTCAGTGTGTTTGCCTTGGGACCATCCCAGGAGGAGGTGCAGCAACTCTTAGAGCTGCTTTTCCAAACAGTTAACCAGCACAGAGCCCCCAGACTGTGGGCAGAGCCTCAGAGGGGGTAGAACCTTGTGTTTTCACATTTAAGGGAGCCGTGCTGGAGCTGTCAAATATCCATGGTGAGATCTGAGGAGTGTCTGGCTTTGCTTTTCAGCTCATTCAGCTTTTTCCCCTTTTCCCTGACTGCAGGGATTGAGTTGTAGAGCTCTGGGTTAATGTCACACACTTATCAAATGCCATTAGATGGATAATGACACGGCTTTATCCCACATCATCACTGTCCCTGGCACCTGAGCCAATCAAACACTGCTGGAGATGCAGAGTCTGTATCAAAGAAGTTCTTTGGGCCGTTCATACGGCAGCATAAGCTCACAAGGAAGCCATGAGAAACAGATTTATGTGAAATCAATATTGATTTGTACCAAGGATCAATCCCAGTTCATAATTCTCACTGTGCCAGTGTGGCTTGGTAGCTCTTTGATCAGTTTTTTAACTCTCTGCATAGATGTTTGATGTGGAGCCTGGACCTGCAGAGGTGTCACTCCATGAACATGAGTGCCTGGCTGGGCTGCTGTGAAAGGCCCAGACTCTGAGGGCTGTGGGAGAAAGGACCAATCCAAAGGGGAAAGTGAGGCCTCGAGGGCTGCTCTGCATCCTCCTGATCCCAGCTGCAGCACTGCCTGGCCCCTCTGCAAGGTACAAACAACCCCAGCAGGGTTTGGGTTGGAAGGGACCTCAAAGCTCATCCAGCCCCAACCCTGGGACTGGGGACACCTTCAGCAGCCCAGGCTGCTCCATCCAACCTGGCTTTGAACACTGCCAGGGATGAGATATTGAGTGTTAGGAAAATTCATCCACAAACACCAGAGGTTGATGTCCAAAAAGGAGACAGAGCAGTCCTGGAACTTTATTCCAATCAAGGCAGAGGCCATGGGGCATCTCCTGGGGTCTCTCCAATTTTTGGAGGACTCAGCCTCCTTTTTATCCCAATTTCCCAGCCACATTTCCCTTCTCTCTTTCCCCATTTCTGAGATACTTGAGAGGTTCAGACTTCCTGATACCAGAGATTCCCCTCTAATATATAACTCTCCCTTTTAATTTTTAATTCCTATGGAATTTAGAGGTTTTTCTTCCCCATTGTTTCTTTCATCTTTCAATGTCTAATTTCATTTATCAGCAAACCTAAAGTTTATTTGTAAAGGCAAATATCTTTTTGCATTCATCAATCAGTGGAATCCTTCCCATTGTTTCTTTTCTCTCCCAGTGCTGGCTTTATCCACCAGCAGCCCCACAGCTGGTTTGGAAAGACAAATCCACTGTTCCTCTCATTGAGTGTCCTCAAGGATGCTGCTGTGTATTAGGGCTGGCAGTGCTCTGAGGGGCATTTTGGCTTTCCTTGGGTGGGTTCAGGTTACCTGGTGAGGTGGTGCAGGGAGATCAGCCCTGTGCTGGCTTTTGCAGCACCCGTTTGGGGCAGATTTGCAGCCTTTTCCAGGGCACCTGCTCCTCCAGCCCCTTGGCTGATGCTTTGCAGCTCTGCCGAGGGTGCCCTGGAAGGAGTTAATTCGTGCTTGAAAATTCCGAAGTCCCTGAGCACGATGAGAGCAAGCGACAAACCCGAGCCCAGCAGTTTTTTAAAGGGCAAACAAAATGTTCTTTTTTTTTTTTTTTTTTTTACTGCGAGGCACTTGGTGCAAAGTGCAGGCAGAGCAGGGCAGCGTGGCTTTAGGGGAAGGCTCCCAAAAGCACATTTTATTGAAATTTAATAGGATGGTTACTGTAAGTTTATCTAAACTGCAGTTAAATATTAACAGCGTCTCTAGCAGGGATTAATGGGGTCTCCTGCGTTGTTTTTAAGCACCGTGAGGAGGGTGCTGGGAGTCCCTGCCTGGGAGGGACTGAGCGCCCATGAGGATGCTGCTTGCATTCCAAAACCTGCCCCAGAAACAGCCCCGAACAGGCGATTCCTGCAGCTCGGGAATGCCTCTGGGGCGAGAAGGGCTCCGAACGGCTCCGGCCAAGTAAGGCTCCCAATTATTGTTCTTTAATTGGGGCCACCGCTAACGAGGGCATAAATGAGGCAGTGAGCGGAGTTAGAGCCCGCGTCCTTTGTGGCTTCGGTGAATGGCTGTGGACACGGAGAGCTCAGCAGTTATTCAGGAAAAGCTCCCCCGGACTCGTGTGTCATTCACCTGACGAATGCCAAGGAAATTAAGCACTTTCTGTGCAACTCGGAGCTTATTGGAGAATAATGTGGTATGCGATAGCACGGCTGCCGTTGTAAAATCGTGTTTTCATTTGGAAGGAACGAGAGTGTCTCGAGCATAAATTACGTTTCTGATCATATTTGGCCATTTCAGATTAAAAATAAATTTCCACTTTGGGGCTATAGATTGCCATCTATCAACTCCCTGAAAAGGGAAAAAAGGAATTAAAAGGAAAATCTGGCTGTACGAATTGCCTTGCTATGACCTACTTATTGAAAGTAGTTTTTTGTTCTCCAGGAATGAAATCCATTGGTGTGGGGAGGTGTAGGATTGTGTGGATATAGGTTTGCAGACAGCTCTGTAGGATGGGAGGATCTTTAATTTGGACCTGCAAGCAGCTACAATAAAATAGAAGATAGAGTCCTGCTGGAGACTTCGGAGGAAGCAGGAGAAAATGCAGCAATGTTGTTGTTTCCCTTGACAGAGGAACTTGAACCACGAATTTGCATCTGATTATCGGCCTTTGGGACCAGATCTGCAGATTAGCTGCTTAAGGCTTGGTTCTGCATGAAAAGCCCGAGACTGGGGCAGTGTTTGCCGGGAGGGTCCTTGCAGAAGGAGTCGGGGTCCCTTGCAGCAATCCAAATGCCACCATTCTTCCCTGTGGGACATTTTTGGGACTGATTTGCTCCCTGCTCTGCCTCTGAGCTCCTCCTCCCCAGCTATCCACAGAGATGCTCCTTTGGGAAGCAAACCCCCAGGGCCTTGCTCCTTCTGACCCCTTCTCCATCCAGGCTTTCAGAGCATCCTCCCGTCCAGCTGCCATCTCCCACGGGGAAAATCCTTCTCCTGGCTCCATCCTTGTCGTGCATCACTTCCCACCCTGTCCAGCCCGTGCTGCTCCTGCTGCCCTGTTTGTGGTCTCTGCCAGGAGAGGGGGGCCTTTAGCCTTGCTGGGAAGGAGAGCAGTGAGATGGATGCGGAGATAGAGACACACCTCGAACGTGCTGTGCTCGGCTCGTTCTGTTTGCCTCCTGCCTGTTGCTCGAAACGAGGAGGGAAAAAAAGAAAAAAAGACTTTCACCTAAGTAGGAAGAAAGGGAAGAAGCTGAAAGCGAGAGGCTGTTTGGCGCTCAGATGGGCTCAGCCCGTGTGCAGCAAACTCTGCTGCTGCTGTGGTCAAAACCCAATGAAGGAAAAAAGACTCTCTCATCCCCAGAGAAGGCTACAAAGCTCTCTTTCTCTCGCTGCTGAACCTTCACAGCTGGACTCAGTTGCTGGCTCCACTGCTGCTGGAGCAACTGAATTATTTAAAGGAACCTTGATTTGGTTTTCTCTTTGCTGTTTTCCCGCGTTGTGTTTATTGTCTATAGATATTTTTATAGTCCGAAGCAATTACTGCTGTCAGAAAAGAGACGAGCTGTGACAGGCTGATTTATATGTACATTGTATGTATGCAAGAGAGGGAGGGAGAGCAGGGATTCTGCCGGGCTTTAGTATGCAGGAGCATATTGGATGTAAATTCCTTGGGATTTTCAAACAATGCTGCTGATGATCTCCTAGCACTGGGCCAAATTCAGCCCTGGCAAGGGCTGGAACAGCTCTGCAGGTCACATCTGCCCCAGCCTCGCGTGCTTTCAGTGCAGGGAGGTGTTTTTTCGCTCGTAATTTCAGATGCTCCTGGCGATGCGGGGCTGAATTCCGTGTTAAGAGGTTAACTGGCGGTGGTTATTGGAATCCCTCTGCTTTTGCTGACACAGGAGTTGGTCTCTGCCCATTCAAAGGAGCGGCCCCACAAAGAGCGAGCTCTTGTGTGATGGTGCTGCAGGTATCCCGGCGGGTCCCCATCCTGCCAGGGGTGCCTGGATGCCGCAGCCACCGGCAGGATTGCTGTGTTTTATTCTCTGCTCTCTTGTACCCAGCCCTGGACAGCCTTTTCCCCTGCCTCTGACGGTCTCTCCTTACGCAGTGAGGTTTCAGAGACCCCTCCCATGTCATTTGTGGCCCCAAAGGATCCGCTGAATGCGGCGTTCCCCCCTCCCTTGCCAGTCCTGACAGCCGAGTTCACTGCGGGGATTAAAGTCCTTGTGCCAAGAGCTGGGCAAAGCTGCTGTTTCCTCTGGGAAAACACAGGGCTGGAGGCAGCACGTCCCACCAGCGCTAAATTCAAGGAGCACAGAACCTTCAGACAAGGAAAAAGTAGAGAGACTTGCAGAGCAATCCCCTTCTCGTATGACCAGCCAGCATGCACAATAATAATAAAGCTTTATTTGATGGAGTGTTTCCTCTGCCCGGCACAGCTCATAATGTTTTAGAGATTAAATAGCACAGTTAGTGAATTAAGCAGTAGTTTACAGGGGATTCGGAGACTCCAGGGATTAGTAACGGGCTACGGATCCTTTCACATCTAGGTCACCGGTTTGAATCCAGCTCAGGTTGCCAGCAGCAAACTCAACAACAACAACAACAAAAAACCCCACAAAACAAACCCCACCACCCCACGTTGGTGCCGTGCAAAAGCTGCCGAGCACACGGTGGGGGAATGGAGGGAGGATTTTTGGGTAAGGCAAAGCAGGGAAGGCATTGGGCACAGCAAGGGCGGAGATCTGGTGTTCCCTGAGGCTGGGCTGTGACAGCTGGGGGGTTTGAGGGGTGCAGCACCCCAAGAGCTGTGATTTGACTGCTGCCTCCAGGACTCTCTACTCTGAGGATGCTCCCCAGCACCTTTTTACCAGCATGGAACTGTGCCTGGAAATATTAATGTGTCTAGCCACTAGCGGAGGGAAGGAGGAATTACTCGGCATAAGCAAATGTGATATTTGTTAAATTATGAGCTGATAAAAAGTACACGGGGACCGTGCTTGCGGCTGGGGAGGAATTTGCCACTTAAGCTCACGCTGTGTCTGTGAGGTGCAGGGGACCAGGAGGACACGCTCCTGCCTCTCCTCATCATCACCTGCCTAGGGGGGAAGGGGGGGGGAGGATATTACCCGTGCCTCAGTTTCCCCTCTTGCACAGTGACTTTGCCGCCTGGGATGGGGAAGGTGCAGAGGTAGAGGAGGGCAAAGGGGAGAGTTGTGCGGCGCTGGCTGCGGGACACAGGTAAGCGCAGGGGCAGAGAGAGAGGAGAAAGGAGCGGGGGTGGGGGGGTCTTGCCGTGCCCCCGCAGAGCGCGGCGCGGCAGGGGTTAATGTGCGTGTCCTCCTGCGCATCCCGCCCCGCTGCCGCCCGCCCGCCCGCCCGTGTGCGGGGCTCGGGCCGTGCGGGAGCCGAGGCGCCGGGCAGCGCTGGAGCCGCTGCCATGACAACCCCGGGGATGCTGCCGGCCGGGGCCGGGGTGCCGCTGTCGCCGCCGCCCCCCCGCGTCCCCCCCGCCCGCCGCTGAGGCCAGCCAGGGGCTCCGGCAGCCCGACATCCCCGCATTCTGCATCCCGCCTGGAGCAGTCCCCCGGCAGCGGGGCGGGAGGAGAGGAGCTGCAGGGCATCCCGAAGGGTTTTGCCCGCTGTGCCTTCTTGCACCTGGACACCTTTGCTAGCTCGCCTCGGGGGTGTTTTTTTGGGGTTTTTATTGGTTTTTGGACTGCCCCCGCCTCGGGACAAGCGTGCGGGAGTGGGGTACAGCCGGGCCCCCCCGGCGCCTCCTCGTCCAAGTGAGCCTCGGACTGCTGCCCGAAGAACCGGCTCGCCCAGCACCTTTGCCACTTCTCCTCCTCCTCCTCTTCCTCCTCCTCCCCCCGGCCCTCCCGTCCTCCTCCCTCGCCCGAGGACAGCGGGACTCCCTCCGATGCCGCTCGGCAGGCTCAGCGCTCGCAGCCAGCCTTGCCGGGGGCTCTCCTGATCTCCGTGGAGCTCCGCAGCGCTCGCCCCGGTGGTTTTGCTCCCCCCCATCCCTCCTCTCCACCCACCCCTTCCCCCTTTTCGCCTTGTCGGGTGTGTTTTTTGCCTGTTGGAAAAGTCCCCGCTGCCCAGGATGGGGGTCGGTGGGTGCTTGGCCCTGCCCTGGAGGTGCCTGGTCGTCCTCTGTCTCAGGCTGCTCTTCCTTGTGCCCGCAGGAGTGCCCGTGCGCAGCGGAGATGCCACCTTCCCCAAAGCCATGGACAACGTGACAGTGCGGCAAGGGGAGAGCGCCACGCTCAGGTAGGAGCAGCTGCACGGGGGCTTGGGGGGCTCGGGGGTGCTGCTTGCGTGGTGACTTTGGGGTCGTGACTCAGTTTCCCCGCGGGGGATGCGCCGTGCCGGCTGGCGGTGTGCGATGGTCCCGGGCAGCGAGCTGAGAGATTGGAGCGCCGGGGGATCGGGCTTGGGCTCAGCCCTCCCAGTTGTGTTCGGGAAAGTTACTGGGGGATGAAAAATAAGGGGCTGTGGTTCCCTTTGGGCGTCCTGCCCCCCAGCAGTGCGAGGCAGGGGCTCCGCTGCTGCTGTCGGTACCGTGGCTCGGGCACTTGGGCCGCGTTCGGTGCAGATGAATCCTGCTCTGCTCCTGGCGTGCAGTGCCCGGGGTGTCTGCACCCGTGTCAGACCGCCCCAGCCTGGGGAAAGGGCGAGCTGGTGACCCCCTGGTGTGGCTTTGTGCCTTTATCTCAGGTGCAGACCTGCTGGAATTGGGAAGTGCGGGACGGGGCAGGTTGATGCTCCGTTCCTTAAAGATCCCTGTGCTCCAGAGGCAGGGGCTGCTGCTCCCTGGCAGCGTTCCCGCCCTGGGAAGGGGAGAGATGGGAGCTGGGCGTTGCACCAGGGTCCTGCCTCCTGCAGCAGCGATCCGAGGGGCTCAGGGGCTGCCAAGGAATCCGTGATTTAGCTCAGCATAATTTCTGGGACATCTTATGCCCAGACACTCGTCCCTGTCCTCACAGCAGATGGGCGCAGTCATCCCAGAGGATGTTTGATAGGGACATTAAAAATCAAAAGCCAGGTTTTAATTGCAGCGCTGGGAAGCGGCGCTTGCAACTCCGGCATGCTCGGGAGCGACTTTGCTCCTCCGGGGCATTGCATAGGTGACACCGACATCTGCGGGGCCAGCTGGGCGTGTGCGGTGACACTGCACTCCTGCCTTAGGCCAGCCCGTGGAGAGGGGCCAAGCCAGGGCAGGAAAAAAGGCCCCAGGAGGAATTTCAGCAGGAATTGTCCTGCAATTCAGTTGTTTGCAGTCAAATCTTGCGTCCCCCTCCCCAGCTCCCAGCTCCTGGGAGGGTGGGAGCTGTGTTGTGGCCGTTCCCCTGGGTTTGTCTTGTCATGGCACGACCGGGCAAAGAGGAGGGAGAATGGGTGGCAGAGGATGGAGTGTCTTGCTTAGGAATTTGAGCTTGGCTTAAAAAAAGAAGTAGCTCCTTTTCTTTCCTGAATTGCTGTGTTGTCCCAGGTGCCAAGCCAGGGCAGGAAAAAAAAGCCCCAGGAGGAATTTCAGCAGGAATTTTCCTGCAACTCAGTTGTTTGAAGCCAAATCTTGTGTCCCCCTCAGAGCCCCTGAGTGCTCCTGGGAGGGTGGGAGCTGTGTTGTGGCCATTCCCCTGGTTTTGTCTTGTCATGGCACAACTGGGCAAAGAGGCTGGAGAAGGTGGCAGAGGATGGAGGATAGAGTGTCTTGGTTAGGAATTTGAGCTTGGCTTAAAAAAGTAGTAGCTCTTTTTCTTTCCTGAATTGCTGTGCTCTTCCAAGTGCCAAAATTCCTACAGATCCTGCTGTCAAAGAGGGAGGGTTACAGGGGGTCTGGGCAGTGAAACACACGGGGTGGCAGCAGCTGGGTGGGTGCTCTGCAAACTTATGGGAAGAGGCTCTTGTGGGGGCCTGCACAGGGTTTTGGGCATAGATCAGGGATCTTGATCCACACCATGGATTGAAGTGCTCTGCCCTGGCACTGGGTGGTCACTGGTGCTGGAGGAGAACAAAGGGAAGCTTGGGTGAGTCAGCAGGAGGGATTCTTCTGTCAGGGATGTTTCATGGGAAAGGGGACAAATCCTGGCTCTGGGAGGTGGCTCTGGGGAGGACAGCAGTGTGCCATCATCCCAGAGCTGCCATGGGTGCATCCCTGTAGAGCTGGGAGCCACTCTGGTGACAGGGGATGTCCCTGTCCCTTGATAGGTGCCTTGCCAATACAGGTGTGCCCCAGGAGAGGGGCACATGGGCTTTGGGGTGTGCAGCTTGTGCAGATTCTGCTCCCCCTGTGCTGATGACATTCCTGCCCCTGGAGCAGGGATTGCTCCTGGAAATGAATGGCTTGCTGCCACCACCAGCTCAGTGCTCTGCTCTGGTGACAGAGACATGCAGGTGTGGCTTTGCCTGGGCATTTGGAGGTGTTCTCCTGCTGGTTTGAGGTGGGAGCAGCTGGCCCAGCAGGCAGAGGGACATTGCTGCATCCCCTGGTCAGTCCCTGTCATGCTGCACTGTGGCAGGAGCCAGGAGGAGCAGAGCATGTGAAAATCTGAGGAAATCAAGGAAGCATGAATCTTCCTGCCTGCTCCCCTCCCAGCCTGGCGTGCCCATCGATCTGTTGTGGAGGAGTTTAACTTGTGCAGAATAGCAATGCTGCTATAAAGGCTCTGGCAGACCCCAGCCATGCTCCTGGCCACCTCCTGCCCAACCCTGCATGGGTGGCAGTCAGAAAAGGGGAAAAAAAAAATCAGGTCTAATCCAATCCCACTCATTTCCATGCAAGGTGGGAGGACAGGGAGCTGCAGCCAAGGATTTGGAAGGAGAGATGTTTCTAGAGGTCCCTTCTTGGTGTTTCACAGATGCCAAAAGGGAAGAACAAGCTGAAAACTCAGCAGCAGAAGTTGCTCTTTCTCTGGAGCACTTGGAAATCCTGTCCCACCCTCTTCCCAAGGGAGAGGCTTTGGCTGTTGGAAATAGGTTATTTTATTGGGGTGGCAGGTGCTGAGGAGCCCAAGCTGCTGTCAAACAGCAGTGCCCTGCCAAGAGGCTCTTTTCAGCTCTGTCCCTCCAAGCAGAGTGAATTCAGTGCTGGGAAAAAAGCTGGATTGAAAGCTGCAAGGAGATTTCTCTGTTGAAAAGGCTTTGCTCTGTACAATCCACTGTGGGGAATCAGTTTAGGACCAGAGACGTTGGAGGTGTTCAGGTATTTCCTTCCATCTCGTGATGTTTCTGCTGGAGGGTACAGGCATGTCGTGGGTACCAGCACTTTGGATCACTGTATTTCATTTAAATCGAGTTTTAGATGTTGGTTTAGGGCTGCTGCCTGGGATAGGAGGGGTAGGATTTACTCCTGGGTGCAGCAAAGCCTGCGGGAATAGGGAAAGGGTTTGAGGGTGTCGTGTCACAGTACTGTGCTTTTACTGATGGATGTGTTGGTCCTGCTTTGGGGTTACACTGAGGAATTGTGTGCAGGTAAAAGTCAGTTTTCTGTCCTTCCTTGTGTCCTTAAGCACAGATTGTGAGGGTGAGGCTGATCTTCATCCCCTCCCACCATGTCCACACAGCTCTGCCCTCACCAGCAGCGAGAGGCTCACGCTGAGAGGACCCATCCTGAACTTCCACCCAGTGCTTGAACCGAGTCCAGGCATTGCTGAGACCTTTGGAGCAGCTCTCTGGGCACCAAAACAAACGGCTTGATTATGATTTCACTTTAATTGGCATCAGTCAGCGCTTTCCATGGCGAGGCTCTGACATTCCCATCAGCAGCAAAGGCGCCTGCATGGTGTCCCCCCGAATCCACGGTGCTCCTCTCTCCATCTCCTCTGGTTTCCTTGGCAGGGTGATGCAATGCCTTCATTTATTCCCCTCTTTGATTCCAACACTAGAAGTCAAATTTGAGTTAAACATAAGGCAAAGCTTTTTTTAACCCTGATGTTTCCTGTGGTTTCCACACAGGCTTTGAAAAGGGCTGTGAGCTTTGCCACTGAGCTCTGTCATTCTTTACCTAAGCCTGTTTTGCAAATTTATTTGGCCCCTGTTGTGCTCTTGAAATAATTTTGGAGAAATGATGACTTGGCTGTGAAACAAAACAAAATCAAGCATGTTTGTTTGATGGGTGCAAACAGAAAGTGCTTGTTTGCTAAGCAGAAAAGACTATTTTTCAGAGATGGGTCTGTTTTCTGTGACTCTTTGCTGCCCCATCTTTTCCCTTTTATTCACAGGAATTTGCCTCGCTGTGTTTTTATTGTGTAATAGAAAAATAGGAATGATCTCCAATGGGTAAATGTGGTGTGTTCCAGCACCCAGGTCCTGGGGGAGCCTCCAAATCCCCCCCAATGCTTTTCCTGCCAGTGTTTGAGTGAGGGTGATTCTCACTGAGGTTTTGGGCAGCCGCCTTTGTGGTTTGCAGTCAATGAGCGCAGAAATCCTGCAGGGGGAGGAGGCCAGGGGAACCCATTCCAGGCTGTCTGTGCCTGGGGAAGCCTTGGCTGAGTCATGGGGGGCTCAGGGGGGCTCAGAGGGCAGTGCCCAGCACTGGGCTGGGCTCCTGGTGTGAGTAACAAAAGCCAGACAGGGAAGAGGATGATGATGAAAGGGGCCAGCCATGATTACTAACCCTCCTGCCCAGCTCTGTGTCCGTTTTGCTCCAGGCTCCCACTCCCACTCTGAGCTGCAATAACCCCACTGAGGGAGTGTTGCTTGTCCACCCTGTCCCACCAGCTGGGAACACCCCAAGTTAGGCATTCCCATCTCCTGCCCTGCCCAGCCAACTCCCCCCCTTCCCTGCACAACCAGCACATTCCTGATTTCCAGATCAGTGCTCATCTGCCTCTCCAGGGCCCAGACCTGTGGAAAAGCCATCCCATCCCCATGGTCTCCACGCCCAGTACCTGGTGGTTTTCAGGAAATAAATAACCTGCTGCAGTTATTTATTTCAGACTCCTGATTGCCTGCCTGCCTACTTCCCAAGGCCATAGAGGGAGATATAGCTGGGGCTGGCAGAGGCCAAGGTGTCACACCTTTGCTCTTCTCAGTTCCTGAGCAGTAAAGGAATTCTGAGCACCTGGGATGGGCTGGGAGCAGCTTCCAGCAGCCCTGTAGGGATGGAGTTAAGCTGTGCACTCATGTCTTAACCTAAGTTAATTCCACTAATTCTCCAATATCCACCACCTCTGTCCTTCTCCTTCAAACCTTCCCCTTTTCATCCTGAGGTTTAGGGAATCAATTCAGGGCTGTGGTGACCCCTCCTGCATTAAGGTGAGGAAGGAGCAGAGCATGTCCTGCATCCCTCAGGGTGCCACTTCACCCCTGACTCTCTCCTCTTGCTGGGTCCTCCTTTCTGGTCAGGGTTTTGTCCCCACATTGCTGGGGATGCCCCTGGGAGAGGCTGCAGGAGCCCCATGTGTGGGGTTTGTCGCTCACGAGCCGATTGCTCTGCTGGTGATGGCACGTTTCTGAAAGAGGAGTTTATTACAAAAGTGACATGTCAGCAAATCTCTGCCACCTCTCTCCCATCTCCGAGATGGAATCAGCTTAAAGTGGTGAAAAAAAATTGTCATATGCATGGATTATTCTTCTTTTTTTTTTTTTTTTTTTTTTTTCCCTGAGTGCAATTTCCATCTGAGATGAGACAAGCTCCTGATTGCTGTGCCAGAGGAGGGTTTCCCTTTATAGCTTTCCTGGTAGGGCTGCTGCCTCTGGTTCACTGGAGCTGGGGTCTCCTAGGGGACAAGTGGGCTTTTGTGGAGCTGGCATCTCCACCCTGGCTTAAGCATCTCAGATCTGGAAAAGCTGAAGTCAAACAAGCTTCACCTTGGGATGGGGAAGGGAGGCCAGAGCAGCCCCACAGTGGAGGGATGCTGGGCTGGTGTTTGTAATGGTTAAGGCAGACTTAGGAAATGGATTTTCAGTTGTCAGCCCTGCCCTCAGCTCCTGGTGTGACGTTAGGTGCCCTCCCAGGCCCTATAAATGTCTTGATTCGTGCACGGCAATTGCAATGCTTCCTTTCTCTGCTCCATGAGTCATCTGCTTGCGTTGCAGTCTCTTTGTGGCAGGATTCATCCCTCTGCAAGGAAAATGCTAAAAGTGTCCTACTGGAGGGCACCAGAGGTGTCCACCCATGTCCTGCCCTTGCTTGGGGTTTGAAGAGGGGATTGGGAGATCCATTTGCTTGGCCATGGCAGGGAATTGTCATGTTGGAGGTACCTGGTGTGAGGCTGGGGTACTGCAGAGGTTCTGGCAGGGTGGATGCTTAGGTGGGACCTGAAGTAAAATCAGGGATATTGGGACCTGGGGAAGCAATGCCTCTGTGGGGCTGCTCACTGCCCCCACATCTGCTCTGAAGCTGCCTCACCAGAACCACGAGCTGATGTAAGCCTTGGAACTGAGCACTTGTGGGTGCCAATCCAAGGGAGGGCACTTGGCCTCACCTGTAGCCTTTGGCTGTCCTGATGTGCTGTCCCAGTGCCACCCTGGCAGAGCCCTCTGGGCCATGCTGCTGCTGGCACTGCAGCCCTGAGCTGGCAGCTCCCATGTGTGTGTTAACAGAGGTGGGCTGGGGATGTGGGTCATCTCTAGCTTGCCTAAGGATTTGTCACTTCTGTTGGCCTCACTGGAGTTACTCCAATCTGTGCCATTAGAAAAATTCTCTTCTTGATCAGACAGAGTTGTTTTCTTCCCCCCAGACCTGCCAAAACCTGCCACTTTGAGCTCAGACACCCTTATTTTCCTTCGGAGGAAAAAAAATCAGGAAGGAACTAATCTACGACCACATCAGTGGGAGCCTGGGCTAATAGAAATTGTAATGAGAATCCAGAGCCAAACAAACAGGCAAATGGGGAAAATGCAATCCCACTGATGCGACAGAGAGATTTATGCCAGCAAAGGGGCTGATCCAGTGCTCATTAATGTCACCATGAGTCTTTATCCCAGCTGTAATGGACTGGGGATCAGGTTGGAAGACAGCATTTCAGTCCTGCTCCAGGATGCAGACTGTGAACGGGTTGTGTGTGGAATAGCAATGTGGAATTCCTTCTCCCCGGGGTTTGCTCGTTGTTGCATGCGGCACCTTCGCAAAGCAAGTGGGAAATACCTTCTGCTCTCCTTGGGTTTAGTTCTCAGAGGTGCAAGGCTGTGAAGGAGCCAAGTCTGAGGCTCAGGCTTGGCTGTCTGGTTGCTGCAGCGTCTGCTGAACCGCCAACAGCATCTCCATCATGAGGATATTAAAAATCCTGGTTTAAATAAGGATTCTTCAGCTGTCAGGGAGTGGTGTTGGCTGTCACCGCCACAGTCACGCTGGGAAGCATCCTTAGTTTATGTGCAAAGTGAGGAGGCAGATGGGTGGGTATGGAAAATCTGCAGGCAAACTTGACTTTGCAGCTGGATTCTTCCCTGGAAAAATCTGGGAGAGAACTGGGACGAGGTCTGGAGAGCTGAGCCTGGTCTGAAGGTGGGGACACCTTTGGGGACAGTGCTGAATAGGAAAGGACACCAAGGGTCAAACAGGAGAGGAGTGAGTCCAGCTCTGCATGTCAATGAGGACAGAGTAAATAAGGGATAAAACCACCTTCCAACATGAGCAGCTGGTGAAATATCACAGGATTTCTTTCCCAGAGATGGGAGATTTTGACCAGCTCTGTGCCTGCAACCATAAATGGCTCTGACACCTGTGTCTGTTTTATAAGACACATGCAGAGCCCCAGCCATGATCCAAACATTCATTACTTGGGATTTTTGAGTCTCTTTTTCCCTTTTTTTGTCATGGTGGGATCATTATTTTCGCATCTTCACATCCTCAGTTCAGCAAAAGCAGCGTGTTTTTCAGCCTCGTGGTTTTTACTCATCTCTAATAAGAAGTATGAGAGGAAGCTGTTGAGAAAAGCAAATTCTCAAAGGTATGAAAGGAGAGCAGGGCAGCTCCAGGCTCAAAGACACCACCAAATCTCAAGATACTTTGGACCTACAGATAGGCACAGCAGTAATATTTGAAGGCATATTTAGGTTGTTATCCTTCAGTCCTTCAAATTCAATCAATTTTATGTGTAGGGCTTTATTCCTTAAATAACCTTAAAAACCATAAAGATAACATTTAATTATCTTGCATCCCTTTTCCTTTCTCACAGTCCAGTAGAAAGCTCTTGATGAGCTCAAAGGAAAGGTGACTGAGGTGAAAATTCAAGGAAGTATTTTCCAAGTCCTTTTTCTTCCATTACTATTCAGCAGGAGCTGGGAGTCTACTTTCATTCAAAAATTTCAGGTTTTTATCATTTGTTAAATAAGAAAGTACTTTTTCTTTTTTAATTCAAACCCAGATATTTTTATTAAACAATCCATTTCTTTCTTGCATACCTTGACTGGAAAGGATTTGACTTAGAATTGCCTTGTGGGGGAGAGGGCAGGTTTGGGTTTGCTTGGAAAAATAGTATTTCTTTCCTTTTATCTGAGTTTGTGAGTTCAGTGAAGCATTTTCTCAAATGTTACAGGAAGTTCTCTGATGAAGCTAAAGCAAGATTTGGTTTAAAAGTGTTTTATAGGAAGTAGCAAGATTCTGATTTCATTCAGTCTCAGAAGGAAAGGGTTTCTGGACACACACAGTTTCCCTTTAGCTGAAAATAAATCTTGCCCTCCTCACCTCAAAACTGCTTTACCTCTTGGGTCAATTTTTCCATCAAACTTCATCCCTGCCGTTGCTTGCTACTCTGTGGAAGAGCTGCTTTGTTTTGAATCAGACAAAGTTTGTTTTGAATGACGTTTTCCAAGGCCAAACTTCCAGCTGGCCAAGGCACGTCAGGACCGTGTTTGCTCTGCAAACTTCCACAGTGTGGAGTCAGGGCAGGATGTGGCAGCGTTGGGAGGGAGCAGTTTGGAGGTTCCTCATGGTGTGTGTGTGCAAGGGATGTGATTTAGTCCTCTACAAACACGAGGAGCCAAAGGTATCTTGTTGGCCTTGATCAGTGGAATTAAAGACTCTCTTCCCTCTCTCGCATTCTGTGGCAGGGCAGGGTGTGGGGATCAATCTCCTCTCATGAGTAATGAGTGATAGAACAAGAGGAAACAACCTTAAGTTGCACCAGAGGAGGTTTAGTTTGGATATTAGGGGATATTTCTGTACCAAAAGGGATGTCAAGCACTGGAATGAGGAATCCCTTCTCATCCTTGGAGGGATTTAAAAGCCACATGCATGTGGCACTTGGGACACAGGTGAGTGGTGGCCTTGAGGAATGGTTGGAGTTGATGGTCTTAGAGGACTTTTCCAGCCTGAACAATTCTGTGCTCAGAAAGTCAAAATCCCATCTTGGGTTGTTGTTGCTTTGTCACGGAGGTGGCTGGCCAGGGGAGATGCTTTCACTGGTGCATGTCAGCTGGGCTCCTAAATTTCTCCTGTTGTCCTTGTCTCCTGGAGGATGGCAGCTGCAATTTCCTTGCTGGTTCCAAGCCAGCAGCTTGCAGACTGTTGGCATTGCTCAGCAGACACGGGGCCTTCACCTCAGCCACCTCTGTGAGTCTGAAAACAACACAGACATTTTTGGCTGTCCAGAGGTGCTCTTGGTGACCTCCATCCATTCAAGTGGCACTGCCTGAAATAACCTGATGGGATCGAGGGTTATCAACATCCTCTTGATCTTTCTAGAAAAGGCTGCAGACTTGGTGGCTGTGCATTGTTAGGAGGAACTTCACCCACCTTGGTGGGTCTGACCTGTCGGGATCTCTGCTGCTCAGAGTGACCTTGAGAAAAGTTCAAAAGTCTCTTTTCCCAGCCCAGTGCTTGAAGGAGTCAGGCCTCTTCTTTTCTTGGTCTCAAGGTTGTTTATTGTATCTTATCTATAAAAAATTTTCTCCTGCTCTGCTGAGATCAGCTCAGCAAGACAGTCTGAGGCACTCTGCCTGCCCCTGGGGCAGTGTTATGTCTTTATACTAAAAACTACGTGTACAATGTTTACAATTACTTTTCAATACCTATCACCTATGTTAGACAGTGAGCTTCTACTCTAAAACAATCTGTCAGTGCCAACATCACAGCAGAAGATGGAGGCCAAGAAGGAGAAAAGCTGGACACGCTCAGTTCCCTCCATCTTGCCTTCTGAACCCCCATACTAAAAACTCTAAAATCTACTTTTCTACCTCTTGATAACTTTACTAATATTCTACCTAAACTGTTGTGGCTTGCTGGTCTTCATACAGGGTTGGTAATTTGCTCCATGGGTCATAATCAAACCCACAGGGGCATCCTGGGCTCTGTGCCAGGGTCCCTGAGCCCCCTGGCAGGGGTCTGGGCTGCTCAGGACAGCCAGAGGGATGTGCTGGGTCCTGACACTGACCCTCTGGGGTGGGTGGGAGGTTGCAGGATGATCCCCTTGCAGGTTTGGTGGGAAGGGGAGGACAGAAGGTGCAGTGACACCCTGGGCAAAGGGCTGTGCCACCCACGCTGCCAGGGGAGGCTGCTGGGAGGCACCGTGGGGCTGCTGAATGAGCGCGCCGGGGACGTGTCAGCTCTTCCTCCTCTCAGCTTCCCCGCGCGGCGCCAACTGTCAGTAATTTAACGAACGTTTTGTAAATAAATGTGGCATTCGGACAGCTGTCACCGTGCCTGTTATAAACACTCCCTTTGTCACGAAAAGCTGGCAGCACTGCTCCGTTCCCCCTGCAAAGGCAGCCACCACTGCCAGTTAGCTCCCGAATCCAGGGCTGTCAAGGCATCACATGCTGGGCGGTGGCTGGGACACCATGGCTTTGCACAGGGAGCCTGGTGAGGCACTGCCAGGGCCTGGTGAGAAGGCAGCTTGTGCATCTCAGAAATAAATAAATGGCCTGAGCAGTGAGCAAGAAAACCCATCTGAATGTGGTCATAGGGCTGGTTCCCAGCCAGGAGCCCGGGCAGCCCAGCTGCAGTGCTGGTGGTGGCACTTGGTTCAGCTGCTGTTCTCATCCCAGCTCCATGGGAAGCTCTGATAGGATCAGAGGGGGAGCTCAGCCAGCCCCAGGATCTGATGTGCCAAGGGAGTGATTTGGCACCAACGTTGTGAACGCTTTGCACTCTGAGCAACCTGGTTTAGTGGAAGGTGTCCCTGCCCATGGCAGGGAGTTGGATTGAGATGAGCTTTAAGGTTGCATCCATTACCCAAACCACTCTGGAATTCTGTGAAAAATGGGCTACTCACTCACCAGGGTTTGGTTTTGGTAAATTTGGAGTCTCTGGGACTGGTTAGATTTGAGTGGTGAGATCAGCCCTTGGAGATCTGCCTTCTGTCCATCAGTTTTGCTCTGATAGCACACTTGTCCTATCAGAGCAGATTCAGGCAGTCAGGATGCTTCTCCTACTAATGCACAGGACTGGCACAGGTTGTCCAGAAAAGTTGTGGCTGCCCCAGCCCTAGAAGTGTCCAAGGCCAGCTTGGAGCAACCTGGGATAGTGGAAGGTGTCCCTGCCCATGGCAGGGGGTGGAATAAGATGATCTTTAAGGTCCCTTTCATCCCAAACCACATTGGGATTCTATGGACCTGGAGAAGGGATGCTGTTACGTTTCTCCTTGCTGGGAATTCTTGATTCTGTGCTGCTTTTCTGTTCTCATCTTTCCGGGCCCTGAAGCTCCAAACCCCCTTTCCCTGGATTTTCTGTCCTGGTGCAGGGTGATTTAACTTCCAGCTGTCAGCACCTAAGGCCTGGCCGTGCTGCAGCACTGGGTGATGCAGACAGTACAGAAATCAGCACATGACATCTCTCTCCCTCTAAGCTGCTGTAAAATTAGCTTCATCTCAAGTGGCAGAAAATGATCATATCCTCGCTTGAGGGCGATGAAGAATATTCCTGAGTCACTGCTAGTGATGAAACAGGCAGAAAATCCAGAGTGATACACAGCTGCCCACTCAGTTCTAATCGCTGAGGCCATTTGCTGCTGCAGAGCCTTAAGACACAGCTTCCTCCTCCTCTCCCTCCCTTTCATCCATCACTCCCCATAGAGGCCAGGGCTGCAGATCCCAGCAGGAGCAGAGCAATTTCCCGTCCCACCAGCGAGGCTGCAGGCTGTGAGCAGCTTGTCCTCTTTCCCTGCTCCCCTGAGACGAGAGGAGGGGGTCAAAGCTTCCCTTTCTTAAAGGAATCTGAGGAAAAATATGGAGCCTGTCCTCCTCAGGTTTCCTCCTTCCACACTGTGATCCTGCAGTCTGGGAAAAACTCTACTCTGAGCTCAGCCTCCTCTCCACAAATTTTCCCTGCTGTCTCTCTGAAGCAGCTGCTGTGCCCACGAGGATATTTCCTTTTTGTCTTTCTCCTGCATCAGCTTTAGTTCAAAGCCATCTCCCCGGATTTTTATGTCTTGGATAAAGCCACCCTCTTCCCTACAACTGCCAGCTCAGTGCTTGGGAAGCCTCTTGCCAAAATTGCTGGCGACTAAGGCCAAAAAACCCCTTCAAAACAGGGATGATCAGAAGCAAAGTGCTGTAATCCTTCTTTTCCTTGCATATGCTTCCTGACAGCATGGTAAGGGGAAGGACTCCTTGAAGGATGCTTCCTGCAAACCCTGTCCTGCCAATTCCCCCCATTTTCAGATGGGAAGCCCCCCATACTCTAGGAGCAGGTTGGAGGTTCTGAATTGCCTCCTCCTTCTGCTTTTCCGCGTGGCTCTATCGCCTGGTTCAGCAGCATTTAGAGGGAAAACCGAAACAATCCTCCAGTTCATGCAGGTGTTTGAATGAACACTCTGTTCTCCAGTCAGGGCTTGTCAGTATTTATCCCTTAACCTGGTTTTCAGATGTTCTCTATCCTGCAGATTTGCAGGATATGCTATTCACACAGAGCTCTCCTGGTGTCAGACTTCTGCTAGGATCGCTTCGCCGCTCCCGCCAGCCTGCCACGGGAATTAAACAGCGCTGGCAGCAGAACAGGGGAAAATGTGTCAGAGCAGGGCTTCTGCCAGTGTCAAGTAAAAATATTGCACCAGCTCACTTCCCCCCCAGAAACTGCTGCACCAGCGCGAGATTCCCGCACTGGTCCACCAAACCTGGGCAGTTTTCTGTGAAAAAATCCCGCTCCCTTCCATAGTCCCAGAATGCTCTGCAGGCTGGGCAGTTATTTGTCAGCACAAGCAGGTGCAGAGCTGCAGGACATGGGCTGAGCATCTCGCTTTGCTGGTTATTCCAGCACACAGCCGCTTCATCCTCCCGTCAGGCAGCACCAGCAGCTTAATTTCCTGTTTTCCTCATATCTTTCCTCAAAAAACACAGTCTGGATGGTGTGTTTTGGGTAAGGTTCAGCGGGGAAGCAGGAGAGCAGTGTCAAAATGAGTATAGGGCTGGGAATTTAGGGGTTGAGTGTTATAACAAAGCACCCCCTGAGCACAATTCGTTCTGCACGTGTCAGCCATCGGCGCATACAGAGACCAAATTTGTGTGTGTTTATCATGGGATCATAGAAATGCTCGGGCTGGAAGGGGCCTTAAAGATAATCTAGTGCCAATCCCGAATATGTAAAAAGAAATCTGTATTTATATGCAAAAATTTTAAAGATTTTTTTAAAAAAAGATAAATATGTGTTTATATTTACATACCCTGTGAACAAAGGTACAAGTGGGGAGGAGTAATTCATGCAGATACCTGGTGGGAGAGGCAGTACAGAGGGATAAAGCCAGGGGAGATAGAGCAGATGGGCAAGCCTGGATGCCACAGCTATGCCCTGGAAAAGTGTTTCTGTGGAAAGGCAGCACTGGGGGCTCCTTTCAGGAGGGGTGAGGGGACAAGCCTGTTGGTGAATGCTCCAATCTTTTCTCCTGGACCTGCCAACCGCTGCTTGTTTCCCCTGCTGCGAGTCTGAAACCATCCCGCTAACCTCTGGCAAAATCAGAGGATAACAAGGATGGAAGGTTGACTTTGTTTGTGGCATTCAGTTATTTATTTTTTCCCTGGCTTGGAAAGGAAGAAATAAAGTTGGATTTCAAGTGGGGTTGTTGCAGTAATGGAGGAAAATGAGATCTGCTCGTCAGCTGCCTTCTCCTTCCTCATGTCCCCATAAATAACCCTCCTCACTCAGAGTCAGCTCAGCTCCTACACAAGGGACAGAGATGGCTCTGGGCTCCTATTTTTTTTCAGTGGCTGGAGGGTTCCTTCCCTTCTCTTTCCTGCCTGCTGTTCCCCTCCTCAGAGCCCCCTCCTTCCAAGGGCTGCTGTCAGGTCAAGCAGTTTCCCTTGCCCGATGGACCAAAGGGGAATGGCTTCCCACTGCGAGAGGGCAGGGTTAGGTGGGATATTGGGATGAAATTCCCAATCCCTGGGAGGGTGCTGAGGCCCTGGCATGGGTTGCCCAGAGAAGTTGTGGCTGCCCTGTCGCTGAAAGTGTTCCAGGCTAGGTTGGATGGGGCTTGGAATAACCTGGGATAGTAAAAGGTGCCCCTGGCAGGGGGATGGGACTGGATGACCTTTAAACTTGCAACCCAAACCACTCTGTGATCCCATGGTTCCAAGGATTTTTGGCTAGGTTTGACATGCAGTTTAGCTTTGCTGTCTGTAGCTCATCTGCCTTAAAGTCATTCACATCTTCTTTGTGGATGCATGGAAGAGAGGTCCAGGTGTCCCTTTTCCCCTTCACCATTCCTGCTGGCTTTTGTGAATCAGCTGCCTGGTTTTGGTCAGGTTTTACAGAGAGGTTACATTCCTACAAGTCCCATGAAAACAGTAAAGCTTTGAGAGACCTCATTATTCCTCTGAAGTAATGACAGAACGAGATCAACTCTTGTACGAGACACTCGAGAATCCACGTGGGTGCTGGTTATGTGCAAAACTCAAGGGAAGAGGGAGCTCCAGCCTGAGCTTGCATCATTTAAGGTTTAAAATGTGTAGAAAAACACCCTTCTTCCATGCCATGTGTAGAACTGCTCATTAAATGCAGCAAGGAGTGCAGGTGGGGAGGGGTTGAGCGCTCCAGATTGTGCGTAAGGAAAACTGCAGAGCTGATGTTGTGTTGGTGGAGAGAAGCTGCCAGTCCTGGTGTCAAGGAGAAGAAACAAAAGCTCAGGGCTTTGTGCTTAATTCTCCTGCTCTCAAATGGGGGATGCTGCACTGAGCTCAGCTGAATGGGAAGGCTGCAACAGCTGGTGGCTGTGGCATTGCTGGAACGGGCTGGCTCACCCTTCCCTCTGCTTAGAAAAAAAAAAATAAAGGCAAAAAAAGGCATAAGAGCGCTGACAAAAAAAAATAATAAAGCCGGTAACTCGCTTTCCAGAAGTTCCTAATGCTGCAAGAGGCAAAGCACTGGAGATAAAAGAAATATAAAAGCGAGGGAAAGAGGGAAAAAATGCATTTATGAGCTCTCAAACTAACAGCATGCAACTCTCATATTATTTTTCCTCCTTAGCCTTTGAAACAGAACAACGGCCTGGAGCCTTCTCGGCAGATGGACAATGTGCGTGCCTTAACCACTTAACAGCCATTAGCCTAATTTCACGTACTGGAGCCAAATTAAATAATAAGTAAGAGGCTATGAAAAGCTGGTTTGGAGGCTGCGTTACTGCCTTTCACTTGATAACCTTCTCATAAACAGATGCTCTCTCTCTACCCTATTAACCTTGTCTGAGAGCGGGGAGGGGGCTTCGGTGAGGCAAACAAGCCAGACCTTGGTGGGGAGGGGGCAGATGAGCTGGAGGGGCCAGATGTGGGGGCCCTGCCTGTTTTGGAGGCTCCTCTCATTTTTGTCCCTGATGCCCTGGCCCTGGAGAGGGCCCTGAGCAAAGAGCCCGTTCTGCGGTTGCGCCCGGGTCACTGGAATGTGCCAAATGATTCATCTTGATCAGCGAGTCCATCTGTACCTGCTGGGCGAGGCTGCACCACCCGGAGCTGATTTTGTGGACAAATCTGCTTTACTTGGAGGAGAGGGGAGATGGTGCTGATAGACAGGAAAGGGGAGGTGGCCACAAGGCTCAGTGCCTAATCCCTCCTGGTTTTGGCTCGGGGGTGCTGCTGCCTCCTCCGTCCTCACTCTGCCACCAGCTCACCCTTTCCAATGAAGGCATTTTGCTGCTCTTTGCCTCCATCCCCCCTGCACTGAAATAGAAACAAAAGTACTTGCCTAAGCTCTGGGACTTTGGGAATATTAGTTTGCAAAATGCTTTTGACGCTGCTCTAGTGCTGGGAGGGTGAGGCATGTGCAGGTGTGTGCAGAAAAGGTGTGCTGCATTTCCTCCTGGCTGTAAAGGTTTGGGAGTGGCTGCCCTATTTCCTCACCACCCCCCACTAACTCCTGCTCTGTGCTTTGCGCCTCAACTTTAGACCTTTAGAAGTTTTCAGGGGATTATAGATGACCGTGCAGCTATTTTTGGTGAAAGCTTTTATTTATTAAAAAGCCATCTTCCCTCATTAAGAAGATACATTGATGGGAAATAGATGAGCAGCTCTATTACTGGCGTCTGGCGTGCCGGGCCAGCCCGGGGCCGCTGAGATTATTTTGTGCCCTCCCTTGATGCAAGAAATGCCTTGAATGGAGCCAAGAAAAATTTGGTGCAGGAACCACCTAAAATTTGCTGCATCAGTCATCCCCTCACCCTGCCTGCAGCATCCAAGGGCTCTGGATAGATGTGGGAAGGTTTGGTGCAAGATTTCCTGCAGTTCCTTGGTGCCGGCAGCAACTTGACTTTGCTTCCGTGTTGGTTTTCCTCCTTTGTCTGAGTTGTCACACAGGCTCTGATTTCATATGCAAAATCCATCCTCTGACTGGCACGGAGGCCGATAAAGCCGGGGTTCTTTTAAGTTTACTTCATTTTAATCCAAGTAGGAGTCAATGATTTGCTGCCTGTGGTGAGGACGTTTGGAAAGGCTTTGTGCTGAGTGGATTCTCTGAGGTTCAGATGAGGATGAATCTCATTTTCCTGTGGCCTTTCCCTCCGTGGGGCACTCGCAGCGTCCCTCTCCCGTACCTGGCTGCCTATCTGCACTAGACTTGCAGGTACTTAATGTCTTTGAGCCATCTGTTCCTCTGTCAAATTTAGTTAAAATTGGCCAAAGGCTTCACGAATTATTGGGGAAGATTGCTAGACAGGGGTGTGCAGGTGAAAAGCGCGATTGAATAAGCTCATCCCAGTAGGACTCAAGGCTAAAAATGTATGAGGGTATGTTATTTGGAGACAAGGCAGTTTGGAAAATGGGATCCATATCCAACTTTTCCCCAGCATGAGAGATATTAGATTTGAGTCTATTTTTTGGTGCTGTAGAAAGCTCCTCATTGGAGATGGACTTTGCCTTAGGTCGGATGTGGTGCTTTATCTTTCATTTCTGGTAACGCATGGTTTCCTCTCCAAAATGAGCCCCATCCACGCTTTTCCAGAGCTCTGATCCTTACCCCAAGATGCTACAGCTGTTTGCTGAACAACTCCTCCACCAAGGGCTGGGAGGGCTCTCTCAGCCTGGGTGAGGCATGAACTGTGGGAGAGCAGTGTGCTCTTGCCAGAGATTGCTTCATCCATGTCTTAAACCAGGGTGCTTTGATTCTGTCATGGATGTTGTGATTCTGTGCTCCCAGTTAGATCCATCCAGAAATTCTGGCATCCAGAAATTAGGTATCTGATCCAAGCAGGTCTTGGGAAGAGAGAAGGACCAGCCCATCTCCCACAGTCCTGTCTGCTGTTAACTACAGGAGGACATGGGCTAAGGGGGAAGAGAGAAAAAGCAAAGGAACTGACAAAAATTCTGCCAAAAGCTTGATCCGTGAGCATTTCCATAGGAGCCCAGAAAAGGAAGGGCAGTCTGGGATACCTGTTCCTGTAACTGCAGGTGTCTGAGATGATGGATGCCTGTGTCTGAGCGTGTTTGTCCAGTCCCCCTTTGCAGTCACTGGGGAGCAATGGGCCTTTTTAGGGTGCAATTCATCCCAGTCTAAGGCAGGTGTCTAAAATAGGTCGGACAGATTGTGTCCTAGCAGTGCCTCTTTCTCTCCATTTGCTATGAAACGGGGTCCAAATTGCTGAACTTGGCTGGTGAGGTGATAAATCCCAACCCCAGCATTTAGAGGAAGTCACAGGATCAGAATAGAAAATATCCAACATTGATCAGGTGTATTAGAGCCTCATGAGGGTGTTGAGCAGCAGGAAAACACCTGGTACTGCACTAAGCAGAAATAGGGGAAGAAATGGCTTTTTTGGTGAGTTGTTGCATCCTGAGTCCATTTAAATCTCATCCCTGAAACTTCCAGGAGACTCAGCTAAGCAATTCTGCATGTGGCTTGTCATTAGGTGCCTCACCCAGCAACCTGCAAGTTCATTAGTATTCTTTTTAGTGCTAACAAAATGTCTGAGCTGCATCTTTTCTGCATGAGAGGCTGAAACAGAGGCAGTAAAGGGAAAAATCCAACTCCAGCTCTATGGAGACCACCCAGAGTGGGTCCCTTCTGCCAGCAAAGCGCTGCTCGTGTCAGTGTGGCAAAACCGCAGGAGTACAATAAAAAACTCAACCCCAAAAGTAGTTGGGAAGAGAATTTCAGCTTTATAATTACATCTGCAGTGGGGTCTCTGCCAACGTGGCAGTTTGAGGCGAGGATCTTCCCACCCTGTTGCAGCTGTTGCTGCAGAAATCCATGGGAGTGAACATCTGCAGGTGAAGAGCAGAGTGGAGGATCAGGTTACGGATGCTCCTGTTTCTCCTGCCTCTGTGGGAACCCATAGGGCTGCTTGGCTCTGCTTCCCGAGCTGGAAAATGTGGATCCAAGCTCTGTTTGTGGGTGAGGAGAAGGCAAAGCAGCACGAGGGCTGTGGCTGTGCCCTGCCTGCCTAAGAGGCTTCATTGATTTTTCTTTTCTTCAATGGAAACAGAACTGACATCCATTAACCGGCCTCCCGGCCTCTCCCGAGCCAGCCATGGAGGCAGCAAAGCCTTTATTGCTATTTTTTTCCCCCTTTTCTCTTAGGCTTGTGGGTTTCTCTCCTACTGCTCCTTGCTAATGCTCAGCAGCTCTGGCTGCAGCCTGGGGGATGCAGAGGGGTTGGAGAAATACGAGGTGGAAATGCAGCTCCCCTAATCTGACTTATTCCCAGTGTGTTTTGGGAGACCCTCCCGTGCATTTAACCAGCTTAGACACCCACAGAGAGCTCTGTGAGGTTTCCAGGAGGGAGATGGATGGGAGGAACCATCTCCTCTGGCTTTATTTGGCAGCTCAGATGCTTTTTGCTCCCTTGGGAATGGAGCACAGCCAGGCTGTGAATAGTGGGGTGCAGTGTGGATTCTTGGGGTGTTGGCAGGCTCTGGGAAATGGGATTCTCCTCCTCCAAAGGGTCTAAAGGGTTTCATTCCCCTGCTTGGAATGTTTAATAGAGGCTGAGGGTGAGAGCTGAGGGGCTTGAGGTGAGCCAGGGTCTCCCTGCAGAGGTGGGATGCTGGTGGCTTCATCATCTGCATCCTTCCCATCTCCTGGGGGTTGTCCCAAATCCCTGGGCAGTTGTTCAGGGGAAAAGATGTTTTCCTTTCTCAGAACCTGTGGATGGAGAAGAGAGCAAAAGCTGTATATGGATGAAAATAGAGCTTTTAATTTCAAGTTTTGCAAAGTAACTAATATATATTTAGCATTGTGTCTGTCTGTATGATATAGATTTATGAGCCTTATGTATATTTCATCCATACACACTTGATCTTAGACAATTAACGTCTCCTGAGTTCTTAGCAGAATTTTTTTCCTTGGCATTCTCCTTATTTACTTCTTTTCCCCCTTACTTTGGGTGGGTTTGTTCCTCATCACTGTCACTGTGCAGCTCTCCAATAACTATGTTTTGTATTCAGTTGCAGAGTTTTCTTTGGAGGGTTGGTTTTTAATATACAGTTTATGAAGAAGCCTGATTTTTGGGAGCCGTCTATGTTTACAGCAGAATATTTCTGCAGAGAAAGGGAAGGTCTCAGAAAAACAAAGGAACAAGGGGGAAAAAGAGATTATTGGGTCTTTTTGGCCAGTGAACACTGCAGAAATACCTTTGACATTTTCCCAGACTGATTAGACAGGTCTCGAGCTGACTCAGGTACTCGGTTTCCAAATGTCTCTGCCTGGACCAGACCTCAGCTGTGGATTTAATGGCAAACCTCTCATTACTATCCTGGCTGTGCTGTACCATTCCCTGCTGGAAAAACAGCCTAGGCTCTGGATTTTAATGAAGGAGTTGTTAATGCTGTGGTACACAGAAAGCTTCCACCTTTATTAGGGAAAGACAGGAGCTTCCTCTCTCCCCATCCCCATGTGCCTGGAAAACACTCACAGTGCCCATGCACATTGATCCCTTTCCAGTCCTAGATGCTGGTGAAGTTAAAATCAGGATCCTGTTAAGGATGTTCTGTCCTTGGCTTTCTGGGTGATTTTTTTTGGTGTCATCTCACCAGCTGCTCCAGAGACTTGGTGGGATATGAGGTTGTGTGGAAGCACTGGGAGTGAATGTCCTGAGCAGGAAAAAATTCACATGCTGGAAATGGAAGCACTGGGAGCTGTGGGCTTCGTGCTTGATTGCCTTTCTGATTGGTACTATAGAAAAAAAAATGCATTAGAGAAAGAATGTTTGATTTCAAGAGTGCTTGGGTGCCGACATCATCTCTGTTTGTTTTCCTTCCTTTAGCAGAAACCTTGTAAAATTTTTATGAAGCATTAATGGAACAGAGATTTCTTTTTCCTCAAGCAAATTTCCTGAGGTGAAGGTAATCCCTACAAGACCAGCCCAGTTCTGCACTCTTGAGCAATGCAGGACAAGGAGCACTTTGGGGCAGCTCCCAGAGCATCCCTGATGTACTCCCCACCTGGGATTAGGAAGGGAAGGAAGGGTCCATCCTCATCCTGGTGTGTGTGGTGATGTGGTTGTTGGCCCTGGAAGGACAAGGTGCTGGGAAGGATGAGGAGGAGGTGCAGGATGTGTTGAAAAAGTGAAGGGATACAAACGTAGATCATCAGGTCAGCATCAAAAACTAACCCTGAACTTGAGATTCACCTCTGCATTCACCTCTCAGTTTGTGGGGAAGGACATTTGAAGGTTAGTGAGCATCAAGGGGAGAAAAAGTGAAATATAACATCCCAGCCATCCTCTCCTGGCATCCCTTCAGTGTGCTAGGAATGTGCTTGCAGGCAATAAACTGGTCAGAAGTGATGGATAAGAGGATTCTTCCATTTCTTTTTTTTTTTTAAATTTTGTTTACATCTTCTGCGTTGAGTGCTGTCATCTTCCTTTGGAAGAGAAAGGCTAAGCTGGGATCAGGGCAAAAACTCAGAGGTTTTGGTTTCTCTGTCCAGCTCTGCCAGGGATTTCCAGCAGGACTGGTGGTAGAGATCTCATTTTACAACAGTGCCTCAAGCCATATCCCTTCAAGAGTTAGCTGGGTAAGGAGAGCAAACAAGCCCTGGCAGCAGCCCTGCAGAAAAGCATGGAAAACATCCAGCTCTGAGGAGCTTAATGGGAAGTTATTAGCTGGAATATCCTCCTTATTGTGGAGGCCGGGCTGCCTTATCATCCTGACAGCCCCGAGTAATTGATGTCCCTTCAGAAGGAAGGTGAGCAGAGGATTTGTGGCTCAGTGGGAGCTTTTGCTCTGCTTGACCTTCCCATTGGCTGAGGATTGTAACGCTGCTGGTGCAGCCCTGGGAGCCGGGCATGGGGCACTGGCCAGGTCTGTGAGGCTCGGGATAGCAGAGAGTGAACTGAGGGCAAACGAGGACACCAATGGCTCCTGGTGGACATTTGGTCCTGTGTGGAGGCCTGGGCTCAAGTCCCGTGGCAGAGCAGGGAACATCCTGGCATGGGGAGTGGTTGCTCAGATTTGGAGGTGTGGGGTTATCCCTGGAGTTTGCCTAATTTCCTCAAAAATGGAGCTCAGAGCCCTGGGAAATTCAGAGCCCAGGCACAGATGAGTCCCATGATTATGGGTTAAAGGATATTTGCAGTTACTGTAGGTAATAGAACATAAACCTGCATCATCCCTGTGATGCTGGGAACACCTGGACAGGGCTGGCAGGGGCTGCTCCATCTGCAGCTTGGGACTTGTGCTCAAAGAAAGTTTCACAAGTTATTACAGAAATGGTCAAGACTTGTGTCAATGGTTCTGGAAGGGCTTTCACATCCTCAGGGTTTATTTTGACAGGAATGAGAAATAAATCAGAAGCTCCAAATGTTAACTCTTTCTGTTCTGGTCCCCATATGGCTCTTTGTTAAACTAGCCCACTTCATCCATTTTTTTCTGCACTTTCTTCAAATATGCAGTAGCAATCAAGGCAATTAACTATAATTGCAGAGAGACTACCTTGTGAAGGCGGGCCACAGAAATAGGCAGGTAATTACAAGGAGTTATAAATGGATGGTTATTTACATCAGGAGTGGTGCATGGGGATTCAGCTATCGGAAGTGGCAATTGGTGATTGAAGCACAGGGCAGTTGTCTGGGGTCATTTGTCCCAGATCCTGCTGTGCCCTGGCACCTGTCTGGTGTTGATCCTCTCCCTGTGCAACCCAGGGATTGCATGCCCACCTCGGGACCATGAACAAGCTGTCAGGGTCTTTAGGAGAGCTCTGCTGTCTTCAAATGAAATGAAAAGATTATTTAATTAGGCACATCTCTGAAGACATGCGGACTTTGAGGGTGAGCTCTTGGATCTGGTTTCTGAGCTCCTCTGAGCTCCTCAGCAGCTCGGGGTGGGCTGATGTTGAGCAGCTACAGCAGCACCCAGAGCTGCCCCATTGCTGAGCTGACCTGTGCCTTACTCCCCCTTGCAGTTTTAGAGCTTCCTTCCTCTTATGGGATGAAAAACTGCCTTTTAGGTGTTCTTTTCCTTGGGAAATTCATGGGGCAGAAAGACCTGACTCACCTCTCAGTGCTCCTCATGCTTTAGGAACGTAACTTGGTTGTAACTTGAGCTACGTCCGTGTAGCTCGTGCTGTGCTTTTGTAGGGCTGACAGGAACCTCGTGTCACCCTGCTGCCACTTCTCCCTGGAGGAGCACTTTGTAGGCATCATGCTCTACACTGAAATGATATTTTTAAAACAGATTTGAGAAGGCTGTTAGGAATCAAGGAGGATACCTTTCCCATAGTAGTGACAAGCACCCTGAGGGAGGAACCACTGCGGGAGTGGCTCCAAGGAGCAGCACAGTCAGTCTCATTTCAGGAGACAAGGTACTTTGGTGGCAGGACATCTTGTCAGTTGTGTAGATTTCCTGGTCCTGGCATCCCCAGAGAGGTTTAAAATTTTTAGTGCCCTCTTGCTTGGATGTACTTAGCAACAAAGAGATTTCAATTATTTAAAGGTACAGGAAGACATGAAAGCCATTAGGAAGGGACCTGGTGCCCTCAGGAGATGTTACTGGCTTCTCCTCCAGCTTGCAGGACTGGCTGCAAACCCCAGCCCTGAATCAGGGGATGAAGTGAAGAACAGATGAAAACCACCTTGAAATAAAGTTGGAGCTGGGTTTGGATTGGAATCCTTGGCTGGGTGCAATGGGGACTTGCTTGAGGTGGAGCCCAAAAGGAGAACAGCAAAGCCTGTGCAAGGGGGGGGGTGAAACAAAGAGATCAGGCAGCAGGGTGTGAAAGGTAAAAGATTTGGTGTCACTTGTGTTCATTGTGCCTTGAGTAGAGATGGGACTCGATGTCCAAGGGTGGTGATGTGAAGCTCGTGTGTGGATGAGTAGGTGGGATGGAATCCTTCCAGCCCCTCTGTGGGTCTAAGCGTGGCTTGGGGACAAGGAAAGGCTCACTCTGATGCCCAGGGAGTCTGAGACAGGCTCCCTTCCAGCCCTGCTGCCCTGGGGCTCCCTCCAAAGCTGTCAGTAGCTCAGCCACAGAGCTGGGATTTAAAGTGGACATTAATGTGTGCTCTCCCCAGAACATGGTGGGTTCGTGGTCCTCATGACAGCTCACCCCACTGCAAGGAGCTGAACCTGAAGTATTGAATGCTGACCATGTTGCAGAGAGCTGGGATTTATTTCTGCTGGCAAAGACAGTACTTCTAGTGTCCTCCAGACTTCACCATTGTTCCTTTCCAAATTCTTCCTTAGCAGCTTTCTGTGCCTGTCCAGAATTGCCACTCAGGTGGCATCAGGTTGTCAAACTCTGAGACTTTCACCCCAGAACTGGCTGTGTTTCACTGCTGAGCGAAGCAACTCATTAATTACCTTGTGTTTCTGGATCCATCATGAGGGAAGGCGATGCATAAAAAGATTTAATTACAATTTTAGCCAAAATTAAGCCATTGTGGTCAAAGATGCAGAGCAGGAAATCTGTCTGGGCTGAGGACATGTAAAGTGGGTACAGTGGGTGATCAGCAGGCCTTCTCCAACTGCAGAAACTCCTCTTCACGCAGAGCAAGTACATTTGATTTATTACAACTGGAAGTGGAAACAGTACTGAAGCAGTAGGAGAATTAAAAACATGCGTGACACGGCTATGATACAGAATAACTAATCTTTGCTGACATTTACTGTCAGTCATGGCTAAGGAGAAGATAACTAACTCTGCCTCTCATGTTCTGTGGTCTGCTGTCTTCAGTCATGAAGATAAATGTCAGGCATCAGCTGTCCTTGTGTACAACCATATTCTGCTTTCAACAAATTCTTACGCTGGAATGGGAATATTTGTGGAGCCCAGATCCAAAACCCTGGAGACTTTGTGGGGAAAGGTTTTGGTCCCAAAAGAAGAACCCGAAATGTCCCCTGCACCAAGAGATGTCACAGTGGCCTTGGTGGTGATGTCCCCATGAGCCACATGGAGCTTGGAGGAAGCCCCTGTGCTGCTCTGATTTCCCTGAAGTGTTTATATCCTACATGGATCTGCCTTTACAGTCAGTCAGAGATGGGACTGCTTTTCCCATGGCAGCTGGACCAAATTCCACATGCATTTTTTCCTGTGGAAATAATAATGCCTTTTTAGCCATCTGAAATAATTTCCCCATTCATACAAGAGCTCTCAAGTTGTCCGGGGGAAAGGGAAAGCATGGAAAAATAAGCCAAAAATGGCTCTTTATTTTCGAGTGTGTCATTTGAAATCAGGGGGGCCAAACACTCAGCTCTTGTTGCTTTAATTTGAACTGCTCGACTCGGGGTTATTTTGGAAGGCGTGTGAAGTGGAGGAGGTTCAAGTTCAGTCACAAGGTGGGAAAATATATTTTGGGGCTTGTGCGAGGAGATAGAGTTTTCTTTTGTGTGGGGGTGAGAGAAGCATTTATCCAGCTTATATCCATGGGAAAAAAAAGATGGAGAAAGTCACGAAGTCCAGAGAAGACAAACAGGGATTTGCCCCTGTTGTTGGCACGGGGAGGGAGCACAGAAATCCATGGGGAATCTGCCTATGGACACTTGCAAATACTATTTCCCTCCTGGAGGTGCCTACAAGGGCAGAGTTAGCAGTATATTATTAATAATAAATAACGGTAGGACGGTAAAATGTTTACTTAAATATCCTGTGTCATTCAGTGCATCTCTCTGTGCCAAACAAGGGAAAATTGTAAGCATGTGTGAGAAGGGTAAATATGAGACTGGGATGGAGATAAGGTGGAGATCAGGAGCTTTTCCCTCTTCTTGATTTTTTGGGTTTTTTTTTGGCTTACATATTATAATGATCCAATTCCCAATTACCAGGTGCTCTTTAGGGCTAGGCGGTCATTTCTGCGCGCAGGATGAATCCGGGCCGGGTGAAAAAGTGGAAGGAAAGGTCGTGTAACGTTCCTGTCATACAAAATCTGCTGGTGATGGGGGAGGGCGAGGGGCTATCGCTGTGTGAGCTGCAAATAGAGCTGTTAGTGTGCCATCAGATAGCTGCCGGCCATCGATAGCGCCGTATCAATGGGATAAAGATAAATGCGAAGATAAGAGAGTCGGGTTTGCCTTGAAATCCACTTGTGGTTACCAAAAGGCTTTGTCTTCACGTTGATTTCTTCATCCCGCTCCTGTGGTAAATGCCAAGGCTTGAAATCTTATTTATGGTGACGCTAATGAAAAAATGTCCAGCAGAGCCAGCGCTGCACCCAAAGGATATGAAGATCTTCTGTGCTGTCTTAATTAAGTGAGGTAACGGGGAGACTTCTGAAGCCACCCAGCAGGGCTTGAATGGCTAATTCTCTCCAGCATTGCATTAAAAATTAGGAACATTTAATAAGCGGGGTTAGGCGCCCCCTGAGTTACGGTTTCAGCAAGATGCAGTTAAGCCCAGTCTTTTTGCCGGTTTTTGAAAGTCTGACTCATCTTTCCCAGCACTTCTCTGGCAGCTGTGAGGGCATGAAACTTTTAGATCAGAGATAAGATTCATGTCGTAATCACATGACTGGGGAGCTGGCGCTTTAAGGGAAAGAGTGCTAAAAATAACCAGAATTGGTGACAAGATAGTAGCAATTTTGGCTTTTTCTACCGTGAAGGGCTGGTTGCCAGCTCTAGGGAAAGAGTCAAGGGCTTCATTCTGCAGTGGGGTTCCAAAATGTCATTGCTCCCGTGATAATGTGGGGTAATGAAAAAAAGAGGAATTGATAGGAAGACAAAAAGATGGAATGGAATGGAAGTGAGAGTAAGTAATGGGGAGATTTGGAAGGGGTAAATATTGCAAAATAAATAAAAACAGGGGGTGGGAAGTAGGGCACACCTTGGACTAGTCCTGCATGGGCTCAGATGGCGTTTCAGGAAGACAAAAGGAGTGAGACGGAGTGAGAAGCACAATGACTTTAATTTGTAGGCAGAGACTGTTAAGAGAGAGGAAAAAAAAGGTGATTTGAGTTCTTTTATTCATTACTAACCATAAAAGGCCCAGACTGTGTTGCCAGTGGCTTTAAAATCCAGGATCCTATTAAACCTTCCTTGATAGTAACTCAGCACTTGGAAACGGAGTTAAAGAAGGAGCAGGCGAGAGGGAGGAGGGATGGGGGAGCTGGCTGGATCCAGGGGAGGCTTAGGGCGAAGGTCTCACCCTTTTCCTGGCAGTTTTTTTTGGGATCAAGTGCCTGTTTTCTTGGAGAACCATGACAGGACTGGCAGCATCCCGATGCCCCTTGCAAAGGGATCGCCCCAGCTGCCGCTCCCTAGAAAAGGGCACTGCTCCCCATTCCCAGGTATTAAATCAGGCTTTATGCTGCTGCTCACAAACCAGCTGCAGCTCCGGGGAGGCTGCACGGAATGCGAGATGAGATGGGAGAGATCAGCAGATAAATGCGATGGATAAAGCCAGCAGCAAAAGGTTCTTTGGATTAAGTCCCTGTATGATAAATAGCAGCGTGTGTCTGTCTGGCTGGAGTTTGAGGTGAGGCTGGGCTGGATCAGGACAGTGCCAAGGCAGAACTGGGAATGTACTGGGAGAAATGGTTCATTCCCCCTCTTCACCTCCAGCATCCCCAGGGGTCCCTGCACGCTCCCAGGGACTGTCCCTCCCGGTTTTCCATCGTGCTGCCAACCTGCAAAGCCTGCGCCCAGCTCAGGGGAGAGCTGTAATTAAAAGAGCTGTTCCCTGAGACCCAACGACTTATTGATTTTGTGTGTGTGCGGGGAGCGCTCGCTCCTCTCTCCTCGGGGAAATAGCAGAAACCATTCATTTCTAAGCCAGACCCGGAGCTGACATGCAGGTCTGCACCACACCACGTCCCCAGCTCCCTGTGACACGTGCACAGCAGTGCAGCCAGGCAAGGAAATAGCTCCCATGGGAGGCACTCGAGGGGATCTCATCTCCTCCAGGATTTTCCTTCCCTGCTGGAGTTCTGATAGCGGGTGGAATACAGAGATGCTGTATTTCACCTCGCTCCACACCTTGCACTGAGGATCTCCAGGCAGCCAGCAACAGGTTTGGGGAGCCTCCAGAGCTCTGATAGAGATGTCACTTGGCTGGGAAACAGGGAGAAAGAAATGGGACTGAGCATCCCTTGTCTGAGCCAACACTGAGAATCCGGAGAGGCACAGGGAGCTGCTGCTCCGGTTGGTGAAGTGGGTAATCAGCCCTTTTTATGAAGTCTGACTCCAGCCTCTTTGAATTTCACCCCTTGCTCTTCCTGTTGTGGAATAGAATTGACTGATAAAGGTCTTATCTGGTCACTGTGCTTGAGGGAATCGGTGCAGCTGGAGGAGCGTGGCTGTGACCAGAGCCTCGCTGGGAATGCAGAGCTTGGCTGGGGGATGGAGGGCAGAGCAGGGCAGAGAGGCACTGAGCGACCCCAACAGCTGTGCTGAAGCAGCCAAGAGGGATGGTGCAAGAAAATGGAGTTTGGGGTGCCTCCCTTTTCTTTTGTGTGGAATTTGGGAATTGCCTACTGTAGCTACCTTTGCCTTTCCCAGAGGGGTGCGGTGTGTTTGCAGATAGTTCCTTTGTTTGCTTCATAAGAAAAGTGACAAATTGCAAAATTAACCACAAGTACAGGTTTCTGTCACCGCTTTCCTTTCCTAATGGAAATCCAGAGGATCCTGCGTAGTAACTAATCAGTCAAGCGGAGGAGTAAGATGGTTAATGCAGGAAAAATACTCCTCTCTGTGCCTTGTCTGGGAGAGACTCGACAGCTTCATGCTCAGTTATCAATCTGAGCAGGGGAAGGAGACACTGGCAGCTCTGTGTGTCTGTGCTGAGGAGAACATCAGGGTGGGCGGATTTGGGCATTTGAATACCTGAAATAAACCCTGTAAAAGAATAAGGAGATCTTCAGCCCCTTTTCCCTCCTTAGAATTATAAGGAGAACCAGAAAAAAAATCCTCCAGTCCATGAGGTCTCCCCCTAAATCAGGCATTTCTGAAGGGGCTGAAAGGAGAGGAAGGAATCTCATTAGCCACCCTTTGGAAGCTTAATTTCAGACAAGCCTGCCAAAATTCCATGGCCCCTCAGACAAGAAGTGTTGGAGAGCTCCAACAGCAGCTCTCCATGTCCAGACCAGCCTCGGAGAATATCTTTAAGTATTATTTGAGGATTTGGCCAACTGGAGCTGGGCAAGCTACAAAATCCAGATATTGTTGTACTTGGCAAGAGCATCTTCCCCCTTGTAGGGCGCAAGGCTTTGCCCTTTGCTAAATCCTGAACAAACTTCCATTAGGAATTATGCAGAGTTCTCTTCATTTCAACAATCTGGGATGGCTTCCTTCGTGTTTGCCCTGCTTAGCTCGTGGAATTCTGCAGAGCATCCATTTTCCTAGAAAGCTTTGCACCCATCTGCTCTGTCGACTTTAGTAATGGAGTTAAGACCCCCCCCCTCCTGAGCCAGGGTGAGGAGATTATCCCTCTAATATGATTCAAGGAAACCCCTCAGCTCCCAGCTGGCTCAGGCAGTTGCTGGGTGATAGAATTCACACCAGAAACAAAAAACCTGGTCAATGTGGCTCCAGATGGAGCGCCTGCAGTTGGAGATGACTCTGGAAGAGGGGCTTAAACAGCTCCACCAAAGTTTTTCTCATTTTCTCTCAATTTTGAGGTTGAATGAGCTTGTTCACTGAGGACACTGGTGTTTTGTGGAGAGGTTTAAGGAACTAAAGTGTCTTTTTCCAGTTTGTGGACTTGATGCTCCAACTGGATCACTGTATAGGGGCTCTGTGCCTTTCTTGGGCACAAATCCTCTGCTTTTCCATCACCTGTCTCGTGGGTTTAGACATCATGGGAATGGGATTTGGGGAAAACTGCATGTATTGAGTGTTGAGCCAGGCGGGAGCAATTCACAGCATCCCTTTTCCAAAGGGTGTCCTGCAGCCCCCAGGGATGCTGGCTGAAAGCTTCCCATCATGCAATTGCCATAGAAACATTCCATGTGGAATTTTGCTGTGTAAAAAAAACACCCTCCTAACAGCAAAACCAAAAAAGAAATACAAATCCATAGAGACAAAAGGAAAAGATATTGATTTTTAGTTTGGATCCTTCCAGAGGAGTCTGTGCAATCATCGGTCCCTGTCTGTCTGCCTTACCCACTCCTAGCCCTCTGTAGTTTCTGAGCCCTTTGGCCAATTCCTGGCCAATTTCTACCCAATTTGACAGAAGGAAAGAGGTCTCAGAGATATTAAATTTCTATAAATTTCATTAAAAGAGGTGGCTGGGTAAAGGAGCCCAGCTATTACAGCAGCCCCATGAGACTGGGGTTCCAGCATATGCAGAGCCTTTGTTAGACAGCAGACAGTGGCTGAGGAGAAAGACTTTTCTATATAAGCAATTTCAGGGAGGGAAAAAACCACTTTTGACCAGCCCTTGCACCCTCAGAGCCACCGGGGAACGTGGCTGGAGAGGCTGGAAGGCCATGTTACATTTGTTCCGCTGCCTGTGGATGGTTGTTCATTCAGAAATGAACTTGTAAGTCCTCGAAATAGGTCACGAGCGGGATGGAGGCAGCGTTCCGGCCTCGCTCGGGCGTCTCCGCACCAGAATAAATCCCAGCCGTGGAGATCTGGCTGATTTCTTCCCCCCACCCCAGCACTTTCTGCTGGGTTTTTGTGGTTTTTGGTTTTTTTTTTTCCACGGCTGAAAATGCTGAGCTCCAAATTGGGAATTGGTTCCGAGCGGAGCCGCGCGCGCCCGGCGGGGAGAGGATGCGGAGGGGTGGAAGGAGGCGGCCGCCGAGGCCAACAGAAAGCTCGGTGTTATTAAGATTTTTAAGATATACAGTTTTGATAAAAGCTTGCAAGTAGCAAATTTGCTATCAAGCCTAATGTAGCATGGCAGATTTTGTCTGAGCTAGCAAAGGATCACATTTGCAGCTCCTCTGAGGCGGGGAAGTGGGCTCAATAGGCTATTTTCCACATCCATGCTCTGTTCCTAAAAAAAATCCCAAAAACAGGGAGGGGGAATAGGGGAGATGGAAAGGAAAATAAAGACAGTTTCTCTGTTTTAGCTTTGCCCTGATTTTGCATGTGTTTGCCCTGAATGTTAATTGCAATTACCTGCACGCTCCACACCGGCTTTACTGTGGGATTTGTGTTTTGCTGGGTGTGCAAAGTTGCTCAGGAACACTTCCAGATGGGTTGTAGAATTTTGGCAAGTCTGGCATGTTACCCATCCGCTGGCATTTTCATTTTGCCCCTTGTTTTGTGGAATTAATACCTTGCTGCACCGTGCTGAAGCTGTAAGGCTGCTGAAGGGATGGGGAGGTGGAGATAACATAAAATATCCATCAAAAGTTGGATTGGTTGCATAGTTGATATTAATCAGGACCTGGTTTCTGCCATCTGAGCTCGGGTTATATTAAAAAAATGAGAGTTTTGGGAGAAAAACAGTTAATTCAGCTGTCCCACCATCACCCAGAGGAGATCCTGATACAGAGTGAAACTATTTACAAGGGCTTGGAGGGACAGGACAAGGAAGAATGGCTTCAAAGTGACAGAGAGTAGGGTTAGATGGGATATTAAGAACAAAATCTTCCCTGTGAGGGTGGGGAGGTCCCAGCTCAGGCTGCCCAGAGAAGCTGAGGCTGAACCATCCCTGGCAGTCTCCAAGGCCAGGTTGGACAGGGCTGAATGTGTGACCCAGCCAGCAATGGGATTCCTCACTCACCTTCTCAGTGCATTAAAAAAGATATTTGGATGTGGCCTGGAGGAGACTGGGTGTTTTCCTGTGCTGATATACTCACATTTTTCTCATGCATGAAGCAACTCTTCTTGTTTGAATAGACTGTGGCATATTTTCCTGCTCAGGAGAGCATGGGGAGATGGCTTATTTTTTTATGGGATCAGGCATGTGTTTTGTTAATGCCCTCAGTGATGTGCCACTGGTTTTATTTGCATCACTTACTGTCATTCTGTGGCTTAGTGACCCATTGTGATTCTGCCCTGGCTCCCAGCACCAATCCTGAGCATCCTGCAAGCTCTGGCCACATTCCTGGGTCTTGTATTATCCTTTTGCCTTTCTTTCCCCCGTTCCTGCATGGCATTTGGTACCTCGTGCAGTTTATTAATGCTTCTTTGTCACTGCCTGCCTGATGGGTTTTCTTTCTGCCTCCCTGCCGCATCCCTAATCTTCCAGTCTTGCCTTCATTTAAGGGGGGGAATCAAAACCCTGCTGCTTCTGCTAAATCAAGTGGTGTTTGTGTTGGGAAATGAGAGAGTGTGATGCCATCAAACTCACTTATTCCAGAGCTCCGCTAGGATTGCATCCCGGCTGCTTGCAAATCACGTTATGTGGAGCCAGGGAGCTCGTGGCTTGGCAGAACAACTCCCATGGCTGTGCCCTGTCCTGACAGGAGGGAAACTGCTTATTTTCCCCCTATATTTTAAGAAAAAGATGGGGTTTATGTTTTTAAGGGTGGTGATGAGGCTCTGGCGCTGCCCCTCCTGCCGTGCCCTCCCCTGCAGCAGAGCTGAGCCTGGGTGACGTGCCCCAGGGCTTCCCTGCATTCAGCCAGCAGGTCTTGTAAATGTACAGGACCATTTAGGCTTTTAAGACATCTGAGGTCACTTTTCATCGCAGGCTGGGCCGCTGCACAGTTTTACAGGGTCATAAAAGCCCTGACAGGAGTCATAAAAGCCTCCAATTGCACTGCACAAACCCGCGGAGTATATTTTAAGGGCCCCTGAGTTTTCATTTTGCTGCTTTTATGGGAACTCATAAAAGCTTCGATGAGCACAAGCCCTGATTGGCTCCTCAGCACGGAGGTAGTTAAAATTACAGCCGACGACAAATTGTTCCAGTCTAAATAAATCAGGGGTTTGCATGGAATGTGGGAGAGGAGCCCTGCTCCCCCTTCCTGTGTGCCCCTGGTGTCTGTGTGGGCACCATCCCCTGTGACCCGTGTGCTCTGCTGTCCTTAGGGACACGTCTTGGCTGTCCTGTTGGAGGACATGGTGCATCCTGCTGAGCCCTGTGCTGTTCTGGCCTCCCCTGGGCTGTTCTGCTGCATCACTCACCCTGCACAACCACGCCAGCGCTATTCCCACCAAACACTGCCCCACAACCCTTCTGCTCCCTTCCAACCCAAACTATCCTATCATTCCACAGTGATTCACGTCCCACACTCAGCCCCCAGTGGCACTGCAGGGCTGTCCCTGCTCTTTGTGCACAAACAGATGCTCAGCTGGCTGTCACCGAGGCAGGGACAGCCCCCTGTGCATGGCAGTGGCTGTGACTGGAGGGGTTTGGCAGCGTTTTGGGGCTGCATTGTATTTCTAATGAGCAATGTCACATTGTCAAGAGGGAAATATTTCATAGAAATAGCTTGTTGTGGTGTTTATTTTTAACATTACCTAGCTAGACTGAAGTAAATAAGAGTGGTTGAAATTCAAATGTGATGCTTGGAAACTACAGAATCAGACCTCTGGGTGTGGTGTGACCTGAAAATGGGAATGCTTGGGATGATTCTGTCTCTTCCTGGGGCAGGGGAGTATTTCTTGGTCCTGGCAGTCTCACCTGGGCTGCTGTTGTGATGGTGAGAAGGATGTGGTGAAGGTCAGGGCCATGGGAGGAAGGAGGCAAAGCAGGTGTTGTGGAATGCTTGCAGCAGCAAATTGAGTGTCTGGGTTTGTCATGGAAATTTCCTTGGCTGTTGTCCTGCTCTCTGCACCAGCTGGGAATGGTGAGGGCAGGTTTTGGTGATTGGGTGTGCTGTGGTTTTTGCAGGTTTTTGGGTTTTGTTGAGGTTTTGGTGTTTGGATGTCCTGTTGTTTTTGCAGATTTTTGTTCAGGTTTTAGTGGTTGGGTGTGCTGTGGTTTCTGCAGGTTTTGGTGGTTGGGTGTGCTGTGATTTTTGCAGGTTTTTGTGTGCAGGTTTTGGTGTTTGGATGTGTTGTGGTTTTTGCAGGCTTTTGGGTTTTGTTGAGGTTTTGCTGGTTGGATGTGTTGTGGTTTTTGCAGGTTTTTGTTCAGGTTTTGGTGGTTGGCTGTGCTGTGTTTTTTACAGATTTTTGTTGAGGTTTTGGTGGTTGGGTGTACTGTGGTTTTTGCAGGTTTTTGTGTGCAGGTTTTGGTGTTTGGATGTGTTGTGGTTTTTGCAGGCTTTTGGGTTTTGTTGAGGTTTTGCTGGTTGCTTGTGTTGTGGTTTTTGCAGGTTTTTGTTCAGGTTTTGGTGGTTGGCTGTGCTGTGTTTTTTACAGATTTTTGTTGAGGTTTTGGTGGTTGGGTGTACTGTGGTTTTTGCAGGTTTTTGTGCAGGTTTTGGTGTTTGGATGTGTTGTGGTTTTTGCAGGTTTTTGGGTTTTTTGAGGTTTTGGTGTTTGGGTGTGCTGTGGTTTTTGCAGGTTTTTCCTCAGGTTTTGGTGGTTGGGCGTGCTGTGGTTTTTGCAGGTTTTTGGGTTTTTTTGAGGTTTTGGTGTTTGGGTGTGCTGTGATTTTTGCAGGTTTTTGGGTTTTTTTGAGGTTTTGGTGTTTGGGTGTACTGTGATTTTTGCAGGTTTTTGGGTTTTGTGCAGGTTTTGCTGGTTGAGTGTGCACTGTGCCACTCTCCCCGAGCCTTTCCCTGCCTCTCATTCCCTGGGCATCTGCTTTTCCTCTGGGCTATTTCTAGCCTTCCCCTGAGCCAGTCCTCACCACAGGGAGCACTGAGGCCTCCTCAGTGGCCTCCTCCATTGCTGTGGCCTCCCCTTTTCCCTGGTTCTGTGCCCAGGGCCCTGCCCACGGTGTGAGGCCTTTGCTTGGTGTGGCCTGCAGGAGCTGGGCCGGCTCCCAGGGCTCAGACTGGCAAAGCCAGGCCCAAGGGACCAGGCTCAGGTCTCACAGCCCCTCAGAAAGGGACTGCCCAAATCTCAGCTGTGTGACCTTCCAGCCTGGAATCTGCTTGTCACAGCTTGGGAAAGAAAGGAAGCGATCAGAAAGGTTCTCTTTGCTCTGTGAAGATAAATGTGTCTTATTTCTGTCTTGCTGTAGCTTTATATAGTAATTATATCAACTACAGCTGATCAAAGCATTTGTTAAAGAGAAAACTATCTCTCCTTTGCTTTTGTTACTGTTTGCAGCCAATTTGACAGGCTTTATATCTCTGACTACATTTTCTCTTATTTTCCACGCTTGATTTCTCTTTTTCTCTTCCTTCCCCCTTGTTGGCACCTGGCACATAGATGTATCGCCCTCCCCTCCTCCCCTTCCCCTTCCCCCTCTCTCCATCTGGCTTAATAAAAAGGTTTTTTAAGCCATCCCAGAGACTCTGGAGCAGCAGCAGTCGTGCAAGTGCTCAATCTACCTGGGCCTCGTGTTCTGGCAGAGGTGGGAGTGAGGTGGGAGTGAGGTGGTTCAGCCCAGCACGAGAGTGCCCGGAGCAGCTCCCCTCGCTCCTCACCTCTCCCGGTTTTCTATTTTCCGACATTATTGTTTCTTCAGGTGTTTGTGAGGGTTTAACCTCTCATCTCAGAGTTTTTCATGAGACTGGCACGAATGGGCTGACCTTTTGTCCGAGCCATATCCACAAATCCCAGAAAGCACATCCTTGCTGCTGCTTTAATATTCTTTTTTCTTTTTTTTTTCTTTTTTTTTTTTTAAGATTCCTTCTTTTCTTGTTGACTTTCCATCTTTCTTTAATCTCATTTAAAACCTCCCTCTCCTCCAGTGTCTGTACTCCTTTCTCTCTCTCTCTGTTATTGGCTTTATGGCCAAATGCTTTAATTTATTTGCCATACAATATCTCTTTACCACCGTTCTGGGGATACAAATTGTTTGAAAGACATTCCAATAATATCCAGGCTTGGCACATCTGTTTGTCAGTGCAGAGCTTTTCCAGCTCAGCCGCTCAGGGATGGGTAGGAGGAGGGTATTTTCCTCTGCTTGAGCAACTGGGGAGATTAGATGTAATTACCTGGGCTAAAACTTAGCTGGGATTGGAATTCCGAAGACAAAATGTCTTGGGAAGCTGCTCCTTCTCCAATATCAGCGCTGTGGTATTGACATCAGCCAAAATTATTTGTACCCTGGTGCTGGTTAGTGACAAATTCACTCCTTGCACAAGAAAGGGCTTGACTTGGTAACTGAGGGAAGAGTTCTTGGTCAAAATAGGGCTCAGAGTGGGGCATTTGTGTTCAGGCTGCAGGGGCTGATTGGGAATTTGTTGGTGGCGTGGGGTCTGGCTCTATTCCTGATGACAAGAGTGTGGGTGCTCCAGTGGCTTTGCACAAAGATCACAGCAGCAGCAGCAGGGACAGGAGCTGTCCTTATACCCGTTCCCAGCTGGGAACAGAGCTGCAGAGGGGACAATGGCATGGCTGGATTTGCAGAGGGTCTCCAGCAGCCTCAAAGGTGATTTATTCCTGCTGATGCCTTTTAGCTGTGAGAACCTCAGTGATGTTAGCACCATGCTCTAACCAATTCTAGCCCAGCTGCCTTGGGCTGGGCTGGGGGTAGTGCTGTTAAATCCCCTCTGTGCTTCAGGCAGGCAGCAATTGCCTCCCCCATGGTGTTTTTAGCTCTCCTTATCAACGTGCTTCATAACTCCTAATGTACATTGATTGCTGTCTATTCCTCTTTTATTTTTGTGTTATGCTTGATTGCTGCTTTAGCAATAAGAATAGGGCTTTTAGCCAAAATTGTCTTTTTTGGATTGTGGAGTCCTGACTTTTTGGCTCTCTAATAAGTTTTGTGTTACGAGCCCACATTTCTCTGTTGACACTTTTCCTTCCAGCCAATTTCTCCCATAATTTTCCCCCGCGTTGGAAATGAGTCCTTTTGAAGCCCTGAGTATATATATTACTGATTGGGGCAAGCCTTTATTATCCATTGTGAATGTAATCAGGTCCTCATCACTAGTTTCTTGATAATCACTGAGCACCAGTTCAGTCATTAATTTCGTCTTTATCCATCATGTCTTCTTTCCACGTTATTTGCTAAATAGCTCGGACGTGATTGCGCCACTTGGCATCTGAGCTTGTAACTCTTTGCTTTCTTAATGTGTTTACATTGTCAGGGTAATGCTGTCCCTGCTGCTCAGGTCTGGGGGATTTTACTGTGAAGGATGCTCAGGCAGCTCCAGCAGGGAGGAGATGAATACTCCTTTGTTGGGTCATCACCATCAAAGGTCTTTAGGACCCTGAGGTTTCAGTCGTGCCTTGCCTGTGAGCTCTAATTTGTTATCTCCCCAAATCAAGCTCCTCAGAGGTGTTTGTCTTCCCCCTGGTTTGTAGCAGGGTGTAGAAATTCATCCTGGTGTGTGGTTTCCCTCCGAGGTCTCTGCTGCTCAGGTTGATCCATATGTATCCAATAGATCAAAGAGATCAAAAGCTCTAAAAGTAGGAAAATAAATGGATTATAGGAAAGGTGGCCCGGTTGTTCTGATCACTTGGTAATGCCAATAATATCTCCTCACTTCTTGTCAAAGAGATTTTCCAGTTCTTGCTGCCTCTGGGGAACTCCTGTGACATGGATGGATGCAAGGGGGGATCGAGGGAGGGAGGAGTGGATGGAGAAGCAGAGGGTGAAAGGCTGCTTTGGGTGGTAATTCATAGAATCTCAGAATGGTTTGTGTTAGGAGGGACCTTGAGGTTCAGTCCTACCTCCTGCCATGGGCAGAGACCCCTTGCACTATCCCAGGTTGCCCCAAGCCCTGTCCAACCTGGCCTTGGGCACTTCCAGGGATGGGGCAGCCACAATTGGTTTGCTCACTGGCCAGTCTTAGCATTTGTGCCCTGCTCGGTTTTTTTGGGGTACCCTTATTAAACTACCACCCCCTACAGATTGCAGGGGTTAATTAGCCAGGACAGGGCTTAGTCCTGCCATGCTCATAACTTCTGGTGCCCAAACCAGCTTCTTACACCTACCCCGAGCCTCTCCCTGTTCCTTCTGCATTGTGCAATTTGGGACCCCTTCAGCACCTTTTGAGAAGGTTTTCAGACTCCTCTGAACTCTGCCAAGGGGAAGCTGAGGCTGCAGACACTAAAAACCCAAACTTCCAACTGCTGCTGATCCCTGCACCGGTGTAAAATAAGCTGAGGGATGACAGGGGCCTCAGGGGGGAAGACACGGTGACTTGCAGGATTGAGCTGAGCCCTGCAGACACCTCTGCTGCCCTCCTCCTCCTCCTCCTTCCCCAGCCAAGTGCTCTGCTAACATTTTTCCCTGACAAGCTGCCATGCTCCCTCCTGGCTGCTTCTGTCTCCTGCCTTCCCTCAGTCTGCAGGGATTGGGCATTTAACATAGGGAATGAGACTCTCCGTGATTACATTAGGCTCGTGAAAATTGGAAAAACAAATGCAAAAGGACTCTGAAATCTGTTTAAAGCCACAGGCTGGTTTTTCAGCCATGGGGGTTTGGAACAAACATCCCCAAAAGTGGTTTTTTGGTACTTCTCATTGTGCCCTGCCGGGGTGACAGTGGCTGTGACAATCCCCCTGTTTTGGGGTGGCCAGTTTTGTGTCCCCACATTCTTGTTTGAGGCGTTGGAATGTGGCATCAGGGCAGGTATCTGGGTGTGTTTTAGACAGCACACAAGGTGCTGTATAAAAAAACAGCTCTGGTTTCGTTGCTTGGAGTGATGGAGTCAGCAGGATGCACTGGGAATTTTCACAGAGTCCTACAATGGTTTGGGTTGGAAAGCACCTTGTGGATGGATCATTTACCTCCAACCCCCCTGCCATGGGCAGGGATCCACCTGCTTGATCAGGTTGCTCAGGGCATGTCCAGCCTGGCTTGGAGTTTTGAAGAATTTTGTTGCATTGCCACTTAGATCAAATTTCAATTTTTCAAATTAATTTAACCAAAGCGTGGGGCTGTAAATGGTGGGTACAGAGATCCTCAACCCCATCAGGGATCAGCAGAGAGAATCTCCAGGAGGAATTTATCCCAGCCTGTGCCTATGCTCAGGAGAATTAGAACTCATGCTGCAGGGTGACCTTAAAATGAGATTTTCTTTTGTCTTTCCCATTGGAAAGACAAATTCAGGAGGCAATGGATGCCACTGGATGGTGGCTGCAGGATAGGTGAAAAGCTCAGTGCCCTGCCTGCTAAAGGAGCAGCCTGGAAGCTCTCAGTGCATGGAAAACTAAGCAGCAAATGGATTTAAAAATTCTTGATTGTGTCCTTCTTGATAGTGTCCTTCTTCCTTCTAATGCACATCTCGTCCATCGTCACCTCTCCTGTTCTCACTCACAGTTTCAACTTTCCCTTCTCCAGAGGCATTAGCCCCTCTGGATAATGTGCCCTGACAGCTCCTCTTAGCAGAGCTTTCAGCCTCAGTGTGCAGGGCTCTGTGGAAATGGAAGAAAATCCACCTGGTAAATGCTTCTATGGGCTGAAAACAAACTGCACTGAACACCCAGCCCAGGCAACTTCTGCAATTCCCAAAGCCAAGCAAAACCTCGAGGGGCTTAAAAATGAGCAGTGGCTGAGCTTTGGGATTTTCCTCCTATTTTCCTCCGCAGTTGTGGAAAATGAAGGATATTGGGAGATATTTTACCAAGAGGAAATCAGGGAAGTGCAAATACATCCACTGGGGCTCCTTCCTCAGTCCATCCCCACCTCCCTCAGCCCTTCCAGAGCAGGGAAAGGGATGGGAGATCTGGGAGCCCCTCGTGCTCTTGGCACAGGCACGGATGCTGTGCCAGGACAAGGACCTGTGCTCAATTCCAGCTGTGCCTCCAGGATTCCTGCTGTGCATCTCAGCTTTACCAAATCCCCATCATTTCTGAAAAGATTAAAGCTGGGCTTTCCAAAATCCTATTTTTTGATAGTTTCTTTGCTTCCGCCCCCCACCTCCCTTTCTATTTTCTCTCTCCTCCTTCCCCCCACTCTTCCACCACTTCTTGCTGTCATCCATCTCTTGTACACACATGGAGAGGGTCCTTTCTGTTAGCCAAGCCTTTGGAGCTTCTTTTAATTTTAATTAGGAATGAGTGAAGGCAACAAAGGGATTTGTAAGGGGCAGCATCCGGCTGTAGGATGCTGGGTCCTGCTGGAGAAGGAGCTGGATATGTTCCACTTCTTTGTGTGCTTTACAATTTCTTCTATTGTTTTAGGGTAATATAATTTACTTTGTTTTAAATACAAGGGCTGCATAAACCGCCATCTGTATTATTTTGTGGACCCTGACATAAATTTCCATTATGGTGCTTATTAAAATGTCTCTTTAATGCCCAGAACATCGACAGCGCTTTGCAAATGTGTGGTTTTTCCCCACTGCCTTGTGAATTGACTGGATTTATCCCTGCCAGGAGTCTTTTGGAGGGTGATGCTCAGGGGGAGGGAGAATCTTTTTTATCTCATCCTGTTCAGTGAAGCTTGTGCCCCTCACAGGGGCTCCCAGGCCACCTCAGCATGAGTAAAGTAGAGGGCAGCAAGTCCTGCTGGGACAATGCAGCCATGAAATGCACCAGGATTAAAAACTGGAAAAGCTTTTATGAAATATATGTGTCTCTTTCTTTTCGCCCTGCCCCCAAAATCCAAATATTTCCTGCAAGTGCTGCTGTTTTATCAGAGCAGGGCTTTTCCTAGAAGAGATCTTTTTATTCTGCTCAGTGTTTGTGCAGTGTCTAGCCAGGCAAAGATCCCGTTCTCCATGTGTTCCTAGGCATCTTTCTAATAACCGTGGTTAATAATGAATGACAACCATTAAATCACTTTAAATATGTACGAGCAGCACGATGGAGACCCTTGTTTCCCGGCACTGGTAATGCCAGTCAGGTGTGGATAAGCACGTTGCTCTCTTGTGCCACGGCCACAAAAGGGGGGGACCCTGTAGAGAACCGGGGTAATTTGCCTGCTTGTTGCTTTATTTAGCAGGGAAAATGCCTGGAAATGGAATCAGGAGACACATTCCCATGTGAGGGTCAGGGGGGCATCGGTTCATCGTGGCGCGGTGGGGATTATGTGAGGCGGCAGCTGCTCTGCCTCCGTGGGCTTCACCAGGGTAAAGCTCGTTTGTGGCAGCTTGATTCCTGCAGGCAGGAATAATCCAGATTAGAGGGACCTGCTGTGTTTATGGAAGCTGGTGAACAGCCAGCCAGGAAAGCCTCTGTGCCCATAAACTTGGTGTGTGATCAGGGGCTGTGCTACATCTGTCTAGAGATGGAGAGATAGCGGGATGCAGTGTGTCCCTTCCATAGTTATTGATGCAGGGTGCCCCTGGTGGGGGGAATAATGTGCTCTGACTCCATGATTCAGAAGGCTGAACAAATGCTTTATTAAGCTAGGTTTTATTACACTGATACTATATTAAAACTATACTAAAGAGATACTACACTAAAGAGATACTATACTAAAAAGATACTAAAGAAAAACCCGTGGCTCTTTCCAGACAGTCACGACACAGCTTTGACCCAATCAGTCCAAAAAACCATCATTGATGTCCAATTAACAAATCACTTTGGGTGAGCAATCTCCATAACACATTCCACATGTGCCAAACAACAGGAGCAGCAAGTAGAGATAAGAATTGTTTTCTCTTCTTCTCTGAGCTTCTCACTGCCTTCCCCAGGAAAAATCCTGGGAGAGAGAATTAGGAAAAATCCTGGAGAGAGAATTATGTCTCTGTCTGTTCAGAGAATGTGAATACCACACATAGTCCCCACCTTCTGCCCTGATGTTGGACCATCTCCCCTGGCAGGATCCAAGGGATGCTTTAGCCCTGTCTCCTTGAGTCTGTGTTGCCTCTGCTCCCACAAAATGGCTCTCTGCCTTCATCCCACAAATCTGCCAGTGTTGATGGCAACAGGACGAGGGACAGATTTTGGCAGAGCTGTCAAGACCCCTCCAAGGTTCAAGCAGCAGAGGGGGACACGTGTCCTGTTCCTTCTTACCCCAGGGAGGTTTGGCTGCCATCTCCATCAGGTGCCTCCAAACCCTCTCCAAGCTCCCTGGACCCCTCACAGAAGGCAGTCCAAAAGGAATCAAACACTCCCAGTTGTGCCCACACCAGCACAAACAAGAGCAGAATTTGTTCCTCTCTGCTGCTCCTCATGTGGCTGAAGCAAGCTCTGGGATTTTCCACTGCCCTGCACCTCGTCTGTCCCTCTCCTCTCCTGTCATCACACTCACCTGGTCCCAGCATCCTGCTGCAGCTCAAAGGAGCCTTTGGAACACAGGGATGGTGCCCAGATGCTTAACTCAGGTGCCTTTGGAGGTGTCACGCATTCCTGGGGAATTGTGGAATGACTGCACGGGGCTGGAGGTGGCAACAAGAAGCTGTTTCTGGCTGCTCAGTGGAGCAGAATGACATGAAAAGCCTGTCCTGCTGTGACAAATTCCCCTGGTCATCATTCCTGACCTGCTGGGGTGGGGCAGGAGGAGGAATGCTGAAGCATGTCTGGGAAATGGGGAGGGAAGAGCATGAGTGTGGAAGAGGAGTGGATAAATTATTTAAGATACGATCATTAGAGCCACGGGGGGAGGAAAAAGTAAATTTTATTGCCTTTTGCTTTGCTTGCAGTATTGAAAATAGGGGGAAAAAATCATTTGGGATCAAGCTGGAATTCAACCTTAGTAACTGACAGCTGAAGGGAAATAAGGGAATTGATGCTGGGTTTGACTGTTCTTCATTCAGTGAGAGTGGAGAAAAGCTTTGCTCAAGTCTTTTCCTAGTGAGACAGGCCAGGAGGCCAAGGGAGCAGCAGAATCCTTTGGGATTGTGCTGGAGAGGTCTGCTCCTGCTGCTGTTCTTGGTTGGGAAAATCAGAGAGGAGAGAAGGGCAAACTCTTATTGCCCCTGCTCTGGATGGCACCTCAGGCTTCGCATGGACAAATCCCACAGGTTTTGGGCAGCATCCTGAGGCATCCCCCTCCCCTGGGATGTGGTTTGGCAGCCACTGCCTTCATCCCTGCTCTGTTGCTGGTGGGATTCTCTTCCCTGAGTCATGTAGCTGGCCTGGATTTCTCCTTTCTTCCCCCGAGCCATGGTGGCAATGTCCTAGTGGGACCTGTCTCCCTTTGCTGGGATGAAGCTGCTCCAATCTCCCAAATAGAACATGATGCTTCTTCCCAAGCCCTGGCAGAGGTGATGCTGAAGGCTCTGGACAAGTGCTTTTATAGTCTTTTAAGATTTCCAGAGCCACTCTTGGAGGGCCGTTAAGACCTTCGGCTGGTGATAATTGGATTTGTAAGACAGTGCAACATGTGATAAAGTGCTCTTGTTGGACAGGATCCCAGTTTTCTTCTATCATTCCTATTAATGTGATAAATGTCGCTGTCTCAGCTGATAGGGCCGTGTTGGATAATAAGATTGGAATCAGCTTTGATTTCTCCAGCTCAGTTCTGCATCACGGCTCGGCAAGAGCAGGCAGGAGAGACCTGGCCGAGGTGCCCGTGGCTGAGGTGGGGGTTTGTGTCCCTTCACTCCACACTGATCCCTGGCTGGCAGCACAAGAGGCAAGGGGATGCATCCAAGGCAGTGGCTGCAAGCCTTCAAAGCCCTCAGCATGGAGTGGGTGAGGAAGATGGCCTAGGAGGAGCTGGAGCAGAGGCTTGGATGTGTCAGGCGGTGAAACTTCTCCTAATTAAAGCTGATGGCAAACAAATGCGGGAGTGGGAGGACAGCTGGGAAGCACGAGTCCAATTTGGAACTGAGCAGCTGTGAAATTGGACCCACTGACCACAGCTGGGGCTGGGGGAGGAGGGAATCAGGACTGGGAGAAACCATTGTGGCTATAGGTGATCTTACTACTCCCTGCATGTCTTGATGTACCACAGCCTATAGGACATCCTGCTTTGCTCCTTGGGAGCTGTCCAGGTCCTGGACTGTGGATGAGTAGAGGGAGAGGTGGCACTTTGGTGGCCCAGTGCGCTCCATCTCCTCTACCACGGTGCTGCTGGCCAGAATGGACAAAATCTTTCCTCCAAGGCATTGAGCTGAGGCAGAAAGAGGGGGCAGAGTGAGGTTTTTCCATGTCTGACCTCCAACAGGCTGGAGAATTAATGGCTACCCTTTGTGTGCCTAGATAAGAGAGGTCTTTTACAATCAGTCTCCTAAGCTGGAGATGTTTTTCCCCTGTCCTTCTCTTTGTGTCTGTCCATTTCATTCCTCTGAAGATGTGCTGTGCTTCACTGGCTCCTCAGGAATGGGATGTGTGTGCTGGGGAGGATAATGCTGCAGCAGCACTCCAGTGTGGGTGAGCAGTAAATAGTTATGACATCCTGCTCATGGCTTTCTGCAGGACTTGTGCTTTTTCTTGCTAAACAAATGCCAAATGAAGCTGCCTTCCTCTTGGAGGGTGGTTTGAAGAGGCAGCTGGAGGCACCAGCCTTTGAAATTAGGTGGCAAACTGAGCTGCTGTCTCTTTCTGCTTGATATTTCGTGCAAGATGAGGGCAGCAGAAGAGCTCTGTGTCCAGCCCCCTGCCTGCTCCTCGCAGAGTGCTTGGCCCTGCTTCCAGCTGTGGCTGGGGCCAGGGAGCTGCTCCCAAGCCTTAAAACCTCACTGAGGTTTGGTGTGGAGGGAGGCAGTGGCCAGAGAAAGTCATTAAACACCCCCTGTGTTTGAAGCTGGATTTGCTGGCCGTGCAAGCAGAAATCACAGCGCTGTGAGGCTGCTGCAGGGATCATCCCAGGGTTATTATCCTCAGGTTCCCTTTCTCAGGGAGCAGCTGCACTCAAAGGGAAAGAGGAGCACACACTGTTCAAAGAGCCAGGCAAAGTACCCTGGGCCTGCTGAGCCCTGCATTGGTAAATGTTATTTCCCATCTTCATTGACTTCCTGGCGTGTCCTTTCCACTGGCTCTGATTGCTGCCTCTCCCACCCTGAAAGCTGGGTTTTGTCCTTTTCTGTGATTGCTTTGATCTATACAACACACAGAAAAAAAAAATGGGGGGAAGCCAGCAGGCAGCAATGAAGAAAATCAAAATTAAAGAGAAAAAGTATTCATAAATAAATATTTCCAGGCCCTGAATGATCTGCCCTGTTTGTGCCACTTGCAGCTTGGAAGGGAAGCATTTGAGAGCTTGATCTGAAGCTGAGCAGGGTCAGGAAGGATGCAAAGAGCAAGAATTGCAGCAAACTGCTCCTGTTCTGGGATTTGGGAGGTGAACTGTGCCCAGAGGATTTGTTTTAGTCCTTGGGAGAGATCTGTTGAGTCTTGCAAAGGCCCCAAGAGCTGCTAGGGAGAACAGAGATGGGGACTTGGCAGCATCAGCGTGGTCTGATGTGTGTTTGTGGTAGGAGCTATAAGACTGAGAGAGGAAATTTTACCTCTCCCTCCTCATCTGGTGGAAGGTGGGTACATATCTCAGACATCCCATGGTCCTGCTCTGTCACAACAGGGCAGCCAGCAGGATTTGGAGTTTGGATGTGTGTGGCATTTTACTTGGTTGTGGTTTTGCCTTGTCCAAGGAGATCAGGGAAAGGTTCTTCCCCTGAGTGTAGGAGCGTCGGGGGTAGCACGGACGGGATGGAGACGAGAGATCTCTGCAGCCAGGGCTGGAACTTGGGGTTTATTGCAAAGGGCCTGGGTGCAGGGCCCTGCTGGGAGCTGCCAGGCACAGCTCAGAGCAGGACTGAGAGAAGAGAGGGGGAGAGAGGATGAGAGGGTGAGAGAGTAAAAGGGGTAAGAGGGAAAAAGACAAGAGCTAAGAGAATGAAGTTCCTGTTACAATACCATAAATCATCTTCTGTGTTGAATATTCTAATTCTCACTAACCAATCCAGTACAAGATACAAATCCTATAGCATTTCCATACAGCCTATAAGAATCATTACATTACCACACTGTGTTACATTTTAAACCCTAAAAACTCCTCTTTGGGCCCCTTCTGCCAAGCTGTAGGGTCTGCTCTGCCCCTTGGGCCTGTCTGCAGGCAGAGGGTGTTGTTCCATCAAAAGGGGATCACCTTCAGCAGCCACACCATTGTTTTCCAGTTGTTCAGTAACTGAGGGATCTCAAAGCTTGCTTTCATTTCAATCTCACTCATAGTTTCTATATTCTCAAAATCTTTTTCCAGACAATCATATTGATAAGGCTTTTCTGTTCCATCTTCCCCAACACCGAAGGTGCTGGCACTGCCCAGGCTCCCCAGGGAATGGGCACGGGGCTGCCAGAGCTGCAGGAGGGGTTGGACAGCGCTCTCAGAGACAGGGTGGGGTTGTTGGGGTGTCTGTGCAGGGCCAGGAGTTGGATGTGGTGATCCCTGTGGGTTCTTCCAGCTCAAATTCTGTGATTTATGTTTGGATCAGGGACTGCCTCATTCTGTGGCCAGGCACAACCAGCCCTGGGTCTCACCATGCCAGGGTCTTATCTCTGCCCTGCCTGCTCATTGCTGTCAGCTGTGGCTGCCTCTTCATGAGGAAGGAGTGTCAAATATACCCCAAAATGTGCTCTACAAGGACGAGAGACCCCAGAGCAGAACCCAAAAGCAGCTGCTGCCTTATCACACCTGGCTGCTTCCTGGTGAGTCCATCATCGCCCTGTCAGGACGGTGACACCTGGTGTGGCACAGAAATCCTGCTGGGTACAACCCGTGTCACACAGGCAGGGGAGGGGTGGGATCAGCAGAGATGGCTCAGGGCAGCGTTTTCCAGCTGCTCCAGAAGGGCCAGGCAGAGGGGAGGTGCTCAGGGGCTGTGAGCCCCCTCTGCCAGATGTTCGCCAGTGGTTGCTCTCACCCATTGTCATTAGCACTGAATTCTCTGCATCCTCTCACCGTGTTTCCAATGCCCAGCTGCCTGTGCATCACCAGCTAGGTGGGCTGACCCTCAGTTATCCCCTTTTTTGACTTTTCTGGGCTCGGGTGTGTTTTATGGAAGCCCTGGAGGAAAGGAGTGCTCCTTCATGTAGCACTTTATGTGCCACAGTGCAGTCTTTATTACTATTATTATTATTATTAAACGTTGTGGGGGTTTTTTTTTGTGGTTTTTTTTTTTTTGTTTTTAATCTGGAGAGAACGGATATTTATAATTTACCACCCAGGGCTTGGTAATTAATATTTGTGTAGAGCTCTCAGCGATGTCTTGGATGTGAAATGTATTATATAAATAAAGACTGTCTTACAAGCAGCAGGGGAAGAGGGGAATGAAATAAAAACCAGGTTTCTGAGATGTTCACGGGAAAAGGTGAATCTGGGAAGGGATTCAGGACTGTGGGAATTGTCACCTGGATGCTGCCTGGGGAGGTCAGGGGGGTCTGGTGTTCTGAGGCTGCTGAGCACACGTGGAATGAATTTGTGTTCTCACACAGAGCAGGAAATGCAATGAACTCGCAGGAGCTTTGAGAAATATTGGAAATATCTGCATGGGAATAATACTGGGGGTTAGATGGGCTGTGGGGATGGAGCCGTGGTAGAAGTGCTGCTGCAAGGGGGCTGGCACCACCTGGGTGACAATGAAGGTGTCCCTTGTGCCCATCCCCTCATCCCCCCAGGCTGCAGAGGGGCAGGGGAGGGACTGTGCAGGAGCCAGCACCCCTCAGGCTCAGTCACAGGGATGTGAACCCCGCTGGCCCCAGGGAACCTTTTCAGCTTGTCCTGATGGTGCCAGGAGTGAGGATGAGGGAGAAAATCCCACTGCCCCTTGTGGGGTCACCAGCCCCAGGAGCTCGTTTGTATCAGAATCCCAGAGTGGTTTGGGTTGGATTGGATTTAAAGCCCAACTTGTTCCATCCTCTGCCATGGGACCTTCCCACTGGACCAGGTTTGTCCAAGCCCCATCCAATCTGACCCTTTTGGGAGGCATTTGGGGTCACTGATATCTACAGGGGGTTAAAATCCTCCCCAGCAAACTCTGCCTATTCACAATTTGACTTCAAAAGAAACCCATTAAAAAAAAAAAAAACTGAAAAAAATGGGAATTTTTTTTTTTCCCAAACCCCTCCCCAATACCCTGCCTGTCTCACAGCTGTGCTTAAAAAATTCCATCTGCTGCATCCCATCACAGCTTTTCATGGTCATAATAATTTCCCTGGAAAAGGCAGGTGTGGGTTGACTGGAATTATTACTGAACAGAGCTCAAACCACCAATTTTGGGTCAGGGAAAGGAAAAAAAAAAAAACAACATCTAAAAAACTTGTTTCATTTTCCAGAAAAATATTTGGATTTTTGTTTCAATTACTGTTTTGGGGTTTGTTTTGTTTTTTGCTAAATGTAACCAACTGTGGTTATGAAGGTCAGAGAAACCTGCTACCTAAACCAGAGAACACCTGACAATGAAACAAAACCTTTATTTTCTGGTTGAACAAAATATTTAATTTGACTCAAACAATTTTTCACCTGATTTTTCACTTTTGTCATAAAATCAATTTCCTGCATAGCTCTGTTCTCCCACGCTGCCAGCATTGTGGAGTCAGGGAATCTTTCTCCTTTCTTTGTATTATTTTCTCCTTTTCCTCCCTTTCTTGTTTTTCTTCTCTCTTTTCCCCCCCTTTTCTATTTTTCTTTTTTGTTTGAATTTTTCTCTTCTCCTTTTGTCTGATTTTTTCCTTTCTCCCTTCTTTTCCTTGCCCTTCCTTTCTTTCCCTTTCCCCAGGTTTTGCCCCCTTCCCCACCTTTCCTCTTTTCTTTTCCCCTCTTTCTTTTCTCTTGCCCTCCTTCCCTTCCCCACCCTTTCCCCTTCCTCCTTTTCCTTCTCCCCTTCTTCCCCTTCCCTTCCCTTCCCTTCCCTTCCCTTCCCTTCCCTTCCCTTCCCTTCCCTTCCCTTCCCTTCCCTTCCCTTCCCTTCCCTTCCCTTCCCTTCCCTTCCCTTCCCTTCCCTTCCCTTCCCTTCCCTTCCCTTCCCTTCCTCCCCTTTCCCTTTTCTCTCCTTTTTCTCTTTCCCTCCTTCTTTCCCTTTGCTCCCCTTTCTCCTCCTCTTTCACTTTCCTCCTCTTTTTCTCTCTCCTCCTTTTCCCTTCCCCCTTTTTTCCATCCTTTTCCCCCTTTCCCCCCTTTTTTCCTCTTCCCCCCTCTCTTTCCCTTTGTACCCCTCTTTCTTCCCTCTTTTCTCCCTCTCTTTCCCCTTTTCCCTTATCCCCACTTTTCCTCTTTCCCTCCTTCTTTCCCTTTCCCCCCGCTTTCTCCTTCTCTTTCATTTTCCTCTTTTTCTCTCTCCCCCTTTTCCCTTCTCCCCCCCCTTTCCCTCTTCCTTCCCATCCCCTTTTCCCCCTTTCCTCCCTTTTTTCCCTTCCCCCTTTTCTTCCCCTTCTCCCCTCTCTTTCCTCCTCCACCTTTTTCTCTTTCCCTCCTCCTTTCCCTTTGCTCCCCTTTCTCCTCCATTTTCACTTTCTTCCTCTCTTCCTCTCTCCCCCTTCTCCCTTCCCCCTCTTTTTCCCATCCCCTTTCCTCCTTCCCCCCCTTTCTACCCCTCTTTCTTCCCCTTTTCTCCCTCTCTTTCCCCTTCCCTCTTTCCCCTCTCCCCCCTTTTTCTCTTTTCCTCCTTCTCTCACTTTTCCTCCCTTCTCCTCCTCTTTCACTTCCCTCCTCTCTTTCTCTCCCCCTTTTCCCTTCCCCCTCTTTTTCCCTCCTCCCCCTCTTTCCCCCTTCTTTCTCATCCCCTTTCCCCATTTTTTTCCCTCCAATCTCCTTGCTCTGCCCTGCTCTGGCAGCCCTTATGTAACTAATCTGCAGGTAATATTGTGATTATATATCGGGAGCCATATGGTCCTGTGCAGTCACTTCCCGTGTTGTTAAACTGCTGAAGCGGATAAACTCCATGTCCATGCACAAAGTAATTGCACAAAACTAATTTGTGTTTGCAAACAGAACTGAAATTAAGTATGTAAATAAGCAGAGCTGCAGACTAAATATTATAGTAGGGAAGGAGGGAGCGAGGGGGGAGGAGAAAGTGGAAACAACTTCATAACTGCAAAGTGCAATCCATGCAGGAGATGGGAATGGGAAGTGTTTCTAATGTGCAGGGAGCTGATGCTGTGAACAACTGTTGGAGGCTTTGTGGTTATAAATCCTGCCTGTCTCCAGTGCAGGCCCTGCCTCCAGCTGCAGCACCAGCTCCCTCATCCAGGGGGGAATAGAGATACGTTATAATTTAATGGGGTTTTTTAGCTGGGAAATAGATCTAGTTTAACCCTGTGTGTCATTTGGTTAGAGGCTCTATTTTATTTGAAAACTTTTCAGGATGAATGTTTTATAGCCTGGGGTGAGCAGCGTGAATAATGGATGTGGGATTTGCTTTGAATCCGTTTGGGGTTGAGCAGCAGCTCCCTCTCCCCCAAGGGGCAGGGACCCCCCTGTCCATGGGGTGTGAGCTTCTCCCTGAGCCAGGGGAGAGACTGAATTTGATTTTGGGGGCTTCTAGGGGGTCTTGGCACTAATTCCTGTTGAGCAATAGGTGGGATCTGCAGGGATGTGTCCCAGGGAGATGCAAATTGATTTTTGCAATGGCGAGATTTGGGCATGGGGGATGGATTTGTCACTGGTGCACACCCCAGAAAATGGAATATTTGCACACTCTGCACCCACTCGAAATGCATTGGGGTGTCTGAGAGTGTCACAAGTGATCTGTGTGTGCTGGGATTCCAAAGCTGGGCAGAGCAGAGCGATGTTGGCTGCTGCAGAGAAGCTCTGAAGGGTCCCTCCATCTCCCAGCCAGCAATGGGAAGGTTCCCTCTGCTGGCAAATGCCAGACTGGCCCTGGAAAAGCTCTCGGTGATTACACCGAGGCAGCGCTAAGGCAGAGAAAGGCTTTAATTGCGAGATGCTTGGGAAAATGTCACCACGTGTACACACATGTGACATCCTGTATTTATCGGGAGAAAAGGTGCTGGCAACGCTGCCTCCTATTTATAACCCTGCTAAAGCCTTGTCTTGGGACTGGAAGAAGAGCTCAGCTTCTCTCTACAAGTTTTTACTCCTAAAATTAGCCCCGTGTTTGGCTCCTCTGCTGGGTGCTCGCAGGTGACTCTGAAATGGGTTGAAATCTGCCAGCGGAGGCACGAGGCGAGTGCAGTGTCATTATTCCTGCTATCATCATTAATGGTGATGTCCTTGTCATGGGATTGTGGATTTCTGCTCTGTTAGAAACTGAAAAGCTTTAAAAAAAAAACAAAAAAGAAGCCAGGAAAATAAAAGAGAATGGCTGTTTACCAGATGGATAAGGGGCAGAATTGCTTGAGGGATATTATGACTCCTTGTTTTCAAGATGGCGCAAAAGCACAAGGTAAAATAGATACATTAATTGATAAATAAATAAATACTCCTGAAAAACAGATGGGCCCTCTTGAGCCCAAAGCCATCTCTCTTTGTTTCTTTTCCAAGCTGGTACTTCAGAGCAGTGTTGGAGTGTGCCTGGCACACTGTGCTCTCCTCTGCCGCAGTGTTCTCAGGGCAGGATCTGCACCAGGTGGGTTTGCCCCAGGTCAAACATCTGAACTGGCTCCAAGGCTCCCATTTCTCTTTGTCTTGCCGGGACAATCCCACCTCATCCATCTCCATGCCTGTTTCTGCTTGAGCTTCCTGGCCCTGCAGCCAAACTCTGCCCCTCCCCACAAATAATGAGGTTCAGCAGCCTGGGGGGACCACAGAGCTGTTTCCCAAAGCTCTAAAGGAGGAATGGGCTTCTGCAGTGGGATGTGCTCCTGGGAGCAGTGCTTTGATGGGTCATGGTTAGGATGGATGGCTGCTCACCCTGGGTGACCTGTCCAGCTCCCATCTCCTTGTGGGGAATCAGCAGGGAAGGCTGGGAGGAGTTTCCAGAGCTGTCTCTCCAGAGCATCCCATGGCAGCAAACATCAGGGATCATCCTGACCCTGGGCACCCTTTGGCTTGGGAAAGTCCATCCTTCAGCAGGTGTGAGGCTGAGTGGTTGAACCAGGGAAGGGTTTGGTCCTGGAGAAAGGTTTGGTCCAGGAGCATTTGGTCCAGGGAGCATCCTTTAGCTGTTGGGAGAGATGTTCCCTCTTGTCTGTGCTGTGAAGACAAAGTTCCCACCCGACCTTTGCTGTCACTCTGAATCCCTGAACAGTGCCCAGGCTGAAATCTGGCTGAATTCAGGACTCTCACTGCAGATTTGCAGCTGTAGGATGGGGATTGGACTCTTTGCCTTGACCTAAGCTCAACCCCAGCCTGCATCAGGCAAGCCTTTGGCTCAGGGAGATGGGAAGGTAACATTTCCAGAGCTGGGAGAGGCTGCTGGGAGGCTGATTCCTACCCTTAGCCATGATCATTAGGTTCTGTTGTTGTGCAAATGTTTTAAAAATAACTAGGGAGGAAAAAAAAATGCAAGTGCAGGGGAAAAGCACTGATAAACACAGCCTGAAATGCTGTTACAGGCAGACTTTAGAGCCTGAAATCACCTCAAATGTATTCTGAATTACCTTGAGCATATTTAGACAGATCTATTTTTCATTGCAGGACATTAATGTACTGACTTGGGGATTTTTTTTCTCTGCACAAACATTTCTGTCGCATGCTGGGAGGAAGGAGTAATAACCCTCCTTAACACCAGGACAGGAAGAAAGACTTTGTGAGGGAATGGCTGGGGAGATAGCTGGGGGCATGGCTGTGAATTTGGACTCTGGGGAACTGTTTTTTGCAGTGCAATCCAAGGAAAACTGGAGCTTTGGAGCTGACTTGGGCTCTGGAGTCTTTTCTGGTGAGGCTGAGAGTTGATTTTACCTATTGAGAGTTGATTCTCTTACTTATCGTGCACACTTTGTGAGGCTGTTGTGCTCTGTGCAATATTTGTATCCCTAAAGGTTTGTGAATTCCCAAGGAATCCTTTCCATAGGTTAGGATTTGAGGAGCAGGTTGTATGAATTAATATAAACAGTAGTAAATGAGCTTTTTCTCCCAGGATCTGGGATATTAGGGCACCATTCCTCTGCCAGGCAGGGACTTTGTGCAGATCTCAGGATGAATTAAATCGGAGCTTAAGCATCCTGAATCCCAAAAATCCTGAGTTTCCAGCCGGATGAGAGGGTTGGGGTTGTTGCAGTGCCTCCAGCTCTTGCTGTGTCCAGCAGCAGGAGGATGTGGGGATGGAGATGCTCTGCAGGGTTGGAGAGAGGAGGAGGAGGAGGCAGCACTGGAAAAATCCAGTACAGCTGAGCAGGGTGGGAATGTCTGTGTGAACAGCAGGTGAGGGGCAGGAGGAGCAGCACGGCAGATGTTGAGGGGCTGGCCCAGGAAGGTTCTAACGAGGAGGATGTGAAGGCACAATGGGCTCCTCCCCGTGCAGGCTGGAGCGGCCCTGCTGGGAGGAGCTTTGCGGGGATGAAGAAAGGAGGAAGATTTCTCCCATTTCTGGTTTGGTGGCTGCAGTTCCTGGGTTTGTTGGGGCAGTTCAAGGGAGGGGATGGAGCCTGGGATGGAGTCAATGACTTCTCCTGGTTTCTGGCATTTCCAGAATTATCCCTGAAGGCAAGAGGGGTCTGATGTTTCCCTCCTCCTCCTCCTCCTCCATGCCTGGCTGGCTGCCTGCTTGGAGGATCTCCAACCCTTCCCTGAGTGCTTGTGATTAATGACAGAGGCAAAGAGACACCAGGGCTGCTGCTCAGCTCCTGTGGGCAGCATCTCCCACCCAAGCTGTGCCTGACCCTGGGGAGGGCAGCCTCTGCTCGGATGGGAGACCTGGGCTCGTCCCATCCTTGGGAACCCAGCAGCATCCCTTGGCATTCCTTTGGAATGAGGTGGAATTCCGCTGGAATGAGGTGTTGCCCTTTCCAGCAGGGATTTAGGTGATTTAGGAGATCAGGGCCTGCAGATGCTGTCAGGGCAAAGGCTGCAGCTGGGGGTGAATGCCTTGGAAAATTTCTTGGAGCTTCCATGCTGTCCCCAGTACTGGGCAGGTGTCCAAGCAGATAAAATGGGGCAGAAACAAGGTGAAATCTCTCCTATTTTCCCTTCCCCTGTTGCTGCTCCCTCTCCTGATGCTGAGGTTGTATTCCATTTCCACAATCCATCACCTATGGCATGGCTGTGTCCTGTTGTCCTTCATGTAAATGCTTGGTTGCTGCTTGTGGGCAGTTAAGAAGAGCGTATCAGTGTAAAAATGTGTGAATTTCCCCTTATCTGGATATTTTTTCCTATCAGGAAGGCAAATGGAGATGAAGAGCAATAGGTGGATTTAGAATTCTGCTCTTATAACTCCTAAAAGTAGAATCTTCCTGCAAATATAATGTAAAGAGAAGCTTCTAAGAGGATTTCCCCTATTTTCATCAGGCATAATGTACATTTGTCAGGGGTTTTCGTGTCCTTGCACTGCCCTTATCTCCAGCATTTCCAAGCATGAACTTCCAAGGCTGGAGCTGTTGAGCTCAGCCCCATTGTCCTCTCCATGGAGCCCCATCCATGGCAAGGCTGGGGTGTCCCCTGAACATGACAGTGATTAACTACCAGAGTTATTGGATGGGGACTTATCTTGCTGGCTTTGGGACTGCTGGTCTGAAACAGGCCAGCAAGAAGTTTGTGAATAAAATAGAAACAAAACAAAAAAAAAAAACACCCCAAAACAACAACAACAAAGATAATTTATTTTATTTTTTTTAATTAAGTCAATAAAGCCTGGGTTGTCAGAGCAGAGCAGGCCCTTGGCTGGTGACCTTGGTGTTATCAGTGCTGTCAGAGATCTTTATTGCTTCCATCTCACTCACCAGGGGTGGAGCTTTCCCCGTGTTGGTGGTGTGACTGCGGGGACGTGACTTGTCTGGAGAGGGGACAAAGCACCCAGCAGGGATTTTGGGGTGAGGTTTGCAGCTCTTCCACACATCTGCATCCCCCTGAATCCCCCAGGGGAGGCCCTGGTGATAGCTCCATGTCTGACAGAACCTTTCCCTTCATCCCTGATGGAAGAGGGGACACGATGAGGTCAGCTGGGCCAGTCTCGCCCTCAAGGACTGAGGAAGGGCAGAAGGAGGGCACTGATAGCAAAGGAATGTGTCTCAGCCTCACATTCTTCCCAGCTCCCCAGTTTTCCTGGTGGGAACTGGCCCCTGGAATTCCTGCCTAAAGAAGGCAACGATTTGTCAAGGAAAAGGCAAAGAAAACAGCAGTGATGGGAAGACAAAAGGGAACATTAAAACCCCCCTTGCTCTTCCAGAAGAAAGCAGTGTGGGCTAAAGAAGGGTCCCTTAAAAATATAAGGCATGAGTCTGAAGGAAGGGAAAGGGGAGCATGCCAAATTCCCCTCTAATCCCCTCGACAACAGCCAGATTTAACAGGTTGCCAGACTTTTCCCTGAGCTTGTTTTGCTTTGGGCCGGAGATTTTTACAAACTCTGGCATGTTGGGAATTTTAATCAGGGCCAGAGCCTTGTTCGTGGTGATGTTTATAAATGGGAGTGGAGGAGAAAGTCCAGATTTTGCCCTTAAAAAAAAACCCACCAAGGAAACAACAACAACAACAACAAAAAAGCAGACCAGAAAAAAAAAAATAAAAAGGGAAGCTTACAAGCTGTTCCCATCCTCATTCTGTCCTGGCTGATGGAAAATCACCAGCTCTTGCCTCATGTAAATGGCACTTTATCCACTGGAAATGTGAATGCTGTCACCAATGGCCAGGTCTGTCAAGCTTATCAGCTGAGCTGGTGAGACAGAGATGCACCCAGTCCTGTTCACGCCAGGAGAGTGTGAGATAATAACATTGGAGGGGAGAAAAGGCAGCCAGGCTGATGGACAGGAATTAGGGTGTCCTGTGGAAGTCCATCACTTATTCACTCCTGGTTCCATATTCAGGAGAATGGTGTTTGCTCTCCCCTTAGTTTTCTCTCTTCCTTTTATGCTTTTGAAGAGCCAACCCGGCAGGATTAATTCCCTTCTCCCCTGCTCCCACTTCTGCATGTGTCATTCCTCATTTGCACCTGGAATAGGCTCTGGTGGATTTACTCTGGGGGCTTTGGGTGCTGAGAAAAAGAGAGATTTGGGGATTTTCAGGCAAAACAAGGAGTGGTTGTGGGAGCAAGGAATGCCCAAGGAGGGCATAACCACCATGGGTGATGTGAATCCTCCTCCAGAAGTGCTGCTCAGGCAGAGGTGTTTGTGCTGGGGATTTGGGAATGAGGGATTGCAGCCAGGAATCTGTGGATGGAGAGGGCTGTACCATGGAGGAGTGTGCCCGTGTTCACAGGTGTCTGAGGATGAAGGAAGAGATGAGGATCTGACTCCATGTTTCAGAAGGCTGATTTATTATTTTATGATATTTATTACATTAAAACTATACCAAGAAGAATAGAAGAAAGAATTTCATCAGAAGGCTGGCTAAGAATAGAAAAAGAAGGAAGGAATAACAAAGGTTTGTTGCTCGGCTCTCTGTCTGAGCCAGCTGGGCTGTGATTGGCCATTAATTAGAAACAACCACATGAGCCCAATCCCAGATGCACCTGTTGCATTCCACAGCAGCAGATAACCATTGGTTACACTTTGTTCCTGAGGCCTCTCAGCATCTCAGGAGGAAAAATCCTAAGGAAAGGATTTTTCATAAAAGATGTGTGTGACAGAAGAGGGATAGAAAGAGACTCCAGCAATGGCTTTGGAGATGTTTTGGGCTAGGGAGATGTTTTTCCAGCCCTAAAAGAGGGTATAAGAGAAGAAAGGGAGTCTGGAGATGGCTCCTTCTAAAACAGGGCAGCTCGGCAATGAAGCTGAAAATAAAAGAAGTGCAAAAGTTGGTTTTGTGGGAACTAATCATTAACTTGGCATCAATGCATGCAGAGAAAGGCTTCCCCTCTCCTGGGAAATGAACCTCCAGGAGGAAGGGGCTGTCCCTGTGCAGCACTCACAGGGAGCTGTGGGATCTCTCCTTAGCCAGTGCCAGGCTCGGAGGGACTGTTAATGCAGATCAGAGCTGTGTTCCATATGTATGATCCTGGAATCTCTGCTTCCAGAGCGCACCCCAGGCACGAGGGCTCTAATGTAATGAGTTAAACTGCTTGTTCACAGCTCCACTAAAAGCAAATGGACTGGGAATTTGTTTTAAAAAACTGGACGGAGCTTTATCGGCCAATTAATCAGGATGTATAATGGATAAATTAAAGGGCAGAGTCAAGCGAGGCTGCCAAATAAAAACCAATAAAGTGCAATCTGCAAATGGACATAACATTATGGGATGCTGAACAACAGCAGCACAGGGGATCAGCACATGGCCTTGGGCTCCCCAGGTACCCTTGGCTTCCCAGTGCATGTCTTGGAGGAAAACCCATCCTGTGTGGGTTGTTGTGGTTCACAGCAGGAGAAATGTTGCTGCTTGAGGGGTATCACCATTCCTCTTTGAAACTGGAAGCTGAACAAGCCACAGGCTGGATTGAAGCTGGTTGGAGATTTGGGAACTTCAGAAATTCAGATGAGTTATGTGCAGCCCCAAGGGGAGAATTTTGCAGCACTCACGGGAGCATCTTTTTTCCCTTTTTTATTGACATTGCTGGAAATAGCAACATTCGGGATCCCTGGATATTACAAGAACTGCTCCACTGCCTTTATGGGCAGAGGTTTTCCAAGGAGCACAGGCAGGGGGCTAAAAGGAAGAGCTGGCAATGGCAGGGATGAGTTGGAGGAGCTCATTTCCTCCCAAGCTGTGCAAACTCTGCACAGCTGATCAGGCACTCGAGGAGCGGCGTGGGGCTCCCTGGGCAGCACCGACCCCTCTGCCTGTGAGCAGCCCCAGGGAAGCTTTGGGAGCAGCAGCCTGGCAGATTGATCACTCTTCTCCCTACATGCCTCCATGGATGGGGAACTTCCTTCCCAACAACTAAACCTGAGCACTAAATTGACTTTGCAGGTAGGGTTGGGTGTCGCAGACAACTTTTATTAAAAATCCTTTTCTTAGGATTTTTCCTCCTGAGAAGCTGAGAGGCCTCAGGAACAAAATGCAAACAATGGTTATCTGCTGCTGTGGAATGCAACAGGTGCATCTGGGATTGGCCCATGTTGAACGTTTGTAATTAATGGCCAATCACAGCCTGGCTGGCTCGGACTCTCTGTCCAAGCCACAAGTCTTTGTTATCATTCTTTGCTATTCTATTCTTAGCCAGCCTTCTGATGAAACCTTTTCTTCTATTCTTTTAGTATAGTTTTAATGTGATATATATCATAAAATAATAAATCAATCCTTCTGAAACATGGAGTCAGATCCTCCTCTCTTCCCCCTGTGAACACGGTCACAGCTGGGGGGGCTCAGCAGCAGGATGGGGGGTGCTGAGTTCCCAACTGTGCTCAAATTCCACACCCAAGTTGCCCTTTAAGTTTAAGAAAATAAATTAATTTTTCTTGGTGCCTGCCATGACCATTCTACTTCTCAGGTTTTGTGTCATGGCAGTTGTAAAATCACTGGGAGCTCTCCTCTCCAGGTGACTGAGGCTCCGTTGGGCTTCCTGGGAAAATGAGGTGGCATCTGCTTCTCCAGCACTGGGTATCGTGTCACAGCTCCAGCTGGGGCCTCTTCCAGGCCACTTGGCACATCACAAGTGTTTGATGCATCCTCTGAAGGGACAGCAGAGGTGTGAACTTGTCAGGAAGAAAAGCCACAAACAACTAGAAACGGATTTTTAGTTTATTCTAAAAGTTTTTTTGGTAACTGAAAGTGTGAAAAATAAAAAGGGAAATTTTTTTGGGTCCTTGCTAGAACAAAACCAGTAGGGTAACAGCACCAGAGCACTACAGGCAAGGAGGGAATGAGATTGATATTTTAATGATATTAAGCAATATTTAGTTAATGGAAGACAGATCTGATGGAGAGGAGGTGTTTGGAACACTGTCCAGGCCTTTTCCTTGGGAGCCTTGGATGCCAGACCGATCCAGCCATGCGTGTTCTGTAGCGTTGCTGCCTGTGGAGAAACTTCCATAAGGAAATCTTCTAGTTGAGAGACGAGGCCAGATCCTGACGAGCATATTGTTTGTGAGCAAACACCGACAGCTCTCTCCTCAGCTGCTGCAGACACGGCCATGTGGCAGCTTCCCCCCAGCTCTGCAAATCCCTGCTCCTCTCTGTTATCAGCTACAGGAACGTGTTGCTCCCAATGATACTGCTATGGATGAGCCAGGGCTGTGTTTGTGGGGTGCTGGTGGAGCTGAGGGTCAGCTCCAGATTTTCCCCTCTCCTCTGACTCCCATGTTTTTGAAAATCCCACTGGGTGCCTGCCTGCTTTACCAGGACCTTAAATCTCTGTCTCCTTTCTTGGTCTTGCCCCCAAAAGCTGCAGGGAGTTTAAATTGAGCAGGGATTTCATTGTGTGTGTAGGACCCAGATTGCCCATGAGCAGCATGGATGAACACTCCTTGTTCCTCACTTGGTGATCAGGGGCTGAGTGTTATCTCAGCAAGGAGATTGGGATTAGGTTTGGGGGCTGTTTTTTCCACCAGAGAGTCTTGGAGCAGAGGTGGAGGGCAGGGCACTGTCCCTCTGCTCCCGTGTCCTTTTGAGGTTGTGGCATCACAGCTTTTGGGGTGTTGCAGGGTGAGGAGGGAGGTGAGCTGCCTTTGGGATTGCAGCAGGAAAGGGAGCTGGAATCCCTTGCAGAAACACAGGATGTTGGTCCTTCCTGGGCTGAGTGGCAGTGCTTTGTCTCCCTTTTCCTGCTGTGGGCTGTAAAGAGGTTTTTAAGTGTCCTTAAAAAGCCTCTCCCAGCCCTCCTGGAGGTGCTCAGGGTGTATCCCAATGGATGAGCACCCACATCTCCTGGGCATCCCCCCTCAGGCTGACTCAGTGCTGAGCTTGCTGAATTGGGGCTCTCAGGATTAATTTCCTCCACTGGCTCCGCTTCCAGAGGCTCAGACTCAAAGAGGATTTGCCCGGCGAGAGAGCAAATCTCACCCAGCACATTTGTTTACTTGCAAATCACGCCTGTTCCTATGCACCCAGGCCAAGCTTTGCATCCTGTTTGTGGGCAGCAGAGCCCAGGAGAACTTGCTCAGCAAGGAAAAAGCCCCGCTGGGTGCAAAATATCCCTCCTCATTCCCACAGGGAGAAGGAAAGCACAGGGAGGCTTTGGGTGCTGTTGAGTCACCCACTGCTCGTGGCAGAAGGTGCTCAAAATAAGGGATGGGCCTTGCAGGGGATGCTCCTGGCCAGGGATGCTCCTGCATCCCTCTGCTGAGGAGGGAACCACTCCTCACCTCCCCAAGGAGCCTCTGCTGCAGGGTGGGAGAGCTGACGGCTGCACTGGCAGCAAGAGCAGCGTGGGAGAGGGTTGGAACCTAGAAAATCTGGGCATGTTGTCTTCTTTTGGACAAATAGCTTATTCTCTGAAAAATTCAGTTGTGGGTCGGCCAGCGCCATCTGTGAAGCCCTGCCAAACGTGGTGAAGAGTTTCAGCCAAGAGTGAAAGAAAAGGAAAAATTAAAAAACCTGGAAAACGTCCATTTCCAAAAGCACTTTGCAAAACAAACATTTCAGGTCTTTCTGTCCAAATTATGTTCCCTGTTGACATGTGTCTGGTTAATAATATATACATTTTTCTAAGGTTTGGAGAAGATGACCTCAAGTACTCTGGTTATTTGATTTGTGGCTTCTGTGTGGGAAATGTTTTCACTCTCTGGACACAAAGCTATGGGAAGAGCAGATCCAGTCAGCTCAAGGACCTGTTTGGTGCTTGTACGGTGATTATTGCAACCTGGCCTCATTCATGTGTACAAGTCTGTGTTATGGGATTGACTTTTCTGGGGAAGGGTGGCAGGTTTGAGGTGGCAAACAGCCCAGCATCTTCTCTGGTTGTTAAAGATTGAATTTGGGAACCATGAGGTGTAAAAGTGACTGGGTTTGCTATTTCAAAGAGAGTTGGCTTTTCTGAAAGAACAGAGCTACACCTACTTGTGTTTCCACTCCCCCTTTCATATCTCTCTTCTCTGGTAGCTTCTCTTCTTCAACACTCTTGGTTTCCCATCTGTGCTTATCCAAGAGCTGCGACCCCAGATCAGTGTCACAAATCCTTTCTCATGATCAGAATTTCACGGAAAAGAGGAAATAACTGTGGGTGGTTGCCAACATGGACAGATTCATGTAATAATTTCAGTCTGATGAAACTTTTAGGACATCACCAGGTTGAACTTTCTGCTGATGTGGAAATCACATTCATAGCACTCACGTTATCACAGAATCCCCACAGAATTGGGATGGAAGGGACCTTAAAGCTCATCTCATCCACCCCCTGCGCTGGGCAGAGACACCTTCCACTATCCCAGGGTGCTCCCAGCCCCATCCAACCTGGCCTTGGACACTTCCAGGGATTGGGCAGCCACAGCTGCTCTGGGCACCCTGTACCAGGGCCTCACCTCCCTCACAGGGAAGAATTTTTTCCCTATATCTAATCTAAACCTGCTCTCTTTGTGCATCACACCATTCCCCCTTGTCTGTCACTACGTTCATTGGCTTCATGCTTTTAAAACTGCTCCAGCTGCAAACCACCAGGCATTCCAGTGAAATATCCTCTGGACCAGTGGAGGTCTGGAGTCATCAGCTTGCTAGAGCAGTTTATTTGGCTAAATATGCCATTGATTTGTTTGGGCTGCATTCCAGCCGTGTGGGCTTTGTAAGTCAATACAGCTCCCATCCTCCTCTCCATGCTCAGTAATTGCAGGGTAGTAGATTCTGTTTAAAAAGGACAATGCTCTGTGTGTGCTTGAATAACAGGAGATGGGAGGGTCAGCACCCAGAGAAGAGCAGGGTCAGGACTTGGTGGGGTGCTGGAGAGCAGAAGGAGAAGGAGGCAAATGAGAGTACCACATTTCCACCTTGCTCAAGGAAGAGATGAGATGCGTGGTTGTGTCCCCTTTGCTCCTGCTGTGGATGTCTGGGATTTTCTGCTTCTGGATGTCCCAGAACTGCTCAGGCTGGGAGGAATCACAGTGGGGTCTCCAGCCTCCCAGGGTCATCTCAGCACACGTGGCACAGCTTTGTGGATGGTTCTGGGATATCTCAGTGGTGGAGACCCCACTCCTCTCTGGGCAGCCTGTTCCAGGGTGTGGTCACCTGCAGAATAAGGAAGCTCTTTCCCATATGACAGGTCTGTTGCCCCTTGTTGTGCCCATGAAGGTCTCACCTGTCCTTCTCCTAATTTCCAGTGCTGTGTGGGGAGGCACAGAGTGTCTGGTGGAGGAGACTGCCTGGAAATGAAGAGATGCAGACTCCATCCCCACTTGCTGTCCCTTCCCTCCCCTCATCATGCTGTGATGAGGGTCAGTCCCTGATCTGGGTGTTGTCCTGCTTCCCAGCACAGATCCAGTCCCAGATTAATGGTTACCAGCATGAAAGTCACTGTGATATGTGATTATAACACTTATTAGTGACCATAACACTTATTAAGGGCCTCTGTTACCCCAGAGTAAAACACTCTGGGTGGCAAAGGGGTTAAACAGCACCTGCTGAGGCCAAGAGCATGGTCGAGTGGGATTGACTTTTCTTTTCCCTTTCTCTCTGAAAGCAGGCAATTTTAAATACCCAATTTCCCCTTAGAAATGTGGCTTTATCATCAGATACTGCAAATGTGGCTTTATCATCAGATACTGCAAATGTGGGTTTAGCACCAGATACTGCAATCCCACCTCCCCAGCACGACATCAAGCTCCCCAAACCAGTTCAGAACTGAGGCAGAAGGATTGAAGAGTGGTCAATTTCTCAGCCAGAAATCAAGTCTTGCTTCCAAAACCACTTTGCATGAAGACGAGGCACGCAGGCAGCTGCAAGTGCTCCCCTCCCTGCACTGATGTTTTTTCCCAGCTAATCACCAGCGTAACCTCGTTGTCCCTGATTGCAGGTGAGGTCCGTGCTGATTTCCCAGGGAGCCTCAAGGCACTTTAACCCTGAGCCTGGTGCTCCCAGGGAGGCTCCCCAAAGCCAGCCCATGTCCCATCAGCAAACACACCACACTTGTTAGGACACAGTGCAGCTGAGCCTGCCGTGCCAATCCAGGCTCATTCATGCAGGGTCTTCTTGCTTTCTCCACTGATGTGTAATTACTGAATATTTAGTAAGGAATATTATTCCAAATATTTCCAGGTGGGACGTGCCTGGGCTTGTCTGGCCTTTGCTGCTGGACCAAAGGTGGCAGCTGTGGAGTTTCGCCTCAGAGATACATTTGGCTGGCTGGGTGCTGCAGCTGGGCACTCGGAACAAATCCAGGCAAAGTAGAAACTCAGTTGACCTCTGGTGGAAAAGGTTCAGGGGACGGTGAAGAGAAAAAGGAGAGGATTCTGCTGTAGAGTTTTAATCCAGAGTTTATTCCAGGATGACAGACCTCTGAATCTTGTAACAGCTCCCAACAGAATCCAGACCGCATGGTCCCGGCTCCTTTTAAGCCCGGGGACAGGGGCAGGGGAAGGCACAGGTGAGCCACCAACCAGGTGGGAGGAGGGGAAGGCTCAAAGGATAAAGACACTTGGACAGGCCAATGAGCCCGGACCTGAGGGGCATCTTTTGAACTTCTGCCAACCACACCATGACCCTGCTGGAATGTTAAGATTGATGGACAGCACTTAGCAGGAGGGCAAAGGGGAAAGGAAAGGTTGGCACACCTGAGGGGTTGGGATAGGTGAGACAGGAAATGGCGTCACACTGCAACAATTTAGAATAACAAATTCCTGGCTTGCAGGAGGGATGTATGCAGGGTCAGTTCTGCCCCTTGTTGGAAGGAGGGGGTTGCATGGATGTGTTTTCCTGGGAAAAAGGACACCTGAGCAGGGAGGTTATTCCTTTTGTGCTCCTTCAAGTGGGTTTGCACATTGAACTGCTGCTCTGGGAGCTTTACCTGTGCCCTCAACACACAGGGCTTGTAAAAGCAGTGGGAATCTTTGGATTTTATGTGCTTTTCCTGCTCTATTAACACTGTACATGGAGAGCTTTGCCATGGGATGTTGTTCGATGCAGCTCGTGTCCTGCACAAATGCCAATTTACAGTGCCTGCACCCACACATGGGTTTGTTTTTAATGCTGGTATTTATTATCTGCCTTCCATCTAATGTCACTGTCACTTCCATGTCTGCCACCAATTGCCAAGGAATAAATACAATTAAATCAGCATCTCCTTAGGATAGAGAGAAGGAAAAAGCAATGTGTGTGCTGCTTCTTTCCAGTCTTGCTGGGCCTGCTGCAGCCCATCTCCATCCCAGCAGCTTTCAGCATGTCTTTGCTGGGGCTGGAGCACAAAGAAAGCAGGGAACAAGATTTTTCCAGGTCCCTTGGAAACACAGAGGGAAGGAGGCGATGGCAGTCAAAGGGTGGAACTGTCAGACTTGAAGAAAAGCCATTTCCAGGCAAGGAGGAGGTGCTAATTAAATTAAATTTGAGATTTCTGCCACTCAATTCTAAGCAAGTCTGAAAAACACCAAACAACCTTTAAAAATAATTAAAAGTTAAACCAAAAAAAAAGAGAAAAACAACCAGGTGGGGAGGGGTTGCTGACTACAGGGTTTGCTGCTGTTATCCACCTCCTGGTGCCTCTCTCTGAGTGCGTGCAGCTCTGCTGGAGCCCTTTAGAGCTGCCTTCCCTTTGATGCTGTGATTGATTTCCCCCAGGGATGGGAGAACACTACCTGGGGAAGAAATTGATGATTATTTTTAGCTTTGTGAGCACCGAAGGGGATTCCGCAGCAAGGCTGAGCTCTGCATGCCTGAACCTCTCCCAGCCCATCCCATCTCATCCCATCCCATCCCATCCCATCCCATCCCATCCCATCCCATCCCATCCCATCCCCGCTGCCGTGGCTTTGATGGGATGATGTGGGAGCTGAGAAAGCAGGATTACTGCTATAAAATTAAGGAATCCTTACAAGTTGAGCTCCTCATGCACTGGCACAGAGAAGCTGTGGCTGCCCCATCCCTGCAAGTGTCCAAAGCCAGGCTGGACACAGCTTGGAGCCACCTGGCCTAGTGGAAAGTGTCCCTGCCCATGGCAGAGGATGGAATGAGATGAATTTTAAGGTCCCTCCCAGCTCCAAATACTCTGGGATTCAATGCTAAGCAGCCGTGCTCCAAAAGAAGTCTCCCCAAGAGAGCACTTGGAGGCAGCAATTGAGAGCAGGAGGAGAGATGGAGGAGCATTGTTCTTGTAGAGGGCAGAGCAAGTAGCTTGGAAAAGGCAGTTGAGGTTGGAAGTGGTGCTTGGATTGATGGTATAAAAAAAAAAAATCGTTCGGGCTCAGCTCACGAAGGAAACGTTTCAAAATGTCAGTGGATTTAAAATCTGGGAAAATATTCTGACTGGATTTCACTCTTTTGCCTCAGCAAAACCCAAGAAGTCTGGTGTTTGCTTTTGAGCTTTCAGATTTGTGGCTGATATAAAGCAAATGTAAAGGAAAGGTTGCAGGGAAAGACTGTTTTAAACAGAGGAGTTTGGAGTTAAAATCCAGAACAAAAAGTGAGTGAATTGGCGATTCCATGGTGCTTCTCCCTTTGCAAACCCAGATTGAGTGACAAAAATAGCACTTTCCATAGAGCATCTCATCCATCCCTAATGATGAGATGGAGGGAGGGAGCCAGAGCTCCTGGGTGCTCCTCCAAACCGTGGGAAGGGCTTGGGCTGGGATTTTGGATGGGTTTTTAGCTCTGGACAAGCAGGGGGGATGATTCCCACACCTGGTGTGATACAGGAGCATGGGAGCAGAGCTGTGGGTCCATGGACCAGGCTGGCAGGGGGGAGGCCCAGCTCCAGCCCCCCTGCACTGCTCTGTCCTCTCTCCAGATGGATTTTTCCATCCTCTGGGCTTGGCCTTTGTGGTGGTGAGGCTGCTGACGGGAGAGCCAGGGTGCTCTAATTGGCGGGGAATCGGTCCTGAAATGTCACAGAGATTTATATCTCTGTGCAGCCTCTCCAGGTGCTAATTGTGCTACAGGCCCCTGGATAATGGCTCCAGGAGAAAATCAGCCCAGGCTCCCCTGCTCTCAGGCCTCCTTTTTTTCCCTTTTTATTCACTTGAATGCTGGGAGGGGTGAGTTCTTGCATTGTCCCCCACCTGCCCTGCAGGGAGAGGGAATTCTGTCCCCAGCAAAAGTGGGAACAGGTTTAGTAGGAAAGGGGAATAATAGAAAATGTCACTGCAGATGGCACTTGGGTGGAATGCAGCTCTTCAGTGCTGCTGACACAGGAAAATTTCTGGCTGGATTGCAATTGTGGCTGCTGGGAGACTTCCCAGCAAGGTGCTGCTGTGGGACATGGAGCTTCACAGCCCTGGCCAGGAGAGAACCCCAAATTTTATCTTTCCAAGAGAGGAAAAAATCTCACTTAGGGTTTTTCCCCCCAGGGTGGTAGTAGGTACTGGGATGAGCCATTTGTGAGGGTTTGTCCTCTCCAGACCAACCCAGCCTGGTTTGGGCAGTCCTGAGCAAGGTGCAGGTTGCTGTAGGCAGGTAATGATGTGTTTTTGTCAGACAGGACAAATTTTTTCCTTCCCCGACTGAAACAACAATATTGATCTATCGTCTTGGTCAGTTACATAAAGACCATCTGCATTAATCTGATTTAATGGGGATTTAGCTGGCACGGGAGGGAACCTGTTACTGTTCTAATCTCATTTCAGCAACACACCGCTGCTTTTTTTAATACTGTTTTCCTTTCCCCCCATCTCTGCTGTTCCAGTCTATTTGGATCAGACTGTTCCTGGCTGGTTCTTTACTTGTTTTGCAGCTTTTCCATGATTTCTTTTGCCATGCTCTGTGTTCTCCCTGGTGTCCCAGGCATCCCAGCAGCCCCAAACTCTTCTGGGTTTGAGTTTGCACCCCAAAATTTGGACTGTGTTGATCTATTTCTCCACAAGGAGAAACAGATAACCAACAACATAACCAGCAACACCTCAGTTGGCCCAGGCCTCTGGGTAAGGATCTGCCGCCAACGACACTGAATAAACAAATGCTACCAATATTCCCCCTAAATAAACCATAACAAGCACCAAAGACACAAAGAGGAGGTGCTGGTAACTGCTGTGGTCATGGGATCCCTCCATGCTGACCTCTCCTTACCCCAGCCCTTTCCCAGAAGCTGCTGGCCCCTGTGTTGAGGTCCACAAACTGAGCCTCTGCTGCTGCGCCTCCAGAGGTGAGACTGAGCTGGGGTTTGCAGCACCAGGCCTCCTGATTATCAGTCCTGCAGCAGAGCAGGGAGGCCTGATGGGCTTTCCCACCTCCAGATGGTGAACAGGATGAGAAGTACACGAGTACCAGGGGAGGGAAGATCAAACATCATCTTCTTGGCGCCTGTGCTGGAGGCTGGGGAGTTGCTAGGACCGAGCAGCGAGAGGCAAATTAAAACCTTGCATTAATTCCATTAACTATGATCATCTTCTCACCAGGGATGAATTTAACTGCTTGCCATTAGGATTTTTATAGACAAAAAGTTGCACCGAGAGGCCCACGCACCATTAACCCGACCCCAGGGCAGGGAGGGTGTGATCCATCCTGGATGTTCACATTCCCTGGGTGCTCCATGGTCCCTCCATCCCTTCTCCTGCTGCCTCCCCAGGAGGGAGAGTGGGGAAGGTGTTAAAAGGCAATGAGAGGCACCAGTTTAATTTGCCAAGTGACTGGCTCAGTCCAGCTGTGCCACTAGTGCCTGCACAGCTGGACTGCTGTGCTGGTGGCAGCCAGGGCTGCCCGCTGAGATCTCGCCGTAGAACCAAGAACAAATGCATCATAAATGCTCAGCTGCCTTTTGTAGCTTGAGGTGCTGTCCTGAGGTCAGAGCTTTGGGGGTTTGGATCTTTGAAACTCTGAGCTCAGTTTCTGGCATGGGGGAGGTGGGAACTGTCCCAGTGTGGTGGCACCAGATTCCTGCTGTGCTCTCAGCTCTTTGTTCAGTTCTTTTCTTCTGGAGGGGGGTCAGGTTTAATGGTTATTTCCAAATTCATCCATAAGGCAGAGCCAGGCTTTTCCCACCTTGCCAAGACACCAAGGATCAGAGAGTGCACCCAACCCATGGCTGAGGGGTTCCCAGACCTGCTCTGGGAATCTTGTGGCATGAGACCTTCCCAGAGCCAGGAGACACCATGTGGTTGGGATTTCTGACTCCAGAAGCAAAGATCCATCCTCAAAGCATCCTGCAGTGCTGTGCCTGGTGCTCACCTGCCCTCTGGCACTGGTCTGAGCTCCCTTTGCAGGTGTTTGGACTGAGCACATCCCTCTGTTCAGCTGGGAGGGGGTATGTTTGGCATCTTCTACTTTCTTGGGTTCAGTTTTGTTTAAATCCTTGTTTTCCCTGTTGCCCTGGAAACACTGCAGAGGAGAGGGATGGGAGAGGAGAGTGCACAAGGGGCAGTGGGAGCATCTTATGCTGTGCCATGGGGACAACTGGGACAGTTGTGGACACCTGAGTGAGCAGTTCTTTGTGACTTTTAGCAATTAGGGAATTTCTGTTAGGACAGCTCCAGCTGAGGGGCGGAGGAGGAAGGGACAGGGAGGTGCAAAACCAACTGAACAAGTGCTAGCAAGGGAGAAATGGCTGAGAAGGAGCTTCCTCCTGGGAAATTGTATTTACCTCAATGTCTTGTCTGCACACCTTGCCCAAGTCCTGTGGGCAATGAGGGCTGCATTTCTTGCTGCAGGGCTGGGGCTGCTGGTGGAGCGGGTTTCTGGTCCATGCTACCCTAGGCTGGACATAAACCTCCTCAGATCCACCTGAGGTCTTTCCTGTCCCCTCTGGCGTGTCCTGGAGCCATCATCATTCTCTGCACAGCTTCTGAAAGGCCTCTCAGCTCCATTGGTTGTGTCCTCATTGTCAGGATGGGCAAAACCTTGACCATTGTAGGGTGCGATGCCTCAGGGCCAAGCTGGGACATGTCCATCCCAAACCAGGTCCCCTTCTTTGGCTTTGCCTCCATCCCTCTGTACCTGCCCACAGCCCATGGCTGAGATGGGACAGGAAACAGGAGGGGAATGGGATAGGCCTGGCACAAAGAAGCTTTTTTTGCTCCATGCCCCATGGCTTTGGGGTCAGATGGAGCTCTGCAGAGGGCACACAACTTGTCGGGAAGCACTGGAGAGTTCCTTGGCAGCGGGTGATTTTTCCTCCTCTTTTGCATGGATTACACTTGTTCTCTGCTTGCCCTTTTCAGCAGGGAGAGCAGTTTGGATACACATTACCTACATGGCAAAGTGTGCTCTAATTGGCCAAGAATTGGTCCTAAAATGTCAGGAAAAGATTTATTTCCCAGTGCAGCCTCTCCAGGTACTAATTTTTCTATGGGCCGCCAGATAATGGCTCCAGTGCACAATAGCTCAGTTCCTAATCAGGATACAGAGCTGTAATTGGGTTGAAGGGATTTAAAATCATTAAAGCCACATTCAAGGGGAATAAAAAGGAACCCCCCCACCTCCTTTCCCCCCCAAGACTGAGTGACTGTGTTTAATGAGCAACTCCTGGCATGTCACTCGTAATAGGCAGCAATGAAGTTGCAGTGAGAAGTCCAAGGGCAATCAAGAGAGACTTTGTGGCCTAGGGATGACTGGTTAAGGAATCAGGAGCACAAGCAGAGCTCTCCTGTGTTCTTCCAGTCATAGGGAATGCTGAAGAAAGAAATGGAAAGAGCCAGCAGATCAATACCTGGCTCTGAGCATGGCGTCATGGGCAGAATTTGGGGTTTTTTGGTCTCCACAAAGGGGTACCCTTGCCCCAAAGGATATCTGTGCAGGAGTCAGCAAAGCTTTAAATCAGATTTGAAGGGGTAAAGGAATGAAACCAGGCTCCAAGATAAGTCTGCAGGCAGCACATCAGTGTTGACAATGAGCAGACCTAGAGTAGGTCATGGAGCATCCAGAAGTAAAAAAGTCTCAGGTTGTGCCATTTTGATGATTTCTCTGGTCTGGCATCCAGCCCTGCCTCGGCAGTGGTAGCCAGGAGTCCAGCTCTGTGCATCTCCAGGTCCCCCCTTACTGCTGCACCTCAGTGTCCCCCAGCCTTGGGTGCAGAGGGATCTCAAGGTGATTGTTCCCATTTTAGGGTTCTGGGTCCATACCACCATTCTGGTGTTGTCCTATTGCCAAAATCAGTGCAAAGAGGTAAAAATCACTTCTGTTCTGTCGTGGGTGAGGAGTGGCAGGTAAAGAGCTGAGCAAAAATCTCCCACTCTGAGCAGAGCAAAATTGTTTGGTCTTGCTTTAATTTGCTTCGACTTTTCCTTTCTTATTCACTGAATTTCCTCTTTTTCATGTGAGACCATATCTAAAAGTGTGTTGAGACCTTCTAAATTCCAGACCTGCCCCTCCACACCCCTTGCAAACCCATCGGCTCGGTGTCACCCACCCACCAAGGCCACATTAGCACAACTCTGCTGGAACTGCAGTGGCTTTTGTCCTTCAAGCCCTGCCCTGTGTTGAATTCACGCCGTTATCTGGCCTATTACAACCTCAGGTATTAATTTCCCCCAAGTCTCACTTTACAGCACTGCACCCTCACTCCTCTGCGAGGATCATGGGGAAAGGTGATGTCAAGAGATGGGGAAAATACGATGTCCAGGTTTAATTGGCAATGATTGTTTTGTCTCCTGTACAAAAGCAGCAAATCCCCAGAAGCTGGAGAGGAGCACAGCTGTTTATGGGGAACAGAAGCCGCTGCTTATCTCCTTGTAGCAACCTGTCTCCAGGAGATCACGGCTTAATTAACTCGCGTGTTATCGAGAGCGAAATTGTACAGACATTGTTAAAAAAAAATAATATTAGAAAATAAAAACTAAGAGGAGATAAAGTGGGAAGGAAGGAGGTGACCTGGGAGCCGAGTGGAGCGAACTGTGTAGGGAGCCAAAGAGCTGGAGCTGCTGGAGGCAATGGGTGAATTTGTATGTGGTGGATGAGCTGGAGAGGGGAGAGCGATTCCCTGGCCACAAGGAATGTGATTCTCAGGCAAGGTGTGGGATGGACTTGGCCAAAACTGCATACCTGGGTTTGCACTGGCAGGGGTTTGTCATTGGGAAGGGATCACTGTGCACAGCTGGAGCTGGAGCCTCCCAGGCACCCTGCACATCAGCACGGGCTTCCACCTTCTCCAGGCTGCTGGAAGGATGAATGCAGGGCTGCTGCCCCTGGTCTCCCCACCCCTCAGCCTCTGATTTCCTAATCATAGAATTACAGAATGGTTTCATTTGGGAGGGATCATAAAGATCATTTCTTTCTACCCCCTGCCATGGATAAGGACATCTCCACTATCTCAGGGTGCTCCAAGCCATGTCCAACCTGGCCTTGGACACTTTCAGGGATGGGGCATCCACAGCTTCTCTGGGCACTCTGTGCTGGAGCCTCACTAATCTCACAGGGAAGAATTTCTTTGTAATGTCCAATCTTAAACCCATTCTCTTTCAATTTTAAGCCATTTCCCCCTTGCCCTATTGACAAGGACAAATAGATCCCAAACGACTGAACAGGGCTGTTATTTTCCACCAGACTGGAGTGCATAGACCAAGCAGCCACTTGCAGAAGAAGGGAGGGGAGAGCTGAATCCCTCCCAGAGATACTTTCCTCTGGGCAAACCTCGTTCCTGGCTCTTAGATCCCAAGTTTGTCAGCAGCCTCATCCCTGACTTCAGCGAGCTTTCCATCCATGCCACACATTGGCCCATCCAGGTGCTGGTGCTTTCTCCTAAACAGCTCACCCCAGAACAAGGGGCCCGGCCTTGCTGGTGCAGATCTTCCTGAGGGTGTAAGGAAAGATATTGCTGGAGGAAATTGTAAAGCAGCCTCTCAGCAAGGGCTGTGGAGTCACTTGGAGAGTGGTGCAAGGGGAAATTTGACAACCTCTCCCATTCATCGCTCAAAGTGCTCTGCAGATCAAAGCCAGAGAGACAATAATACATTTTGAACTAAGAACATTAATTTGTATCCAGAGCATTTTAATAAATAATTTTTTAAAATCCAGTTCAGCCCTGTCATCTCAAGCCAATTCCATTTAATATCCAGACCTTCGACTGACAGATTTTTAACACCATAATTAGCATGTATGGCTCTTAAAAGCCTTTGCTGGTATTCTCAGGCCTTCTCTACATTACAGCATCTCCTCTCCTGTGCTCCCAGCCCCCTTTTCCAATATTGTTATTCCATTTGTAATTGTTTATTGTGCCTGCTGAGGCAGATTAAAGACAGGAAGGAGCCAGAGAGTTGTTCTTAGGGGCTCCTGTGCAGTGCAGAGTAAGCATGGCAGAGCTTAAGGATTCCAAATCCGGAGTCTTGCTTTTCAAACCTTGTGTCTGGTGACTGGAGGTGGTTTTTGAAGAATTTCATTGCTGCTTTGTTGGGTTTTGTTTGATTTGGGTTTTTTTTTCCCCTGTGGATTAATATATTTTTGAATGGGAAGAGTGAGGAGGGCTAAGGATTTCTTATATAACAATATATGAGTGAGAGCTGGGGCTTAAAAGGAAAATAAGAGGGGTTATGGAATACTTGGTCATATTGTAAAGTTTGGCAGCACCAGGAAATATCCTCATGTGTTATTGCAAAGAACAAAGCTCCTCAGGCTCCATCCAACGATGAAAGCAGGTCCAGCAGAAGCCAAACACAGCCCAGTCCCCCAGTTCCCTCCTCAGAGCCTTTTAGTGGGATGTAAATTGTCTGCAGCCCAGACACGCTTAGATCTGGGTCCCCTTCCTCCAGCAGAAATTGCTGCTGAGAGCTGGAGCTGTTTGCCAGTTCCCATTTTCTTGTGGGATCTGGCACACAGAAGGAGCAGGATTTTGTTTTCCAAAGGCACCGGAGTGTGTGAGGGGGGGAACCAGACCTTGTCCAGAGAAACAGAGATACCAAATGCTTTCTTGTAGTGATTTTGTTCCGCTTCACTCTTGGCTGAGGATGGGCCCAAAGCAAAATCCCAGCTCTGAGCAAAAGTCTGAAAGCTGAACCTGCTCCCAGCCTGCAGCTGCTGCTTATCTCAGTGATAGGAATCAAACCTGGAAACCTGGGGCTCTGCTCTGTGGCTGCACCTGCCCTTTGGAGCTTGTCCTGTCCCACAGAGGTGTGTAAGCCTCGGGGGCATCCGTCTGTCTCTAAATCTGAGCATTTCTGGGCTGGAAGAATTCATCTGCAGTGAGCACTGTGTAACCCCCAGTCCCTCCAGTCACCTGGGATCCAGGCAGGTGTTATCCTTTCAGTTTTGCCATGGCATGAAAATCAAAGCAAGGCTTTGAGGCAAAGCAGTGCCAAGCCCTGTTTTGCCATTCAAGATGTGCTGGTGTTATCCCCACTATGTGAGGAGCTGGTGGGGAGACCTTTGCCTCCAGGATGGGTCCAGGATGCTCCCCAGCACTCAGGAGTGAGCATTCAGGACCACAGAATCGTAGAATCTGCTCAGCTGGAAGGGGCCCATGAGGATCACTGAGTCCAGCTCCTGTCCCTGCTCAGCTCCATCCCCAAGAGTCACACCCTGTGCCTGAGAGCGTTGTCCAAACTCTTCCTGAGCTCTGTCAGCCTTGGGGCTGTGACCACGTTCCTGGGGAGTCTGTTCAGTGCCCAACCACCCTCTGGGTGTCAGACTGCCCAGCCCCTGGCAGGCACCAACCCTCCAGCACGGTGTGGCCAGTGCACTGAAGCACAGCAGAGCCAATTTGGGCTGCAGAGCCCGTCCCTCCACCCGGCTCTGGGATGCCCAGAGCTCATGCAATGCAAATCTGCAGAAAGCAGCAGCAAAGCCCTTGCTCTGACTCATTATTCTGACCACAGCAGATGCTTTGCAGAGGGACACTGCCTGTCCCCTGGCCGTGGCATGGGGCCACCAACCCCGGCATGCCACAGCAGCCCTGCCAGCTGACAGCTCTGACAGGATGATGGGCTTTGGCACCTTCCCATCACCAGCTTGGAGCTGGCCCACGGTGCCCTCCTGGGTCCAGGGAGGCTTGCAATAAACTTTAGGGCTTGTGCCTGGCTTATTGTTGGCACTTGATGCTTCTCCTCGCTGCTCTGGTGATATTTCTTGTCCCTGGCTCATGGCTGGCTTGCAGCTGCAGTGTGCTTGCCCTCATGCTGAGGGGAGAAATTACTCTACAAGCCCCCAAATTGATGTAGAGTTAATTCCTTGCTGCAATTTGCTAAAATCCTCCCTCCTCTGTGCTTTCCCTGTTAAAGATCACATGGAGTGGCTGGGTTTGGTGCCTGCTCTGTGGGAGCCAGCTGCAGTCCCTCACAGCCTTTTGTTTTCAGATTGCCTTTTTGGAGAGATACGAAAATCCACTGAGGAATGATGGGCGAGCTCTGCTTTGTAAAGCTTTGCTCTCCTTTCTTTCTGGAGTCCCTGCAAAATGTCAAATGCTCTTTTCCTGCCTCCTAAGTGCACACATTTACCCAGGTTCCTGGTATTTTGGGAACAATCCCATTTACTCACAGGCTGTGTAGGAGGCACTGGCAGAGGCTGTCCAGAGGAGCTGTGGCTGCACCATCCCTGCAATTGCTCAAGGCCAGGCTGGACAGGGCTTGGAGCAAGCCAGGCTAGTGGAAGGTCTTGAGGGGGTTGAAATGAGATGAGTTTTCAGGTCCATTCCAACCCAAACCATTTTGGGTTTCTGTGATTCTGTGCCAGATTCTCAGTACTGGCCTGGAGCACTTTGAAAACTGGAGCCTTAGACATAGAAATTGCAAATACTGGTGATTTTTGGTGCAGTGGCCGAGCTGAGCCGGCGTGGTCATCTCCATTCCCCTGCCTTTTTACCCACTGCTCCTTTTCTGTTACTGAGAGCTCTCAATAGGAGATTTGGGCACTTTCAGTGCAGGCTGTTGCCTGGTGCAGATTCCATCCGCAGTCTCCTACTCCCGGTGTCACTCGTGGCTCGTGTCCCTGCAGCAATGAGCCACACAGGGTGAAGGTGACACTTCCCCTTAATCCCCAGCCCCAGAGGCTGAGCTTGACATGGGTCAGCTTTTGTGCAAAACTAGGGAGAAAAAACAAACAAGCAGCTGAAAGTTGAGCAGAACAAGGAAAGTTCAGGCTGCTCTGTAATGTCAAGGTGAGCAAGGCGATGGCATTTACGTGTGAGATATCCGGGACTCAGGATCTGGGATTAGTGTCAGCTCTTCTGTGGCAAGCTAAATTAGGAATGCAGAGGCTGTCTCTGTTTATGATACAGGGTTGTTAGGTGCTTCAGGTACTGTCATTCTTATTTAAGGATATATTTAAGGATTAACAGTAAGAAGTCCAGCATTAGCAGGAGAGAAATGAATGTTAGTGAGCTTAGGCTTGGAGGGCTTATTTTTGATCATCATCATGTGAGCTGCTTTAGGAGAGATGAGCTCCAAGATGGGGAGGGCGGGGGGAGATTCTTGTATTTTTTGCAGGAAAAGAAAACGTTTTGCAAGTTTGAATAGAGCTCAGAACTTAGCAACAATGACGGCTGCATGGGCAAAGCTGCAAAACTCCCCGGAGCCGGTGCCTTTGCTGGGCTGGGGAGCTGGCTCACAGCACCCAGCCTATTTTTAGCCTCTATTTTTTTTGTGTTTCTTTCTTCTCGTGCAGAATATGTGTGATCAAACAATGTCCACGGATTTCTTTGTTGTTTGAAATCATTCTGTGTTTTTAATTGGCAGCTTTTCTGTTTCGCCTTGATCGTGGCTGACTGCAAGTAGGTTACGTTTGCTCTGAGCTGTCTCAGGCGCCTTGGGCTGGTGTGGAGAAGTTTCCTCCTGATCCTGCTCCCTCCAACCGGGTGTAGCACAAAGATTTTCCTGCTGCCAAACATTTTCTTATGTGTAAACGCCACGTTTTGCATTCCCAGGCTTTGGCTTTGATATTTGCTGCCCACAAGCACCTGCTGCTGGGGAAAAGCTGCTGAGGATTCACAGCTCTTGACATCTCAAGATTTTTTTATTTTCAAGACTCTTCTTAAAGCAGAAATGGGTGAAAAGATTGGTTCATCTGTGCAGTGGGTCAAGTCAGTTCTGATGGCTGAGATGCAGGAAGGGACAGGTCTCACTATCCCCCCCCCTCTGTTTGAAGGAGTAGCATAAAATGTACATCCCAAACTCCTGGTTTTGACATTCCCATTTAAATAATTTTAATTCTTATCATTAAATATCGCAATTATCAGGTCCAGCTCATCCTTTGAGGTGAGTTGGGTGTGCTGTAGGCTGTGTTTCACCCCTCTGCACTGAGGCCTCTGCAAACCATTGCTGGATGATGGAGTGGGCTCCAGTCCAGCACTCCAGAGAAGAGGGTGGCCAGGCTGAAGTAAAAAAGGTGCCCAATTTTGTGTTAAAAGTGCTTAACCAAACTGGACAACTCCTGAGTATCCATTACTTCTGTGCTTCCTGAAGCTGAAACAATTGCTATTATCCCCCATCACATTGCATGACCTACATTTGACTTGAAAGCCTCCTGCTAATAATTAGTTTGAATTTCGATTTAAAAATAAACACATTCATATTCTAGGTTTCAAAACTTGAAGAAATCAAGCCCCTGGATAGATGAAATCCCCCACCTTTCCCTCCTGGTCCCTCCTTTCCCTTATTTCCACACAGGCAGTGATGAAGGAGTGAATTAGCTGGGCTCAGTGGAGGAGGAGAATTTGGATATAATGAGACCACTGGGCATTTTCCTGGAAAACTGCAGGAGCCTCAGTGCTTGGAAGATTTGGGCCATCTGGATAAAGAGGGTCAAACTCAGCGTTGGCAGGGATGAGGCAGCGGGGGCAGAGGGACAGCTCGGCCTCGCCAGAGGAGCTGTGGAGAGCACAGAGCAATGCTCAGCGCCTCAAGCAGAAGGCTCAGCCCTTCCCTTCCCTTCCCTTGCTGTCCAGTCCATCAGCATTGTGCTGCTTCTCCTGCTCCTCGCTGTCCATCTGCCTTCCTGGTGCTCCACAAGGAGCATCCCAAGGTGTGGAGGCAGTGCTGGGTCAGCGCCTGGCACTCGGCAGGGGATGGCTGGTCACCCACGGGTGGGGGGTTAATTGGCACTTCTGGGGAGGACAGGCCTTGCAGCAGGCCATGGGCTTGCTGGGGCCCCATGGAGAGGCCTAAAGACAGGAAAAGCCAAGTCATGGCAAGGCCCTGTCTTCTGCCTTTTGGACCCCTGCTTATCTCTCTGTAACCCCATAGGTCACTTTCCCCTAACCCCTGCTATTGGACAATTTCTGATCCCCCTATACCCTATATAATGGGCTGGTGTAGCCCATTCTGGTTAGAAGAGCTGTCACTGGAACCCTTCACAGACCCCCAGTAAAGCCATCACTGTGAACCCCAGGACGAGTCTTCTCCTGTCTCGCATCTGCCTCCCGGCCAGCCTGGGTGCCTTAGCAAGCAAAGAGCTGAAATTATAAAAGAGCTGATAAATCACTAAAGAGCTGATATCCCTTGAGCTTGCTAAGGTTGCCTGTGGCTAAGAGTGGCCTGGGTACTCGGACAGTCTGTCCCCAAAGGACTGAGCTATCCGGCCCCGTGCTGCCTGCTCGGGGGCAAGCCTGCCCAGAAGGGAACCAGGACAAGGCCTGTGTCTAGTGGAGATGGGATCTCTCCCAGAGAGGAGAGGTGCAGCTGGGCTGTGTCCCACTGCCAGCTCTGGGAGATGGATGCGTGTTCCTGGCAGGGCTCGGATCCCATCTGATGGGATGCAGCTGTAAGGGCTCTGGTGGTTGTGACAACACCTCATCATCTGCCCTTCTGCAGGCACCTCAGGGCTTTCTGTTGCTGGAGGTAGAAAATGCAGAAAGCTGTCATGATCATAATGCTTCTCCAAAATCCCAGTGTCCTCATTCAGTCATTCCATGTCCAGGCTTTCCCCTGTATTCCTTGGTGTCCGGTCTCCTTTTGTCATGATGTGCTGCCGTGTGCACGTGGGTGTTTTTGTGCTCTTAAGAGAAAATGTGGAAGGTAGGACAGCCAGAGAATGTCTTTTTGGAGATGCATCCTTGCCTGGATGAGCTGCTCCCTTCCCACCAGGTACCTGTCCACACCCACCCCTCCTGCTCTTTGCTCTGCAGCCATAGCCCAGTGGGCTGGAATTTTGGAGTGTGCTTTAGTAGACAAATCTCACAGCACAAGTGGCTGCACCTGGGACAAAAAGCCTGGCTTTCTGCTTAATCCAGAAATCCCCTAAAACACCGGATGGCACCATGGGGTCGTTCTCATTCCGAGCTGATGATGTGTCCATGCCTTGAAGCATGACAATTCCTGCTCCTTGTAATTCCTTTATAGGAAAAAAAAAAGTCTAATCAAACTTAATAGTGACAAAACCAAGAGGATTCTGTGGAAATTAGTGTGAAATCCTATAGAAAAGGGGAAACAATGAAGCATCCCTGGTGGGACCCCACAGGTGAATTTTTCCACCCATGGGAAGGGTTTTATACTCCGGCTGCTTCGGCAGCACTTGCCCATAAGGTGTAATCCTAAATGATGCCACTTCAGGTGCTATTTTTATTCAGGAAAATGTCAAATCCTTTCTCAGAACTTAGTGACTTGTTGTCTTGGTAATTTCTTGCAGAAACAGGATCTATAAAAATCCCCTATTTTCTTGGCACTAGGCTTTTCTTGTCTATTTTGGATGTAAATATTTTTTACAATCGTGGAGGAAAAAAAAAGGGGGCTGCTTTAATTCTACAGTGTGTAATTTTCCCCTAGAATGTCTCTTGTAGGACTGTGCACTCAGATTTATGGTCCTGGCCCAGTGTCCTTTGAAGCACAGTCCTTGTACACCAGATTGTATCTGCCCCATTCTCTCTTCATGCACTGGTTCCTAATCTGAATTCCAGCCCTTGGGAAGCTGGAAATCCAGCATTGAGCAGGGTTATATCCATTTGGAGTTGAGTATGGCAGCATGGAGGGAAAACTATGCTGTTAAGTGGAGATTTTCTTCTAAATTTCCAACCAAAATGACATTTTCAACAACAAATAATCACTTTGGCAATGAATCACTTCCAAATTTTGGCAACTACAAGTAATTTGCAAATTAAAAGAACATAATCAAAGAGTGTTTCTGATAACACCGAGATGTTCTGTACTCAGGGGAGCTTGGGGCTGGTTCTGCAATGCTTCAGTCAGAAATCTCCTCCCCAGAGAGGCTCCTGCCTGCTGGCTTCCAGGTGAGGGTGACTGGCTCTGCCATGTCCTGGTCGGACTGGGAGCTCTGGGCAGGCCTGGTGGACACTTTAATAGAATCAGAAAGGTTGAAAAGATGTCTAAGGTCATTGTGTGCAAGGATTTAGCCAGCACTGCCAGATCCACCACTAAACCATGTCCCTGAGTCCATAAGGTGGTGATGGAGGAGGAAGAGCAGAGCCTTTGCTCCCACTGTGATCAGCACTGAACATCAGAGTTCACATCTTGGGGTTTCTGCAAGATGCAAAAGGAATCTTTGAGGAGGGCAGGGGGTCATTTTGGGATATTCCTGCCACCATCCAGGCTCCTGGGCTCCAATGCACTTTGAGTGAGATCCGAGGGAGAAGCAAGGCAGGAGCTGCACAGCCCTTCCTGGGAGAGAGGGAGATGATGAACAGCGTCTTTCCAATCACAACAAGATCCCCAGAGTCCAAAAGGAGCAAGGCTTGGGCATAAAAGCCAGAGCTGCCCTAATAAAACATTTACTGGGGTTTGGAGACCTGTGTGCTCCGACACGGTGCATACATATTAAATGATCAAAGTTTCCATGCCTTCGGAGGAGCCGGCTGCTAATCTAATGCAACCCTTGGGCTTTGCTCACCACTGACTCTGCATGAAAGCAAATGCCGGCTCTGTTTTCCTATTTAAAAGATTTCTGAGCTAAGCCAGGTGGGTCACAGTTCAGGGAACAATAGGATCTGGCCTCTTCAGGGCTTCGGCAAGGCTTGTTAGGGTTGGGATGTGTGAAAAACGCCAATCGCTTGTTTTTAAAGTTTTAAAAGTTTAATGATAATAAAAATAGTAATATAATTAGAGTAATAATAATTTGGAGAATTTGGATTAGGACAATATGAAACAATAAAAACAAAGAGTTACAGACAGTCTGGGTACCTCTTTCTGGGCAGCATAAGGCCAAAAAAGGACCCACGTTAACAAAGGATTAACCCTTAAAAGCAACAGCCTGTTGCATATTCATACACCTCATGCATGATGCAGAAATTCCATTCAAACCCAGGATTCTGTCTGGGCAGTGTCAGCTTCTTCCTCTGAATCCTGAAGGTGTCTTCAGGGATGAGCAAGGCAGGAAGAAGTTCGTTTTTTCTGATAATGGAGCAATAAATTCTCTTTCTCTGAAAGATTCAGGTGTCCTGTGGCTGCTATCACAGTGTGAGTCCTTTCTTTGAAAAAAACTATCTTACATAGCAGAGTTTCTATTTTAACATTATGTTATAACCTTAAACTATATTTAACACACTACTTAACAAAATGAACACAGCATAACTTTCTAACAAAACACATATAATATTCATTTGAATATTTGCAAAAAGCCAATCATAAAATAGGCATTTTCCATAGGATGGATCCGGCTCCTTCTCTCAAGCCCTGTCTGCCTCTGACTCCTGCAGGCCAGCTTGGTGCTGCCATGGTCTCACCCCCTCCTCCTCTGCTTGCCCCTCCCTTCCCTGAATCGCTCTGTCCCCATCCCATTGCCCGGCTCAGCTCCCAGCCTGAGCGCTCAAGTGCTGCCGTTGGATTAAAACCAAAGCAAAGGGAGGAAAAAACCCAGCCCAAACAATCCCACTGCCTTCGAATTTATAAACCGAGCGCACTCGAGCTGGAATGTGCCGAGGAGGAAAAGCAAAACACAGAGCCCCCGGGGTGCTGTTTTTCAGAGTGATGCAGCCCTTTATTTGCCTGCCTCCACTTGTTTCAGCTGTGCAGGGAGGCAGGCAGGTAAAACCCTGGCTGGGTGCTGGTTCCTGGCGCTGGGGCCAGCTCAGAGCTCTGCAAGCCTCCAGCTCTGCCATCATCTGTGCTGCTGCTGCTGCTGCACAGCAAACACTTCACCTCCTGCTCATCGCTGCTGCTCCAGCGGTTTGGGACAGATGGGTTTGGTTTCCCACTTGGTTGCAGCATTTCTTCTGCTTCTCGAGTGTCTCCCTTGTCTTTCATGTAATTCCTTAACTAGTTTCCATTTACCGGCGGTCGCTTTCTTTTAAAGTACTTGAATCTGTTTGATCATCAACAAATTTCTCTTTCTGTTCCTCTGATAAAAAATTAAATCTGGGCACTTTTTGAAGGCTTCCTCCCCACCCCCTTTTCTCTTCCTCCATCCCTGCTCAGTGGGGAATCAGTCCTTTTCTAGTGAAATGAAAATAAATAAAAATTAGAGTTCAAAGTGTGATATCTCCTCTTAAGAAGAAGAGGGGAAGAAGAAGGAAAAAAAGCCCCACCATATATTCTTACAGATGTGACATCAAAATTGAAAACTATAAAGGACGTGTTTTCAAAGGCTTGTACAGGGACTGAGTTGGATCAGTAGGGAACAGGCAAAGTCTCTCTGGTTGCTTTGAAATCCTATCCCCAAGCCAACGAACCTGTTGTTTTAGCTGGAGTGCTGGTGTTTCTCCACCTGCCAAAGCAGCTGGATGGGGAGCAGAGGCTGCTGCAGGCCCCGTGTCACCACAGAGGGGTGGGGTGCACATGGGACAGGACAGTGACACCGTGGTGGCATCCCCTGCATCCCCTGTGTCCTTGTGTCTCCTTGGCACCTGCATCCATGTCTGCCGAGGATCTCCCTCCTTCCTTGCTCACTGCAGAGGAGCTTTTGGGTGTGATGGGAGATGGAGCAGGGGAAAAGCGTGGCCAGTGCCTTGGGAAGGGATGGTACCCAGGGCAGGACACAGCTGTGGGACGTCAGCTCTTTCTGTGTCTTGGGCATGGCCAGCATCATTCAGGCTGTGGGGGTGGGCAGTGAGAGCTGCTGACTCTGCTGAGAGCTGCTGTGCCTGGGGAGGGGCTGCATCAGGGCAGGGCTGAGGGCGGGGTCACCTCTGGCTTCCCACCCAGCCTGGAATTGGGTTGGGATAGCCCCCATGAGGCTGTGGAGCTGCAGTCTGGGCTGGGGGCTGCCCTGGCAGTGGAGGAGCAGCTGGGCAGTCCTGCGGGGTGGCAGATGGATTAGCAGCTCTCTGTTGCCCAGGTAACTGCCTTTCCTCCCCTGAATCCTGATTATTTGGTTTCTCACCATGCACCCTGGGGCCCTGCGACTCATTCCATCCCTCCCAAACCCACTGGTGCCAGAACAGGCCCCAGGCTCAGGTCCCTCCCTCCTCAGAGGGCATTTTACCCTGTGGGCACAGTGGAGGCTGAGCCATCGTGTCCTGGGACCCTCTGAATGAGCCCCTGTGGGGCTTGGAGCAGCCAGAATGTTCCCCAGGGGTCCCATCCAGCCCAGTGGCTCTGCAGAAAGGGCCCAGGGTGCTGGTGGTTGTTTCCTGCAGGCAAAGGCTGTTGGACTCGATCAGCAGCAGTTTGATTGCATTAATAGAAATTACAGGAGGTTCCCAATGCATGGGAAACCCTTTGGCTGCCCCAGGATGGAGGGAGCAGGGCTGGGGTGAGGTGGTCAGGTGAAAACCCAGCTCAGCTCCAGGTTTGGGTGTATGCAAGGTCAGCAGAGCATCTCTGCTGCAGGCAAACACCTGTGGGAGCAGGGACCAGCCCTGAGCTATCCAAGCCTGGATTGTGCATCTCTGTTTTCCAGGGAAGCTCATAACAGCCAGGAGAATGTCCCACAGCTCCCAGCAAGCAAAAGCTCCCCCCTGCTCTAGGCAGGTGACTTGCACAGGCACAGGAGGCTTTAGGAGGTTGAGTGATGTTTCAGACAGCAATTTTTCATCTGTCACTTCATCTCCTCCTGCACCTTCTCAGGGTTATCCTCAGCACAAACTCCTTTTCCAAAGATTTTCTCCAACAAAACTCTCTCACCCCATCACTTCCCTCAGTGCTCATGGAGCATCCTGGCTGTCTGATGTGGAATACAAATGTCTGGAGCCCATGGCTGTGACATCCACGTGCTTTCAGGGACAGCACAGACACCTGCCTGATGCAATCTATTATTTCTTTTGGGGAGGAGGAGCTGCAATTAATCTCTGCTTGTCTTTAGTGCTTTTTGTTGTCTTTCTGGCTGTTAAACTGCTTGTGTGGAAGGGAAGATGCACATATAATGGTGAAAACCTTGTCTGGGTAGGAGGCATCAGAAACCTTTGGCTTCTGGGGTGTTCCTGTTGTCCAACGTGTCTCTGGTGGGTGTAGAGGGAGATTTCTTGGTCTGCAGCTGGTTTGGGCCATGGGGTGGGCTGGAGCCCGATGATGTGCTGAAGTTTTGAGGCTGATTGTCTCACTGTGAATCCCTGGCTCCTGCTCCATCACCTTGGATTAATTACAGTACAATGCAATATACATTTATATGGTGTCTGCACAAGTGTCTCAGGGCTTCTGCAATCTGAAAAATCTAATTAAGGTGCAGCCTCCAACATGAATGCTTATCACCAGGATGCGTGCAGCCAGCCAGGGGCAGCTGCCTCCCCGCCTCACCCCCAAGCAGGATCCACACTCTCCTGGCATTATTAATTACTCAAGGCTTGGTGTCCGAGACACGATCGATACTGCAGCTCTGCAGAGATAGGAGAGACTGAGTGAGTGTGAGGGAGCTGGAGATAACCATCAGCCAGAAACGTGGTGGAGCCTGCTCCTGGCCTGGGAGGAGGAGGAAGAGGAGGAGGAGGAGGAGGAGTCTCTTTGCTGAGACGAGCACGTGTTTCCCCATGACTTTGATGCTGGGATGTTACTCACTGGTGGAGAAGAACGTGGTTGACACTCACTGGTGGAGAAGAACGTGGTTCATGTTGGAGCTTGGTCTGGGGAAGGTGGTGCCTTGGGCGTTGCACTGGTGATGGACACAGCAGCACTACTGCAACACTTATTGGGCATTTTTATTTTGGCTCAGGTGTGGCAGCAGCTGCTGGGAATGCCCTGAAGGGAGGGAGGGAGCACCACAAGTGTGATGAGAACGTAAATAACCAGGGGAAAAGGGAAAGGAAATGTGAAGTGGCCCTTTAAATATGAGCCTCCAGAGCCCAGAGCCCAACTAGCTTTCCCTCAAGTATTCAAATGAGATTGCAGCATCAGATTGGTATGCATTAGGCTGGTCTCAATGAAAATTAACATGTAATTGCTTCAAATGAAGTAAGTGAGGAGGTAATCTGTTCTTAAATTGGATTCTCAGGATTTTGTGGTACCATAATGCAGCTGTGAAATGAAATATATTTTAAGGATGATGTCCTCAAGGGGAGAGGGAAGGATGGGGGTGTCTTTACTGGGAAGGGTCCTTTCCCTCACTCCCTCTTTTGTTTCTGGTCTCATTAGTGCTATTTTATAAATGAGGAGAGGGCTTTGGTGCCATGGCAAGGCTGGAGAAGGTCCCACTGCTTTGGCTCCATCATGTTTCCTTCCTTGACATCCCTCTTGTCCCTCCTTTCCACTTCCTCTGGTTCCCCACTTGCCTTGCTGTGTCAATGCCTCTCCAGCCTCCTCTGTCAGACTCAAGTCCCCACCCCATTGTGATGACTCACACGGGAGTCATGAGAGGAGCACTTGAACTCGGTTTATGTAGCAAACCACCTTCTGGTTAGGCAGTGGAAGAAGGTCTGGCTCTGTTCTGGGGTTTATGCGTCTGTGAGGAGCTGTGCAGGTTCTTGTTAGGGAGCTGTGTTCTCTGAGGAGGGATGTCAGAGCAAGAGGCACAGTTTAGCTTTTTCTCTCAGCTGTTTATGCTCTTCTGCCAAAGAAGAATCACCCTGTGATGCAGCACAGCCCTGCAAGGCTTCAGGATTCATCTCCAAAGGCTTGGGATGCCCCACTCCTCCTACTCAGCCTTGAGTTGCCGGGACCACCTCTCTATTTTAATTTTAAGGATTTGCTGCTTGTCCTTGTTCTGTCTCTCCCCATCTCTCCCCACCTGGCAGCAGAAGCATGACAAGCTCGTGGTGAAGATGAAATTAGGAGCATGAGGGAGAGCTGGTGTAGGAAGGTGGAGTGGTAACCTGCAATTATTCCCAGGCTAGAATTATAGAGATGGCATGGCATATATAGATATAATATATATAGATAGAGAATAGATAGATGGATATATATATAGATATGGTTTATATATGTACAATAGCAGCATATTTTTGCTACATGAAGTCGTGGCTGCCCCATCCCTGGAAGTGCCCAAGGCCAGAATTATAGAGATGGCATGGTATATATAGATATAGCATATATGGATAGAGAATATATAGACAGAGAATAGATAGATGGATATATATAGATATGGTAAATATATGTACAATAGCAGCATATTTTTGCTACCTGAAGTCCTGGCTGCCCCGTCCCTGGAAGTGTCCAAGGCCAGGTTGGATGGGACATGGAGCAGCCTGCTCGAGTGGGAGGTGTCCCAGCCCATGGCAGGGGATAGAACAGGATGATCTTTAAGGTTCTCTCCAACCCAAACCATTCCATGATCCCATCTAGACCCAGCTGGTCAGCAGAAGGGAGTGACAGCCCAAGCTCCCCCAGCTCCCCAGAGCAGCTCTGCCAATGCCTTGAAAACCTAATTCCTGATCCTGTGCCCTTGCCTGGGCAGGTTTCCCTGTGTTGTCTCCACCAGTGCCCTGCAGCCCTCTGTTTGCATCACCTCTCCCTCCCTCTCGCCCCCTGCTCCTCCTCCCAGAGCCCCCGGACTCGCAGCATCGTTCAGCAGCCTCCAATTCCCTCCTCCGTCCCTCTCTGCAGTCCTGGCAGAAAGCGTTCACCCCTCACCGCTCCTGTTTTGTGCCTCAACTTCTAAGGAAAAGGCACTTCAGTGATAATTTCCCACTTGTGATAAGTTAAGTGCATCGCTTCCTTTGGAATGCATTTTCAGTGCAGTTAAGCTCAGCAGTGCCTTGCCTCCGTGCGCAGTTAAACGCGCTCCTTTGCAGCCCGTTGGGGTGGATGGCATCGCTTTATTCCAGGGCCATTAGTGTCACTTGGCAAAGCAGAACCGGGATTTATTCCGGGGCACGGCTCGTAATTGGGCGAGTTCAGCGCCGTTCAGGCAGTGCAGCCTGCAGGAGCAGAGCAGGAGCTGGAGCTGCCAGGGGGGACTGAAGGATGGGGAGTTGGGGTGACTTGAGTGGCTCAGCCCGGACTTGTGGGTCGTAAAGAGCATTTTTTCTAGAGAGAAGTGCAGAGCAAGGAGAGAGATCCCTGTTCTTTTGGAGGCAGAGAGAGAGAAAGCAACTTCTCTGCACCTCCTCAGATGAGGAGACCTTGTTTGCTAGGGTTTGCACTGCTTCCTTATGTTTGAGGGGAGAGGATGAGATCATCAGGGAGTTATTTTCTTCTTGTGGCATTTTCCACACCTCTTTTTGAAGCTGCCAGATCTTGGTCCTGGACTGGGCTGATGGAGTGAGGATCCTTCTGTAGGCAACCCTGGAAGACTGCCAGGGGAGGGGTGGCTTTGCCTGCTGGCATCCAGGAGCCTCCTGTTCATTACTTGGGCTTGGGGAATGTGAAAAAGGAGAAAACCCTGAGGAATAACTGTCCCACAGCTCAGCCCAGGATCCCTCCTATGGGTTCCCTGGTGGTACCCTGTCGGGGTCTCTGCTGCTCAGAGTGACCCCAAGAAAGGTTAGAAAGTCTCTTTTCCCAGCCTGGGGCTTGAAGGAGGAGTCAGAGCTCTTAATTTCTCTGTCTCAAGGTTGTTTATTGTTTCTTATCTATAAAAAATTTTCTCCTGCCCTGCCGAGGTCAGCTCAGCAAGACAGTCCAGGCATTCTGCCTGCCCCTGGGGTGGTGTTATGTCTTTATACTAAAAACTACCTGTACAATGTTTACAATTACTTCCCAATACCCATCACCTATGTTAGACACTGAGCTTCTACTCTAAACCAATCCAAAAGTGCCACCATCACAGCAGAAGATGGAGGCCAAGAAGAAGAAGGAGAAAGGCTGGGCACACCCAGTACCCTCCATCTTGCCCTCTGAACCCCCATACCAAAAACCCCAAAATCTACTTTTTGACCCTGTGATAACTTCACTATTATTCTACCTAAACTGTTGTGGCTTGCTGATCTTCATCTAAGGTTGGTAATTTGCTCCACAGGTCATAATCAAACCCACAGGTGTTTTGGGCTGTGTGCCAGGGTCTCTGAGACCCCTGGCAGGGGTCTTGGCTGCTCAGGACAACCAGAGGGATGTCCTGGGTCCTGACAGTACCCATGTCATTTGTGTCCCCACACAGCTGCCCACAGGCATTTTGGTGCTGGTGTCACCCTGTGCCCAGTGCCATTAGCACTTCTGGAGGGCAGCCAGGCAGATGGGCCAGGAACACGCTCCAGGGGTGCCCCAGGGAGCCTGCCCCACCCGGGCTTAGGGACTTCCTGCCATGCCTGCTGCCCTCATTGATGTTTTGTGGCACGATCAGAGATGCTGAGATGGAAGATGCTATAGATGTGCAGAGCCCTGTTGTTAGCAGAGACAATAGGAGGATAAATAGAAAGGCTGGATGAGCCGAGCACGGGACTTGGAAAGGTGCTGGTGCATTGCTGCATTGCAGAGAGATAAAGACTTTTCCAGACAAGCCATCCCTGCCGGCTGCATCGTGATCTGCCCACTCTGCAGCAGCCCTGGGGCCAGCACTGGGCTCTCCCAGCACTGCAGGATGCACACAGAGGTGCTCACACAACCCCAGCACTGCAGGATGCACACAGAGGTGCTCACACAATCTGAGCACTGCAGGATTCACTCAGAGGTGCTCTCAGAGCCCCAGCACTGCAGGATACACTCAGAGGTGCTCTCAGAATCCCAGCACTGCAGGATGCACACAGAGGTGCTCTCAGAACCCCAGCACTCCAGGATGCACACAGAGGTGCTCAGAGAATCCCAGCACTGCAGGATGCACACAGAGGTGCTCACACAACCCCAGCACTGCAGGTTGCACACAGAGGTGCTCACACAATCCCAGCACTGCAGGATGCACACAGAGGTGCTCACAGAATCCCAGCACTGCAGGATGCACACAGAGGTGCTCACACAACCCCAGCACTGCAGGGTGCACACAGAGGTGCTCACACAACCCCAGCACTGCAGGATGCACACAGAGGTGCTCACACAACCCCAGCACTGCAGGGTGCACACAGAGGTGCTCACACAACCCCAGCACTGCAGGGTGCACACAGAGGTGCTCTCAGAGCCCAGCACTGCAGGATGCACACAGAGGTGCTCACACAATCTGAGCACTGCAGGGTGCACACAGAGGTGCTCACACAATCTGAGCACTGCAGGATGCACACAGAGGTGCTCACACAACCCCAGCACTGCAGGATGCACACAGAGGTGCTCACACAATCCCAGCACTGCAGGATGCACACAGAGGTGCTCACACAACCCCAGCACTGCAGGATGCACACAGAGGTGCTCACACAATCCCAGCACTGCAGGGTGCACACAGAGGTGCTCAGAGAACCCCAGCACTGCAGGGTGCACACAGAGGTGCTCACACAACCCCAGCACTGCAGGATGCACACAGAGGTGCTCACACAACCCCAGCACTGCAGGATGCACACAGAGGTGCTCACACAATCCCAGCACTGCAGGATGCACACAGAGGTGCTCACAGAACCCCAGCACTGCAGGATGCACACAGAGGTGCTCACAGAACCCCAGCACTGCAGGATGCACACAGAGGTGCTCACAGAACCCCAGCACTGCAGGATGCACACAGAGGTGCTCACACAACCCCAGCTCTGCAGGGTGCACACAGAGGTGCTCACACAACCCCAGCACTGCAGGATGCACACAGAGGTGCTCAGAGAATCCCAGCACTGCAGGATGCACACAGAGGTGCTCAGAGAATCCCAGAACGGCAGGATGCACACAGAGGTGCTCACAGAATCCCAGCACTGCAGGGTGCACACAGAGATGCTCTCAGAATCCCAGCACTGCAGGGTGCACACAGAGGTGCTCACCCAATCCCAGCACTGCAGGATGCACACAGAGATGCTCTCAGAATCCCAGCACTGCAGGATGCACACAGAGGTGCTCACAGAATCCCAGCACTGCAGGATGCACACAGAGGTGCTCACACAACCCCAGCACTGCAGGTTGCACACAGAGGTGCTCACACAATCCCAGCACTGCAGGATGCACACAGAGGTGCTCACACAACCCCAGCACTGCAGGGTGCACACAGAGGTGCTCACACAACCCCAGCACTGCAGGATGCACACAGAGATGCTCTCAGAATCCCAGCACTGCAGGGTGCACACAGAGGTGCTCACACAATCTGAGCACTGCAGGATGCACACAGAGGTGCTCACACAATCCCAGCACTGCAGGATGCACACAGAGGTGCTCACACAATCCCAGCACTGCAGGGTGCACACAGAGGTGCTCACACAACCCCAGCACTGCAGGATGCACACAGAGGTGCTCACACAACCCCAGCACTGCAGGATGCACACAGAGGTGCTCACACAATCCCAGCACTGCAGGGTGCACACAGAGGTGCTCACACAACCTGAGCACTGCAGGATGCACACAGAGATGCTCTCAGAATCCCAGCACTGCAGGATGTACACAGAGATGCTCTCAGAATCCCAGCACTGCAGGATGCACACAGAGATGCTCTCAGAATCCCAGCACTGCAGGGTGCACACAGAGGTGCTCACACAATCTGAGCACTGCAGGATACACTCAGAGGTGCTCACAGAATCCGTGCCTCTCTCCACCCTGCCTGATGCTCAGTCAGCAGGAGCTCCAGCTCTTTTTGCAGCTCTTCTTCCCTTCCCAGTCCGGTTTCCTCCTGTTTCCTTGGCATGTGCCAATAGCCATGTCTAAGGCAGCACACTGGGAGTTGTTTGCAGCTCTGCAAATCCCGGGCAGTGAACCAAGGCGGATCTTTTTGAGCCCAGTATTATTATTAATGTAATTAGTGTGAATCATTTGCATGTATAAACTTTCAATTGAGGAGATCAGGTACTTTATAAACATGAGTTAACTCACACTCCCTGGCAAGGAGGTGCCAGATATCTTTAAAGCCTTGCAGAAGGCAGGAACAAAGGGCAGGAACTTGCATGGTCCAGTGGGAAATGCAGGACCTCACAGTCCAGGGCCCTGACTCCCTCTGCAACAACCAACATGGAGCTGTCTGGGCAGGGAAGAGAGGGGGAAGCACAAAGGGGTTTTATTTTCCACTTCTGAGCATTCCTTTTGACCAGCTCAGTGTTGATTTGATGAGGCACTGGGGTGGCAGCTGATCCAAGGGTACCTCCTCACCCTGCAGCCTTTGGAGAGGCTCTGGCTGCTGCAGGGGGGACGGGAGGAAGGCACCGGCCCCAGCAGGGACCCCCCTTTCCTGCCAGACCCCACTGCTGAGTTAATCACTGGGTCGGCTCCTACCTGACAGGAGCCAGGCTGCCCATGCAGGGAGGAGCACTGTGAGCCACTCTGTGCTGTGAAAACCTCCTCGGGCTGTGTCTTTGGTGGTGTCACATCAGTGGGAGCCCCAGGGATGCCCTCCAGCCAAACTCACAGTGAGGGCGAGGATGACTGGGCTGGTCCTGGGGAGCAGGTGAGGACAGGAATGCCAAGAGCCTGATCACAGCCACTCACCCCAGCAGGGCTGAGCCTCCAGCCCCCGTTAGTGTCCCTGACTGAGCACTGGGGGCTTTCAGCAGTACCAAACCTACAGGCATTTTAATCCAGCAGTCCACTGTGAATGTCTACTGCTCCTTGCCTGTGACTAACACATCCAACCTCGCCATCCGAGCTCCATGGCCTGAGCTGGGTGTCCCTGCTCCAGCAGAATGGGATTATTGCTGGGGGAGCACACGCTGTTCCCCACGTGTGTGGGTGCTCTCAGTGTGTGCTGTGTGGGCTTGGTGTGCAGGGCAGCACTGGCCAGCCCTGTGGATGTGAGCAGACGGTGCTGCAGGGAGGGTGTGTGAGCAAACACAGGCTGGGTGTGCACAGAAAGGGAGCAGATGCTGTAAATCCTGCTGGAGAAGGGCTGGACTGGGAGGAATTGCTGGTGCGTGACTTAGCCCAATGCAGCAGAGAGAGCGAAACCAGACTGGGTTGTAACAATGAGAGATTTGGCTCGATATTTATTAGTTAAAAAGCTTCCAGACCATGTTCTTTGTGATAGCCACACCTCAGGCTGTCCATGGCATGGGCATGCCAGCCTTACAGGATTGTGGGCAGTGCCTGTCCTAAAGGAGCATGGCACAATCTGGCCCCAGCTTTCCCTTTGCCCAGGAATTGATGGCCAAAATTCTCTCCTAAACATCATAGGAAAGTCTGTGAGACTGTGCCTGACTGGGATTGAGTTGTTCACAGCCCGGCCTTTAATTAATCCTAATAAATAACAATAAAATGTGATAATCACAGAAATAAATCTGAAGATGTGGAGCTCTGCCTCGGGCGGCGGGCTGGTTTAGTTGATCATTTATAGCTTGGCTGATGGTGCAGAGGCTGGAAGGTGATGGCTGGGATATGAGAAGCTGGGGACAAGGCAGGCCCAGAGCATCCTGTCATCTTACCCAGCCTCAGTGGGAGGATTTGCACTCAATTTTAAGATAAACCCCAAATTTATTCCTGATCTCCAGCTTGGTTTAGCCCATAGCAGACAAAACATTGCTGGTGTGGGATTGATTAAAAATCTGTAATTGTGTGGGAATGGCTGGGTTAGACTGGGAAGAATATGAAAAGATATCTGGGGATGCTTGATGGTGGGTGTGGCACTTGGGGACATGGTTTAGGGGTGGGCTTGGCAGTGCTGGGTTAATGCTTGGACTCAATGGTTAAAGGTTCTTTCCAACCTAAAGATTTCGGGTCAGTGCCATTGTGAAATTCCATCAAGTGGCCAGGATTTAGGAAGGTGGTTTTCTCTAGGGTGGGCATGCCATGAAAATTAGGGGGTGATGGAAGGAGAATTGAGCCTGGGGAGGGTCAGTTTGGTCACAGCCCAGGCTGGGCCTCCACATTTCATGGGGTGAGCCAGGCTTAGCCCTGTTCTGCCTCCCCATGATGGAGCTTGTACCTTGATAATTGCAATGAAAGCAGCAATCAGGTTGGTAATTTTGCTGAGCTCTTTTCAGTTCTAATTAACATTATTCATTTCTTGTGTGTCCTGCTGGGTTGAGACAATCTGTGCTCTCCAGCCCAGCCCTCTGGAACACCAGCAATCTGCATAAGAGGCAACAAAAAAAGTGTTGTGTGCCAATTACTACACTTCAGTAATTAAAAACCTCCTTCCCCCCACTGCCTGCCCACCTCCTCTCATGTCATTTTTTTGTGTGCAAACTCGAGAAAGCAAAGAGAGAAATTCAGGAGGGCATGTCACTGCTGGTGTGTGCCATCTGTGTCTGCTCTGGAGTCGCAGGGAGGTGCTGGGGGCTGGACGCAGCATGGGTGGGATCAGTGGTCAGGGAACTCAACCTCAGCACCCTGCTGCTTGTTTATTCCTGGTACTTGTTTATGAGGCTGTTTTGTCCCCACTGATGGCTTTGTTGGCATTTTCAGCCCGGCTCATCTTTGTGCTCGCTGGCAGAGTCCTTGTGCTGCTGCTTTTCCTCTTCCAGTTTGTCTTTGAGCGCTGTCCCTACAGCCAGGTGGGCGGTTGGCTGCACCTGTGGGGCCCTGGGGATGCATGAGCTCAACCCTCAGGCTGTGGAAATGTTTGGGAATACCAGCTGGGGGAGAGTGGCCAGTCCCCTAACTTGATAGAACAGAGTGGATAACAAAGCCTGGAAATTTTGGCTGTGGGAGATGTTGACAGAGGTGGAAGGGGCAGCTCCACTCTGTATCCCTTTGCACCCACCACACGTCATTAATCGGGGAGTGCAGGGCAAGGGATGAGCAGGTGGGTTGGGACAGGTGGGGAGGATGGAGATTCACAGCTCTCACCTTTGCTCAGTGTGTTTGACTGTAAAATGCCCCAATTTGTGGTCATTTTGAGGCGCCCTCAGAGGCCTCAGGGAGCAGAGGGTCTGGTGCAGCATGAGGAGCTTCATCTCCCTACAAACCATCCCTTCCTGCCTCAGGGTGATGTAGCAGTGGTGAGTTAGGCAGTGTTCCCCTCTCCAGAGGAGAAACCCCAAGGCTTGGGGCTCTGGGTTTATTGGGAAGGAAACAACAGAGAGAGGCAGCAGTATCCAGAGCAGCATCATCTCCACCCTGTGCTGGCACACAGCAGTTTTTCATCTTCCTGGAGGAGAAGTCCTTGCTGTCTGAGCAGGAGTGGAACGAGGATTAAGGATCTTGAGAGAGAAAATTACCTCATCTGTGCTTAATTGTTTTTAGATCATCTTTTTGGAGGCAAGCACTGCTTTCCGGCACCCCAAGGGCCTCTCCCTCCCCTCCTTCCCTGGCACATCCTGGGGTGAGAGGGAAAGTGAGAGCTTCCAGCGAGGTGGAGGAGGCATCCCAGGGCTTTGCACTTTGCCAAGAGCAGGGTGGAAGGATGAGAGGCTGTGGGCTCGGCGGTGGCTTTGCTCTCCACCTGTGCCTGGAGCTTGGCTTGCTGGCCAAAGGCAAAGGCTTTCTGCTCTGCTGCCCGCCTGTGGGAGAGGAGGCTCCCCATCCCTGCACCGGGCTGCTGGAGACAGGAGCTGCTGGAGGAGGCAACGAGGAGCAGATGGAGGGGCTGGAAGAGCATCGGGTCGCTGTGATGAGCCTCGGCCACGGGGACCCCGACCTGTGCTTGTGCGAGGAGGAGGAGGAGCAGGAGGGGTTGGAGGGGCAGGAGGAGCTGGAGAGACAGGAGGGGCTGGAAGGGCAGGAGGAGCAGGAAGGGCTGGAGGGGCTGGAGAGACAGGAAGGGCTGGAGGAGCAGGAGGGGCAGCAGGGGCTGGAGGGGCTTGAGGAGCAGGAGGGGCTGGAAGGGCATGCAGGGCTGGAGGAGCAGGAGGGACTGGAAGGGTATGAGGGGCTGGAGGGGCTGGAGGAGCAGAAGGAGCAGGAGGGGCTGGAGAGGTTGCAGGAGCAGGACGGGCAGGAGGGGCTGCAAGAGCGGGAGGGGCAGGAGGAACAGGAGGGGCTGGAGAGACAGGAGGAGCAGGAGGGGCTGGAGGGGCATGAGGGGCTGGAGGAGCAGGAGGGGCAGAAGGGGCTGGAGGGGCATGAGGAGCAGGAGGGGCTGGAGAGGCTGGAGGGGCTGGAGGAGCAGAAGGAGCAGGAGGACCAGAGTGCTTGGGAGCAGCTCAGGAAGGAGCACAGCTGCCAATCCCTAAATAGCCCAATGCATCCAGAGGTCAAAGCACCTCTTTCCCTGGAGCCGTGCTGTGCTTCATTATATATATATTTTTATATATATATATGTCGGCTCAGGAGCTTTATGAGGCAGGGAAGAATACAAAGTAACAGCTTGAAGCTTGCCGATCCCAGGGACAGGGAAGCGTGTCTGGATGATAAGGAGAGATTGTGCCCGGGTGCTGTGAAGGGCGACAGCACTTATTTCACTGTTGCCTCATGCGTTACCTGAGCCCCGTTGCTTTTCAAAAGCACTTAAATGCCCATATGATAGAGGGAATGCTTGGATTGCACACTGTCTGGCTCCATTATTATCCAAGGATCTCCAAGCTGCTGCATTTCATAAAGGATACTGGCATGGAGGAGGAGAGGGGAAATATATATTTTTAGTTCAGCCTGCTTACAGTTTCTCAAGGTAACGTCTGCAGAGGGGATTGGGTGAGAAATTCAAGTCATGTCTGGTTTCTCATCACCCAGCCCTGGACACCCCTGTGTCTGCGCAGAACCACCACCACAGGAGCCTATTTCATGGTACCAGAGCCAAACACCAAATAACCACTTCATTTCATTCGTGCCCCATAGGTCTGAGCTACCAGCAGAGCTGAGATTTGGAGTTCAATAGACTAAACCCATCCTCTGGGAAGAAATCTCCAGTTTAATTCAACTTGTGCAACTAAACTCTCAGGCCTTTTACTCAAGTTGTAATGCAGCTGAGAGCAAGAGCCAAGTTCTTGGTGTTCAGCCCAGACTGAATCTATTGCTTTTTTTAATGTAGATCATAAAAATCTGCTCACATTTAATTTATTATTATCGTAATATCATTATGGAACAGTAGTAAAGTGGTTTAATTTATTGGCTGTTTTTCACACCAGGGAGGGAAGATGGAGCAGGAGCTGGGTACTGGCAGCTCAGGGGTGTCCTGTGCTGCAGACAACACGTTTCCTCTGTCACCCCCAACCCCCAAAATTTGTGTGTTGAGGCTGGGTGGGTTATTTTGGCTTCTCCTGTAATCACTGGGGCCAAAGAGGTTCCAAGAGGAGTCTGAATGAGATGGGATGACTTGTCCCCAGGTGGGTACCTTTGTGTTCCCTGGCATCAGTAATGGACACAGGAAGAGGAGTCTTCCATCACGGGTCATCAAGGTTGGAAAAGCCCCTAAAGTCAGTCCAACCATTCCCCTGTACTGCCAGGTCCTCCACAAATCCATGTCCCCAAGTGCCACATCTATGGGACTTCTAGATCCCTCCAGTGACTCCAGCACTGCCCTGGCCTTGAGCACCCTTTCAGTGAAGAAATATTCCCTAATATTCAATCTAAACCTTCCCTGGTACAACTTGAGGCCGTTTCCTCTTGTCCTATCGCTTGTTACCTTGCAGAAAATGTAAATCCCAAACCAAAGGGGGCTATAAGGAGCCCCAGTAAGGAGACAGCTCACCCAAAGGAAGGACAGATTCCCTAAAGTGTCCAGGACAAGTCCATGTGCCAGGATACACCCATCCTTGCCATTAGCTCCCCTGTCAGTGCAGTCTGGCACGTGGAGCCCATTAAGTCCCTTACATTCCTTGAAGTCACCCCGAGTGAGATGTCCCAGAGGCTGCTGGGCTCCCTCCCAGTGCCTCTGAAGTTAATTTGCATCCCAGCCACTGCACAAGTAATGAAGTAGTTTGGGGGAGAATATAAACAGTGGATCTTAGGCTGAGTGGTTTTATGCAGGGACATTATGCTCTGGAGCCAGCATCCAGCAAAGCGTGGCTAAATCCCGATGGCTCCGTAATCCCAAAATTTCTCAGACAGAAGCAGGGGTTTAGCTGGCTGTGGGGGCTGCAGGTTTCTGCTGTTTAGAGAACTTCTTGATGCTTCTCTTGTGGCAATAGGAGGATTCAAATCTGGCTTGGGGACATGGGGATGGAGGGTTACAGAGCTGGCAGAAACCTTTGGGAGGAGCAGGACTGATCCCAGCTAATGTTGACAGGAAAGTAATCTCCTTCAGGATCAAAATAATTTCTGGGTTTGCACTGTGTTGTCTCCAGGGGGAATTCAGGTGCTTACTGAGGCTGAATATAGAGGATTTCTGCCTCCAAAACATCCCTGGATAAGTGAAATGCTCAGCTCACAAGTGAGGGAGGAGCAGTGGAGCAGGTGATGGGTATGGAAGGAAAAGTTGACAGAGGGGACAAATGGTCAGATATTCAAGGTTTCTCTTTAGAGGTGTGTGTCAGAGCTGGCTTTCTCCAAAGATAAATTTTCCTTGCTCCTTTGTGAAGCAGCACAAGCTTTCCCAACGTCATTTTGCATCTTTTTGTGTGGCTGCAGGGATGTGAAGGTCTGCAGAGAGAATGACAGGTCATGGATTTGGGCAGGAAGTAACAACCTGCACCCCTAAAAAAAGTGTGGACTTGGGATGGAGGTTTGGACTCAGCTCTGTTTGTCTGGGAGTTTGTGAAAGAATAAATTGGAATGGAGGAGTGAAAATCTGGTACTGGGTGGCTCTGACTTCCCTGCATCTGAAAACTCTGTGAAGCTGTTGGTCAAATCTCTGGAGCTGCTGGTTTAGATGGATATTGGTGCCCTGAGCACTTCAGGAAAAGCACTGACCTTGTCCTCTTTGGACACTGAAAGCTCTTGGTTTCTGAAAGTGCTGCTGACAGCAAAGCTAAAAATAGTGCCAGGAGGACCAGGAGGGCTGGAAGGGAGGGAGGGAGAGCGCCCAGGAGCAGCGCACTGATGGGTCACCTCTCTGCCTCTCCCCAGGTGCTCCGTGGACAACCGGGTGACCCGGGTGGCCTGGCTGAACCGCAGCAGCATCCTCTATGCCGGCAATGACAAGTGGTGCTTGGACCCTCGGGTGGTGCTCCTGGCCAACACCAAAACCCAGTACAGCATCCAGATCCAGGATGTGGATGTGTATGATGAGGGCCCCTACACCTGCTCCGTGCAGACAGACAATCACCCCAAGACATCGCGCGTCCATCTCATCGTGCAAGGTAAGAAAAAGGAGTTTGTAGAGGGCTTGGGACTTTGCTTTCTGTTCCTTTTGCCTTGGTGTCTTCTTGTCCCATTGCTCCTATGTTGAGCATTTGACACAGCTTGGTGCAGAAGTAGAGGCTGATCCACAAGCTTGGATTGTCCCAAGCTGGGCAATGACTTTAACAGAATCAGAGAACTTGCTGAGTTGGAAGGGACCCACAAGGACCCACGAGGATGATGGAGTCCAGCTCCTGGCCCTGCACAGCACTATCCCCAAGAGTCACACCATGTCCCTGAGGGTATTCTCCAAATGCTCTTGAACTCTGTCAGGCTTGGTTTCTTGGTTTTATCCATCTTTGCTGACATAATCCCAGGGCTCTGATACAGGCTACAGACATATCCATCCTTGCCATTAGCTCCCCTGTCAGTGCAGTCTGGCACGTGGAGCCCATTAAGTCCCTTACTCCTGTGTTGAGCATTTGACACAGCTTGGTGCAGAAGTAGAGGCTGATCCACAAGCTTGGATTGTCCCAAGCTGGGCAATGACTTTCACAGAATCAGAGAACTTGCTGAGTTGGAAGGGACCCACAAGGACCCACGAGGATGATGGAGTCCAGCTCCTGGCCCTGCACAGCACTATCCCCAAGAGTCACACCATGTCCCTGAGGGTATTCTCCAAATGCTCTTGAACTCTGTCAGGCTTGGTTTTATCCATCTTTGCTGACATAATCCCAGGGCTCTGATACAGGCAGCTCTGCCTCCCAACACAGTCACTGGCAAACCCGCGGTGCTGTTTGTTGTTGTTGTTGTTGTTTGATGTTTTTTTGTTTTCCAAGCTGGAGGCAATGCTTGAAGTAAAACTTGTGTTGGGGGAAAAGAGAGAGCTGACAGATTTGTGTGCTTTGTGGGAGTGTGTGTATGCCTAGCAACAATATGTGTTTGTGTGTTGAAATTCCATACTTTTGGAGGAGGAAGAGGAGGAGAAAGACCAGCACAGGGTGCTGGAGCTCTTTTGGTGGCTAAGGGGATGCCTACCTGTGCTCTTCAGCAAGGGTGTGAGCACACACAACTTCTTGAGAGGGGACAGACAGGTGTGGCCACATGGGATGGTCAAGCAGATGGACATTCATGGAAGATTGATCCTGTGCCCATGTGGCAGGGCAAGGGCTGGACAAGGGGGAGCCTTGTGGAGGGACACACGGAGCCTGATGAGCTCTTAGCCTGGGGGAAGATTAATGGAAAATTCCTAATCCCTTGCTAGCAACCGTTTTTTTTTTCATGCTGCTTCTTCTGTGATTTGGCCAGGAGCCCTCTTAACATGACACACCAGCTTGAGTATTGGAATCTCGTCTCAGGCTAATTTTCGAATGCTGATGGGTGTATTGATTTGGAAACAAGCTGGGTTAAAAAGGCATTGGTCTTGTACACAGAGTCGGGTTGAGCTAATCCACCGTCGATATTCCAGGCCTGAGCGCTATTGACAGCCTAATGAATAGAAGTGGGGAAAAAACCCAGACTCAGGGCCTTTATTTTTCTTCTTCCCTCCCTTTTCATTTTCCTTTTCCTCTCCAAGCAATCAAGCTGACTAACCAGAGCCGGACTTTCTCCATCTCCATTAAGCACAGAGGGGAAGAGGATGCATTGCCAGCCCTGGTTCTGGCTGTTTATCTTGCAATCTCTTATTACCTGCCTGAATTTCTTAAGCCAAAGTCGATCACCAGCAAGTTCTGAAGTCGCTATCAGATGCTGGGGTGCTGCAGGACAATTTCTGTCTGTTCTCTTCTGATTCCCGTTTCCTGACCTAAATTTCCTGTATCACCAGACATCCAGACCCATCCCTCCCGTGTCTCGCTGTATCATTAGGAAGAGATATTTGGGTACTGCAGGAAAAGGTCAGAGCTTAACTCCTTGCAGCAGTTAAGTATGGGATGATTCAGTGATGGGCTCAGTCCTGTAATGTGCTGAAGATCCTCAGAAATTCCAGCTCTGGAGAGCAAGCCCCCTAATTTGAAAAGCTGTTCTTTGGCTCACCCAGCCCTTTCTCAGAGCAGGACATGAAAGTGAATTATCATGTCCAATTAAAGGGAAACCTGCCTTAATGACCTCGATGAAAATTGGGCTGTGGTGCCAGGATTAACTCTCCTGCCTTGGAAAATGGGCCCTATAAATATGTATTCTGGAATAATCCTGTCCAAAACAACGTTCAGCTTGTGGGAAATGGTGCTTATTCCCCCTCCTAGGAAAGCAGGGTTGCTCAGCACCAGATTTCAGGGACGTGCCAAGTTCAGCACACAGCCCTGGGACATTTTGCCCCTTCCTGCAGCTGGATAAGAAAGGAGGGGTGATTCAAGGAGGTGGGAAAGGGGATGTCTCCTTGTTAACAGGTTTAGCCAGGAAGAGGAAGGTGTGCATGCTGCTCTAAGCAGGTCCTGAGTTCCTGAGTTTCCCCCTGCTGCACCAGGAAAGGGCCTGGGGGCACGAGCACTCCGGCCTCTCAGGATGCAATTAAATCGTGCCCCGGGGCAGGCTGTGCTCTCCAAAGGGACTGGGTGCCCCGGGGCAAGGAGCTCTCCCCGTTCCAGCCAGGATTGCTCAGCCTGCTGCTCCCCAGGATGGGTGCATATCAGCCGTGCCTGCATCCCCCCTCCTCCCCAGGTTTAGGGGAAATCTCTGGGAAACAGCCATGGATGGAGGGCATCTGTGGTTTTGGCCAAGGGCTGCTGGAGGGGAGCAGAGCTGTGGGAGGGGGGAGAGCAAAACGCAGGAGAGGGGTAGGGGTGGGAGAAGGAGATTCCTTCAGGGTATGAGGGTCAGGAATGGTCCCCAAGGACACAATGAGGTAGAAACACCCAGAAATGAGGATGCCCACACTGCAGCAAGGGGTGAGCTGCACGTTTATTTCTAGGTTGGCTCTATTGGATGGCCAAGATCCCAAAATAGGTGGGGAAAAGGCACCTCAAGAGCTAATTTATCCCGTCCCCCTGCAACCAGGCAGAGACCTCGCTGCCAAGCACATGTGAAAGCTATTCTTGAAAATCTTTAACAAAGCAGGTTCTTCAGTCTCCCCAGACAATCTATTCTACTGCTTTGCTACCTTTTTAATTAGAAAATGTATAGCTAATATCTAACTTAAACCTTCTTTGTTGCAAATGGAGTGGAGTTTTTCTCAGCCTATTCCCAGTGGATGTGGGGAACAATTGATCAGTGTCCTCTGTAATAACCTTTTGCTTTTGGGAGGGTTGTTATCCTGGTGCCCCTTCGCTGCCTTCTTTCTGAAACCATCCAAGCTCTGTTTTTCCCCACTTTTCCTCATTGGCCAGGCTTTCAGAAACACTTGTCAGTCTTGAAATCCTGGTACAAAAGGGAAAAGGTGATTGCTGCTGATCCAGGAATAGCAGGTCGGTGCCTCTGTGCTAATGTGGGACAAATGAGCTCAGGAATGAGACAGCAGACCCTTGGCACTGAATGCACCAAAGTTCAGACCTGCTATTTTGGGGACTGCTCTAAATGGGGTCAGGCTGGTGGTGCCAAGCCGATGTCAGCCAACAGCAGAGCTGCCAAAGGCACAAGGAGGTTCTTAGCACCTGGATCTCTCCTGGGCAAAATGCACCCAGGTTACAGACAGAGCTAAAACGAGCAGCTCAGGGAGCATCCCTGTCATCTGCAGGTCTGGAAGGTGCTCCCACTCCTTCAGTGCTCATTCCTTCTTAGGAGGAGTTGCCATAAGACCAGACAAAGTGTTGGAACTCAGTGCATCCCTCTGGGTGTCCAGAGTTGCCAGGGCCCCTGCCAGGGGGCTCAGAGACCCTGGCACAGAGCCCAGAGCACCTGTGGGTTTGATTATGACCCGTGGGGCAAATTACCAGCTTTGTATGAGGACCTGAAAGCCACAGAAGTTTTAGTGTAATAATAAAATTATCACTAGATGAAAATGTAGATTTTGGGATTTTTAGAATAGGGGTTTTGGGGACAAGATGGAGGAACTTGGGCATGTCCAGCCTTTCTTCTTCTTCTCTACCTCCATCTTCTACTGTGATGCTGGCGCTTGGGGATTAGTTTAGAGTAGAAGCTCACTGTTTAACATAGGTGATGGGTATTGGGAAGTAATTGTAAATATTGTACACATAGTTTGTAGTATAAAAAGATGACACCACCCCGAGGGCGGTCAGAGTGCCTCTGTCTGTCCTGCTGGACAGACCTCGGCTGGACAGGAGGAAAATTTTATAGATAAGATACAATAAACAACTCTGAGACCGAGAACTGAAGAACTCCAACTCATTCTTTGAATGCATGGGCTGAAACAGAGACTGTTCTCGTGTCTCGGGGCTGCAATAATCAGCAAACTCCCCAGAACAAAGCAGCAAAAAGCAGCACTGCCTGTGTTTGCAGTGTCTGCCTTGGACCTTGGGGAGAGTGAGGTGTTTTTGGGAGTAAATGCCAAAGAAACAAAATCCAGGGAAGCCCCAGTTGCAATAGGCAAGCTGTGAACTTGGTGTGGGGCAGAAACCCAGAGTGAGAAGCAGGATTTAGGTCCCACTGACTTCAGAGGAGCAATCCTCTCCTCTCCTCTCCTCTCCTCTCCTCTCCTCTCCTCTCCTCTCCTCTCCTCTCCTCTCCTCTCCTCTCCTCTCCTCTCCTCTCCTCTCCTCTCCTCTCCTCTCCTCTCCTCTCCTCTCCTCTCCTCTCCTCTCCTCTCCTCTCCTCTCCTCTCCTCTCCTCTCCTCAGCAAGTCCTTCTTGCAGCAGCATCTCAGGCACAGCCTCCCCTTTCTCTCTGCAGGACATTTCAGCTATTTAAGCCGTTCTCTGGGTTCCTGGGTTTAAAGGAGAGAGGCGAGGTAGGAGGAGAAGGAGCTATCTGGAAAGCTGTTATTTGTATTGATAATAAGCCGTCTCCAATGCGTGCCTGCTAAACACTCCCACTGCCTTGTAAGATGCATTAAGGGAAGTTGGCCTTATCTCAGTGCAGGAAATGGACTTGGGGAAGGAGGCACGGAGCCTGCCAGAGTTTAATCTCACTTAGGCACACGAATTTGCATGATAGAAAATGGTGGAATTTTAGTGCTTAAAAAGAAAGAAAGAAGAAGAAAAAAAAAAGGCAAAAGCAGGCAACTGGGGGGATATTAGCGCTTTCCCTGCTTCTTTATCACTTTGCCTGGCCCTATCTGGCTTTTGCTGTTGTCACTGGAGAAACTAATCACCCCTCCCCTTTTGTTTGGTGTAAATGAGTTTTCCCCACTCCTTCCAGAGCCCGGGTTAATCTTCAAATCCCTGCCTTTGTCTGGGAGTTAATTACCTGCTCGGCAGAGTCGGGGGGCTGTGGACACAGGTGGCAGGGGGCAGAGGTGGCAGTGCTGGTGGCACCTGTCCCCGTGCAGGGAGCAGCACTGCCAAGGTCTGTGCCGGCGAGATAAAGCCTCCAGTGGGGCTGCAGTGCCCCAGCCGGCTTTGTTTCAACCATCAAACTCTGCCCAATTAATTTTCCTTTGATGCCACAAGCCCCTTTCACTCGTGGGACATCAAGGAGAACTTTTTGTTGCTGTTTTGCTGCCTGGGAAATGCCTTTGCTGGGAGGAAGGCTCAGTCCCTGTTGTCATCATCACCTTACTGGTGAGGCTGAGCCTGTGCCACCAATGCCTGCATTGCACATCCCTGGCTTGGGAGCAAGAAGGGAAAAGGGATTTGCCCAGACACTGCTCACGTTTGAAGCCATGGGCTGGAGTTTCACACTGGGTAGGATGCTCCCCCTGCTTTTGGCATGGATTTACTGGGGTGTCCACACATTTCCCACCGTGGGAGCAGCTATTCCCTCTAGAAGCAAAGGCAGGTTTAGGTAGTAACTCCTAAAAGGCATGGGGGAGCTAGGAGAGCCTCCCAAAGCAGTGGAGGGGAGGAAACCAGCGGCAGGAAATGGAAATCCTCCCTCACTTCGCCTGTGCTCTCGGCTCCTTTGACTGATGTGCTCCTTCCCCGGCTCTCTTTTGTTGCTAATCACCGTCCCTCTGTCAAAGCATCCTTGCCTTTTGTATCAGGGCTGTTGTGGAGGACTGAAGGTCTCCCACACGCTCTCACGCACTGGCCTAGTTTTTGGCTCTTTATCCTCGTTTTGCTCTGCCCTCGGGGAGCATCTCTGCAGGTCCCACATCCATTACTGCCCCCGGATCTCTCCATCTCCCTCACACCCTCGGATCACAGCCCTTGCTTCTCTGGGGTGTGCTTGTCCATGTTCCCCTGTGGAGTGGCCTCGTACCAGGCCAGGCTCCCTCCAGCCTCCCCAAAGTCACTTGACCTCTTTGCAAATCAGTTTAACATCTGTGAGGCAGAGATAATAATTGTCACCTACTTCACAGGGGGGTTGATGAGGATTAATTCATTAATGTCGACAGAGGTCTTTGAAGATGGAACGCTCTATCTGAGAGCTAAACGTTATTATTAATTAGCAATTATATCGTGGGGTGGGAGCAGGGAGGGAAAAGAGACTCCAGAGTCTGTACTGTGGAAGAGTTTGCCCTGGGCTCACTTTCTGCCCTTGCTGCAGCTTCAGGCTGCCCCAGTTTCATGTCCCTGCTGCTGCTGGAGGGAGCCAGGCATGCTGCATCCCACTGGGGGTGTGTCCCACCATGCTGCTCCTTCCTGAAGCTTGTGGATGAGCCTGCTGGTGTAAAGAGAGGGAGGGATGGAGGGGTGAACAGTGCTTGAGTGAGTTCACATTGTTACAAGGAGGGTAACTTGGTAATAGGGAGTTTGGGATGAAGGGATGTCATAGAATCCCAGAGTGGTTTGGGTAGGAGGCGACCTTAAAGACCCCTGGTTTCATCCCCTGCCATGGGCAGGGACACCTGCCACTACCCCAGGGTGCCCCAAGCCCTGTCCAACCTCACCTTGGACACTTCCAGGGATGGGGCAGCCACAGCTTCTCTGGTTAACCTTGGCCAGGACCCCACCACCCTCATTTTAAAAAATGTCTTCCTTATATCTACTCTACATAAAACTTTTTCAATTTCGAGCCATTCCCCTCCAGGCTTGCCTGGCACCCCAGTGATGAAATGGGGCCAGGCACTGCCAGAGTCATGGGAGGATGTATCCTGTTCCCAAGGACAAATAATTGGCAGGAGACTGGAGCAGAGGAGAAGGAAGATCCAGTGATTCACAGGACACACAGACCAGTTTAATTTCCTTCCTGCTTTTCTTTCTCACATACACCCAGGCTGTGGCTGATTCCTGTTTGTGTCCCCAGTGAAGCGCTAATGCCGTCGTCCTGTTTGTCACTGGGCTCCTGACAGAGTTCTTTGTGGTCCCCTCCAGATGTCCCATGCCTCAGTGCTGGGGGCATTCCCACCTCTGGCATCCCCGTGGCTCCACTGTTTCCATCCTCCCTGGCTCAGCTGTGTGGGCTGCTGTGGCAGCGAGGAGAGCTCCGTGGAACTCTCTCTGCTACTCCCTCAGAGCTGCGGAGGTCACCCTCGCTTCACCCCTCTTCTAGAAAACAAGAGCCTGCTCCTCTTTGAGCCTTTCTGAGCACGCGAGCTCCCAGCAGCCCCGTTCACCCAACCTCTCCAAAGGCTTTCAGGAAGAGGTCACCTGCCTCACCCAGAGCCATTCAAGAGTGACTCTGCTAATCCCTTCTGCGGAGCGGGTGAATCCGGGAGGCCAGCGGCGCCAGCAGCTCTCCAGGCAGGGAGGACTGCTGGTGGGGAAGATGAAACAGGAAAGCCTTATCAATATGATTGTCTGGCAAAAGATTTTGAGAATATAGAAATTATAAGTGAGATTAAAGTGAAAGGAAGCTTTTAGATACCTTAGTAACTGAACAACTGGAAAACAATGGCATGGCTGGCTGAAAGTAATCCCCTTTTGAAACAATACCCTCTGCTTGCAGACAGCTCCAAGGGGCAGAGCGGACCCTACAGCTTGGCAGAAGGGGCCCAAAGAGGAGTTTTTAGGGTTTAAAATGTAGCACAGTATGGTAATGTAATGATTCTTATAGGCTGTATGTAAATGCTATAGGATTTGTATCTTGTACTAGATTGGTTACTGAGAATCAGAATATTAAACACAGAAGAAGATTTATGGTATTGTGACGGGAACCTCGTTCTAGTATGCTCTTGCTCTCTTGCCCTTTTACTCTCTCACCCTCTCATCCTCTCTCTCCCCTCTCTTCTCTCAGTCCTGCTCTGAGCTGTGCCTGGCAGCTCCCAGCAGGGCCCTGCACCCAGGCCCTTTGCAATAAACCCCAAGTTCCAGCCCTGGCTGCAGAGATCTCTCATCTCCGTCCATCCCAACCATCCTACCCCCTGACGCTCCTACAGACTGCAGCTGTGTGTGCCTCTCCAGATGTGCAGCACGTCCCCTTCCTTCCCCATGGATTTACCAGCCAAAGGGGTGGCACAGCAGCACCCAGGATGTGTGTAGGGTACTCCCACTGCCGCGTGTGGTTTCCAGAGGAGCTCTGTGATAAAGCCGGTGGGGGTTTAATGAGGTCACTGCAGTTTAATGTTACTGCAGTAATCTCTTTTGTTTTACTACATTAAAATATTTGTGGTGGAACGGTTGGACCACTGTAATGTGATATCGCTACCTTGATGTTATTGTTGCCATGGCGACACTAATGGCAGCTCAATAACATTATTGCAATTTAATCTTACGACAATAAAATTAAGGGTAGAACAGTGAGACCCCGGCTCTGTAATGTTACTACAGTAACAGCGTTGTTATCGTAGCCGCGGGAGCGGAGTCAGCCCGCTCTAGTGTAACGCCAGTGCCGGCGCTTTGTTGTTACTACAGGAGCACGGAGCATCCGTGAAAATCACAGCAGGGGATGAATGGGAGGAGATGTCACCGGTGCGCCGGTGCTACTGCTACCCTGGGGCTGTCAACATGGGGAGGTCATGCTGTAATCCCATCATTTATTCATCTAATTCCTCAATTGTGGTGTTTTTATCGGGGTCTGTCCTCTTCTCTCTCCGTTGCTGGAGCTCTTTGGAGCGGGTCTGTTGTTTTAGCGGCAGTAACTCTGCAGGGAAGGATTTAAAGCACTGCCTCCATCTAGTTCCAGATCCTTCTGCCTGGCGTTTTATAGCATGTGGCTGTTATGGAGTGATAACGTTTTATATTTATATGTCATCTTTCAATGTGAAGGATCCTAGCACAAGCTACAAATTACTGCCGTGCTGCAGGGCCAGGCAGACAACCCGGCACACACAGTGTGCCAGAGGAGGGGTTTCATCCAAGGGCACTGATTCCTGTGCAAGTGAGAGTCTCCTTTGCCTGGAGGATTTATCCAGAGTCCCCAGACTTTGTGAGGTGGGGCACAGATCTTTGTGCACCCTAAGCCAGGTACCCCAAAAAGCATCTGCCATCGCTGGCAGGGGTATGGGCAAAATTCCTCCTTTCCTGGCTGGCAGCATTGTATCAGGGCTGGAAAGGCAATGGGGGGACAAGGCGCAGGTGACAGCTCTGTGCCATGCAGGGGCTCGCTGCAGTTTTCTCCGTCCTCCAGGGGAGGGAGGCAGAGCTGCTGATCTGTCCCGAGCATCGCAGAGCTCCCCTCGTCCTGCCCAGACCCAGCGCTCCTGGGGATGCACACTTGCCATGCCCAGGGCTGTGTGCTTTTAGCTGAGGGATGTGCCCACGGATTTATGCTTGTCATGCCCAGGGATGCACACTTTCTGTGTCCAGTGATTCATGATTGTTTTGCCCAGCTCTTGCTGTGTCCAGAGATGTGCACTTTTTGCCAAGAGATAGAGGTTTGTTGTGCCCAGGGATGCAGGTTTGCCATGGTCAGGGATGCACTCCTGCCATGCCCAGAGATGTAGGTTTGCCATTCCCAGGGATGTGTGGTTTGTGCCCAGGGATGCAGGTTTGCTTTGCCCAGGGATGTGTGATTTGTGCCCAGGGATGCAGGTTTGCCATTCCCAGAGATGTGTGATTTATGCCCAGGGATGCAGGTTTGCCATGCCCAGGGATGTGTGATTTGTGCCCAGGGATGCAGGTTTATGCTCAGGGATGCAGGTTTGCCATTCCCAGAGATGTGTGGTTTGTGCCCAGGGATGCAGATTTGCCATGCCCAGGGATGTGTGGTTTGTGCCCAGGGATGTGTGGTTTATGCCCAGGGATGCAGGTTTGCCATTCCCAGAGATGCAGGTTTGCCATTCCCAGGGATGTGTGATTTGTGCCCAGGGACGCAGGTTTGCCATTCTCAGGGATGTGTAGTTTGTGCCCAGGGATGCAGGTTTGCCATTCCCAGGGATGTGTGGTTTATGCCCAGGGACGCAGGTTTGCCATTCCCAGGGATGCAGGTTTGCCATTCCCAGGGATGTGTGGTTTGTGCCCAGGGATGCAGGTTTGCCATTCCCAGGGATGCACTCCTGCCATGCCCAGGATGTGTGCTTGCCATGCTCAGGGATGCACATTTGCTGTGCCACCCCACCTGCCAGCCATGCTTAGTGCCCCAATTGCCCACTTGCCCACCTGAACTACACACCTCCTCTCCTGCTCAGCAGGCAGGAGTTTTCCCTCTGCTTTTAGCCCCTGTGCTCTCTCCCAGCTTCTCAGATCTCCATCCCCAGACAGCTCTTTGGCACCTGAACCTGGGGGTGTTGCTGCCTGCCCATGTTCCTCCAGCCCAGCCCCAGTCTGGGCCTGCTCAGGGCAGCAGCTGCTCCACTCCCCTTGTGCTTCAGCATTTGATCTCTCTCCATGAGTGTTTGGATTCTGACCACGGCAATAATTCCTTCTTTGTCCTTTAATAAAAGACCCGTGAGCTCCCCTTGACACCGGAGCTGGAATCGCTGGGACCTGGGGCGTCCTGTGTGCCAGCTCTTTGTGGCAATCTGGTTCCACATCCATCCTGCCAACCCCGCTCCTCTGGGGGTTACGTGTTTGAAAACATGAGCAGCAGCTCATCTCCCATTCACTGTTTTTCTCCATCATTTGCTTTATTAAATATTGATTTTCTGTTGCATTATTAAAACTTAAGTCCTGAGCATAAATTCAGAGTTGATACTTTAATCTGGCTCTTCTTTTTGGCCTTTAAAACTGGTTTTTCTGGCCAGTCTCTCTGGAGGCGAGTCCAGAAACAAAAACCTGTTGCAGAGGCTTGGGGAGTCAGAGGATGAAGCAAAGGGCTCTTCCCAAGGGATTTTTGTCTGTTTGGTGTGGTCTTTGCCATGAAGGTGGCATCCATGGGGATCCTGGCCTGCAATCCTGCACAGACCTTGAGTGAAAGGAGGTTGGGGAGGAATCAGCCAAGTTTTTTCAGGGGATTTTGTACATTACTGGCAACCGGAAGGATATAGCCCTCTCTTTTTTTGGTAGCACAGAGAAATTGCAATCTGGAATGGGAATTTAGCCTGGAGCCACTGCGTGGGCAGTGTGGCAGTGAGGCATCCAGCCTTCCACGTGCCTGGCTCTGCTCCCTAGGGTTTGCTGCCTTGCTTTGCCAAAATTGCCCTGCTTGGGAGCGGGCCTCTGCTGAGGACAGGAGCCACAGATGGCAATGCCTTGTCCTAAATGCATTCCCAGCTCCTGAGTGGTGCTGCACAAATCTGTGTTATTTTACCCTACAAATCCTCAGCAAGAAACAATAAATGTCCTTGGCCAAAGCTGCAGGCAAAGCCAGATGAACGTGCATGGTAGAAAGCCACCAGCAAGGCAGGGGCAGTGCAAGTGGCCACCAGCACATCCTTGATGGCCACGGTGGGTAGCTCTGACCCCCAGTGAGATCCCTGCTCTCCTCCCATTCCCTATCAGAGAGCTGCACTCTGCCAGCTGCTGCCAAACCCCATGCTGCCAGCAACCAGGTGTCTGAACATACTTCCAGAGCCAAGAGAGCTCCTCAGCCAAAAGGGAGGAGGGGAAAGCAGTGTGGCAGCACCGGCAGGTTCAGGAGGATAAAAAAAAAAAAAAAATTCAAAAAAAAAATTAAGAAAATGAGAGAAGAAAAAAGGCAGAGGGAGGTTTGCAAATGGCTTTTGGATCCCCCATCCAAACGGGGCATGGAACCTGTGCCTGGCAGCTGCTGTGCTGAGCAGTGATTTAAAAGCAGACTCCCAGCAGCAGGGAAAGAGGCAGAGGGGGAAGCAGATGTGAACACAATGCTGGAGATAAAGGAGAGGCCAAGGCAACAGCTGCCAAAAAGCTGCCAGGCCCTGCCACCTCTGAGGGCTAGAGAACCTCCAGCAAATATCTCCAGGCTTGAGGACAGGCTGGAGGGAGGTCACTGGGACCATAAAGGGGGAAACTGGGTGGAAAATGTGGGGTTTTTCACACTGTTCTTGCTTGGGTTTTGAAGGAGACGGGGGAAATGGGAAGGATGAGCTGCATTGAAACCTGGGGAGAGATGTGATTTTGTTTTCTTTCTGTTCTGGTGATGCAATGGAGAAGAAAGAGATTTAGAAAGACAAGGAGAAGCAGGAAGTGTAAAACAAAAAGGCAAGGATCTTTGTAAAAGATGTGGAAATGTGGTTGTTCAAATAAGATATTGAAATGTGGTCTTGATTTTTTTGGTCTTGATGGGTTTTCCATGCCTGCTGTGAGACAGCAGTGAAAGCCCTTTGTCCTCCAGAAAGGAGGTGAATTTGTGCCTTAGTCTGTGACTGGATCCCTGGAAGGGATCAGCATGGCCCCACTGCATGCAGGGGACAGGGTGAGGAGGTCTTCTTGTTTTAGGTAGATCCATATCCTCATATAGAAAGACTTGGGCCCTGTGAGGGTGCTGAGGCCCTGGCACAGGGTGCCCAGATGGCTGCCCCATCCCTGGAAGTGTCCAAGGCCAGGCTGGATGGGGCTTGGAGCCCCCTGGGATAGTGGCAGGTATCCCTGTCCATGGCGGGGGGTGGGAATGAGATGACCTTTAATGTTCCTTTCAACCCAAACCATTCTGGGATTCTGTGATTTTTCATTTCTGGCCTACTGGTCCCAATAGCAGAGATGCCCAAAAGATTTCAGCTGTCCTTTTTGGTAGCATCTTGTATCATTTCCTGGGTAGGATTTGGGATGAGGCCACAGACCCCGTGCTGGTTGCTGACCTGTGTGAGATAAGATGAACAGGTCTCAACCCACCCTCCTCTCTGCCCAAGTCTCCTGCCCACTGGGCCCCCACAGCCACCAGACTCCCCAGTTTGTGCCCCAGGCTCTGCTTGCCTGGCCCAGCATTGACACAAGGCATCAACAGAGATGTCTCCTCCATGGTTTGCTGTCCTTGTAATCCCTCCTCCCCGCAGCCAGCCCGAGAGCTTCAGCCTTTGATCCTCTTCCTCTTTTGCAAACACTTCTCCCTGCTTGTGAAATTAAATCTCTCTCACAGTGATTTCCTTCCCTATCTTTTCTTTTTGGCCGAGTCTGTCTGAAATACTCTCTTTTTTTTTTTGCTCCTTCAGCAGCAGGGCTATATAATTGATGGCCTCACCAAGCTTTCTGCACTGAACATTAAACCCTTCCTGCCTTGGCTCCGACCGGAGTTCATTACTTTCTGAAAAGCTCTGTTGTCTGTTTGTGCTCAGATGATTGTTGTTGTGGAGGGGAGGATGTCGTCGGCACAGAGAGAGGAGGAGGGGTTGGATTTGGCCAGGGCTGCTTTATAATCAAATCTCTCTCCCTTTAGCAAATTTTTGAGTGGAAAAGGTCTCTTTTAGTAAAATTGAAATATGGTACTCTCCTGAAGCAGAAGCACAAAGCTCAGGGTCTGAATTAGTGCAGCAAAGGATTGTCTGGCTCTGGGGCCAGTGGGAAAACGCTGCTTTGCAATATTCCCCTGCTCAGCACTGGGCAGGAAGGACCAGGGGCTGCTCCCATCATCTCAGGCTGATTTCCTGGGATAGGCATTTCCCAGGAACCTGCTGTGGTCATTCCTTCCAGGCTTCTGCATCCCAGGAGCTGCCCTGGGAAGGATGAGCCCCACACAGTCCCTCCAGCGCTGTGGTGTCCTCATCCTGGAGCTGGGGGTCACTCTATGTGTGTGTGTGTGTGTGTGTGTTTTTACATGATGCAAATCCTTTCTGCACATTTTGGCCTTTCCTGGCAAGACCAAGTGGTGCTTTCTGTGCTTTCCCCTGTGCCGACAACGCTCCTGGCTCCCCATCTACCTCCGTGGGCTTTCCGCGCTTAAAACACAGCAAGGCTGAGGTGATTACAAGGATTGGAGATGCAGTGACACTTCCCTGCCAACAAGTAATTGATTTATTAAAGACATTACAATACATTCATGGTTGAGCGTGAGAGTTTCCTTTGAACTGGCTCAGAAATCCGAGGGGATTGTGCCTGGTTGCGAGGGACTGCGGGCAGAATAAATCTGGGCTCCCCCATCGCCTCCCCCCCGCGCCGCCACAATTTCATTTCCCTTTGACTGGCGCGAGTAAATATCACAGCTCGACAACTCCAGTCCAGTGACTGGTGTGATCCAATTTAATAGCATTTAAAAATTCAAAGTGATTGTTAGCCAAATGGAAATGTAAGATTTCATACCCAGCCTGCCTTGGGGAGGAAAGGGAGAATTAGGGAGGGTGCGGGGGATGTAGACAAATGGACTAGATAAAAAATAATGGAAAGTAACTTAATTAAGAGGCTCGAGTCAAGTTAAAAACAGTAATGATTTTGAATCGGAGAACCACAGGTATTAAAAATGAAAGGGAAAGAGGAAAGAAAGGAAAGGAAAGTGTGGATAAAAAGCCTCCAAAATGATTAAATGGGAGGAAAAAGAGGCATAGGAAGAATGGGGTAAAAATAGTCCATCCATGTAAAGTAGGAGCACATGGGGAATAGATGGTGCTGGTGATGAGGCTGGGCATTAGGAAGACAAATAGGGAAATTAAGGATGCTCTGGCGGGGATAATTCCCTGTGGCTTTTCTGGCATTCTCGGAGGCACGAGTGTGGCCGAGAAGAAGGCTCGAGGGCTTTGTTTAGGAGGAACAGGAAATGAAGGAGCAGCCCTAATGGGAAAGGAGAACAGCCCCCGCGTTCTCCAGGCACATCAATATCCTTCCCTTGTGGGACCATCGCTCCCTGCTTTTCCTCTGCTTTTAGCTCTCTCAAATGTTGCTTGGCTGGGTTGAAATTGGCGATTGGAATTTTAATTGCCCCTCTATGTACAGGGATACACAGCTGTGTCTCGGTGGCCTGATGACTGATTCTTAACTGTGGAGCTCTCATTCTCTGCAGCCCAATGGAAATACCTGCCCTGGCAGCCACCCTCACTCTCCCTGTGCCTTTTTAATGTGGTTTTCCAAGCTTCACAGAGCCTGAGAGGCAGGTGCTGCAGAGCATTGATCTGAAGAGGCACTTCTGGCCCATTTGATCTTAGGGTCTCATTTCTCCATCCATGAAGTGGGAATAATAATAAAGCTCCCTTATCTCCCAGAGTTTGGACGATAGGGATAAACCACATTTGAAGGTTTGGGAAGGACAGTGAGCATCATCCCACAGACTCTGGATTGTTGGTATTTGCCCTCCTGCTTGTTTCTGGCACCTTTGGCCAAGCTTTAGGTTGGTCCCCTGGGCTTGGGGAAGCTGTGAGTTGGCCTAGAAATGTTCCTTGGGAGAGGATGAGGAACCAGTGATATTCCATGGGAGGGGTGAGGAAGGCTGGGAGGGGGCTCTTGGAGTCAAAGAAGGAGAGACTGAAAAAGCAGGGATGTAAAGAAATGACTAAGAGGAGTAAGGAATGGATCAGGGCATCTTTGGGAAGGTAGGCCTGCCTCTGTTGGAGTGATGGATGGGTCACAAAAGATGTGTTCCCATGGGGATAGGAGGAGTGGCAGCACATGGAGGCATGGATCACCTCACCTGGGGTTCATTTTGAACTGCTGGACCTTGCTGACCTCCCACTTTGCGAGCTTTGTTCTCCCACTTCACAAGCTCTGCTCTCCTACTCTGTTCTCCCAGACAAACAGTCTGGGCATAAGTAGCAGCCTCCAGACCACCTAATCAGACAATAATGGGGCTGTGCTCTCTGCCTGATCCATTAATTTTTAACTGGAGTCAAAGGCAAAGATGGGAAGAAGCCTAAGCAGAAGTAAAAGCCCTGTCTGGAGCACGAGGGCACCTGGAAGAGCTGGAGCTCAGGAAGGATGGGAGGAAAGTGGCTGTCTAGGAACAGGCAGTGCTGGCAGTGGAAGGATGTAAATAGATAAATGAGACAAAAAGGGCATGGATAGACTCAGAAGATCCAAATAAACTCAATCAAAACTTGAGACTTTCTCATGGTTTCCACATTAACACCACAAATCTCAGTGGTTTTTGAAGTAAAGGCACCGGGTCCAGCGAGGCATTTGGGGAAGCACAGCTCATCCTCCTGCGGGGGTGGGAGAGCCGTGTGCTCTGCCTGGGCACGGGCTGGCAGCTCCTCGAATTAGCTGAGTGTCAGGGTGGAAGTGCAATCACAAACACTTACTTTGTGCTCCAGCCCTGCGAGAGGGAGCACGAGAGCGAGAGCGCCGAGATAAGAACAAATATGCAAGAGCGTAATGTGTTTTTAATGGAAGGGAGATTTATTTCTCTCTGTGTCTTTTTAAGCCTCTAGATAGATCATAAAAAAACCCAGCCCAACCCACACACAACCTGTCTGCCTGAAATAGCCGAAATGTAATTTAAAGAGCATCATTTTAACTAATACTTCACTTCAGAGACACCTGCCCTATATTCATTGGAGATGCAGGCTGCATTAGAGCATCTGATTTATCTTTGGAAAGGATGTTTGAGCTCCTTTGTTCCTGTCAGGTCCTTTTTGAGGAGTGAAGTGGCACAGGGCAGTTTGGCGAGCTCAGCCCTTGGCGTGATGCCCGCTCTGCATGGACAGAGGAGACAGGGAGAGCCCCCCCTGCTCTCCAGCAGCAGAGTGGGGAGCAGGAGGGTGGGGCACGGCCACTCTGGCTGGTTGTGGGGAGGGGAGCTGGGGGTTTGTGCAGGATTTAGCAGGACAGCATGTGTCGATGGATCAGATGAACAATATCATGGATATTTGCTGTCCATAGGAGACTCCAGGTTGGCTGGGAAGGGTTGTTTGCAGGTACCTCTATTTGAGACACATGTCCTAAACTAGTTCTGTGCATCTGTCCCCATGGAGAAATGCCCCCCTGTCCAGTTTCTGTGGCCATAGGCTCTGGGTATCTCATAATTTCTTATGTTGTTGTCTTTTTCACGAGCCTGCAAGGATGAGAAATTCTTGTCATTATGTTGATGGAGAGATGAGACCAAACGAGACCAAGGGTTTTGCCAGGAGCACTCTGGCAGAGCCAGCATCCATCCATTTTTCTCTGCACTTATTGACCCACAGCAAGGATGCTTTTCTATGATTAAAAATAAAGGAAATTCCACAAATCATGCTTTTCTCCCAGAGTGGAGGAAAGGATCCCCTGCTGGCCTGCATCCCCCAGCTCCCAGGCTGGTCCTAATCATCTCCAAGCTGGGGTCACCTATGGAGGACAAGGGAGTGTAGGGATGAGTGTGAGGAAAGATGGGGAGAGGAGAGGAGAGCTGCTGTGAAATCCCTCACTCGCCCTTTCTGATCTGAAGTTCACTTGTAATATTTTCCCCAGCTCGGGTTGCTAATGCGTTTTGTTCTCCAGAGTGTGCGTGGCCCGGCTTCCCGCGCAGCCTTTAATTAGTTTCTGGATGATGACATCTCCGCCGAGAATCATCTCGTCGTGTCCCTCCGATCTTGGGGGGAGATAAAGGAATCTAATAAAGACATTCAGCATTTCGAGGTGATGGGTTTGACAAGCTTTGTATTAACCACAAGTCGTGTTCAAACTTTCTGGGGTGCTGTCAGCACGCTCTGGCTCGTCCCCACACAGGGATTTTCCCAAGGGTCTGATGGAGACTTCACTGGTACCCAGTGGGACAAGAGGAGCTGGGGACCCTGCATCCCCTGAGCAGGGTGTGACAGAGTCACTGTCACTTTGTTGGTCACCGTGGAGGCAGTTGTGAGAGAGGCTGTCGTGCCTTGAGCAGAGGTGTCAATAATGCTGGAAAAATGATGCAGGTGTCTTAAGGATTCGAGATCCTTCAATTTTCTGCCTTTCATGAGGCGTTGCTTGGCTTACAGGGGGAATCCCAGGTGGCTTGGGGTGCAAAAACTGGAAACTAGATCCGTGCAGCGTGTGTGGAGTTGAAAATGAGATCTGTCTAGACAGGGAGCTGAACTGCCAAACACTCCTTGTTTGTCTGCATTTCTTCATGGATAATAATGAAAAAAACTTTGCTTTTATATCTTTCTTCTTGTTTTCTTTTCACTCAGCATCATTAGACTCATTTTAAAGGAGGCAACGAAGTCCAGAGCAGTGCCACATCTTCCTTCTGGCATTGTAACATTAACACAGAACTCTCCCAAACCTGAGGGGGGGATTCTGCCTCCTCTTAAAGCTGCTCATTAACAGCCATACAAAGAAACTCTGAATTGATTCCCCACAGGTGTGGGGCTTGGTGTTAGGTGTTTTCTTCATTATTTTTGCTAGGAAAAATGATGCAGATCCCTTCAAAGTCTTGAAAACAGGGGAGTGAATCTAGTGAGGCAGCATCCTGACTCCTGAGGGAGCTGCTCTTGATCCAGGCTCGTGACCTGGACCCATCCAGAAATCAGGGGAAAATCCTTGTGCTCGAGCCCCGACTCTCCTATTGTGCCACGTTTATTGTGGTGTATCCCTTGTTGACTGCAGTAGTAGTGCTGATTTATGCTGTCGTAAGTGGAATCAGATTGGGCTCCCTTTTGGCACTTAGCTATAAAGTTTGTCTGCAGAAACCCTGCTGTTTATGCGGTGAATTATACCCGCGTTCACAAATACTTTACTAATGAATGATTGGGAACGTCTTGTTTCCCCCTCCTCCTCTGAGTTATTATGATGCTGTGCTGTATAACCTGCTGCAGAGACGGGCGTAAAAAATCTCGTGTCCTCCAAGCTTCCCTGCAACAGGAGCTGTTACCTGGTTGGGAAATCATTTAGACACATTTCGGTGCCGTATGACACATCTCATTACGCCTCGCTTTAGAACGAGCAATTGTCATTAGTTATTTATTAATTGCTTATTAAGGTCGTTATGTATGTTCTCTTTGTTTCCAGCCTACTTTTTTCATGGCTTGGGCTGCTGCCAGGTTTGTGAAGAGGGGGATCAGTCCCTTGGTGGAGCTGTGCTGAACATGGGAAGGGGGTGGTGGTGCCAACCCAGGGTCCAGGCAGCCCTGGGAAGCAGGCTAGGCACCCACAAGGGGTTTGTGTGCAAACCTTTGTGACTGAGCAGGCTCTGAGGCTGCGTCTGCCCTTCCTCACACCTTTGGACAGGCTCAAAACAGCTCCTGATATGATGGAAGGATGATATGAAGGAAGGATGAAATGATGGAAGTGTGATATGACAGAAAGACAAAGCCCTCTCTGCTTTTCTCTTAACTATAATTGTGTTAGAGCGACACAAACTGATTTAAAAGCCCATTATAATACACCTGTAATTGAAGGCACAGGGCTCTCAATTTGCTCCCTGAAGGCAGAAAGCTTTGGAACACAAAAGAGAGAGGAGGCACCATGGAGGTGCCTGGCACTGTGGCAGCCAGCACTGCACCTTCTCCTGACCTGGCAGCTACAAAGCGCTCTGGTTACACTCTGGAGGAGCCCTGGAGCTGGACATTGGGTCTCTGCCTTTGGCAGCCCCACAGGTGCCTGAGGATGGGCTCAGTTTGACTCAGCATTGCTGTGAGCAGGGATAGGACACCCAGGACTCCCCCTCACCCAATCCTAGTGGCAGGACCCATGGCAGCAAACTCTGTAAAACACAGGGAAGTCTGAGTGTGACAGCAGTGAGAAGCTGTAAGAAGCTGTTATGAGGAGCAGGAGCAGCGTCAGGCTGATGCTCAGGAAGCTGCCAGTGCACATCACAGATCGCCTGCAGAACGCTAGTCTGACTCTCCCTCTTTTTCTTTCTTCCAGACACTTTTATAGTTGTTCTTTGTTGTTTCCTTTGATCTGGAGCAGATGTTACTCGTGCTGGAAGATGGAGGTTTGCATGTTTTATGAAAGGGAAGCAGGGCTGGGCTTACCAGGACAGCCACTCTCTCCCAGGCTGTGCCAGGGCCTGAGACCCCTTGGCTGGGGCAAACACCTGCTCTGCCTCACTCCCACACCAGAAGGGGTTTGTCTGTCTGCAAAGGTCACAACTGTGCTTCTGCATTACTTTCTTGGCTTCCAAAACTGAGTAGAAAGGGGGTGCTTAAGCCAAAAAAGTGCAATTGCTCCTTGAAGAAGGAATAGGCAACTTGATTTGAAGTTCCATTGCCAGTCTGAGGTGGAGAGGTTGTTCCAGATGCACCCTCCACTCAGCCTGATGCGTGGCTGAAATTTGGGGTGCTGGGGTGAGGGAGCCAGAGATGGGGGCAGGGGCTCAGGGGGAGGACAGCCCAGGCAAGCAGCACAGTTAGCACATGCCAGGAAGGTGGGTGGGGAGCTGATGATGATGGAAATGGAGGTGGCAGGGCCCAAGCAAGGAAGCAAAGCTGGTGATGTTTATACAGTTTGGGATGAGCTGTAAAAGGCAGCTGGAGCAATAATCAGGGAAGGCCTCAGTGCTGCAGTGGGTGCCGTGGGAGAGGCAGCAGAGGAGGTGGCAGAAATGCCTGGGGAGCCCCACCACATTCCCAGGATGTGAAGATCTGTGTGCAGCACTGCTGCGGGATGCAGGCACGGGATCTGTGAGCTGCACACCTGTGCTGGCAGGGGCGGGTGTTTGGAGGTGGAAGCAGAGCAGGGATATCGTCTGTGCCAGTGGCAGGAGGGTGTCTGTGCGCCAGGGAATGGATGTGTGTCGGCAGGCACATATGCTTGGATCCAGAAAGACATCTATCACCTGCCTGAGCACCCTCAAACGTGCAGCTCACCATATGCTTTGGTTAAATATTTAAGCAAGCTGCTTTCTGTCCTGGGGACTCCTTGTGTGCACCACATTGGGGCGAGCTGGGGGCGTGCCCAGGGCACCTGCAGGGGGCTGAGAGCACCCAGAGACCTCCCCCAGAACCGTGGTGAAGATGGAGGGGGAAAAAAGAAAGAGTTGGATCAATAAAGCACCAGCCTGCCTGTGGGGAAATCTGTGCAGTGTCACCGGAGCAGCTTGGCCAACACTGCCATGTTTAATCACTTCCGAGCAAGAGAGATGCTGAACACAAAAGGACTGCCTGCAAGGAGAGGGTTCCCGCCTGGGAAGCCTGCATTTACTTAGCTTTATTTATTTATTCATTCCCAAAGGGGCACAGCTCCATCTGCGTCCTGCTTTCGGCACAGGAAATGTCTCCTCTGCCCCACTGCTGCAGAAATGCCAAGTGCTGGTGAAAGTCCTTTAATGCAGAGGGAATGGAAGCGCCAGTGACTGTTAAATAATATTAAATATATACTTGGATCATTTATTTATTAAGATTTCCCTCCCTAGTCTGGTAAAAGCCTTACAAAACACCTGTTGTGTCTCTAGAAAGGCATTTGGAATAGTTTGTGCAGTAAAATATTCAAATATTTAATTAGCATACAATAACCACCGTGTTAAATCCTACCACTGCATAGACAATTCCAGACTTAGTTAACAGCTTCAGTGACGTTTCTCTGGTTTGCTTCCCAGATGTTCTTGCCTCCTCTCATTCCAGATGGGCCACAGTAACTTGCATCTCCCTCAAAGTGTCCTGAGCTTGCTAGAGTATGGTGAACTTTTGCCCTGTTGCATGAGCAGTTTGAGCTGCTTTTTATAGAATTATGGAAAGGTTAGAGTTTAAAGGGACCTTAAAGACCCTCTAGTTCCATCCCCTGCTGTGGGCAGGGACACCTTCCACTATCCCAAGCTGCTCCAAGCCCTGTCTAGCCTGAGCCTGGCCTTGAACAGTTCCAAGGATGGGGCAGCCCCAGCTTCTCTGGGCAACCTTGGCCAGGGTCTCGCTACACTCATTGCAAAAAACTTATACCTGTTCTAAATCAACCCTCCTCAGGTTAAAGGCATTCCCCTTTGTCCTATCAGTCAAAGCCAAGTTTAAATTGTTTTAATTATGTTTTATAACCTGGTCAGTTGATTTTTGTCTCTCGCCTGGGTGGGTGCAAATAGGTCTGTGCAGTCCCAGAGTAGCAGTGTAAAGTCTGACTTGCTTTTTTTAAAGCCTCTGCAAAACAAGCTGAATTGGGTCGATGTGGATTCAGCAGTTAAAAACATCAGAAAGGTTCCTCTGTGATGCAGCAAACAGCACATTAAAGATGATGGATATTGCTTTTGTTTTTTTGGGACTTAGAGCTGGAAGCTCTTGCTGCTTGCCAGGCAAAGGTGGGCGATCACTGCGCCTCCACTTGGCTCTTCCCACCTCTCCAAAATGACCATGGTAATACCCCCTGGGCCTGTTTTTGTTGTGGAGACCACTCACTCTGTGTTTTTAGAGCACACATGGATTTCCTGGCTGGCAGTCCCAGCCTCACCAGGAGCACAGTGGGGCAATCATAACGATGTTGTAATTAATTGCATCTCCTCAATGGACCTGGCCATGGGCAGAGCATTCCCAGCTCTGAGTGGTCCCATGGGGAATGTGCTGTCCCCTTAGTGACACTGAAGCATATTAATATTTTTTAGGTGTTGTCTTTGTGCCCTCCACTGTCCTGCCCCAGAGCCCCCTCTGTTTGGGAGCAGCTGATCCAGGGCTGCTCTCCAGTGCATGATTAGCAGATTAGCCATCATGCCCAGAGCAGCAAAAAAATGAACTCCCAGAAGCCCTTCAAAACAGAGAATAATTCATTACCCACCTTGATTTCCACTTAAAATGTACTTTAACTACACTTCCAACTACAAACCCTAAATCACCATCATGTTCACAAAAAATCCATCATTTTTTATTTTATTGCACGGCACTGGCATGACATAATCCCTTCCAGAGCGTCTTGGAGTGCTTTACGGATCAATAAATTACTTACCTGCACAGCAGAGGCATTGCGTGCAAGGCCATTGCAGTCATTCCGGCTTGGCGCAGCCCAGGAAGGGGTGGGAGGTGGGGAGAGGCAGGGAAGGGAGCCCCAGGAGCGGGGTCCAAGTCAGGATTTGGGGTGTTGGGCTGCAGCCCCGAGTGGGGCGATGAATCTGGCTCTCCCAGCAAGGGTGGAAGGTGTGGGTGATTTGTGGCTCTCCTGCAAAGTGCTGCAGCAGGGTGCCAGTGCCTGCTAGGCTCTGGAGAAAGTCTGGAAATAAACCTGAGAACGTGACAGTCTTTATTATATTCTGCAGGTGCAGGCTGATAACAGCAGCTGATGCTTTTCCCTTCTACATCCCCACCAGAAGATCTCCCAGCCCTCCCCAGCAGCCGCATCGTGTCCTCTGCTCATGCAGCAGCAGGAGCTGGGTGCTCCCTGCTTGCTCCCCATCCCTTCCCAGCCCCCTTCTCATCACCTCCATCATACACCTGTGTCCCCTCCTGGGACCTGGACCCCCTGTATCTGACTCACTCCTGCATGCTCTGGGTGGCAGTGCCAATGCAGGGGGATGGTTTTCATCCCTGCAGAATTTCCCTCCCTTTGCAGGGTGGTAGACCTCAGAGGCTCCTCAGCTGATTCTCTCTTCATGCCCAGCTCCTCTTGGTGCTCCTGTGCTTACAAGGGCCTGGCAAAGAGGAAAAGCTGCAGGAGTTTGAAGGGGATGATTCGTGTTTCCTCAGGATGATGCAGCTCTGCTGGGAAGGGTTTGTCATGTCTAGGAGGACACAAGGAATGCTGGAAGTGGGGTAGGAAGAAGTACTGTCTCACACCACGGAGGAGTTTCTCGAGCCTCCCTAAAATGACTGAATCCCCTCTGGCTACAGTTTCTTCCCACTTCAGCTGTGTCTTCTCTGCCCCCTCTTTTCCCTGTTTCATCCTGCCAAGTCAGATGAGACTGATGGGCTACTGCAAAAATTGTCAAAGCTGAGGGAGGATGGAAATTCAGCCTCCTTCACCCACAGTCTAAGATTTGAGTTGAAGCAGAACCAGTTTCATTTTCCTTCTCCTCTTTGCATCATTGCAGTGTCTCCAAAAATCACCGAGATCTCTTCTGACATCTCCATCAACGAGGGCGGCAACGTCAGCCTCACCTGCATAGCCACGGGCAGGCCAGACCCAACAATCACCTGGAGACACATCTCACCCAAAGGTAAGAACCAAACATTGCCTGAAATATTTTGGGAAGGGCACAGCACTCTTTGTGAGTGTCTGGGGAGGGGTCGGTGGCTCCTTGTGTTGCCAGGAGAAGGTGAAATGCACCAAAAAGATGTGACTCAGCACAGGACTTGGTGACTTTGGTGGAGGAACATCCATCCTGGTGGTCTGAAAGAGGAGCTGATGGTTTTGGTCCTGTGGAAGACTGGCTGTAGGTGCCAGGTTGGGGTTGTTTTGCTCAGAGGTTTATAGAATCAGGGAATAGTCTCTGTTGGAAGGGACACACAAGGATCATGGAGCTCCTGCATGGGGCACTCGCATTGCACATTGAACGTGCTTGTCTGGCCATGTTTTGAAAATTTTTCAGGCAATTCTTACAGGTTGCTTCAAAGGAGGATTGTAAATAGTGCAAATGAGCAGGAAAACACATGAAGCATTAATTGGTGGCCTTGTTAATTGGTAAGCAAACCCTCAGCAGAACTGTGTGGGTGTGACTGCTGGGAAGCAAATTCCCAGGCGTGCAGGACCGTATAATTTCAACCCCCTTTCCCAGCTGCTTTTTGGCACTTGTTTTGCGTTTTGCTGCCCTGTTATTCCCAGGCGGTTGCGAGGCTCTCGTGGGTGAGCCGGGGGTGAGATCCGGAGGCTCCGGCTGGGATGAGCCGTGCGGCCAAGCGGCAACGCCTGCCTCTGATCCTCTGATCCTGTCTAAGCGCTTCAGTTCCGCCTCAGAGTCCTGTTTCCCCTGGGGTTTTACCAACGTGGGCTGTTGTTCCAGACAACTGCCTCAAGCTCTCCTTGGGGACGCCCGGTCAGGCTGTCCGGCAGCCGAAGGAGCCGGCGCAGGGGCGGCAGTGGCGGATGGCACCGTGGCTGCTCTCCCTGCCCAGCTCCTGATGAGGGCTGCGGTGTCTCGTTGCAGCTCCATTGATTTTTTGCTATTTGTCTGTGCTGGAGGGAATGGCTGGGCCAGATCCATCACTCTGCAAAGCCCAGGCTGAGCAAGCTGAGTTGGTGGCATCTCAGCCCATTCCCCTGACAGGAGCCTCTACAAACCATTCCCCCAGAGCACATCTTGGCTTATCCACTGTAGGTGGGCTTGCTTCTGGGCTGGTGGTTTTGGTCAGGGTCTTTGTATGGATCATGTGCTCCTCCCCATCCCTGAGCATCTCTCTATGGAATCAAAGTTGCTGTCACATTTATGGTGGAGGCAATCTCCATGTGTTCCCACCTTGAAGCCTCTTCTTCCTACTCTTCCCCTTGTCTACCCTGACAACATATTTTTGTTTTGCTCAGCCTCCTCAGTACCTGTTTTTCACAAGCATCTTGTTTTCCCACAGCCCTTCTCTCCTTCCTACATCCCCTTCTGCTCCCCAGAACCCTTGTCTCCCACTCTTGTGCCCCTTGCTGCCTTCTCCCACATGCCATCCATCCTGTCCTAACCAGGCTCCCAGCTCCTGATGCCTCTGTCTTTCACAAGGGCTATTTTCTGTGTTTGCTGCCATCCAGCAGGTTTTTTTCCCCAGGGAATCTTTACATGCGCTTGAACCAGATGTTTCCATTTTACTTAGGACTTAGCTGCTATGGAAACTGAGGATGCACCAGGAGAGGAAGAGTGAGCTAATCAGAAATTACCTGTGGCGCTGTGTAATTTGCAGCAGCAGCTCTTTCCTGATTTTGGCCATGATTAGGCATTCTGCTTTCAAAACTCAAAGGGAACAAATGATCACAGAGATTTACCAGAGCCTGGTCTCCTGCTGATGGAGGGTGATGAGCCCAGAGGTGGCCCAGGACAACTTCCATGGCTGCCCATCTCCGTGGGCAGCTCCCCTGTTTCTAGGTCTGCCAAGGCACCAAGGGGAACCTCTACTTCTCCATTTTGCATTCACCACACACAGCAAAGATGAAGATCGGGAGTGTGAGGACTGAAATGAGAGCCAGAGAAAATGCATAGAGGTGCTATAGCAGATCAGGGATGTAGGATACATTCTAATTCAGAGTGCCAGGGCCAAGCAAAACCCAAAGCTTGCTGCTGGCCCCTCTTGGTTGTTCTACTCATCCCATGGGAAGTCTTGAGCGAACTGCCACCTGTTCCTTCTCACCATCTCCCTCCATCTCTCTTGAAGTGGTGGAGAAAAGGGACAAGGGAGAATTGTTTGAGAGAATGCTGGTGCATAATTTAAGGGTTCCCACAGTGAGTGGGGAAGTGGCTCTCAGCAGTGCTGCTTGGCACAGGCTGTGTGTGCCAGGCACGGCCCCACCAGGAGCTGTCCCCGAGCTGACACTGGTGAGTGCTGCTCTGTGCAAAGGCACTTCACAGGTTTTATGATTTCCTTGGCACCTGCGAGCACACAGTGCACCTGTTGGTGGGAAATGGAGCAAATAAGAGTGTTTGCTCACCAGGGAGTGCAGGGGAAGGCCTTTCAGAGGATACACACCAAGAGCAGCCCGGCTCCCTGGTGACTGATCTCACTTGAGACCCTGTGCCAGCCACTCCAGGCTCCTCTGACTGCTTGGCTGTTCTGTCTCTGCTCCAATGAATTTGCATTCAGTGACTTGGGCTGGTAAACTCTGCTGAATTTGCCTGCCTGCAGCTGTTGCCATGATCTAGGAGTTGTGAAACCCATTTTGGAAGCTCTCTTTGGTTTGGGGGCTGGAGGAGTTCCTGCAGCTGGGATGAGGAGATCAAGTTCACAGTGTAACTCAAGAGCTCAGTGGACCTGAGCAAGAGAGTTTTCTGCTTCTGATCTTGAGAAATGCAGGTGTGTTGGTCTTGTTGGTGCCTCCATTAGTTCTCAGACCTTGGTCCTCCTACCTATGCCCATCCTCATCCTCCTGCATGAACAGAATCAGGCTGCTGGCTCTGGAGAAGTGTTTTGTGAGCCTGTGGCCAGTCCAAATAAGGTGTGATAAAGCCTGTCTTCTGTCCCTCTGCCTTACTTCTCTCTGTCTTATTTTATTTCTCCTCCCAGTAATGCTGTATTAACTCACAGCAACTCCTGTTAATGCAGCTGAACAGATTGAGGTGGAAAAAGAAGTGAAGCTGCTGGAGTCACAGCTTCTTCTGCCTCAGCAGAGGAGGCTTAACAGCTTAGAGGCTTTGTCCTGGGCTTGGATGCTCCAGCTGGCATCACAAGTACCAGCAGAGCTGCCAGGCACTGGGGCTTCAAAACTCAGCTCTGTGAAACTGCTGTGAGGTGCCAAGATCTGGCATGGGATGGGGCAGCTCCATCCCTTCTTGGTACCCCCGTGGGGCCCAGGCCCTTGGGATGGCAATTAAGAGAGGCACCTTGGGGGTGAAGGGACAGAGCAAAAGAGGCAAAGAGGGAGAGAATGATGTAGATAACAGTGGCCTGGATGTAACACCTGGCATGAAGGCAGCAGCATGTGCCCAGGGGAGGTAGAAGTTGCACAGACTTGGACTCAGGGGTCTGAAAGGCAATGCTCTGTGTGCCCATAAACGCCCATTTTGCACCCTTAGGTGCAGAGCACGTTGTGTTTCTGAGTCTTGGCTGGATTACAGCCCCAGCCTCGCGGTGCCGACGCTGTCTGTAAACTGCAGCGAGGTCTTCTGGTTAATAGCCTGGTTTTGGTCACTCAGGTGTTTCCATAGTTACTGGGCTTTTTATTTATTTTTGTGGGGTAACTGATGTTGTCATGGCAATTGTCATATTGTCAGGCCAGTTTTCATCTCTCAGTGGATGAAGGCTGAGGTTTCTTGGCTGGGATGAAGCACAGCACGCCGGGCCACCGGGCTCAGGGTGACGCCAAGGCACTGGCAGAGAGAGTGGCACCACGTTGAGCTATCCAGGGGATATTTATCTGTGCTGCAGACACAAAACTAGTCATGCCTCCCATTAAGCTTGGGAAATGTGCCAAGGAATTGAAGTGAGGGATCTTCCAGGAGGAATGAAGGCTCAGCAGCCTCTGTCCCAGGAGGAGCAGGCACAGTTTAGCAGTAATGATGAGGAGGGCTGTGTGGGCAGACAAGTGGGGTTATCGTGCCATGGCAGGGCCAGAGGCACAAGGAAAGGGTGTAAAGTGGGTGTGGATCTGCATGCAGATCCCTCCACTGGCTCATCCAGCACTGCTCTGCCACACACAGACATCCCGAGCCAGAGGCTGCATCCAAGTCGTCATCCTTAATGACCCTTGATGGACTTTTCTGCCATGGTTTTATCTAATTGCTTTTTGATTATTGCTGTAGTATGATGGATTCTGGTGTGAGGCTTAAGACAGTGGCTGCCAGGGTAGGAAAACATTATGGTTTGGCTGATGGTGTATTTACTTGTAAGAGGTCTGATCAAGAGGTCTGTGTGGTGGGAATCCCTCATTAATCTCAGGATTAAGCTGGGTGCTGAAAGCTGGATCCTATGCAGAGCTGGAGTCCTGAGCTGAGGCTGAGCTGTCATTTGTGGGGCAGGTGATGCCTCAGTGCTACAAGGCAGATCCTGGGGAGATGCCTGGAGGATCCTGATGTGGCCACATCCAGGATATCCCCCATGATCTGCCCGTTTAACCTCCGTGGCCTCCCTGGAAGAGGAACAATTGCAGTCACTTGTCTCACAGAACTGCAGGAGGATAAACACATTCCAGACGTGAGGCACTCAGAGGCAGCAGTAATCACAGCTCGTATCTGCACTTAAGATAGATGAGACACGGTGGCCTGATGTGGCAGAGGTCTCATGAGATCATCTGTCTATACATCAGCAGCAAACCAGCAAAGGGACTCTGGGAGAAGTCTGGTATATTTGGGTATATTGATTCTCCCTGGCTCTTGGCAAGGCTTAAAACAAGAGGACAAACATCTGCAAAAATTATCCAGCTTGGAGAGGTGCTTGTCCCTGGGAAGGGGAGGCATCCTCCCGTCTCAGAGGTTTGTCCATCAAGCACATTGTCTGCCATCTTCATCCTCCCTGGAAAGGAGGCAGAGGATATTTATAGGTTGGGCATCAGATCTGGAGCCCAGCTGGAAGGCACAGGGAGAAGGGGGATCCTCTTGGGTGGGAAAATCTCTGTCTGCTTTTGTTCTGCCTTGTTCCTCCCCTGATCAGCTGCACGTGCTGTGAGATTGCTCCCATTAGCCTGTCCTCATGTCACCTCATTAATGGAAGACCAGAGACCTGTGTCCTCTCCTGGCCCTTTTAGCAGGGAAACACCTCTCAGAGGGAGCAGATGGTTCGTGTAAGGCTCCTTCTGTGTTCATCCTGGGTCTTGTGTCCCTGCTCTGCCTCTTTTCTGCTTCGGAGATTTGCTTTGAGCCAACATGAGTGGTGTGTCAAAGGAGGGAAGTGAGTGCTCCTGCTGTGTGATGGAGCTCAGAGCCCAGCCTGAGCTGCCAGCTCTGCATGGGATGGGGTGGGATGGGACAATGAGATGGGATGGGATGGGATAGGATAGGATAGGATAGGATAGGATAGGATAGGATAGGATAGGATAGAATGGGTTTGGATGGGTTGGGTTGGGTTGGGATGGCCAACATGTTGTACATGCTGTCCCACCTCACTTTAGTGCATGTGTCCCTCCTGTCTTTGATGTCTGGGTGACTCAACAAAGGTTCAACTGACACACTTGATGGCCAAGCCCCTTGTCCTCCTTCCTAGAGGCAGTTGCAGGCCTGGGCTCCACTGTACTAACTGGAGCATTTCAACTGGCTCCAATCCTGTCGGCAGCTCAACCATCCCCTTGTTTACTGTTGAAATAATTACTGCTTTGCCATAATATTAGCTCTGAGCCGTGACTCCATTACCATTATCGCCGGAATATTACCCATTTATTATCTCCCAGCAACCCTGGAAGATGAACACTAGGCTTCAGAGACCAATTGTTTTACAACAGACAGGATCTTGGTGTGCATTGTTTAATGAGGTAAACTACATTATAGCCAGCATTAATTTGGCTCCGGTGCTCTCCACTAAATCATTGTTAACCTGTAAATCTGCCACCACTTTTGATACTCCTTTAATCAATGTGTGCCAGACAGAGCAGCTGGGCAAAGGGTCAGCAGTGGTCCAGCTCTGCTTGTATCATGTAGGGTATACAAACAGGAGAAATAAATGGGGTGAAGTGGCCATGGAGAAGCAGGACTTTGGGATGGACACTGTTTTTTTGTGTGGTTGTGGTGATGGAGGCAACTGGCATTGCCATGGGTTGCTTAAGAAGAATGTGGACCCATATGACCACCAGCAAGATCCTGACAGGGATCAGGGGAAATGTTCAGTCTGTTGAGTGCCAGCAGCTTCTCTATCAGCTCCCATGGGAGAGGGATGTGGCCCAGCAGGGGACAGAATCTGGTGGAATCATTTCATGAGTTCCATGTTGTTCTTTCGCCAAGGAATGACTAAAACTTGGTTAGCATGACATGTGGGGAGCTTCTTTTAGCATTTCCCTTCCTGATGCACCCTAGTTCCTCCTGCTTGCTCAAAGCAATGGGAGATTATGTACTTTTATGTGTATAAAAGTAATATTTTTGGCTCTCTGCATGGTGGAAATGAACTCTTGGAGCTGATTTTGCATATTTGGCATAGATACCTCTAAAATATGCATCTTGGTACAAAAATAACAAGACCCCTTCCAGCTACAAATGAGGCAATGTCTTTCCCTTAAAAAAGGTGGGGGGGGAACCCTCTTGGTTTCAAGACATTCCCTAAATGCAGCTTTGCAATGTCACACTTTCCCAGTTTGCCAGAGGCAGAGAGGGATCTGCTCCTCATCACAGTTTGGGGAAGCAGCTGCCTGCTGCCCTAATAGGGGGCAAAACCAGGAAGCCCTGCCTGCACCCCCAGATTTTATCCTGTGTCTTGTCCTCTTGGTCCCCAACCACCTTTCCCACAAAGGTGCGACCCACTGAGGAGTTGCAAATGCCCTGATCTGTGCTCTGCATGGCATCTCCCTGCAGGAAGAATGGGATGTGTTAATGGCGTGGTGGGACAAAGAGGACAAAGCCCAACACACCAGCAATGTCAGCTTTTTGTTGGATTTTCCTTCTCTTCTTTGCTGCTGAACACAACTCCCTGTTTCCCTGATAAATGCGTGGCTTTGTGTCGCTCCCTGCCTGGGACTCTCCTTTCATTCAGCTGGCCTGGGGAAGAGCAAGGGACAGGAGTGTCTGAGATTCCAGAGATCTCCACGCAAATTAAAACCTTTTATCAGCCCCTAATAGCTGTGCAAACTAATTATATTTGGGCCAAACTTTGCCAGCGACTCCCTTGAGGTATTATTATAAAAATCTGAGCTGTGGAAATGCGTCCCCATTCTGTCAACACCAGGTCGCTCCAGCTATAGAAAACTCTGCTCTGGCTCCTTTTAGCTCCCGTGATGTGCTTTGCATAAGCTGCTGCTGTTGTTTTCGGGAAGGAGAGAGCCTGGCTGGGCTGTGTCACACGTGGCCCAGGTCTGCTGAGCCAAGGACAGGGCTGTGAGCCGGGTAATAGCACTGAAATATTTATTTGCACAAACCCTGCCTGCCTGGCTCAGTTTGTGGCCATCAACGTGGCTCTGGGGCTGTGGGTGCACAAGTGCTTCCATCCCTGCAGAAATGGGATGTGGTGATGAGGGGTGGGAAGGATGCTGGAGAGGTGGGGATGCTCAAACACAGCAGGCAGGGGATGGGAATGAGCAGCCCAAGGAGAAAGCACATAAGGCTCTCTATGGATGTTTTTCCCAGTGCCAGTTCTTTGCTGGGTGTCTCCTTGTGGTTTTGGAGCTGATTTCCACCCAAATTTGTTCCTTCTTTTTCCTGGCATCACCATTTGCTCCATTCCTTGCCTTATAACCTTGCTCCCAAGCTTGCACAGGGCAGGGCACCAAAGATAACCCCCATGTTCACCCACCCCCACTGTCCATAGATGGAGGCAGCACAGGGAAATGCTTTGAGCCAAACTTCCCAGAGGGAAGGAGGATTTTGCCCAGTGCCACCATTCCCCCACCATCCTTGCACTCTTCCTGGGGCGCAGATTGCCAGCTAATGGGGTGGAGCTACTGCGAGCACTCTCCATTAATGGAGCAGAATATAAACAGAATAAAGCCTTCATTTCCCGGGCTGTGATTTCATTATTAATATACTTTACAGTTCACAGGTTGTTCATTTGCTTCCATGTTTTCTCAGCTGGTGTAATCTGCTGCGCAGAGTGAGAAGAGTCATAAAATTTCCATTTCCAGTTGAATGTGCGTCCAATTCGCCATGAAATGTTTCTCTCTGTCGTGAATATTAAGTGCCCGAGGAGTCAGTGGCCCTGGGATTAAGCAGGGCAGGTTGCCAGCCCCTCTCTGTGTCCCAGGGGTGCAAGAGAGAAGTGGCTGCAGGGAAGGAAAGGTGACAAGGCAAAGTGGGGGGACTGAGGGAAAGACCACGTGGCAGAGGGAGGAAGAGGGAAAAGAGGAGGAGAGAAAGTGAGGATAGAAGGAAAGAGAGGAAATTGAGTGGCAAAGAAGCTTTAAGGAGGGATGTGGTGGGGGTGAAGGATGCTCTGACAGGACTGACCTACACTCACCTCCTTGTTTCCCTGTCCCATCACCTTGACACTTGTCAGGGAAGATGCTGCACCAGTGTTTGCCCCAGTTTGTAAATCAGTTGTTGATGTCTGTGCTCGGTCACTGCCATGGGCCTCAGGGCTGTGCCCTTCCCCTGGCCTGAATATGGGAAGAAAAAGAGTCTGTTTGTCTCTGGTGAGGCTGAGAAACGCTGCTGTGCTTGTAAGGGCAAGGAGCTGGAGAGCCAGAGTGGCTCAGCTGCCCCGTACCAAGCTGGAGAACAACAGTGAAGCTACAGCCACGGAGCTGTAGCACCATTGCAGACACAGAAAAAGGGCTTTTCACATGAATTTGGGGAGAAAAAAAAATCATGTTCTGCTCATGTTAAACAGCCAGCAGGAAATTCGTTGCGTATTTAGGATATTTAATGGCTTGTAGACAAGCAATGGGTTTCTGGGACAAGGAAGCAGAAATTTGGGTAGTTGTGGCAGGTGGCCATGCCCCGAGGCTGGGAAGGTGGTGGGACCAGCAGTGCCATGGAGGGGTGCCCACAGCTGCAGCGCCACTGGCAGTGGGCACATCTGGCCGTACATCTGGCACGTTGCTGCAGCTGGAGGTGGTGAGAAATGTGTGCCCTGGTTACCCCTCCCTGGCCTTGCAATAGAAGCACAGGACGTGGTGTCACTGCTGGGAAAGGGGACAAAAAGGGAAATCATGGTGGCGTGCCCAGGCTGTGGGGGTAACTTGGGTGCTACCCCAAGCTGATGGCATCGTTTCCTTCCGACTCTTTGCTGAAATTACTTCAGCCACAGCATTCCTCACTGCAGGGAAAAAAAATGCCTCTTCCTTTCCCATCTTCTCTCGGTCGAGTCAAGATAATAATAGTCTTTTTCTGATCCCCTGAACTTTCCCATCTGCTTGGTAAAACAATGGCAATTCTTTTTCCTCCTGGCCTCTCTCTCTGTCTTCCTCTCTTTTATTTTTATTCTCCTATGGTATAATTTAAAGCCAGAGCAATGCTGTAGCCCATGGGTTTTTCCCCTTCCTGTGACACACTGCTGTTATTTAAAATGGCATTTCCCTTGCAGAGCAATGCCTCTCGCTGCCCTCCCAGCTCCTGTAGCAGGGCCAATACCTACACAGAGGCCTGAGGAGGGGATGATGGGCTCCAAGGAAGGGGCTCAGCCCAGCCTCCAGTCCCCCAGTCTCAGCACCCAGCATCACACATCCCTGAAATTCCTGCCACAACCACCTCATCCCCCTTCCCCAGACCCAGGGCATCCTCACCAGCCCCCCAGAGCCCCAAACCCATCCAACCCATCACCCCTGCATTTCCCTGGCTTCTCTCAATAAGCCACAATATTGTGAGTGATCCTGCAGAAATGGAGACATCAGTGCCATAAAACACAAGGGACAGAGCAAGGCCACTGGGCTGGAAAATAGCGTGTCTGAAAAAATAAAGACGGGATAAAGATGACGGAGAGGCGACAGCGAGTCTCACCCTGCCATGATTCAGATGACTCTGGGGGGTGAAGAGTGGTCAGGGGGTCCCAGGGGAGAAAGAGGGATGGAAAATATCCCCCATTTGCAGAAAGTTGTGGCAGCCACAGAGTCCGGGCTTGCCATGAGCTGCCTGCTGGGATACGTGTGGAGAAGGGAAAGTTTCCCAGATCCCCATGACTTCTTGCCAGCTCTGGGGATGGATTTAGCCGGCACTTGATGCTTATTTTTTTACTCTAATGCCATTATGCCACTTGCTTCCCATATGAGGGATATTTCCCTAATGCGGCTGAAATACGGCTTAGCCGAGGTTACAGCCATTTAACGCTTTGCATTGCAATTGCTTCTTAAGAGCTTGTCCTGTGGAGAAAGCCTTGGGGTTTAAATTTCCAGCCGGAGGGACCCTTCGGTCCTGGCTGCCAGCAGCTCTTTTTCACACAAATCCAGAGGAAAGCAGGGTGCCTCAAGTTTGGCAGGGGTTGGGAATGTTTTCTCCTGCACAGCAATGTGGTCACATGGAGTTGTTGGGAAGGAATGTGGTGGATCTCCCATGGAATTTCTTAGAGTTCTTTGCAAAGCATCTGCAGATAAACTACTTTTAAGCTAAAAACTCTTCACAATGGTGCTATAATGGATGGCTCAGGTGACTTGGCAGCTCTGCATAGCATCGGTGGGGTGAGCAGAGTGGGCAGGTGTCCCCGGAGCAGGCAGGAGCAACCTTGGTTCTTGCTCTCCTCGCCAAGCCCTGTGCACCACAGCTTCTCCCAGAGCCAGCGAGGAAGCTGCCAGAAACGGGAAGAGCTCCAGAGGAGCCAAGTTGCGACAGGATTTAATGGAGGAGCAGCGTTCCCACAAACAGGATGCGTGTTTGAGTGATTTTCTCCAGCAGCATCTGTCGCTCTCCAACATCTTGGTAGCATTGCAACAAATTATTTAACCACTACCCACTGTACCCCATCTGTTAGGCAGCCCCTCCACATGGATGGGCCCCTACTTCCCACCTTTCCAGAGGAACTCACCAGCGAAGGCTGAGCGCCAAACAACAGGACAAATTAAATCAAAAGCGCAGCCTCGGCACCCAGGGGGAAAATGCACATCAGCTTTGACTTATTGCATGGTGCATGCTTACAAGAGAGAAGCAGCGGCTTTTGTCACTGCAAGGGGCCATGAAAAATGAATTAGAGCCACTGCTGGGAGAGGGCATGCAGGAGAATCTTTCATTCCAGCAACGCTGTCCTCTCTCACCTTGGAAGCAGCTATGGGGGAAAAAACCACAGGGAGGAAGGAGGGGTAAGGAAAGGAAGGAGAGAGGACTTTGTGTTGGGCGCCTGATTGGATGCTCTGGGCTGTGGAAGAGACCATGGGAGGAAGAGTGGTGCCAGGAGCAGTGCTGGTGCTTGGGCAGGAGCTGCTGGGAGATGCTGTCTCCTCAGGAGCTCTCTGGAGAAGGCTTGGCTCTGTGGGAGCCTCGACATTGATTTTCATGTACCTTTTGCATTTGTTTTTGCAAGGAGGCAGAAAAGCTCCGTGGGAAGTGGCTCCATGCCAGTCACAGCTTCTGCCAAGCATCAGTCCCTCCCAGTGTCACCACAAGGGTCACCCTTGCCTTTCCAGGGCCAAGGAGAAAGGGATCCAGCTCATGCTGGCAATAATGGGTGGGTGTCATTAAGAACAGCTGCCCTCTAACGAGCTCTGCACCCATCTTTGCTGCAAATCTGACACCATTTAAGGTCTTTGTGAACCGTAGCCATTACTAATTTGCTCTAACAGGGTGACATGTGCCCTCTGGACCTTTTCCTGGGGTCCAGTGTCCTTACCAGCACCCCAGGAGGAGGCAGAGGCTGGGAGAGGCTGAAGACAGTCGCTGCCACTTTGCCGAGCCTTGAGCTGCCTCTGAGCTCTCCCTCACACTGAAATAAAAGAGCTCATTCTTTATTCGACTCATTTACTCCTGAGTTAGAGCCTCGTTCAAGGGTGGTTGGTCCCTGAGTTGTTTTGTTTTGTTTCTTTAAATATTAATTTCCATAATCCATTTATTTCCCAAGGAACTACTTCTTGCAAACAAAAGGTTTAATGCTCCTCTTTTATTCCTGGTAACAAATAAGTTGTCTGAGACGTGCAAAAAACCTCGGCAGCAGCGAGCCGTGCGCGCCGGCTGATGCCACAATCCACACTAAGGATGGAGAGATGCATCCCTGAGGGATCACAGGTGCCACAGCAGCGTCTCCCTGGAGGTGCTCGCCCAGAGAGGGAGGGCAGCAAGCCAGGCCAACACTGGGAAGCCCCCACAACCCGGGATTCCAATCTTTTGCATGGAGGCGTCTCTGACATGCCTTTTTGAGATGGAAGATTTGAGAGCCGAAGGCCAGGAAGCACAATAGAAGATAGACTGCTTGTACCTCATTGTCTGGAGAATAGATGGGCTGCAGGCTCCCGGAGAATAGGAGCTGCCACTCAGGTGGCTTTAATAGAACAGGCGGCAGATAGATTTCAATAAAAGAAATGAGTATAAATATTGTTAGCGGAGAATAGAGGGAAAGTGAAAAAGATCTTGTTTAACGAGTCACAGTGGGAAACTTTCAAGGACTTTTAAGCTAAAAACTCTCCACAATGGTGCTATAATGGATGGCTCAGGCGACTTGGCAGCTCTGCATAGCGTCGGTGGGGTGAGCAGAGCGGGCAGGTGTCCCCGGAATACCGCGGGGAAGGGCATGGCAGGGAGTCAGAGACTGGTTTGGGTTGGAAGGGACCTTGAAGATCATCTCATTCCTACACCCTGCCACAGACAGGGTCATCCCCCACTAGACCAGGTTGCTCAGGCCCCCAGTGCCTTGCTTTCACTGTCCCTGGAGTTCATGCCAATATATTGACCATGTGTGACCACTGAGTGACCATGGGATGTGGTGGCATCTGGAAGGTCTCTGCAGGTCACCTGTCCCTGTGGCTAGTGAGATGTGTGGCATGTACCCACCTAATAGCAAATATCAGAGTTTTTGTGTGAGGTATGAGCCCCAGGGGTGATCTCAGGGATGCACTAAGCAAACAGAGCCACAAATGTGGGTCCTGACTTAGCTCTAGCTCTGCATTGAGCAAGAAGTTGAAGAACATTTCTTTCCTGCCTTTGTGATGGCTCCACATTAGAATGGGCCTGTCAAAATCCCCATGTCCTGGCCCTGTGGTCATGGGCAGCCAGAGATTGGCCCTTCAGAAATAGTCACCTGTGCTCATGTCAGCACAAAATCAGACCTGGGCAGGTCCTCCATTGTATTTTGGAGCAAAATTCAAGGCACCCTCAGCTCACCTATGCCCCAGAAAGTTGGAAGGGGAAGAAAAGCCACAGCACTACATAGCAACAGGCAAGGAGAGGCTCCCACAGCCCCAGGGAGGAGGGGACACTGATACCAGTGGAGAAGAAGGACTTTATGCCAAGGATTTTATGGCCACCCCTCTCCTTCAAAACCTGTGCTGCCGCACACAAGGAGCAAAATTGGCTGTGAGAGTTCCCCAAATCCAACGTAATGAAGGGTCTGAGTAAGGAAAACATGATTTTTTTCTCTCTGTTTGATGACACCAGACACAAACGGTGATGGTTGCCACCCCGGGGGTGTGAGGATGAGGAGGGAGCTCAGACTGCAGCAGTGGAGTGAGCTCCTGCCAAGCTCCCACATCCCTGAGCACCGTGCAGTGCCAGGCAGCGAGTACAGCATCCCCTGGGGCTTTGCACAACATCAGGCCATGGAAACATGCTAATTAACATGAAAAAGCATGTCAGAGGAGAGATTTCCCTCCTTGTCATCGGGAAACTTCAAAAACAGTGGCTTGGCCCTGTGTAAGCACGACAGAGACTCTGATGTGCTGTGTGCCCGTTTCTGGGGAGACGGTCCCGCTTCTGAAGGGTTGTGAACATGGAGAACAGGAGGTGTGTACCCCGTACCTCATGTAGGTGTGCTTCCTAAATGGATTGCTCAGCTAAGGGGGGGTCACAGATAGAAATGGGCTTGAGCCTGCGGTTCAGGGATGCAATATTCACAAGAGGAGGAGAGGAGTTTGTCTGGGTCGATAGGGTAATCTTAAAAAAAATCATTTTTTGAATGATTGCGCTGGATGGTTTCCAGCAGGTTAATTATCCCTAATCTTTGTCCACTGGAGCATGGCATCTTCAAGCTGGCACAGTGGGGTTGAAAAGAGGGGCTGCACGGAGGAGAAGCTGCCCTAGCTGGGGTCATTCACCTGATCAAAAAAAAATGGGGAAGGGAATTTCAGAAATGCCTGAACTTTGTTCCTGATGTGTTAATGAGCCATCAGGAGAGGGTAATAGTGGTTAATAAGAGCTGAAGAAGGTGCATCCCTCAGTTTGGCTGGGGCATGTACAGGTGGCAGCCTTAGCTCTTGTTTACCCACCCACCTGGGGCTGTGTCCTGCCTCCTTTGAGACAGATTTGGGGCGATTTGGGGTGGTTCCTCTCCCACCTACTTCCCCCTCTGCTCTGATTCTACTAAATCTCCCATCCTGCTCCCATCCCAGCGGTACTTTTCCTCTCGCTGCTGCATGAAGGAGAGGTGAAAAGGGTCTCGGGTGCCAACAATTCTCTTATTACCTTTGTGTGCTTTATTTATTTACCATAAACTGTTATAGGATGGCCATCAGCACCGCATCGGGGTGACGTTTGAAATATATGGCTCTCGGGTTTAGTGCGTCACTCGGAGCCGGGAGTCTGCACGATGTTAATTTTTATTGCCAGAAGTAGCCATAAATTGATAGTTGAGAATTGCTGTAGGGACTGTAATTAACTAGTTACTATTTCACCTCCAAAAGGAGCAATGTTTCACGCTCTTACTTTTACTTATCTGGAATCAGCTGCTGTCAACATCCGCTGAAGCCCGTATAAAGATTTATAGACCTTGGAGGTAAATATTGACTAATGGGCAGCTTGGCTTAATGTTCACCTTGAAGGACAATAAATTGTGCTATTGATTGAAGCGAGATGTCAATATCTGCATTGTTGTAAACATTTTAATAAAATTATCTCCATAAAATATTCTCTTTCTTTGGCTCATCCTGGCCACTGGGATCAGTGCCTGGAAAATGCAGCAGCACGGTGTAGAGGGCAGGGCAGTGCTTTGGGATCACTGGTGGGACTTTGAGCACCCAGACACCAAACCTATTGTGGGACCACTGTTGAGGTTGTGCCTTTGGGCTTTAGAGGTGAAAAATCTTGCAGCCCTGGCTGGTTCAGCTTGATCTGAGGTGCAGGGAGTTGGTATGGACACAGGGAAGAGCTCCAAGGAAGGTTTTTCAGTGGCATCACAGGCAGTCTTCAGCCAGGGAAAGCTGTGAGCAGTGTCCTAGAGACCTGAACATGGCTGCAACAGTGAGCCAGGGGACAGTGGCATGTAATTAATTTGGGAACATGTGTTCACTTTCTGGTGAGTTATTATCTTGTCAGAGGTTCAATGGAAGCAAATGGGGAGGAGGAGTCAGAAGGGAGATGAGTCAGGATGGGAAAGGGAGGAGAAGTGAGGGAAGGAGAAAGGCATGGAGGGAGGAATATGGATGCAGGAGGCATCTGCCCACACCTCATTGCATCCATGCTGTGTGGGACCCCAAGCACAGCTTGGCCATCTGTTGGTTTGCCTTGGTGCTCTGTGCCACACCAGGACCTCGCCTCTGTGGCTCCTCCACATTCATGATGGTCAAACTCCCCCTTCCCTGAGGCTTTTAACAGAGATCTGCAGAGCAAATCCCAAATAGTGTGTGGTGGTCTGTGTGCAGCCTCCTGCTCACTGAGCACAAGGACTCAGGCTCTGCTTTCCCATCTCCCCTGCTCACAGTGGGTTAGTTCATCATCCTTGGCTGATGAGCAAGGATTACACTTGTGCATCGTCCATGGCCATTCCATTTCTAGCCTGTATTATATTATTAGTATTAATAATAATAATGATGGGTGCTGGCTGTGCTAGTTTTCTAGCTCCTGAGGAGATGAGAGAGCTCTCCATTAATTCCTGCAATATTTCAGCTCCTAATTGTGCTCAAGCAGAGACAGCCTTGAAAGTTCCCACCATCAGTTCAGGCAGAGAAGGATTGGTACCTCTGGCACAGCTCCTGGAGCTGCAGGGCTCTGGTCAAGCCTTGTCCTGAGCTTTCCCTAGCTCCAGGTGCTTCCAGGATGTGGTCCCACAGAGTGAAGCAGCTTTACAGATCTGGTTTTCCTTCAAAGACACTTGTATAGGAGAGGATGGGGGAATGATGTCTTAGTCACCTGGTGTCACCAGGGGGCAGGGACTCTTTATGTCACCTAAATATTTGAGATGCTGTAGCTGTCACTAAGGGGGCATCCCTGGGCCAGAGCCTCTTGCAGGGATGGTATCCCTAATGCTGTTGTCATCTGAGCATGACTCATATCACATTGTGCACAGGACAGAAACAGGAATCATCTCCAGCTCAGAGCATCCTGTCTCAGTCCGGGGCAGGCTCTGTTTGGCTGTAGCCAAATTCCCAGGATGTCAGACCCTGAATCCCTGAACTTCGAGCTCTGCCTCTCCATCAGCTGATTACTGTGCACATATCTCAGACTTCAGTGCAACGCAGGCACAGGGGAAACCTTCATCCCCCAATTTCCTGAGCTTTTGCAGGTGGAAATCTGACCCTCACAGTTACTTTAATGAAGTCTTTTGCTGGAGAACAAAATGCACTCGAGCTGCTTTGCTCCCTGATCAAGCCAGGCACACAAATTATGGCTTGACTATGGCAAGAGCTAATTCTTGCCGTGTGTGAGCCGACTCTGCAACTTGAGAAAGGGCCTTTGGTGAGTTAGGAAGCAGTGTTATCTGAGCCTTTGCACAACCCAGAGTCAGATTTGTGCACGGAGCCTCTGAAGGCCACCGGCTGTGTCCTTACTTTATCAGCAGGCAGCGCTGTGCTACAGAGAAGCTGATTCTAGGTCAGCCACAAAAAGGAATTTTTTTTCCCCCTCTCTCCTTTTTTTTTTTTGCAGTGCTGCAGGGCTGCTGGATGTAAAGATGTAATTTTTGTGTCTCTAAAGGATATTGATTTTGGGGTAACGCCTTCATATCTCACCCTTCAGTTGCACTAAGTACTGATGAGCTCAGCGGTTTGCACCACCAGCCACTCGGGTGGGAATTTCAGCGCAGGGCTGAGGACACTGGTGCATGTCAGCAATTCATCAACAGGAAAACTCACTTCACTCCTTTGCAAAGCCCACAGGGCTGCCTTCCCAGTTAGATCAGCCTGGAAAGGTGGGATGTATGTGTGCATGCCTGGCGTCCTGAGTTCGGGGAGCAGTGGACATGCAGAGTACCAGGGATGCTGTGTGGAGGTGGCAGCTGTGAGTGCTGGTGCAGGGAGAGAGAGCCAAGGTGGGATTTCATCACGGCTGAGCATATTTGCACTAGTTTGAGTTGACAATAGTGGCACCTGGGACTGCAGCAGCAGGACCCTGGCAGATTCCTGGGGTGCTCTTGAGCTGTCCCAGGGCATCACAGGAACACCATCGGTGCTGCTCAGCTCTTTCCATGGTGCGTGCTGGAGTCTGACCACACTACCCCTGCAGCATGGGAAAAGATGCCATAAAAGCATCAGCCAGTGGGAAGCAACGGTGTGTGCCCTGCTGGGAGCCTCCCACGTGTGGATGTTGCATGCATTTGTTAGGAGCAGGATGCGCACGGTTGACCGGCCAAGCGCGGCGAGTTGTGGCCCATCAGGTCACGGCAGCACAGACAGCGGTGTCTGGGTGGGAAGCCAGGGCTGGCCGAGCTCACAGCATCCCCCTGGGGACCAGGGACCTGTGCTTGGCCTCTCTGCCATTGGCACTCACTCCCAGAAACAGCTGTCCAGAGCTAATTTATTTCCTAATGCTGCAGCAATGTTAATTTATAAATTACACTGGTAATTCGAGCTATTATTAATTTCAGATGGTGTAGGGCAAGCCTAATTAAAATATGACACCAATTGCCACACATATGTACCAAGGACTACCGTTTAAAATTTATAGGAATATTAAGTGTGACACAGGGCTTGGAGATGTTCCGTGCAGTAATTACAGCATCCTGGCTGCGGGAGATCCAGTGGGGAGATGTAAACAACAGGAAAGGGAGAAATTGTCCCTGTTTTGGGACTGCAAAAAGTTATTTTTGCTGCTTGTTTGGGGAAGAACCTGGGGAATCTCGTGCCCCAACCTGCTCCTGGCCAGACAAGCACTGGATGTTTTTCCAGAAGTGTGTCAAAATAAAGAGAGCTCCTGCAAGGAATGGGGGCTGAAAGATGCCAGAGTGAAGAAAATGCCACTTATTGCATCTTTCTGGCTTTGAGTGAAACAAGAAGCTGCACAGCAGCCTGGATGGAGAAGAGGGTGACAAGTGCAGCCCCCCCCCAGAAACGAGCCTGGGGTGGCACAGGGTTGAGGTGTTCCAGCTAAAGGGAGGTGTTGGCACCACCACTAATGGGAATAGACTTGCTGTGAATTAATTGAAGCTGAAAAATTAGAGAAGGGTGTTTATGTGAGCTGAGTTAGCCTGGAGGAATCTCCCAGCAGAGGGGATGTGCAGAGGTGAGCTCAGGTCATTTTGCAGGGTGCAGGCTTGCCCACTTTGCCCAACCTGAGCACATCAAGGACATTATCTCCAGCAAGTGATGCTCTCAGCGAGGCCAGAGCTGCTGGAGCAGCCCAGTGTTTGCAGAAACATTTCTGGCAATGATGGAACGGAGGGGCACAGGCACAGGGACATTCCGGGCTGGGCCCTGCAGGCTGGGTGTCCTAGTGCAGAGTGACACGCTCACAGGGGGTGAGCAGCCAGTGGGCACAGGTTTGTTGTGCCTCCCCATCACTCAGGGCTCTCTGTCTCTGCCTCTGCAGCCGTGGGCTTCATCAGCGAGGATGAGTACCTGGAGATCACGGGAATCACGCGGGAGCAGTCGGGAGAGTACGAGTGCAGCGCCTCCAACGATGTCTCAGCGCCCGTCGTCCAGCGAGTCAAAGTCACCGTCAACTGTGAGTGCCTGGGGCCCTCGGGGGACAGGGTGGGGCTGCAGAGGTCACCGTGCTGCCCCACAAGGGAATGGCACTTCCCCTCAAGGAAGTGAGGCACACAAAGGCCCCAGAGCGAGACAGGCGGCAGCAGTTTTTCTGAGCAGGTGGTGTTTTGCCCTATTTTCCCCTTCTTTTCAAGCTCCATTTTTTCCCACCACCTCCTCCTCAGCTGTCTCCATCAACCTGGGTTTTCTGCCCATGGAGAGATGCTGTGCTGATAACCTCTGAGGAGAGAAGTGAGCAGTAAATAGAATTTTTTTTTTTTCTGTTAGAAAAAATGAGAGAGAGGAAGAAAGCAGCATATTTCATGTTTAGATGTACACAAAGACTCTCCTAAGCCCCTCTCTGGTCACTCCATTAGCTGAACATGTAACAACCATGAGTTGAGGGCCTGTTGTTTTTGGAAGAGAACTCCCATGAACCTGAAAACCTCGGTACAGCAGCACCAGAGTGGCAGGAGCTGAGAATGGGCTCAGAGATTATTTTGGCTCCTGCTCATGTGCAGGGAGAGAAAGGAAATCTTCAGGAGCAAGGGGCAGGGATGGAGCCGTAGTTGTTTGCTTTGTTATACATAGTAGTAAAGAACTGCTATTCCTATTCCCATATCTTTGCCTGAGAGCCCCTTGATTTCACGATTCTAATAATTCAGAGGGAGGGAGGGAGGGGGTTTACAAGGGAGGGAAAAAGAAAAAGCCTCCTCCTTTCCAAGGGAAGCTTTTTCCGCCTTCCCTAGCAGACACCTATCTTGTAAACCAAGACAGATTGGAGTCCCAAAGGCTGCTGGGTGTTGACCCCAGGTTCCCCCTCTCCCTGCAGACCCTCCGTACATCTCGGATGCCAAGAGCACAGGGGTGCCGGTGGGGCAGAAGGGCATCCTGCTGTGTGAGGCCTCCGCCGTCCCCTCTGCCGACTTCCAGTGGTACAAAGATGACAAGCGGTAAGAGTTTTTATTTAACTCATCGAATTTGTGGAAAGGGATTTTCCCAGGAACCTCTTGCAGCCCTCACTGGGGGAGGATTGCTGCTGCCCGTGCCTCTGTGTGAAGGTGTTGTGGTAAATCCCTGCTTGGGTGAAGCATAATGTCCAAAATGGATATTGGCAGCGCAAATCCACGCACTTTAGAGTGGATGAAATCTCTGTCATCTCTTTAAATGCTTTGGCCAGAAGGCAGCTCTTGGAAAAGCAAAAGGAATGGGGTGTCAGTCAAGAAACAGGGTTTGCTATACCTCAGAGAGAGCCTGCCTTGCTTTGGGGTGAAAATGGACCTTTTAGATCAACCTGCAACTTCTGTGTCCTGCCAAAGCACAGGGACGTGGTTGGGGAATGAGGAGTGGTGCAGCACAGCCTAGGGTAGATCCCACTCTGGAGAAATTGCCTCTCTCTGACCCCAGCAAAGTGGTTTTAACCAATTTTTGTGTTGATTAGCCCAGAGGGGCCGTGGTGTGGCCAAGGACACAGGACAAGCCACACTGGTCACTGATAAGGAGGGATGTTTTGACCAAAAAAAGATGCTCCAGAAGCTGGAGGGAAGTCTGGGTCTGCCTGCCTCACCCGGTTGGAGAGGAAAGGAGCAGCAGAGTGTACAAAGCTGCGGATGTTTGTGTGGCAGATGAAAGGCTCTGCTCAGAACTAGGTCAGATCACGAGGGCCTGCAGAGCAGCGGCAGGAGCGGGCTCAGCCCGCCTGATCAGCACCCAGCGTGGCTCAGAATGGGAATCCAGCACTTCCCCTGAGGAATTAGCAGGCAAGAGCTGCAGGAGCTAAGCAGGATGAGGACACCAGCTCAGGGAAGCCCAAGCACTTGGTTAATGCTCCAGCATTTGTGCTGGCTGAGAACCCTCCCTGCTGTGGTGGGTGCCTGTTGCAGCACTCACTGGGGACACACAAGGATGAGAGAAGAGGAAGGTCACAGAAGGCATTCTGCAAAACAGAGAGGACTGAGGGCATGAGAGGGAAACCAGGCTCTTCTGTAGGGTGGGAATGAGCCTTTCCCAGGCACAGGAGCATCCCTCTCTCTGCACAGCATTTGGTGCGTCCCAGCACCATCCCATGACCCTGCAGCAGTGAGGATGCCTCTGGTCAGCATGGGGGTGGTATGGGCTGGCAGCTGGAGACCCAGCAGAGCAGCATCCATCTCCCTTATCTTTCCCAATACCTTTCCCTCTCTCTCGTCTCCCAAGACCCATCTCCCCACTCACAGGCACAACCAGAGGATAACTGGGCATGGAAAATAGTGAGCACATCCCTTCCTGATGCCACCCTCATGAACTCCCATTCCTCTTTTCTCCCAGACTGGCTGAAGGACAGAAAGGGCTGAAAGTGGAGAACAAAGCCTTCTTCTCCAGACTGACCTTCTTCAACGTCTCTGAGCAGGACTATGGCAACTACACCTGCGTAGCCTCCAACCAGCTAGGGAACACCAACGCCAGCATGATCCTCTATGGTGAGTAGGGCTGAGGGAATCAGCCAGGAAGGGGGAATGGCTTCACAGTGACATCACCAATGGCAGAGACATGGGAAGGGTCTCCCATGTCTTTTGGGGGAGATTTATATTTGCTGCTGGTCCTTTCTGCCCTCGGCACATGGGCTGGAGGTTGTGGTGAGTGCTTGGGAAGGGGTGAACCTCCAAAGCTGCCTCCTGATCCAGGTCCAGTGTCTCCCACCATTCAGAGGTGTTTGGCACTGTGTTTGGGAGCTGCCATGAATGCAAAGTTAGGAGCTGGCTGCAGGTTTCCATCTTCTTGCTCTGATGAGTGCCTGGGAGAGCCTCTGTGTGAAGGCATCCCCCTGTGTCGATGGGTGGGAGGAGAGATGCTGCTCAGTCATTGCTGCCCCATTCCCATGTGAGAACAAACAGGCTCCCTGCTCCATCACCTTCCAGGCCATGCTTTCTGCTCCTGACAAGCAGATATATCCTTATTGGAGGTGCCAAGGGAGATGGGAAGGTGTGGAGGGCAGGAAGGAGGAGAAAGTTTGTACCTCTGTCCCAGGACTGTTTTCCCTGCATGCTGGAGCTGGGATGAGAGCAATGCTGACACTGCCCATGGATGGGAAGGGCTGTGATTGATTAACATATTTGTCAAACCTCTTCAGGTGGCAGCAAAACCAGAGCAGAGGCTGTGCCCTCCAGGAGTCAGGAATGGATGACAGATCTCATCCCTGGCCACTGCTTGGGGACATTTCCCTGCTGGGGTATGGGGTGTGTGGTTCTTGCAGCTGAACCACACGGGACAAGTGCAGACTGGGGACCTCCAAACTCTCCCCAACATTGTCCTCCTCTTTGCCACCCGGTTGTTGTGCCTGCCTTGTCTCTTGTTATTGTACGGTCAGAGGGAGCAGAGCAGAGTGACAAATTAACCTTCCTTGTCCCCAGGTCCCTCAGGGATGGATCAGGGCAGTCTGTACCCTGGTCATACAAAGTGTCTTGGGATAGGGAGCAGTCCCACAGTATGTTCTGGGTCCTGGAGTGTGCCAGGGCAGTGGGAGGCATCTGGAGACCCTGGGAAGGGCTGTCCATGTCCTGGGGAGGAGCTGGATGGATTCCAAGGGAGCAGTTTGTTTAGGGACGGCAGGGGATGTCGGGCTTTGCCAGGGGCCACACCACAGCTGTGGGGTCAGGGTGACATCACAGGACAGGTTTATCCTCCCCTGCCACTGGTACTGGCAGCTGTGCCAGGTTCCCCTGAGCTGTGACAGAGGAGTTCATCCCATCTTGGATGCTCAGACCCATTTGCTCCCCCAGTAAAGTCCAAGCTGTGTGTGATGAAGGTTCACCTGTGCTAAGCCATCATTGCCATTGCTTAGGAACTACCTCAGTTCTCTTCCACCCCAGCCTTCCTGGCAATCCAATAACCCCATGTTTTAGGGATGCCAACACCTCTGGCACTGCAAAGCCACCCAGGCCTGGCTCCACCAGTTTTGCAGACGTAGGGTGGCTGTACCAAATGCTCAACGTAGCCTGAGCCACATTCTTAGCTATGATGTTGCAGCCTTCCAATGTGTTTATGAGGTTAAAATCTTGATTAGTGGGAGCCTTCAGTTTGGCATCTGCAGATACAGGCTGGATGAACAGCCTAAAAGTAAAGATGGCGTCTCCCTGCTGAAGAGCTCTTGGTTCCTCGGGTTCTAACCTCTTGGTGCCTTGGGTTCTAACCTCTTGGTGCCTTGGGTTCTAACTCATCTGTGGGACTCATGCTGTGATGGCAGTGTCAGGTGGGAGGCTGGGAAGCATCCCACAAAAGTCTAAGCTTATTTTATGATCTCCCCTTAGCTTTGTGGTCTGGCTGTGAATCCCATCAGGAAAATCAGAGTCCTTTGACCACCCATAATTTCCATAAAGGCTCCATTGGTTGAATGATCCATTCAGTCTTTAAATTAGTCCCCCTGGGGGGGGTGGCAGTTCCCTGAGGAGACCGTGACATGCTGGGGTTCCCCATCTCCTGGTGCAGGGCTCCCCAGCACCCCCAGGAACAATCCCTCCCTAATTACCAGGAATGTGATGGCCCCAAGCATCATAGGGCCAAGCTCACCCGTCCCTAAACCAGTGTCTTCAATCTGGGGATTAATGTGTCTTATTTATCAACATATTTATTTATTTATTTAATGCAAGATAAGAGGGAAGTGGATGCGGTGGCTGCACTACCTGTGCATGAGAAATGTCTCTTCTGTGAGGTTTTGGGGGACAATTTTGTGAGTGGCCCTTTTTCCCTGAAGCTGAGTGTTTTGGAGTTTTTCCCCCACAAATGGAGGTTTCATCTGTGCAGGTAGCGTGACATGAGCCTTTTTGGGGTTGTGAGAGAGGCTAATGTAGCGTTCATCTTTTAATCCTTTTTTTAATCTAATTTTTCATGGAGGTCAACTAGTGCTTTATTTAACATGTAGCACTCGTTATTCCAGACCTGCCGTCTCATTCAGCGGCTCATTTGGTGCTGTCTGGGATGTGATAGAGTGCTCAGGGAAACCACATCATTCTGTGGAGTTGGGGAAAAAAACCAACCCTCTGCTTCTCGCCCATCACACAGTCTGTGTTGCTCCCAGAGGCAGCTGTCAGGCCATAAATCTTTTTGGGATGTTGCAGGATTAGCAAGAGGGATGGGCCCTGCACTCACAGGGGAGAGCTGAACGCCCTGCATCCCCATATCCCAGCCCCTGTGCTTTGCCAGCTCTGAGGTCCCATATTCATCTCATCTCAGAGATGAGGGGACCATGGCCCCAGAGCAGTGGGGTGTGATTTGGGCAATCAGATCCCATTTCTACCCCATCCACTGGTTTTCCCACCCCAGGTCGAGGGCAGGCTGAGGGAGGTGTCTCGAGCCTGCGCTTTCCATTGCCCTTTTGCCTTAACTTTCCCTTGTTCTTTAATTTTTAGAAGAGACAACTACCGCTCTGACACCCTGGAAAGGTCAGTAATTTGGGGGTTCCCTACAATGCCAGTGCTTCCCCTGCTGTTCCCCTTGGGCCCCTCTGGCTCCCACCACAACTCATCTCAGTGGGAGCCGCAGCACCCACCAGCTGGATCTCCTGCCCCACAGCCCCACTGCTTTCACTGGTGTAGGGATGAATCAGGGCTTTCTTAGCCACCCTCCCATCCTGCCCCCTCCCTGCCAGCCTACTGTGCCTGTCTGGTGGTGGTCTGTGCCCTCTGCATGCCTGTCCCCATCCCATGGTGTCCCGCTCCCTCCCCATTTCCAGGGCACAGCAGGGCTGTCTTTGGGCTGTTTTCCCAGTGCTACTGTGTTAGTGGGCCTTGTGGCAGGTCCTTCCTCCTCTGGGATGCTTCTAGTGCCTTTTTTATGGGATGAGAGAGGGGTGGACAGGCATTTGGTCCCCCTTCTGTTGTTATTCATGGCCAGGGCAGCCAGCTCTCTGCTGTGCAGTCTTACTGTCTGGTCAACTGGCTTGGTGTCATTTTGATTTTGGGGTGGCTTCATTTGTGATGAATGGAGTGGTCAGTCCTTGGTATGACTTGCAGATGTCTGTGGAGGCAGTGTGTGAGACCTGGATTTGTGAGGTGGGAGGTGTCTGAGTGTGCTGGAGAGTGTTACTGGTGGGAAACCAGATGGTTTCTGATGCTCAGTGCCCCGGTCAGATTTTGAAGTGAGGGCACATGTCCTGGGGTTTCGAAAACAGTTGTGAATCAGACCTTGTGGTCAGCCCTGCTTCCACAGGACACAAGCAAGGATGCTTTCCTGAGGTCTTTTTCCACCTTAGTTGTCTCTTGGGCCAACTATTTTGTGAAAAAATGGGTGTTTTGGTGAAAGCCATTGTCTAAGACACCCTCCACATCCTTTCCCACAGTGAGCTTTGAACTCCTCACTTCTTGTAGTCCCCATAGATGGGTGGGCTTGGCTCTTCTTGACCCTCCTCATCCCATCTCCTTGAGGTGGTGTGGGCCCATACTGAGCCCCAAAGAGACATTGAAGAGGTGCAAAACACCAAGTCCTCAATGTAGTGCTGCTGGCAGTGTCTCTGCAGGGTGGGGAGGTGGTTACTGTCCCTCCCAAGGGACACTGGAGGGCAACAGGGTGGTGACCCTGGGGTGGGCAGAATGTGATGGGTAATAACTGTCATCTCCCCTACAAGTGTGGCTGGAAATGTGGGACCAGTTTGGAGGAGGGTGAAGGGGGCTGAGGGAGGTTGGATGGTGGTGATGCACAGGAATTGGGCTTGGGATGGGGACTTCAGGCTGAAAAGGGTCTGCAGAGGATCTTGTCCCAAAAATCAGCATTTGTGAGGACAGGGATGGCCATTCCCATGTTCCTGAGAAGCACAGATGGACGGGGACACCCAGAGACCTCTCAGAGCAATCCCATCACGTGCAACACCGCCGGGGGCCCCAAATAGCGTGATTTTTTTTTTTTGGTTTTAATCTTTATTTCATGGTTTCTGCTATTTGTTGACTTCATGACCAACCACACGGGCGTTCCTGTCCCTTCCCACAGGCCCTGGAGCAGTGCACGACGGGAACAACGGCGCGTGGCGGCGAAGCAGCTGCGCGTGGCTGCTGCTCCTCCCGCTCGCCCACCTCGCCCGCCAGTTTTGACCCGAGAGCCGGCCCGCGGAGTAGCGGCAGCGACGACCACGGCCAGCGAGCGCAAGCAGAAAGGAGAGGAAGAAAAGAAGAAGAAAAAGAAGAAGTGTTCACCGTTTCCAAAAATAATCATAAGAATTGAGAGAGTATCTGGCCAGGCCACCTGGGGGAGGGGGAGAGAGGAAAAACACGCAAAAAAAAAAAAAACAAAAAAAAAACCACACAACGGGAATTTGGAATGGAGAGAAAAGGGAAAAAATTAATAATCCAAGGCTTCCTGCTGAAGATGCAATGCGACTGAGTCTTTTTCTTTTCACCCTATTTTTTTTTTTTCGTCCCCTACCACTTTTTCCCCCTGTTTTTGTTGTTCTCTGCCACGGGCCAGCGTGAAGGATGGACGGGGCCATCAGAGTGTGGCACTTGTCCCCTGCCCTGTCCTCTTCACTGCCGCCACCCGCCTGCTCCCTCCCGTGGGACCCTCCATCCAGACACACGGGTTTTCTCCTTTGCCAAGATTTCCCCGTCTTCTCATGGACTGTGCCGCCATTTGTGTTTCAGAATATATATACATATATATATATATATATCTCCATGTATACATATATATATGTATAGATATATAGATCTTCAACAGTTACCACACCACCATGAAAGGAAAGGGAGGAAGGAGACCGGCGTCGAGCCACGCTTTCATCGTACCATCCGCGGACATCGTGAATGATAAGGGATTCTGAGTCATGGTTAATTTTATTAATTGTATTTTCTGATACGAGCCTAGAACTCTTAGTTCCTAAAAAACAGAAATGCAAAAAAAAGAGGGAGAAAAAAAAGAAAAAAAAAAGATGAAAAAAAAACAATCCAGGAGAGGGGGAGCAAGCGGAGAGAAGTTTGTTTGCCGAGGAGGCGACCAGCCAAGGAGGTTTGTGAGCCCGGCGAGGAGGATGAGGAGGAGGTCTGTGCTGAAACACCCCCAAAACCGGCCCAAAAGCGGTCGTCTGGACAGTTCCTGCCGAGGGCACAGACGACACTCGCCGCGCGTTGAGGTGGAGGGAGATACTGAATCTTTTTATGGGATATATATATACAGTATATATAAATATACATATATATATATATATAATTTTCTTTTTTGTTAGAGTTCTAGCCACAGTTCCCAGCAGGGTCCTTCCGCTGCCATTACTGCATGCTGTATATGGAGTTAGGTGTGTATCGGTTCTCAGCGAGACAAGTGTCTCGGTCACACATCCCTGAACCCCCTCGCCTTTCCACCCTCGGGTCACCGGGGACAAAGGGTCGCAGGGGACCAGGGCCCCTCTCTGTCGCTTTTTGCCGCGTGGCCCCGGCCTTTTCGCGGTGGAATAAAGCGAGCTGAGGGACAGAGGGAGATCTATATAGCTCAGTTTTATATATTTTTATATATATATATATATATATGTGTATGTATATGTGTGTGTGTGCGCGTGCGTGTGTGTGTATATGTATATATATATATATATATAAAAAAAAAAAAACAAACACAAAAGAAATGAGAAAAAGAAGACGAAGCAACCGGCCCCTGCCAAGGCGCAGGACCTGTTGCCTCGCCGTCCATTTCAGCGGGGGTTTCTCCTGCAATTGGTTTTCCTCCTTCAATTTCCTTTCCTTCCCTGCGGCCGGCGGCGGGGGGCACGCGGGGGGCCCAGGCGCGGGCAGGCAGGCGGCGAGGGGGCTCTCTCTGCCTATCCATTAAAACGATTGTTCCATGTGGCCGCTCCGTCTGCTTGTGGTGCTCATTGCCGCGGGGGCCAGGGCCACTCCGCGTTCTCCCCTTGCGCCACCAGGAATGGGGAGGGATGTGGGGAGGGGTGCTGGAGGTGGGGGTGGCAGACGGGAGCACCAAGTCATCACAATGGGCCAGGAGAGCATTGGAAAGATGGCCCCTGGACCTCACTGATGGGCCCAGCAGGAATGCTGCCACAGGTAAGGCTTGGGTGAGTAGATGGAGACAGTGTCAGGCACAGCTGACACTGCCCAATTTCCCTGCTCAGGACCACACTCAGTGCCCCTAAGCTCAGGTGTGGCTCTCTAGCCCAGCTGCAAAGCATTGCTGGGGATGCTTGTGGAGCAGCTGAAGTGAATCCTGCGTGGGAAGGAGGGACAGAGTGATGTGAGGTGAATACAGGGAACAGGATCCCCCATGCAGTGCTCCGTACAGGCAAAGCATGGCAGGATTGTGTGTAGGTGCATTTTGCTGTCCATGGAGCCTTGTCTTGGTCAGTGTCTTGGTTTTTGGTGATGCTGGAAGGTTGCTTAGTGAGTTTGGTCCTCATCCTCAACTGTAGCCTCCAGGGTGCTGGTTTCTTCAGGTCACCTGACACATTTTCAGGATCAGAAGTTGGTTGCTGTTGATGCTGTGATAGTTTTGTGTGAGCTTTTTTTATTTCTTGACCCTATGATGTAACCCAAGAGATGAGCATGGAGAAGTAGGATGGGAAGATGTTGCTTTGAGGTGTGACAGGCAGTGTCCAGGTGATACTGACATGGGGTAAGGGAAGAACCATGCTCAGGCTTTGTGGCATATCCCAAGTAAGGGACAGGGTACTGGGGGTGTGGGGACAGGACAGCTGGGCACAGGTAGCAGGGTCAGGATGGCAGAGATGATGGTGCTGGGTCTTTATGCAGCTCCTGCAACTCCCAGGTTGGACCAGCCAGCCACAATAGAGCAAACCTGGTAGGAGGTAGGAGGGGCAATGCCCACATGCTTGGGGGTAATGGGGAAGGATCCAGGGATAGGTATGGAGGGAGCAGGGCTCTCTCCCTCACCTCCTCTCTGTAATTGTAACTTTTTTGGTGTTCTAGGTGAGAGATCAAGGAGTGTCCAGTGCCAAAGTAGCAGACAAAGAGGAAGTTAAAGAGAGAGAGAGGCGGCTCGATGGATGCATTTATGTAATAATTTATTGACATAGGTAAGGGTGTCTCTTGGTGCTGGGAAGGGATGGAGGTCATGGTCTGAAAATGCCTTCCCTCCCCCTGGATGTAGCAGCTGAGGTCCATGTCCTTAGGCACAGGTTGGGCATTGCTGAGGGCCATGGAGAAACATCCCTCTCAAGCCAGGAAAGGGAGATGGAGGATGGGCACAGAGGGGCTGCATCGCCTCCCGTGCTCTGTGCTGGGGACAATGCAGACGAGGCATCAGGATGTGCCATGAGCAGGAGCGTGTGGGCATCTGTTGGTATTCACTCCAGTGGAGGCAGGTCCAGCACTGGGTATCAGGCAGAACTGGCATGGGAAGATGGGAAGCATTAGCGAAGCTTGGATTGTGGCGTGATCCCCAGATGACACATGCAAGGGGTGAGCATTGCTTTGTGGCACCTGTAGTTACATCAAATCAGCCCTGGCTCCCTGACAGGGTGGGGTTTTTGGAAGAGGCTCAAAGCAGAGTCTCCCATGGAGGTCACCAGTGCTTGGTTCACTGCAGGTGACATTGAGGAAAGTGGGCAAGGTGACACATCCCTCCCAGATCCCTTCCCTCAGGAGGTTGTTGAGTTTTGGGAAGCACTTACCTGTCTGCTGGGGTCACTCAAGGGGGACAGCAGTGTTCCTGATGTGCAAGGTCACAGCAGCTCACAGCAGTGCTGGGATGGAGCTGTTTGCTTGTTGTGGTGTTCAGGGAAAAACTCTTGGGACTGGACTTTCATTCCCACGTTGGGGAAGATGAAGGGAGGTCTCAAAGTGAGCAAGACTCTGATGGTCTGTCACAGTCCCACTACCTCCAGTCTCCTGGCAGCAGGTCTCAGACTAGAAGAGCTTGTTGAATGTTTTCTCCTGGTTGATGGTGTGGAAAGGTGAGGCATCCCCTGGGTGCAATGGGTACAGCCTGCTGTGAGATTACAGCCCTGTCAGGGAGATGCTGAGGGTCACGAGTCTTCTGCTCCTGGTCCTCAAGGTTTTTGTCCTTTGACAAAGATGTTTGGTCTGTGTCACACGCTGCCAGATCACGAGAGGAGCAAACCTTGGGAGTGCATTGTCTGCACAGGCATCCCTTGATGGGGGCAGGTTTAGTTGTCAGAGTGAACGTTGTTGCAAGATGATGGAGGTGATGCTGGAAATGTCTCAGTTGTGGAAAAGAGGCCCCCAGTCACGCTGCTTCCATGGAACATGGGTGAGCGATGAGAACTCAGACAGTCCTTACCCTTCAGGGCCTCCATCAACAGGTGTGTGCTCATCACTCATCAGCAGACAGAGGTGGGCAGGAGCCGAGACTCACTGGTGGATTCCCAGGGGAGATGCATGGATGGGGTGAAGGGTGGCCCAAACAGCAGCAGGCCCCCAGCTGTGGGGCTTCAAGCATCACTGTCACAGGGGACGATCAAAAGAGGGTCCAGCCAAGTGCTGGGTGGGACCCCAGCAGTGGCAGAGGTCCCAGGACTCAGGAGCCCTCCCAGCTCAGCTCAGCAGGTGCCCAGCACTGCATCCCTTCCCTGGGGTGCACGGGACCCGTGAAGCAAAGCCCCGAAGGTACAAAGTTCGTCAAACTTTATTGATACACTGCACAATCACAACCATCTCTTATTCTTGCCGAATTAGAAAAGGTTACAACTACAATGTAACATGCACAAATCTCAGGTAGTATAGCCACCCTTGGAATACAATGATCGACAGAAACTCAAGACCGGCCATCACGGCCGTCAGCAGGAGAGACCCAAGAGCCACACTGCACCCGCCCTGGGCACCCAGCCACCCCCTGGGCATCCAAACACGGAGAGCAGTGGTCACAAATGGGTCTGGCACCCGGCAGAGCCGCGGCGGGGCCGGCCTCAGACAGCCAACACGTTCCTCACAATGGCACGTTACATGGCACGAGAAAGTCGAATGCCGTCCCGGCAGGGTACAGGGGAGCCCACCCGACCCAGGGACAAGGATGGGATGGGGGGCAGCCCTGGCACCAGGCCCGCCAGCCTCAGTGTGCGTCGTGGCATCTCGTCACTGCCACTCTCCGATTCGCTGTGGCCTCTTGCCCTGTGACTCTGCAGCATTTCTGCTGTGGGGACAGAGAAATTTGGGGCTGACCAAGGAAAGGGCACGGGGTGGCAGCGGGGGGCGGTTGTGGGGCAGTGCGGACCAGTAAAGGCATCAGGGCAAGGTGTCTCCTGCACCCACGGTATTTTGGAGCGGGCATGTGGGGAAGGATGTGCGTGGTGCCATGCTGGCTGAAGACAGTGCCATCCCCACGTGATAAACATGCCCCAGGCTGGGGGACAGGACCCAGATCTCTGACAGTGCCACCTTTCTTGGATGCCAGCGGAGAAGCAGAGCAGCACCGCAGGGACCGCAGGACGCGGACTCACCCAGTCAACACTAGATCCCTGTCCACCAGGTAAGCCAGAGCCTCAGGCCAGCACTGGAGCAGCTCCTGCCCTGTTTTTTGTCAATCAGCCATGGTACATGTCGAACATCCAGGATGGGCGGGCAGGAGCATCCACTGAGATTTTGTAGCAGGTCCTGGGCAGCCCATTGGGAACAGGGATGAGGACAGGCATGGCTGCATAGAGGACACGGTGGTGGCCCATCATGGCCTCTGGCTCAGGGTGGTTTTTCCATCTTATGTGCTGAGGGCTGGCACCCCAGCTTCCTTGTAGCCACAGAAAGCAGGTTTGGGCAGCAGCAGAGTTTGCAGGGGGAAGACAGCGTGTGCGTGGCCGTTGTTTTAAGTCATCTCACTTATGGAGGGAGAAGGAAGGGACAAGGCACGGGGAGGTGCTGGGTCAGGACAGGGGACACTCTGTGTGCTTGCTCAGTGCCTTGCTGTGGTCGAGTCTCCCTGTTGCAGCAATAGGGTTCGGTGCCAGGCGTGACTTTTCAGGAGCAGGATGGGAGTGTCCATCCCCAGACTGTGGCACCAAAGCATTCCCGGGTGGCCATGGAGTGACAAGAAGGCTCAGGGCTGCCACAATGTACCAGGCAAGGGGTTCCATGGTGCACGAGGCTATCAGGAGCACAATTCCATATGTGGGGAGATGACATGGCCACCGCCACCACGGGTGGCAGCTCCCAGGGTGGCTAGAAGAAGCAGAGAGGGCAGAGTCTGGGTGTGTCTATTTTGGTGTCACAGGCAAGTTGCAGCAGGGAGCATTGGAGCCATCCTTGTCCCTGCTGTGCCAGCACAGCAAATTGACAGAGCCCAGGCCTCCTCCACGGGGTCAGACACATCAGACTTTCCTCAGGCAGGGACACATGATGGGCATGAGACAAGGCAGAGTGAGGACATTGCAGCTCATGGCCCCATGAGGGACACAGATACAGAGGGTCATGGACGTCAGAGCTGTAGCAAAAGGGCCTTGTCCGCTGGTGTTTCGATCCATTGTTCAGAGCCTCTGCCCCACGCTGGTGATGCTGTGCTTTTGATGTGCAGGTTGGAAAGTGCTTGGACAACAAGCCCAGAGAAACCTCCCCAAAAAGTGCTGGCAGAACATCAAGGTGAGAGCCATGGGGCAGCCCCTGCCATCAGGGGGGCAGCAGCAGAGTGGGCAGGGATCTGGAGCAAGGAGTGAGGGCCTGGCTGTCCGATGCAGCAAGAAGGCTCTAGTCTCTAGGAGGGCTGGTGGCAGTCCCCAGGGCTCACACTCCTGGGAGAGCAGCCTCGTGTCCTCAGGAAGGTGAGGGGGTTTTAGTGAGAAGCACAGGGGTAAGATGTCAGCTGGAATAAAGAGTAGTGGGAAGTGTGTGACCCTTGAAGGACAACTGGCTGTGTCGGGTGACCCTCTCCCAGAGGGCCAGAGAGCATCCTGTCAGGAGCAGAGGCAGGCGATGGGGGGCTGGCGACATCGGGGTGCTTAGGGAGGAGCTTTGGCGACGAGAACTGACATTCAGGACCGAGAGGGCTGAAGGCGGAGCCAGGAGGCTTCAACCTTGGGGTCTTTTTGGGCATAGGCGGCTTAGTGAGACGACGAGACGGACATCCCGGTGAAGGCTCTGGGCGGCACCCGCCCCGACGGCTCCGTGCCCGCGGCGTTGGAGATGAGGCAGCCACAGGGGGCTCCGTCCGTGCCGGGCCACATCCCCGGGGCGACGGTGGCGGGTGACAGTCTGGTGGCACGTGGTGGGGTCTGTACAGCGTAACCGGCGGCGAGGACGATCCCGGCACGTGGGAGACGGGGCCATCCTCGGACGCTCGGCACCGCCGCCCGTCCTCCGGTGCATCCATCGCCCGTCCGGTGGAGAGGAGTCCCCGGGCGGCGCGGCGGCCGAGCCCGCGGCGGGGGAGAGGTGCGGCGAGGCCTCCCGGGACCCTCCGCTCCCTTATCAAAAGTCGAGAAGGAGGCGAGCGAGGAGGGTGGCCCAGAGGCAGAGGCCAGCAGCCACCTGGGACGCCGCGTTGCCGCCATCGTGCACCGCTCCGGGCCCTGTATGGAGGAGAGAGGAGAAAGGAGAGCGTTAGGGACAGCACCGAGATGATGTGACAGTGCTGAGTGTGTAAGCATTAGGCTGTAGTCCTTTTTACAGAGGTTCAATTCCTCTTCTTATCAGCTCTGTAGTGAAGTTCATAGTGAGTTGCAAGCTCATGGATGTGCATTAGTTATGTACCCGAGCCTTAGGCAGAGGCCTATTGGTTAGGGCATATAGCTGTTAACTATAGTATCATGGGATCTAAGCCCATCTGTCTAGTAAATTGGAAGGTCTTAGCTTAATTAAAGCACCTGAGTTGCATTTAGGGTATACAGGGTAACCCACCTCCCCACTGTGCCTGCAGTTCCCACCCCTAAGCTGACCAGGGTGTTGTGTTCCCCCTGGGAAGGGTGGTGCATTTGTCCATCATTTGGAGAGCGTTGCCAGTGCTGAGGAGGAGGTGAGGAGGTTTTTAAAGAGCTTGAGGAACACTTAAGGCAGGCATAGTCCTTGTATGAGGAGGAGGAGGAGGAGGATGCACTGGAGAGGTGTCAGTCCAGCCCCACCATGCTTGAAGTTGCCCTCCTTGGGGAGTCCTGATGCAGACAATCATGTGAGAGCCACCAGGCCTTGGTGCTCTGGAGTGGCACAACTTGTGACTGCTAACAAAGGATCGTTGGCTCAGGAAATGGCATTGCCCAGATGTGGATTCTCAGGTATGCAGGAGCATTTTGGGGTTGCTGGGGGGTTCTTGGCAGGCAGGTCAGGCAGGGAGGAGGCTGGTCATCCGATTACACCGCTGGAGTGGAGATTGGTTGGGGTTTTTATGTTAGGGCTGTTATTTGGGCTGCAGGGCACACCAGGGGCCAGTCAGGATGGGATGCCACAGCTGGGCAGAGTGGGGGAAGCAGAGGCAGCCACCACACACTCTGCCACAGGGCCATGGGTCTGTCCACACTCCCCATGGCCATGGAGAGGAATTTGGAGAAGTCACAGGTCTGAGCCCCAGTACTGGCATTCTGAAAGGGAAGAAATAGAAAAATAAGTGCTCAGCTGCCTTAGCATCAAAACTCATGGCATGGATGAAATGTGAAGTTAATGGGGTTCTTATGCATTTGTGAATATGCTCTCAGGCCTGCAGTCACCTGGAATGGGTTCATCATAGAATCCCAGAATGCTTTGGGTCAGAAGGGATCTTAAAAACCATCTTGTCCCATCCCCTGCCATGGGCCAGGAAGCCTTCAATTATCTCAGGTTGCTTCAAGCCCTGTCCAACGTGGCCTTAGATAGTTCCAGGGATGGAGCAGCCCCAGTTTCTCTGGGCAACCTGTGCCAGGGCCTCACCACTCTCAAAGTGAAGACTTTTTTCCCCAGGACCCAATGTAAACTCATCCTCTTTCAACTTAAATCCATTCTCCCTTGTCCATGCCCTTACGAAAAGTGCTTCCCCAGCTCTCCTGTAGCCCCTTCCAACCCAAATCATTCTGTGATTCTATGAAATCATATCCAGTTATCATAATTTCCTCAGGATGGTGTTATTCCTTGTCTTTTTATCTACTGATTTTTTCCAAGCATTTATCTTAATTCAGGAAGAGGCAAAGGAGAGTCTGAGATGTTAAATCCAAGCGCTGCCAGAAGGTGAAGGAAATGATGGGAAGATTGAGTGATGAGCAAGAAGCTGTGTCATGCCCATGCTCAAACAAAATTGATTATAAGAGCACACGATCATCCAGGGGTAGAACTATGCCATAATCAGACATTTCCTTGCTGAATAGACCTTGTGAGATGACAAGTGGAAACCCACATTTGTTAGGGGCAGGTAGACCCTTTGCAGGTAGAATAGAAAGGGCTTCTTAGCTTGGTTTTCCTCAGACCTGTCACTGCTCCCTCTTCTTTGGTTTTCACCCCTCAAACCAACGGCAGCAGCTCAGCACATCATCCAAAATCATAACAATTTCTGCAGATTTAATACTAAATGCTGATTAGCCTTAAACTTTTCTGTATTTACACCTGCCCAAACACTGCTAAATTGGTGCCTTTCTCTAGTATCTCTATAGATGTGGATTTTAATGTGTGACTAATTCTTATCACTATTTTCTAGTTCACAGTTCTGCACTGGTTATTGGCTTTGATTTAATGACACTTTTAGAAATTTCATAATCTATCCTAAAGCAATTGCATTGTGGTTGAGTTGGAGAGCTCCCAAATAGATAAGTCACCTCATACAGGGAGGAAATAAAACTAAAAATGCTGGGTCATTACTAGAAAAAAAAGAAAACAAACATTTTCTCTTCAATTTATTCTTTACTGTGGAAGAATGTATTCTGGTATCAGACAGCTTGGCCTTGTAAAGATTGTAAAGATACTCTACAGAAGAGACAAGAATAAAGATACAGAGACAAAATAAAGTAGTAATTAGATACAATCACAAAATCAGGGCAGATGGCACATTTCATCACAGGCTGCCTGTGACTCCTGTGTTCTCTGAACTGTCACTCTCTATGGGAAAGGGACAACTCCCACCAGGACAGGCAGAGAACTCAGCTGAGGCTCCCTAGCCCTGCCGTCCCAGCAAATATTTTGGCTCTGCTTTGTTCAAACCCCAGTGCCTGGGCATTGAGGTGTGAGTGCACCTGGACTCTGGCTGCCCCTGCTCAGCTTATTTATTACTGCAGTTATTTATTATTGCTTGCTTTTAATTTTCTTCCTCTTGATTTATTTTGTGTCCACTTTTCTGGCTATTTTCATCCTTTCCTGGCTATTTCCTCCCTTCTCCTTGAGGCAGCCTTAGATTTTTTGAGACCTTGATTTGAGTACAGATGGCAAGGTTGGGATTTTGTTTCTCTCCTAAGATCTTGAATACAAAGGTCAGAAGGAATCAGTGAGTCTGTGGTGAATGGATTTTCTTAGCCTGTGTTGGAGGCTCTCTCAACTCCAGTGTGAGCCATGGGAATAGCACAAATGCTTACAGGGCTAAGCAGTCCCTTCACATGCACCAAAAAATAGCTTTTACTTTCTTTTCCTGCCTTCTTTCTGTGCAGAACAGAAGTCCTATGACTTCCACTTCACTCCTCCCAGTTTGTTGCAACATTCACTCTTCTCCAGGTGAGAAACAGACACACGGAGATGAAGAATTTAGAATGCATCTCTTGCTGCTTTTCATTGTCAGGACTCAGGAGAAACGGGAAGGGAAGGTGCCCACACTCAGGGCGCTGCTGGAGCCTCTCTTTCCTAGAGGGCTCAGGGAAAGACAACAGCTCCTCTCTGCTTCTCGTGGTCTGCAACAGCAGCTAATGGGGGAAAGCCTGTCCAATTCTTCATGTCTGAGGACAGCAATAACTGAAGGAAGTCTGGGGGATGCCTGTCCAGTAACTCATGTCTGAGAGCAAAGGCACCTAGAGTAAGCCTTGGCAACCTCCCCAGGATGATTTTTCCTGATATTTTCCCTGAGGTAACTACATGGTCCTTCAAGGCCTGTGCCTGCTCATTGAAGGGGGGTGGGACTAAATGACCTTTAAAAGGTCCCTTCCAACTCCAATTTTGATTCTAAAAAGGCTCCAACAGGGATGTTCACCCCTGGGACTGAGCAGCCACCCAGCACAGAGTGAGGAACAGAAAGTGGTGGCTTCATGCACACAAAAAGGAGACACAAGTTGAGCAAGATCTAAGGCTTGCCACAAACACAGACCCTGGGACACTATGTTAATGTGAGCAGTGACTGTAGGTAAGCATTTTATAGGGTGGTACAATATATGGATTATTTACAGCTTCTAATGGCAAAGTTGGCATTTCATGAAATAGTTAAGAGAAAACACAAAGTGTTTAATGAAATAGTTAAGAGAAAACACAAAGTACCAAACACAGGAAGACAACTGCACATGTGAAATATAGGGACCAAATGGAAATAAAAGTGTGAAAGAGAAAAAAATGCATGTATAGTAGGTAGAGAGGATAATAGGTGAAGGCAAAGTAACCCCACAGGATAACAGGGAATGTGCTGGGAAAAACCCTACAAACAAAACATCTCAGTGAAGAGGAGGGAGCTGTCCCTCATCCCTTCACAAGAAGAGAACACTGATAAATACTGAGGGAAAAGAAGATATCCCACTTCAGCTCTGGCTTAATTCACCAAGACATGAAGGAAGCTTTTCCCCCTCACCTCCCAAGCTGCCCAAACCACAGTGCCATGGCACAACCTCTGCCCCCCCATGAAAGTGCTCCTATTTGAAATTCTAATTTACAGCTGATTTAGGCCAAGTTTATTAAAGACAAATCATTTCTCTGTTTGTGGATGATGATTAAAGCTTAACCCTGGGTGATGTGACATGTTAATGATTGTCTAATAAAGCCTGGTTTAACGTTTCAAGCTGTGTTGGTGTCTTTGAAACATCTCACCAGATCTGCAGCTGCAGAAGGTAAAGGTTGGTATGGACAGAGGGACAGAGAAATCCAGGGGTACCAGCCAGAAGAGATGGAGCTGGAGAGCTTCACTCATGACCAGATCCTCAGGATCTACATCTTCTCCCAAAAAAACTGAATGCTGGAGGAGCTCATGTGCAGACAGGCCAAGAGGGGCAGGTGCTCACAGGACATGGGTGGGATGGAATTTGGAGGCACAGCTGGGGCCAGGGGGCAGAGGGAAGGGCCAGGGGGCAGAGGGAAGGGCCAGGGGGTCTGGCATGAGCAATTCATGGTGACAAGGGAACTCAAAGTCACCAGGAAAGCTGGGGTGAGGGTGGGACTGACACCACACTGGCACCATGGTGGGCAGGTGTGACACAGCAACAGCACACGGGGGTTCCTTGGTGTGAGATGGAACAGAAGGAGTCGTGGCAGGGACACAAACTCAGGTCCAAGCTCTGCTGTCACTGCTGGAGCTGGTGACCTCAAATACTGGAACAAGAAAAATGCCTGAACTCAGCAAAGCCCAGCAGGGTCCTCAGAGAGGGAACGTGACCTCAAATAATCCCATGTTAATTGGCTGACCTCAAGTAACCCCAATGACCTAAAGTAACCCCAAAGTGCTCTGTCCAGAGTGAGTTTGACCTCTAGTAACCCCGATGCCCTATAGTAACCCCAAAAAGTAACTGGCTGACCAGCAGTAACCCCACAATGACCTCAAGTAACCCTAAAGTTCTCAGCACAGAACAAGTCTGACCTCTAGTAACCCCAATGACCTAAAGTAACCCCAAGTATTTACCTGGTTGACCTCAAGTAACCCCACAATGACCTCAAGTAACCTCAAATTGCTCTGGACAGAGCAAGTTTGACCTCTGGTAACCCCAAATATGAACCAGCTGACCTCAAGTAACCCCCCAATGACCTCTAGTAACCCCAATGACCTATAGTAACCCCAAATATTACTGGTTGACCTCAAATAATGACCTCAAGTAACCTCAAAGGACTCTGCACAGAACAAATTTGACCTCTAGTAACCCCAATGACCTTTAGTAACCCCAAATATTAACTGGTTGACCTCAAGTAACCTCAAAGTGATCTGACCAGAACAAGTTTGACCTCAATTAATTTCCAATGATCTACAGTAACCCCAAATGTTAGTTGATTGAGCCAAAGTAACCCCATGATCTAAAGTAACCATAAAGTCCTCTACAGAAAGTGAGTCTGTCCCAGGTAACCCCAAATCCTAATTAGCTGACCAAATAACCCAAATTAACCCCATGAGTTAGCCCTTCCCAGCTCTCCTGGAGCTCCTTTAGGCACTGGAAAGGACTCCAAAGTTTCCCCAGAGCCTTCTCTCCTCCAGGTGAACACTCCCAGCTCTCCCAGCCTGACTCCAGAGAAGAGTGGCCACTTCCTGAGGGGTGTTTGGAGCAGAAGATGCTGAGGATCTGGACATGGAGGGGATGGATGGCTCAGCCCAGAGTCATGAAGCACCAGCACAGCCAGCCAGCACCAGGCACCTGATGGACATCTGCCCTGATCCCACCCAGAACATCCACACAGCATAATCCACTCAATTAACAGGAAAAAATCATTTTATTGTTGACCAGAGAGAACTGAAGCATTCGTAACTCCCCGCCCAACAGTGTTCTGTCCCCTCCACTGCTTCCAGCCAGGCTGGCTGTGGCACCATGGCACAGCAATGTGGGACCACCAATCCCTGAGCTGCCCACCAGCACATTCCTGAAGCAAAATAAAGCTGGGGATTGCAATTCCCAGACTCTTTGGCAGCATATATGGAGCTTACATATCTCAGCCTTTTTGTGGGCTATTAATAATGGCAGGTGGCAACTTGAAGAATGATGAAATGAGGTGTGAGCTGCTCCCTTGACCTGAAAAGCATTGCTGGTGGCAGACACAAAAAAGCAGTTGGACAGATTCACCTGCCCTTCCAAGTTCCTGTAATGCACAACAGTAGATGGGGGGTAATTACTTTCTCTCCTGTACAAAAGATCTGGTTCTGGTATTTATACTGCCTGAATACAGCACTGCCTCCTTCTCCTCTCCTTACTAATTTCCACTCCTAATATCTCTTAGTTTTGTCAGATTACTGGTTTGTGTGCACAAATAAACACAGAAAATCACTGCAATCACAGACGCTCCACAGCAATAGGAAAACAGGGCAAAGATGCTATTTCTTGCTATTTTTTTTTTTTTTGCATATGTTTTGCATTGATTCTCTTTTTGCAAAATTCAAATATTTGCAGTGAGGCTCTGTGAAGCTGTGGCTGCCCCTGGATCCCTGGCAGTGCCCAAGGCCAGGTTGGATGGGGCTTGGAGCAGCCTGGGGTAGTACAAAGTGTCCCTGTCCATGGCAGGGGGTGAAATTGGATGAGCTCTAAGGTCCCTTCCAGCCCAAACCATTCTGTGATTCTATGACTTGTGTTTTAAGTGTTTTAAGTCAAGCAGTCTTTAAATATTGAATCAGGGCTCTTATTCTTAAAGACGTAATTGCTTTCCCTTGCTTTTATGTATTTAGTCTGAAGCTGCTGATTCTTAAGAGAGTGCACAATAAAGCATGAAAAGATTTTATCTCTCTATAGAATAATTGGTTTAAATCACGTCTAACACTTGGTATTTTAACTTATTTTCAGTTAACTCACCCAATCATCAATCAAAAAGATTACATACTAGAAATAAGACCCTGAACATTGGAAAAATGCAGATAGCATCTTTTATAAAACAACTACATCTCTCTTTATTCCAATAGCTCTTCAATGGAAAGGGACAATAAAAGGTCCCAGAGCTCCCAGTTTGGAGTGGGGGCTTGGGGGAATTTCCCTTGGTGACTGAGGGACATGCTGCACTTAAAAGAGATCCTAAGATCCAGGTTTGGGTGATTTTTCCCCCCTCATCTCCATATATAAATAGCAAGTACAAAATGCAACGTGCTCATCAAAAAGTGAACCCAGACATGAAATCTTTAAATAAAAGAATTAACAGATTTCCAACCACTCGTGCTCCTCTCCCCTTTGGCAAAGGCTGGTAGAGACTGTCCAAGAAACACCACGCACGTACCCAAATAGAAGCTCTCCACAGAGCCCATCTTTCCACTCTCCCCTGTGTTTCCAAGAAGCTGCAGTTTTGACAGACAAGCTGTTGAATTTCACAACATGTTCACGAAATGAAAAAAGCGCAATCCTCGAGGAGGGATGGAATCCCACCTGCTTAAATTCTTTTTTGAGCTCTCTCCATGGCCTGCTTGCTCCTCACTGCTCCAGTGTGCTTCACTCAATACACTCTTGAAAGAAGGGGGGGAAAGAGAATATGAATGTTTGCCTTTTTCTCCATTAAAAGTTATGAAATTAAAATAGCTTTAGGTACCCTGAGTGTTCACACAGCAATATCCAAAGGATGTGCCAATATCCTTTCAAAGACAAATTTAGGCTTCAATGTTGGTGCAGCTAAATACCCACATGAAAACAAATGGAACATTTTAAGTTTTAACTTTTCCTTCCTAATGCTTTTTCTTGCTCTCTCACTAGTAAATATTTTCCTAATCTTCCTTTTATAAAACAAGGATTAGAGGAATATTAGCATTCCACTGAACAGACCATTACTAACAGGAGTTGCTACAAGGCAGGGAGAGCCACAGGACTGGGCTCCTACATCTCACTTTTTATGGATGATTTTTAATATCCCTGTTTTGTCATCTATGCAATCACCTCTAATGTGCTTCACTTCAGCCTGCTGGACGTGTTTGTGGGATTAATTTATTAAAACAAGGTGAAATTTTGTTTTCTCTGCATGTTGGCATCAATTGATAACCGTTGTGAGAGGATTGCTGTGCTGCCACAGGAGGAGTGTGTAAAGAGCAACACTATCTGCCAAGAGAAGGAAAAATGCCTGAAAACAGATGTTGTCAAATAAAAAATAACCAGATAATAGCTTGGAACAAAACCAAAAAACCCCTAATCCAGTCCCCTTCTGAGTAGAGGGAGTTACCTCCACTGCAACTTGTTCTTTAGTCTGGTTTCAAGTCATGAATAAAAGAGACTTAGGTGCTGTTATTTTGTCTCACATCAGAGAAAAAGCAAGTGTAAGAGTGCCAGCAGGACAGGGAAATAGGAAAAAAAAGGATATTGGGAAAACTGGATTGGAAACTTAATGTACTTATTTATGTACTAAATATCATAAATACAATATTTACTATATACAGTCATAGAATCATGAAGGTTGGAAGAAACCTTTAAGAGCATCAAACCCAACCATCAATTCAGCACTGCCACTGTAACTCCTATATCCCTAAAATATATATATAGAAAATACCTCATTTACATTGTAAGTTATATGTTGTACTATGCAAAAACTAATAATGTATACTAGATATTCTATAATTTATATACTGTGAGTATCATACATAATATATAATAAAGAATAATATGCTTATATATAATAATATATGTCAACAAGACAGTATTATTAAATATATGAATAACAGTTGTTTTCATATCTATATATATTTATTATTGATATATTATTATTATTAATAGTATGTACTGCATTGTATTTGTATCATATTGTATTATATATAGTCTATTATACTATACTGCACTATACTGGATATTGGGAAAATTTCTTCACCAAAAAGGTAAAAAAGGAAGAGAAGAGAAGAGAAGAGAAGAGAAGAGAAGAGAAGAGAAGAGAAGAGAAGAGAAGAGAAGAGAAGAGAAGAGAAGAGAAGAGAAGAGAAGAGAAGAGAAGAGAAGAGAGCAGTGGAGAGGGAACAGAACCCAGAGTTTGGAGCCAAAGAGAAGAAATCAGGCCAGGTCAGAGGAGAACTGGCTAGAATAGAAAGGCCTGGACCAGCCCCTACCCAAACACAACCCTACAGAACACAACAGAACAGAGTGGAGCAGAAAACACCTGAATGGGCCAGCCAGCCCCACAACCAAAGCCAAAGGTGTGCCCCTCTCACCACCCCAAAACACCAAGCACCCCACAGGCCCCCTCCACAGTGTCCACCCATCCAAACTCTAAGCTGGTGTGGAAACTCTTCTCCCTCTCAACATCTCCTTGAGCCTGCTCCCTGACTTCCATCCTCTCCCTCCTGCTGGGGGAAGGCAGGCTCCTGCTGTCCACCCTTGGATCGTGACAGCTCTCTCAGCTTGTCAGAATGCCAAAGGGACAAGCCACAGGTGCACACAACCTTCCTCAATGACAGCTGTCCTTGATGACACCATTCCTCAAACACCTTCCTGTCCTGGCCACCTGAATCACCCAGGCTGATGTCACCCATCCTGCTATTGCCAGTACAACGTGACCACTGCTGGCAGACCTGCCAGCAGCAAACAAGGGAAAACCCCACACCATGCACCCAGAGCATGTTCTCACCTGTCCCAGGCTCCCTCCTCACCCCTGTGCTCCAGCAACACCAGGGCTGAGCGGACTGTGGCCAGCTGTGCTGTGCACCCAGTGTTGGGCTGATCCAGATCTCATCCTCTGAGCATCCTCAGGCAGGGCCTCACTGCTCGGGGTTTGTGCTGTTTGGCACCTCGGTGCACCAGGAACACCAAATACAGCCAGCTCTGCTCCATCACTCCACCACTGGCCGTCTGCCAGCCTCCTTCTCTTCATCCTCCTTCTCTTCATCCTCCTCATCATGCTCTTCAAACTCCTCTTCATCCTCCTCCTCCTCCTCTTCCTCTTCATCCTCCTCCTCTCCAAATGCCTCCTCTTCACTCTCCTTCTCTTATTCCTCCTTCTCACCTCACCTTACTGCAGAAAACTGGCACCTACCGTAGAGGATGATGCTGGCGTTGGTGTTGCCCAGCTGGTTCGTGGCCACGCACGTGTAGTTGCCGTAGTCCTTCTCCGAGACGTTGAAGAAGGTCAGCGTGGACAGGCGGCCCTTGCTCTCGATCCGCACTCCCTCCAGCCCGTTTGCTAACCTGCACAGAAACACCATAGCAGTGCTGGGACAACAGGGCTGGGGTGGATCTTACCCCTTCCTGGACACTCTGCTTCCCACCAGCCAACACCACTGTACACCCACGTGTTCCCCCACTGGACTTGTGCATCCCAGTTTTGAAGACAAACTCTCCATTCTTAGCAATTACTCCTGCAGTATAAATGATACCTTTTGCTGTTAATTGGCTGAATTATGTTTCTCGTCCTGGAAATGCTCAAGCCATTTGACTTTCAGCATCTCATTGTGGTGGTTAGCTTGGAACTCCCAAAAAGGGCTTTTAGATTCCTCTCTGCAGAATGCTTAAAAAGATCCTTGGTCAGCTGCCTGACAGTAGAGATTGTCAGCAGACCCCTTCAGGCAGGTGTTGACATGGGAGCATCTGAATTTGGCTCACTGACCCTGTGTTCTGTGGCAGTAGAGGCTCTGAATGGGCAGCATCAGCTTTGTACCATTGTCCCAGAAAAATTCTGGGAAGGGGAGCTCACTTACTGTGCGGGGGTGGTGTGTTATGTCATGCACAAAAATAAAAAGTTTTAAGTTTGGCTCCATCCAACCTGACCCCAGTGTCCCACAGCCACCATCCCTGGGAGAAACAGCTCTGGGGTTTCCTCAGCCCTCAGCTGAGCACCCACCAAAACGAGTTGATCCCAGCCTTTTTGTGTCACCACATTTCTCTTCACAGAGAAAAGCAAGGCACAGTTCTTCCCAAGAACATTTCTGGGTTTCACGTTCTCTGAACATCAGATAAAGAAAGCACAATTCTTATCTCATTTGCTGTGCCTGTGTTGTGCCAAAATAGAATGCAATATGAAGATTGTTTACCCAGAGTGATGGTGTTTTTTTTCCTTGGCCTATCAGGGCCAAGTGTGTGTGTGTGTGTCAGGACTGTCAGCTGACAGTCACGAGATGAGTGCAGTTGTGTGCAGAGTCGAGTGCTTGGCAGATTCAGTTTAGATGTAATGTAATATAGTGTAATATAGTAGAATAATATAGTATAATAAAGGAATTAATTAGCCTTCTGACAAGATGGAGTCCTCCTCATCATTCCTCCTTTGCTGGGGACCCCTGCAAATACCATATTTTTCCACATAATGGCCTCAGACACTTCCACCTCCCTCCACCTCCTCACTTTGTCACCCTGTTGCAGTGTGTGTTTATTTTGCAGGTTAGTGTTTGATTTGTTGTTTGGCAGTTTTTTGGGCTTTTTTCCCCCTGCTTTTAGAGTGACACAGACTTGTCTTTGTTATTCAATTGAGCCAGGTGTTGGTTTATCTCTTTGCTACTTAGCTACTTTTCTGCCAAGTTTCAAACCCCTTCCTCCCACATCCAGCTGTTAACCCCTCCTGTCCCAAGCAGTTTTTCCCCCTTGTACCCCTTGCCCTTGTGTTCCACCCCCAGTGCCTTTGATTAGTTGAACATTGTATTCTCCCTTGAGACCTGCCCCCCCTTATAAGCTGTTGTTTGCCCCCAGCTCATTGCCTGGGACCCCGAGACTCGGGGAGTGTAACATCAAATAAAGGAACCCAGTGCCACCCCAGGCCCGTGCTGTGCCTTTTTGTTCCACACTGCACCTCCAGTGGTAACTGGGATTTTGCAGAGCCCTGAAAGAGGGGGACTGTCACCCCCCTACTGTCACCATCTAGCCGGGACGTGTGACATCACCCCAAGGCTGTGGCTGCCCTCTGCACCCCTCACCTGGTGTCCTCCTTGAACCACTGAAACTCCGCCACAGGGACAGCCGAAGCCTCGCACTGCAGGATGCCCTTCTGGCCCACCGAGGCGCCCGTGTTCTTGGCGTTGGAGATGTACGGCGGGTCTGCAGAGACACCTTGCTGTGTCACACTGGCCCAGGTGCACCCACCTCCCACCGTTCATTCCCCTGTGCCCTGCACTCACAGTTGACAGTAACTTTGACTTTCCGCACGTCCGGGACGGCCACGTCGTTGACGGCGCTGCATTCGTACTCCCCGGACTGCTCCCGTGTGATGCCCGTGATCTCCAGGTACTCGTCCTCACTCACAAAGGTCTGCCCTGGGGGATGTACTGAACGTGTGACACTGTCACCCGTGGACACCAACACCAGGAAATTCCCTGTGCCCCTGCCCCGACACCCCCTGCCCAGGCATCTGGCATCCCCTTCACCCAGGAAGCACTTGACAAGCGCCCTCAGCCCCATCCCAGGTCAGCACCTCTGACTGTGAGTCACCTTAATGCCACCCTGACCACCTCTACAGGGACAACCATGCATCCCACACAGGCCAGGATGGCCCCTCCTCAGACCCAGGCAGTTCTTCCACCAAGCAAGGGCTCACCTTTCCCGGAGAGGTGCCGCCACGTGACGGTGGGCTCTGGTCTCCCAAAGGCCAGGCACATGAGGGTCACGCTGCTGCCCTCGTTCACGGTGATGTCTGACGAGATGTTGACAATCTGGGGGGGCACTGCAAGACATAAAGGCCACCAAAGGCACCATCAATACACCAGCTTGCCAGGCGCAGGTGGGAGGCCCAGCCATGAGACCTGTCCCATCGTGTGATGCTGTGTCCCCTCTGTTGCCCTGTCCAGTCAGCAATTCCATGTCTCCAAATCAGTGTCTTGGACTGGAGCCAAGCATGGATCTGGGGTGTGGAGGGGTCCACTCACTGTGCCAGCACCCCCACTCTATGGCCCGATAACCAGCTCTCGTTATGGCCTGAGACAAGGCTCATATTTTAGCATATTTATTAAAGCTGTTTAAATTACTGAGCGTCTGCTCCTTCAATACCGGCCAGGGTGATTTATATTACTCTATCCCCAGATACTCCATCTAATAAATAACTTGGCAATCTCCGTACCCATAAATATCCCTGGCCATGGCAAAAAGCAATTAAAGCTCACTTGCCGATGCTGCTTCCTGGCACTCTGGGCTGTCGGACACAACCCCCTAAAGGGTTTGCACCCCAGGGAGTAAATGAGGCCATATTTAACAACCCTCCCCAAATGAAACACCATACCTAAAATGCCAGAAAGGATGCCCTGTGCCCCCTCCCCAAGCACACAACGTGCTGAAAGCCCAGGTCAAGTGGCATTAGATGCCCAACCCTTGTACCCAGGTCCCTCCTGCAGTGCTGGGATTCCAGGATAATCACCTGAAAACCACTGTGGCCAGCACCAGCACTGTCTGCAAGGGCAAGTGGGGCTGTCTGGCTCTCTTTGCACCCCCAGGGAAGCTCTCCTCACACTCCCAGGGAGATTCTCCTCTCTCCTGGTGTGGGAGAGGCGGCACAGCAGGATGAGCCATGGCAAAGATGCGGTGCGGTCTCTGCAGCCCTATGGGTTCTGCAAAGCAGTAAATTTCCCAGCAACTTGACACATTAATATAGAAGTACAGTCTGTTATAGCAGAGGGAGATTGTCTGAGTCCTTCAGGGGAAAGCAGCAATCCAAAAATGAAAAGTGTGTGCCAGCAACTGCTGGAAAACGTAGTTAACGCTCGGAGCAGAACCGGCCAACTCCGACAGTGCAGCCACAATGAGCTGCAGGAAGGCTGTAAATGGCCCTTCCTCACTCAGACAAGATAACACTAATCCATATTACCAGCATCCTTGCACCTCTCCCCTCCAGTAACAGCTCCTCAAACTGGTACCAGGAACATCTGAAAACTACAAGAACATCCAGGACAAAGGTTCCCACAACTGCGGCATTTTTCATCTGCTCCTGAGCCCTGCAAACCAGCATTCCTTGTGAGCAGTTTTGGTCTGAGATGACATCACTATCATTAGTGGATGCTGAGACCTTGGGATGCCACCCCTGCTCCAGATGGCAGCCTGTCGCTTCCTTGTGTGATTTTGCCTGCAGATGCTGGACTAGAGTGATGATGTGATGCAGGGCATCAGCAAAATCAGTCATCGTTCGATCCTTGCCCTCCCAGACACCTCCAGTTCAAGGCTGGCATCCCTTTCCTGTTCCCTGAGTCCCAAACCACAAGTACAAAATGAGATGCAGAAACTGGTGCTCTGGGCACAGATGTGAGCCTGTCCCCCTCCTGGGCACAGAAACACTTTCACTCCTGTGGAAAAAATTACCACTACCCATAACCACTACAGTCCCAGTGCTCCCATTCGGAAAACCCCAAGCCGTACAAACCCACATATCAGCCTGAAAGCCCTTCCCTTAGCAAAGGATGCTGACACAGACATGCCAACAGGTCTCACAGTGGGGAATTGCATTTCCTGAACATCCAGAGGCAAGCGAAGCACGGCCGTGCTTCCACTGCCTGCCCTAATGCAATCAGGAACGTCCCTGCGAGCCAGAAGGGACACTCAGTGGAGGGACACCCATGGACAGCACGGGGACCCCACAGGGCAGCTCAATGGCTGTGACTGCGATCGTTGCCTACGAGGTTACCAGGACTTGGAGAAGGACATCAAAGGACCTTGATTGCATTTGTATAGATCCCACTGACTGGGCTGTCAAGGATGGTGTCTCAAGGACACGCTGGTTTGCCATGGGAGGAGCGGGTGGAAACTAGGGCCACTTAGAGATGCAGGCAGGGTGAATTTGATGGTGAATATGACATGTGGATAAAACCAGCCCTCAGCCACACCCTGTCAATACCATGAGATATTGGTATGGCTGCCCTGACAAGCACATCCCACCAAAGCTGCCTTGTCTCAAGGTGGTGACAGCTTGGGATTGGTGCTGGGTGCGGAGTCCAAAGGCTCTCCCAAACCCCATAGATTTCTCTTGGTGTCCTCTCAGGTCAGGCAGCCCTGCTAATGCCTTGCAGCCCTCCAGCATGACTGTGGGTGCTGCTCCTAGTCCTTTACCTGCTGATAGCATCCTTTCCCTGGATTATCTTTGGTTCTCTACATTTCCCTCTCTCTGCTCTATACAGCTGCAGTGAGAAAAACAGGGCAGAACACCATCTCTATCCCCTTTTATCCACAGTCCTTCCTCACAGAAGTCTACAACTATAAGCAAATTGAATAAAGAATAAATCCTGAGGAAGCGACGAGCAGCATGGTCTCACCGGAGCGACGAGCGGCGCGCAGAGGGTTTCGTCAGCCCTGCATAATATTAATCACAGGGAAGTTAATGCATAAGGTTTGGTAAGCCAAAAAATACATTTGCACTGTAATTTCTTGTTTGTTCCGAAAGCCGGTGAGAGAAATTGAATGTGAAAGCGATGCCACTAAATTCAATAACAATAAGCCTGTGATTTATCTCCATCCTTTACCACCCGAGACCTGCACTGCCTGATGCGCCAATCCACGCTCTCTGTGGGACCTAGGCATGTGCCAGTGTCTGCCACCATCTGTGGGGACTGTGAGGTGCCATCCCTCCCCTCACCTCACAGACTGGGCCCTATGGGGCTGGCCATGGGATCACACCTTGGTGACACTGCCATGGCCTGTGCCATACTGGGGATTTCTGTGGGACTCTCCCCAGTATGTTCCATCCCACCACCTGCTCTGGGCACCAGCGGTGTCTTTGCACTCATTGTCCCATCTGGGGAACAAAAGCAACGGGAAAGCTCAGACCTGGAGAGCCATTACCAGATGTCAGAACTCAGTGCATCCCTCTGGGTGTCCAGAGTTGCCAAGGACCCTGCCAGGGGGCTCAGAGACCCTGGCACACAGCCCAGAACACCTGCGGGTTTGACTATGACCCCTGGAGCAAATGACCAGCTTTGTATGAGGATCTGAAAGTCACAGAAGTTTAAATAGTATAATAATAAAATTATCACAGGGTGGAAATGTAGATTTTAGGATTTTTGGAATGGGGGTTTTGGGGACAAGATGGAGGAACTTGCGCATGTCCAGCCTTTCTTCTTTGTCTTCTTATTGGTCTCCATTCTGCTGTGATGCTGGCACTTTGGGATTGGTTTAGTATAGAAGCTCACTGTCTAACATAGGTATTGGAAAGTAATTGTAAACATTGTACACGTCGTTTTTAGTATAAAGAAATAACACTGCCCCAGGGGCAGGCAGAATGCCTGGACTGTCTTGCTGAGCTGACCTCAGCAGGGCAGGAGAAAATTTTTTATAGATAAGATACAATAAACAACCTTGAGACAGAGAAATGAAGAGCTCTGACTCCTTCTTCAAGCACCGGGCTGGGAAAAGAGACTTTCTAACCTTTCTTGGGGTCACTCTGACCAGCAGAGACCCCAACAACCAGACACCCAAGGGTGAGGAGGGACGGTCCCTGCCCGCAGAGACGACTCTTCCCTGCTAAAGCACGCGGGGAACAAACAGCACCTCGGGAATGGCTGCGTGATCGGGGGCTGCACATGACGGTGACGCACACGGCTGTGTGCAGGCTGACTCATCCCCAGAGTGCCCATCCCTACCCCAGCCACTCGCCGCCGTGGCCCTGGATTATTTTTAGCTGCCAGATCATTACTGCTGCACGCCTCGGAGCGGAGAGCCTGCATGAGCACAGTGGCTGACACATGCAACCGATGTCCCTCCTCCACATCATTAGCTCCTAATCCATTAAAAGAGATGTCTTCCTACGCTGCTGATAAGGGGAGATGATGGATAACTATGGGTTCTTCAGACTGCCAGGCAACAGCCACTTGTCCACCCCTACTTGGGGGACAGGTCCCCATAGGGACAGCAGAGAGGGACATCCCATCTTCGGAGCTCTGAAGCCTCCATGGACACTGTCACACCTACAGCACATTGTGTTTCTGCCCTGGCACCTCCCTTTCCACCCCCTCTCACACATCTCCTATTTTGGGGGGATGCAGTGTTCATGCAGCTCCCTCGCCTCTGCAGCTGCAGTGTCCAGCTGTGTCCTGTGACAGGTGATGCTGTCACCAGCAGGGAGAGGGACTGTCACCCTAGCAGGGGTCGGATGCCTGCAGGAGATGACACTGCCTCCCTTCCCAGCACCCCAGCTGCCTATAGCCCCAGGCATCTCCAGCTCTGCACAAGCCTCCCCGGCACAGGCAGGATGGGGCTGTCAGAGGTGTCACTGTGCAAGGTCTCATTAGCGTACAGAAAGTCAGCACAAAGGAGGCAAATGTGCTGAAAACTCACATTTTGCCTGTGCCTTCCATCTCCCTCACTGATGAGAAGCACAGCAGGGTGGCACCAGGGCCTCCTCCAGTCCCTGTGTGTCTGCTGAAGGCACCAGCAATATGAGACCTTCCCTAGAACAGCTCCTGTCTGGGGCTGATGGCCTTAAATGGGGCACCTGAGAGTCAGCTCCCGGTGGCAGATGGAAATTGATGTTTTCCCTCTCTCCAGCTCATTGCTTTCGGGGTTCAGGAGATACCTGCCAGGACACACAGGGTAACCCTGTGAAAATGCCCCTCAATGTTCCCATGGGGGAACTGACTTGGTCAAAGAGGCAACATCAAGAGTTTTAACAACATGTTGCTGCTCAGCAGCGATGATGATCATCTCTGATCGAACCATTCTGGTGACAGCTCGGTCTGAGAGGCTCATCAGAGCTGATTTTATTGAGATAATGGATTAAGCACTTTTAAAAGCTACAGTTTGGTCAACAAAATGATTTTTGTCAAATTTCCCTGCCAAGCGAGCTGTGTGTCATGGCCTCACATTTTCTACAGGCACTCCATTTTGTTAATTTCGTCCTTTTCCCTTTGCTTGAGGTCTTGAACACCCTGTTTTCACAGCATTCCCCCAGTAAAACACCCTCTGTGGGATCTCTGTGGGATTTACAGGAAGGAACACGGCAAAAATTAAATACAGGCACTGAGCAACCCTTTTCCAGGTGGAGTCACCTGACTGCTCGCAGTGCATCCTTTTTCTCCAAGTTTTCATGTTGAGACAGGGAAAGCAATAAAACCGAAACTCACAGTGTTATACCTACTGTGTAACCACCTGTCAGTAAATTTATGAACAATTAGGAAGTGAGAGTGCTTCCCAGGGAGCTATTTGTGCACGAGCTAAAACGTTCTTTCTGTTCGGAAATATAATGGGGAAACAACTTCACCAGTTCTCCCTCCTCTTCCCCAGTTTTGTTTTTTTGCAGTAATTAATCATCTGCTGCTGCTGCTGGTCCCTGTGGCACATCCTGATGTCTCCTTTTCACCAGTTTCAGGCAGCTCTGAGACTGGGAGCCCAAGGATGCTGTCCTTGGTGGACCCCATCCTGCCCCTTTACCATTCTCCCATCTGGATTTTGGGCTGGCATGTCATGGGGCAGTGTTTGTTCCTGTCTGGGCAGTGTGTGCTGTTTTCTGCCTGTCACTCTGACTCTTCCTCCTTCCAGACCTTCCCCCTCTCCCTGCCCTCTCTCCTTCATTGCTCTTTCATTCCTCCCCTTTGCTGCCTCCTGCCCTTTTGATGCCCTGGTGCTTTTCTAGGTGTGCACATTTCCTTCTCTCTCTCCTTTGTTCTAGGGACTCTGCGCTTTTCTTCTCATCCTTTTTTTCTTTTTTTTTTCCTCCCCCTCTAGTTGCTTCCTTCTTCAAACTTTGCTATTCCTTCCAGATTTTCTTTAGGCTGCTTTGCTTTTGAATTCACTATCACATTGCTCCTGCATCACCTTCATTTGGCCGTTTTCACTCTCTTGCCCATCCTCTGCCTCTTCAGGGAGGAAAGAAAGTTGAGATAGGGGTCTGGCTGCAACTTTTCATCCAACCTTTTCTCTTTGGAGAAAAAGATCTCAATTAAGATTAAAAAAAGTTGTCAAAAAGTTCTCAAATGTGGCCCTCTGAGAACCCTAAGGAGCCAGTTGTTATCACAAGGGAAAAATAAAAGTCTCAGTTTGGTTTTGAAACACTCATGGAGAAGCTACATCTGCACTGGTGCTGCTTTGAGAGGTGGTGAGTGAGACACAGGACCAGCTCCAGGAGAGCATCCTTAGGTGCATTTGGATAAGACACCACACAACCACACCCTATAAACGAAGGTCATGGCCCTTCAAAACCAGTCCTGGTTCCCAGGGTGAGGAAAGCAGCAAACACCGAGACAGAAAATGGATTGTGCCAACCAGAAACAAGAGAAACAATTCCAACAGCTGGGAGAGGCTTCAGTATGGCGAGTAGGATCAAGGCAGTACAGGGAAGGGCTCTTTAAATAATCAGGAACAGAAAACATGGGAGAAATACCAAAGACAACTCTTAGGTAGGGATGGCCAGTACCAATGTTTACCACCAAAATCTCCACCAGAAGGGATCCCAAGCTCACAGCCTCTGCCAAAAAACTGACCCTGAGCTCCACATTTTGAACTGAAGTACAACTTGAAGCAGCCCAAGCCATGAAGGCAGGGCTGGGTCCTGACTAGGGTCTACCACACCCCTCACTCCAAAAACCATCCTGCAGCATGATGCCTTTAAGGTCTCTTGACTCCTCCTTGCAGGCCTGCACCTCCCAGGAGCTTTCCCTCTCACCTGTTTTGAGAGGTGGCCTCCACACTGCTCATCCCAGAGGCAGGAGGGCTCACCAAGGACCACCCCACTTCAGCTCCACTCCAGCCTTTACGACAAGAGAAGGATGGGGTGGCTCATCTTCTGCTTACATGAGCTTAAATTCCTGTTCTCTCTTCATCCCAAACTCTCCCCAGAACACACCAGCATGCCATAAACACCACATCTATCTCTGAAAGCATCCATCCCTTCATCACAAGGCAGCTCCTGACAAAAAGAGGAAAAGGGAGACGACAAAAAAACCCCCTCTGGCTTCCTGCCATCGACGCTGTTAACGGCTGTTGCAATGAACCAATGCAAGAGACATATTAATAGTGCTACTAAGAGACACATTTACTGTTGACGGCGATTCCCTGGCAGATTTATTGCTGGGTTGCTGGGAGGGAAGGCCGGGCACCTCAGTAGCACAATTAAAACCCAATTGAACACGGGCACAAAGAATCAATACTCTCTCCGGCCAACTTATAGTTTTGCAAAATACAAATAGAAATTAATTGACCTGAATATAGTTGCTAACTGGTCGTTACTGCATGTTTGGCATCCTGCTGGCACAGTGAGGGCAAAAAACAGAGGACAGACCTAAACCTCAGTTTTGAGGCCAGAAACAGGGCTTTGCTCCCATCCCTGTAAAGTGTGTGCTGTGCTTACAGAAACAGCCAGGACTAAATCCATCTTTGGAAAATCATTCCTTTCCTCTCAGCACTGAGCAAAGGACTGTGCGTTGTTCACCCTCACAAAAATCACAATTTAGCCACCAAGGAACTGCAGAGGAGCTGAATTATAGAATGGCTTGGGTCAGAAGTGACCTTAAAGATCATCTTGTTCCATCCCCTGCCATGCACAGGGACACCTTCCACTAGACCAGGTTGCTCCAACCTGACCTTGAACACTTCCAGGGATGGGGCAGCCACAGCTTCTCTGAGAAACCTGTGCCAGGACCTCACCACCCTCACAGGAAAGAATTTCTTTACATCAAGCCTAAATTTCTTCTCTTTCAGATTGTACCCATTATTCCTTTTAACTACAATTCCTGATGAAGAGTCCCCCTTGACTTCTTTGTAGGCTTCTCCAGATACTGGATGGCTGCTATGGCATCTCCACACAGGCTTTTCTTCCTCAGGCTGAACCAGGAACAGAGCACAGGAGGATTTGCCTCTCTCATCACCACCTTCAAAGGCGCCTACAGATGGATTTTCTCAGCTGGGCAAACCGTGTGGTTTGAGCTTAACTCATTGAAAGGGAAGTACAGACAGTGCTCAGCATGGAGCACTTGACCTGTGCCTGCACCCCCAGTTCCTCTCATGCTTCCCTCCAGCTGTGCAGAAGTGACACTGCTGAGAACCACAGTCATCGCTGCGGTGGGAGCAATTCAACAGGACTTGCTCACACCAGGAACAAAAACTTTCCCCAGCACAGTTAGGAATGCCTCACCACCAGACCATCACTCTGGACACAAACCCTCTCTCACCTTCACGTGGCTGTGCCTGGCAGGTGCCTGCATCACCCTGAGAAAGGGGTGAGGGCAGCGGGTGCTGAGCACCGCGGCCAGTTCACCTGATTTCATTAGGTGCAAAGCACTCGGGTACTTCACCGCTGTTGACTGGATGGATTAGCATGATTAGAGAGCAGACAGGATAAACAGATTAAACCTCACAGATGGACAGCTCGCACACAGCTCGAAAAGGAGGAGAGGGACAGCTCTGAACAAGGAGATGGAGGGATGCTTCCAGTGGATCTCCTCTCCCCTCTTCCCGAGGTGACCACTCCCCTTCTTCACCACAGCCTGGTGCACACAATCTGGGGTTTCCCAACACATTCCTACAGCCACCAGGCAGGAAAACCTGTTGGATGGGTGACCACAATCAACCCCTGCCTCTAGCCAATGAGAAGGGTACATAAATACATACATAACTCTGTTGGGGGCTTCTCAGAGATGTGTCGAGGCTGAGAAAGTTTTCAGATTTGCTCATTGCAAAATCAATACCCATCAGCTGTTTGAAATTAAAGGAAAGATTAGGTCCTGGTTTTATACACGCTTTATTGTATTCCGAGAGCTTTCTACTCAGCCAAATAAATCTTCTTTAAGAGGATTAGGAAACTTTCATTATCTTTATCTAACCTGAACTAACACTAACTCTGAAAAATTAATCTAGAGACCGGACAAAAGCCAGTAGCTGGTGCAAAGCCGCAAGAATCGAGAGGCAGCATCCATCAGACAGCTACTGGTCCCTCTGATCTGCCAGCACCTGGATCCCCCCATCAGAACAGCCTCAGAACACTGCTTTGCAGCCCAACAGCATCTGCTATATTAATACACTTGCCTATGAAGCCCTGTGCCAAGAGCCCTTCATGGCCCCACAGAGATTTTGACCTCTTTCCCAAAAGCACAGAGCCTTGTGCTGCTGGGATCTGCTTCTCCTCTGTGCCTAGCAGCACGTTGCTCTTGGCTCTCTTGAAGCATCTTCAAACACCTGCTTGAGCACCTTACTAACAAATCCCCGATGGAGCGAGCTGAGCAACACGGTTCCAAGCAGTGGAGACAAGTCAAATTCACAGCACAGACAGGCAAAGGGGGAATAAAAAAGACCTCAGCAGCCCCACTGCCAGTTCCCATGTGACAACTGCACAACACAGCAAGGCTGAGACAATGCACGCTCATCTCCTCCCTGGCATGGTGGGCACTTGTCCACACCACTGTTCCCATGCCATGCAATCTCTGAAGCAGCTCCAACTCGACTGTCAAGAGGGCCTCCAAACCCTTCCCAAGTCCAGGCAGCCTCCCAGACCAAACCACCCAGCAAAAGCATGAGGCACGTTCAGACCTACCTTGCACGATGAGATGGACGCGTGAAGTCTTGGGGTGATTGTCTGTCTGCACGGAGCAGGTGTAGGGGCCCTCATCGTAAATGTCCACGTTGTGTATCTTGATGCTGTACTGGGTCTTGGTGTTGGACAGGATGACCACACGGTTGTCTATAGACCACTTGTCATTGCCGGCATACAGGATGGTGCTGCGGTTCAGCCACGCTACCCGCGTGACCCGGTCATCCACAGTACACCTGGAGGGGACACACAGAAGGTCACACGCCTGGAATGGGACACACACAGAGCGTCCCGCGTCCCAAAAAGGGATGGGAGCAGGATGGGAGGGTGGCTCCCCAGCTCTGCCAGCACGGAGATGCTGCATGCTGTGGCCGTGCTCCCTGTTTCCACATCCCCCACCACGTGAGATTTCACATAAACAGTGGTTTCACCAGAAATAAAACCTCTCTTTTTCTTTTACACACAACTGGGGAACCACAGACAAAATCCCCATTGTTTGACCTCTGCAAGTCAGGCGGACCATTTCTTCTCACCCACCTCCACAGCCCCCCTTGCTTTTTCTGTGCACTGAGAATTCCAGATGAAGCTGTAAAATGTGCTGACAGTTCAGCTTGTTGGCACAGCCCTCGAGCCATCCCCGGGGTGATAAACACCCCCACTGCTGGGGACAGGGGCCACAGCACATGCACAGGGAGAGGGGAAGAAGAGAAACAGCCGGAGACGGCCAAGCCAGCACATGGGGAAGGGAAGGGAACATTTGGATAAGCAGCTGTAAATCCTAGAAGTGCCTTGAAAACACAACGCGGTCGTTTCCATTATTTATTTCCTGCCTGGCTCCCACCCTCCCTGCTCTGAGACGTGCAGGACCTCAGCAGCTCCGGTCCACGGCGCTGAGTTACACTTGGCAAGGAATGGGATGGGGGGGAAGGGAATTAAAATGTTCCTGGAAAACATGGCTTTTTCATACTTTTTGATAGATTCTTCTCCATCTATTTACATGTGGCCTTCTCTGCTGCTGCTATGGTATCTGCAGCAAAAGCTCTGAGTGTTTGGTTAAATTAAGAGCCCAGCATCCCTTGGGAGCTTCACCTTTGCCATTTGAGGACCAAGCTAGGGAAGCTTTCTCTTGGCATGAAAAGAAAAAAAGGGGAAATCAACTAGACGTGAGCTAGTGGCAGCAGTAGCAGACCTGCTGCAGCTTTGTCCAGCCAAGATCGTAGGAAAAGGCACCTACAGTCAATCAAGGAACTCGTGCGAGTCCCTCTCCACACGCCTGTAAATTCAGAGAGCAGCTGGGAGGCTGTTCCTGTCCTCATCCCCATTGCAGTGCCTCTCCTGCCCAGGCTCTGGGGGTGTTATATGCCTCCCTTGCTGAGATTGCAGAGCATCACCTCGATCGAGATTATTAATCGGGCACAGGAAAGGGGCGATACTTGGCATGTTTGAGGGTCCCCCCGGGTGCTCGGTTCAGAGGAATGAGCCATATATTCTCCTGCAAACAAGTAATTTTCCCCTTGCAGGAGCTGTACGTCTCTGCCAGCCACAGCACGTATGGACGCCGGGAAAGACGGATGGTGCTCCACGCCTGCCGTGGCACTGCCGGCACGAGGGGACCCTGCCTGGTGTCAGACATGCCCTGGTGCCAGCTCAGCTCTGCCAGACCAGGGCAGCCCTGTGCCCACAGACAGCATTGTCCTTGTCAGGAAACCGAGCCCTCTCTTCCTTCAAATTAACTGGGGGAGAGCTAAGCACAGCCAAGTAAAGTTCGGCCCTGGGGGATTCCAGTCTAGTGGACTATTACTGCTGTCTCACTTCATTATAATGAATAATAAAGAGATACTTACACACGGCTTCTGTAAATTATTCATTGCGTGCACTGAAAAATCAGGGCAGCAATATGTAAAACAGACAACTTGCATGTCTGCGCTCATATAAATATCCAGACTACAGCCCTGCGAGGTACTCTCGGGTCCCCTCATTAGGGGTGAAGCACAAGGACTCGGGTTTGAAGTGACAGGGATGAGACGCTTGTGCCGGCGCTGAGTACGTTCCACTGTCGCCGCCCAGCTTTGGCTGGTGCATATGGGATGTGCTTCCCGAGGAGATCTGGGGCCGGTCCAGGACACCTGAGAACTGGGGTGGTTCATTCTGCATTTACATCTCACACTTACATGTCAGAGCTGCACTGCATGAGCACCGAGGGATGCCCCAGCTGGACATTCACATGAGGGAGGGCAAGGACAGCATCACCCTGCCTTGTCCGTGGTGCTGGTGACTGGTACTGCCCTCAAAACCCCTTGGAATGAGCAGGAAGCAGCAACTTGGAGACCTTTGTAACAAATCCATGCCAAGAGCAAGGAGGCAAAGGCTCCTCTTTCCCATCCCTCCAGCCCACTCTTCAGTCACTGCCGCTCAATAGCAAATTTAGGACCAAGTCTCTTCAGCTTTGTGCAGCATCATGCTCCTCTCCACTGGAGCCCAGACTGTCCCCTGCAGCTACAGACAGCCAGACAAAAAAACAGCCCTCCTGCACCTCCTGGGAACGTGTCAGAACCGCCATCAGCAGAAAAGCTCCATCCATCAGCTGGCACAGAGCACATGGCATTCCTGCAGGCACCTTCTCAACTAACCTCACTTTCCCACCGCCAGTTTTCCCATGCCCTGGCAATTGGGACTACAAAGAGAATACTGATGGATGCCCTGGCATAAGGATCACCTCATCAGCTTCTTTACCTGTCTGGGAAAGTGATCTCCATTAGCTGCTAAGCTGACGGCACTCGCCTGTCTGCTGAGCAGTCTTTGCTCCCCATTTCCAATTGACCAGGATTATGATAATGTCTCCAGTAAGCAAACAGGTAAAGAGACTTCTGCAAAGTGTTTAGATAAAACAGACAAGCTCTGACAAAGCTGGATAATAAAGCAGGCCAGGAGGTTTTCCCTTGAAGGGATCTAATTAAAACCAAAGACAAACCCCCATTAACAGTTTCCTGAAGGCACCGTATCCATCTCCAGAAACTGCTTTACCAGTCCAGAAGGGACAAAAGACAATAAAGCACCTGTCACATGGGAGGGAAATAAACTTATCCTGGCTCTGCAGTTCACCTGGAGAAAGCCCATCAGCAAGGCAGGGGGAATATCTTGGGAATTATATCGTCAGCCCCCAGCATACGCTGCATCCCAGCTCCCCCACGCATCCCTTCTTTGCACAATGTGACCAGTGCCATCAGCTCCTCCATCTCTGCATCCCACTTACACCCTCATTGCCTCTGAGCAGAGACTTTTCACCATCTGTAACCCTTCAGCTGCCTCCAACCACTGCTGCTCTCCTCCAGGGTGGCTGGGGAGCTTTGGATGCCAGGCTTTGCTGGAGCTTCCCACAATGTTCACAATGATACATGTGGGCTCTCTAAGGCTTCATCTCCTGAGACCCATATTGATCCCCTTGCTCTGCAGGAGGATGAGAGCTGCTGCAGGGATCCCAGTGCTCCACCAGAGATGAGGGTGATGAACCTGAACACAGCAGCGTGAGAAGATGCATGAGGGTGGGAGCTGGGGGCAGCGGCGCTGCGCTGCTTCCCCTCTAATTGCCCCTATTCCTCATTCTTAAATGCTAATTTTGAAGTTTGCCGTGGGATTATTTCACTTAGTGTCAACAATACAGATAGCTCTGCTGACATGCTCTTTGTGTGTGGTGGCACACAGCGCCCGTCTCCCTCCTCCTGCACCTATTAGGAGAGACCCCACATAGCTCCCACAGCAGGCTCCTTCCCAGCCCCATCAATGAGCACTGACAGTGCCTCTCCTATGTGTGGGCTGAGCCATAACACCCTCCACCTCCATCCCCTGCCTTCTCTGTCCATGTCACAGACCTTTCCTGCACTGCTGACTTGGCTGAACACCAGGGAGAAGCCTGGGGCTGCCCTCAGTGCCTCTCCCATGGTGAGGGAAATGCTGTGTCCAGGGTCAGCACTAGTTTTCTGGCAGTAATTTGGAGGGATAAACAGCAAAAAATAAGAGTTGGAGCCATACAGGAAGTCTTGCAAAACCCTCTCCATGGGGGCAAAATATTCTGAGGAATGGGATATGTGGGACCCCAAAATGTTGATGCACATCCTAAGAAACCCAGGGGACATGTTTGTACCTCAAGAGCCAACACCACCGGTCCCTGTCCATGCCAAGAGGCTGGGGGATGGATCAACCCAAATTTGTTGTCCATTTCTTTGGTCTTTGGACACGTGGTGGGACTTTTGGGGTTGTCCAGTGCAGAGCCAGGACATGGACTTAATGATCCTTGTGTGTCCCTTCCAGCTGAGGATATTTGATGATTCTAGGATTCAAACCTCTCCTGTTTCCTTGCTCCAACCAACAGTGCTCTACTTTTAAACTCCTCTATGGCCCTTCAACCCCAAACTGCTTCTCTCTCCTGTAGGTAACGTGTCTCGTCAGGATGACAAATGGAGATGCCAAAACCAGTTGCAAACTTGCAGCTGACCCAGTTTTCAGCAGCTAAAATAGCTCACCCAGATCGGGAGTGAAGCCCCTCGACAGCAACCAGGTGATGCTTCACCCTGGGAAACCTCCAACCAGAAATACCTGTCACAGGGGCAGAACAAACACCCTTGTCTTTGAGAAGAAATTGTTAATTACATTTTCCAGGGACTCCTAATGGGATTTCTCCTGCACTTCCAATATTCGCCCTGGCTACACAGTTAAGGGCCACCGGATGTTTTTTATTCTGGGCGGCTGGAGCAAAGGCAGAGGAGATTTATTTGTAATCATCGGAAATAAACACATTTCCTCAGAATTAAACACAAAAGAACAGAACCTGGCTGGGCTCCCACTTCGTTCAAGATGCAAATGAGAAGCAGGCCATCAAAACATTGCAGCTCCTCTAATCCTCTCCCAACAATGCAACCCGCCACATTATCTGCAGGGACAATGGCATCTGCACCATGTGATGGCAGGTCTCACATGGCAGCTCCCAAGGGCCGGACTGCGCCACCTGAGCTTCCCTCACTGCCATCCATGCTGTTTATTCGGCGGGTGGAGGGCACAAGGCACCTTTTCTTTCATCATGCTCATGTCCACTCTGTCTCCGAGGCACCTGCAGTGTCCCTTCTCCCCTCTCTCCCATCCCTCCTGGTGGCTGGATGTGGAGTGCACAGCTCCACACCATCCCCACGCCATCCCCACGCCATCCCCACGCTACCTCAGCAGCCCAGGGGCAGAGGGCACAGCTCCATGCCATCCTCACACCATCCCAGCAGCCCAGGGGCAGAGGGCACAGCTCCATGCCATCCCCATGCCATCCCAGCAGCCTGAGAACAGAAAGCACAGCTCCATGCCATCCTCATGCCATCCCAGCACACTAAGAACAGAAAGCACAGCTCCATGCCATCCCCGTGCCATCCCAGCACCCTGAGAACAGAGGGCACAGCTCCATGCCATCCCCATGCCATCCCAGCACACTAAGAACAGAAAGCACAGCTCCATGCCATCCCCATACCCTCCCAGCACCCCAAAGACAGAGGGCACTTGGGATGCGCCCCATGGCATCACCCAGCACTACCACCACCCATCCAGCCATCAGGAACCACTCAGCATGTCCTGATCCATCACCACACCCATACCCACTGTGGGAAAACAAAGAGCATGGGGTGTGCCACAGCTGGGCTAGCCCAAAGTTCTCCTTTTCTCCGTAACATTCCTCCCCCCCTGCCTTACACCACTCAGCTGCTGCCTCTCACTCTGCAAGTTTAATTAATAGCCTGGCCCCACTGCTACTGCTCCAATTCCCCAAGAGCTCCCAGTGCTATTCAAACACACTCCAGGCCACTGGAAAACCTGTTCCCTCCCAACAACCTCCTGCCCAAAGCCCTCCAAGGGCTATGGGACCCTTCTACCCTCTCCAGAGGCTCGGGGCTTCACAGGGAGGGCTTGTCCCTGGCGGTTCCCCTGCAGTGGCAGTTTGCCCACCAGCAGGCACCAGAATAGAAGCTGCTCCCTGTGAAAAATCAAAGCCCAAATTGATACATTAGCGACTGCTAAATATAAAATATCCATCTGCAAAGATAATAAGCCTGTGAGGGCAGAGGCTGTCGAGTTGCTCCATTTCAGATAGTTTAATGGTGTTTTGGTCCATGACTGCAGCTCCCAGACATTAGAATGATAACAAGATGATGAGGAGGGCGGGAGCCGTCTGCGCGAGGCATCAGAAGTCAAGACAATGCTCACTACGCAGTCCCTGAGGGGTCCATGTCACACAAAACACTGGCTGCTCTGTGCTCAGCTTCCACAGGGCTTTGGGTGGTGTCTGTGACAATCCAGGACATGCAAAGGCTGCCAAGGTGTTGCTGCCAAGCTTGAGCTGACATTAATTCAGGGAGGGGGGGTCTGAGCCCCCTGGAGTCAGGGGTGGACTTGGGTACTGCTGCAGGTGGCACAGAGTGATGCTAAAGCTGACACAGGCATAGCTGTGCTGCAGATGGCTTAAAAAGCAATCCTAGTTTGCAGAGGGAAGGGATGCCCAGCGAGGTGAGCTGCTGCACGGTGCCCCCACTGACAGATCACATCTCCTCCCTAAAGCCATTCATGGGATTTTCTGAATTAATGCTCCACATCGAGCAAATCCAGAAACAGTCAGCTCTGTTAAAGCGAGCCAGGCTTTTCCTCCTGCCCATAAAGCCCTTCTTTCACTCCTCATTGCTTCTACTTCCAGCTTGCAGGGACACACCTCACCCTGACAACATCATTGGCAAGGGAAAGGGGGGCTGGGCAAAGTCAGGTTCTCCTCCCAGTACTCCTCCAAACATGATTTTCCCTTGTTTCTGACTCAGCACTGCTTCAATCTCTGTGCCCACGTGCCGGGATGCTCCCCCTGTGTGGTAGGGAAGGTCAGAAGGCATTAGCCTAAGCCCCAACAGCCAACAGCTGTTATTAGCTCAGGAGAAATCTTCATAAGGAAATATGAGGTGGCAGCAAAAGAAAGAAAGCGGAAGGCCTTTGGATGGAGCAAATCAATGGGAATGTTTATGGAGCAGGTGGCATGTAAATGCTTCCATCAGAGGCAGTCGATGCTGGCGGCCACACCTCATCTCACAAAGACAGAGATGAAAATGAAGGCACTGAGCAGGGGCAGCCAGGCCAGCAAAACCACAGAAATTGGAAGAAGTACAGAAAAGCATCCTTCCTTGCCCAAAATGATTGCATTTCTCCCTAACACAGCCAGGCATTTATTTCACACTTCTCCATGGTCACTTGGCCATGCTGTGGTTTGAAGAAGGCTGGGACATCTTCCCAGCTCTTCTCCAAAAAGGCAGTCACAATCCAGCAGCGTTTACCATCAAGGCATCAGTACCTATCCTAAGAAACATGGGCAGAGAGCTGTTTTCTCACCAGAAAAAGCAAATTCCCCTATCCCTACACTGATCCCTGCCCTACATCCCTGCAGGGAAAAACCCACCAATGCTCTCAGCGCCCTCGAAGGGTGCAATCTGGAGATTCCCCTGCTCTCTGCCAGTGTAGGCAGAGCGCCCTGCTCAATCAGCACCTGCACCCTGCCTAAATCATTGCTAATCTCACACAATACAGCACCTGCAACCGGCTGATTTCCAGTGTTCTTCAATCAAAAGCAGCAAAGAAAACACCGAGTTCATCGCTAGCAGAGCTGAGCAGTTGAGAACCTCAACTCCTCCACGCCTGCGCTGGGGTTGTGGGGTTGGAATTTTCCTTGCTATTGCTTTTTTGATGGGTTTTTTCATTCATCTGCCCAGGCAGGGAGAGAGAGGAATAACTTTGGCTGTCACAGCTGGACATGCAGTTAAGTGGCGGTAATTAGCATGTGGCAACATGAGGCTCTGACCGCTCTGATTCAGCCATCCTGATGGGACTGGTGACCATCTCCACCTCAGCTGGATGAGGGGGACACTTTCAAGCCAGGGGGATGTGGCCATGGCACTGGCAGCATCCCACAGCTGCAAAAGAAGAAAGGATGCTGGCAGGCTGATTAAAACCTGGATCAAGGCACATCTGCAAGAGAAGGAGTCGTAGCAAAACCATCGGACGCTTGTCCCTGCATTGCAAGGAGGGGAAATTGGTCTGAAGCCACCCCAGTGCAGCAAGGTGGTGGTGTTATCACCCCAAAAGGGATTCCTGGGGGAAACAAAAGCATTTAGAGCCCTTTAATAGGAAAGCAATTCATGTCTCCATCACATGTGGGCCTCATGCTCTCGGTCAGTCAATCTGGCCACACCACCCTCCCCAAGAGCCGGGCAGAAAGCAAAACCTCTTCTCACATCCTGTTGTTGATTACCACCAAAAATATATTTGTCATGAGATGCCCACTGCTATCTCTGTGGCTCTTAAGGGTAATGGAGAGGTTTCAGTCTTTGGAGGATAAGTCTCAAGCTCTTGGCTGCTTGCCCGGGAGGATTATTTTACATCAGGTTGAGTTCTGTAGTAATTATCTTCAAAACAGCTGGACTGCTGGATAAACTCACTGTATCTTAATGCACAATACGGGAGCAAACGCAGGGAATTAAACTGCAATTCCAGACAGATCGACGGAAAAACCTCTCGCCGGTGTTTCAGAGGCCGAGGCTCAGGGCTTCTCACACGTTAGGGGTGGGGAGGCATTTGCTCATTTGAAATCAATTCCAACTTCCCCAGAGACAGGAGGGAGAAAGAGATGCCGGATGAAGATGTTTTACCCTCAAGTTTTCAGCAAAGAAAAAAAGCAGTGTTTTCCTGACCCTCACGGCTGGAAAATGAAGCAGTGTTTGATCCAGTCTGGACAGCTTGATGCTCCACACAACCCCGAGACTTCCATAAAAGCTCCAACATTACAAGGTCTTGGCTCCACACTGCACCATTCGCTGCAGTGAAAGCTGAGGGGCAAATCCGCTCACTCCATCCACACCCCTCACACCTGGAAGTCACTGCCAGTGAGTATCCCACCCCAAGAGGACAAAGGGGCTGACAGATGGACAAACTGACTCCCAGACTGGTCCACCAACATGAATTAAAAGGAAAAAAATCAGGTACCTACACGATTGTGCTGCCACAAGATTTAGGTGCAAAATCCTTGCAGACGGAATTAATAACCTCTAAAAAGAGGGAAATTCTGCCACTGGAGAGCGAAGCTGTATTTCATGGCGAACACCATAAAGCGCTCCTGCCAAACACGAGATCTGTAAACGACCTGGGTGAGCCATCAGCTCAGGAATATAATTGCCAATTTGCAGGAATTTCACCAGCAATTAGGCAAAATAAAATAATCCACCAGAGGAAATCCTTTGCTCACTGCTCCCACTCCTCCCTGACCCATCTGATTTCTACCCACCGCTGCTCTGCTGGGATGAGGGTTGATGCTTCAGGCACTAAGGAGCCAGGTGACAGCTCCGTGAAGATGAAGAAGTCATCTCCAGTGCCAGATAAAGAAGTCATCATCATTGTGAGGTGACAACAGACACTCCTGGGTACCAGCCAGATGAAGACCTTTCCTGCTGGTATCCCCTCTCCGAGCATCCCTGAGAACCAGGAGTCTCATCTAGGTAACCCCAGGGGCCAAACAACTGCATGCAATTAGGGGGTTTATTTGTTTGAGTTGCACGTGAATATCCCAAATTACATTATCAGATCATAGTCCTGCTTCTGATTTATTCCTTCTTTGTTCTTCAAGTCTTCGTACATCTAAGCAATTAACCTCTCAAAGAGCTGGAGAACACATAATTATCCTCATTTGTCTAAACGTCACCAAGATGGCTGCCTTTCAATTAACCTTCTGGGAATGGAGGGAAGTTGGAGTGATACAGTGATCATTTCCAACTTCAGCCTAGGCTGCAGCTTTTTTTTTTCCCCTTAAAGTAATTTAATTGAAATATTCAGATGATAAAATATAGCCAGATAACTGTTAGTGCAGGTAACGGGATCAAGAGGGGGCTTGCAATCGAAAAAGAAGTCAAACGAGGTACAGTAATATTATATCAATACGTGGCACTTCCATCTAAAAATACCAAAGCACTTTGTGCTTATTAATGAAGGGAGCATTTCACACTCTCCTGCCAGGCTGAGACTTACGTCACTTCAATATGTCACTGCTGTCAGTAGGGAAACTGAGGCAGAGGATGTGCTCTGGTACCCGGAGTTTACAGAGTCAATCTCTATGTAGTCAGGAACTTCCCAAGAACATCCTCTCATGAGCCCCTCTCCTACCCTAGCAGAAATTGGCTCCTTCGTGAAGTCGGCACGGGAGACACTGTGGTGGCCGAGCTGCTTTTGCTGTTATTTATTTTAATAATAATAACCCCTGATCTGCTGAGCCAGTGTCTGCCACACCAGCGAGCGAGGGAGCCGTTCCCACCCATCGAGGGAGCCGTTCCCACCCATCGCCTCGCTAATAAATATGCATCATTCCCGCCGGGAAGTGCCAGGTCAAGCTTTGCACCCGCACGAAGCACGACACCAGCATCGTCTGGCACGGGCGAGCAATATTTATACACACCCCCGCTCATAAATACACAGGCAAAATAAACAAGCCGGCTCTGAAGTTCAGCGCATCTCCTCCCTGACAAGCGTGCCTCCTCAATTCCCCGCGGTGCCACGGCTCCGCTCCCGGTGTGAAATTGAGCTCTCCAAAAAGCAATTTGGGCTCTGCTCCAACCCTGCTCGGTGCCTCCTGCCCCGGCAGCACCGAGGTGGCTGTGGCAGGACCAGCTCTCACACCCCCTGCACACACAGTGGGCTCGGGGAGGCTGGACAGAGCTCCCACATTAAGGGAAACTGAGGCACGGTGATGCACAGGACTCATTCCCTGCATCCTTCCCTCCCAACCTCACGTTTGGATCAGTGTTTGAGCACCAAGCAACCACTCTGCTGATCTGTGCAGGCAAGCGGGGAGGAAAAAAGGTGGGAATACAAGAGGGTTCCCACTGGGGACACCACAAACCCGGAGCATTCATCCGGAGATGAGAAGCGAGGGTAACACAATAGCCACTGAGTTTATTCTCAGCACAGGCTGGCGGCAACATAATTAAAATGCAGGTCGGAGTTAAGGAACCTTCCTATAAATCTTTGCTTTTGGCTCTTGGGCTTGACAGGAAGCCTATACCTGGCGCGGGGAGTACAGACCGAGGGGGAGGCACGGATAAAGGCTCTGCTTTATGGACGGCCATTTTAATGTTTCGTTTGAGTAATGGGCCTTGCAAATTAGCATCCCGGCAGCCTGAAATACATATTTTTCCAAGGACATGCAGGCTTCCTGATCCGACAGGTGATGTGGGCAAACAAGCCCCGAGGGCAGCTGCAATCTCAGCTCTTTGTGGCTGCAGTCATATTCTATCCCAGCCGGGATGATGAAGAAGAAAACAGAGAGCTTGGGAGGGGGAATCCGGAGGCTGAGGGAGGAAATGGAGCAGAAAACGACCCTGTGCGAGACCAGCGAGGGGCTGATGAGCGGCAGCAGTGGCAGGGAGTGCCTGCCAGCCTCTGGAGGGAACTGATACTGCACTGGCACAGCACGGCTCCTCTCTCCCTCGAGGGAACCCAGTGAGACACTCCAGGGCATGTCTGTGGCACGTGCCTCTCCGTGCACAATCAAAACTATGGATCTCCAGCTCTTGATGCAGCTTGTCTGAGCGTCTGGCTCTGGGCTGAGTATTCAGAAAGGCTGGAGGTGCTGCAATCACACTGGGGAGAAGGGGGATGCCTTGGTTGTGGGGAAATTAGGCTGACAGCCAGTGGACTGCCCAGTGGGGCTCCAGCTTCTCCAATGCAAACATGGCCAGAAAGATGGGACATCCCTGCAATACATGGGAGAGGAGAATGGAGAAATATGTGTGGCTGAACACGAGGGGGAGCTCAGGCCAGAGTGTACAGGGGAGCACAGAGCAGAAAGCAGAGCCTACAGCTCACCCTCTCTCTATCCCTCCTTTCCCACATCCTCTCCTTCTTCTCCATTTATCCATCCCACCCCACCATGTACATAATCTGCCTGGCTGTCACCTTCCCACACCAGCACGAGATGTGCTGCAGCTCCATCAAACTGCAGAGGAAGAAGCCGGTTGAGCACCCAGGGGATGTGTCTGAGCTGCCCCATTTGGATGTAACTCTGCACAGCAAGGGGGAAACCCCTTGCATGGACCTGGACATGTGGCTGGGCATGTATCCAAATCAGAGCTGAAAATGTGCCTGCAAATTGTTCTGAACCTGAAATGAGGAGATGGATGTCTGGAATTCTCCTCCTTGTCCACACAGCCTCCTGCAAGAGGCACGGGGTGACACCTCCCTGTCAACACACATCTGTCTGCCTCTGGATTTCACTGCACAGACCATAAAGGATGGGTGGACAGGATGAAAGCAAGATCAGAGCCTGGAGCAGCAGTTTGCACTTTACTTTCAGTGTCATTATCTTAGACTGAAAGTGTCCAAAAAGGACTTGGGAGCAAGCTGAGCTGGTGACCAAGACATGAACTTTGCATCACAGTGTGTCACAGAACTGGAGATGGGCTCCTTCCTGACCCGCTCCATGCACAGGGCACAACTTGCTGTGTCTCTCCAGCACAGGGTGCAAGCACGCAGCTCTGCCTGCCTCTCCCACTCGCCCTGCCAAGTTTCAGTCATCCAGGATGTGATTTGGAGAGACAGCTCTGAACTCAGTGGGAGAGGCAGGAGTTTCAGCAGTGTATCCATCACTCCTGAGGCGCTCCGGAGCTGCGGCATGGAGTCTACATGCCAGCCACTGGTGCATGCTTCCCCAACCAGGGAGATGCTCCAGGGCAAAGGGGAAGGAGCAGCCTTTCAGAGGTACCATGCATTCCAGACACTGCTGTTTTATGCACCAGCATCTCCCTCCAGGAGGTTTGACTGCAGCTCACCAGGGCGAGTGCAACAATTCCAGCTTTCTCTGAAGGTGTAGGTCTGGGAATCCCCAAAATCAGAGGGTTTTGGGAAAGCTGCAAAAGGCAGGCCTCAGAGACAGCAGAACTGTGATTGGAGCTAAGCAGTAGCAATGAGTTAGGTCAGCAGAAAAATTATTTAAACTGTAGAAAAGTAAGGACAAATAGAACAATGGTCTGTGTATTAATGCTTGTCTAGAATAACTCCCTAAGCTACAGAAAGTTTATCTAGAGAGATACTAGGAAGTTCTAAGCTTAATAATGGAGCTCTGTGCATTGTGTTTTAAGGCTTACAAGCAGGTATTGTATTCAAAATAAGCAAGCATTGTTTTAACCAAAGGTACCTGTGCTTATAGTGGTTGGATAGCACTACTGTCAATGTGCTTTTGCTTTGTGTGATTGGTCAAAAAAACTTACAAAGTAAGTTATAACATTAAGTTCTTGGTCTGCTGCCTGGGATGTGAGCTGCTGGCATCTTCCCATTGTCATAGCCATGGAATGAGACTGATGCTGGAAAATAAAACAGCTCAAGGCACATTCCTAGCAGTCCTGTCCCATTTGTGATTTGTACATACACCCCTGGCCAGCAATAGTGTTGAGCTCTCAGGAATTCCAGCCACCCAGAACCCATACATTTCATTTATAGCCACAAAGAGTGCCCAGAGCCACCATCAGTAAATCCATGGTCTTGTTGCCACCCTAAGGACATGCTGAGAGCTGTTCCGAGAAATCCCTGCAGCTTTAATACCCAGAATGCCAAAAAAGGGACATGGTGATTCCAGGTATTTCTGCCACCCATTTGTGGCAGAGCAGAGAGACAGAGGATTGGGCCAAGGCACACGGAAATAATTTTCTGCTGGCAAAGCTGCCGACTCAAGGAGAAACATAAAACCCTCGATGAAGGGCTTGTCTAGTTTATTATAACATCGCCTTTAATTTATGCGCCTGCCTTTTATGATTGTTCTCTATCGCTGTTCCTGGGGCTTATTTATGGAGGGCCATTAGCACAGAGAGCAGGCCCTGATGAGGGAGCATTTGCAGTCTGCCGGGGGACCAGGATATAAACTGAGCTGAGGAGGAGGCAGTGAGCTCTCGCATGGGGCTGCCTGAGTCCTCTCCCCAAAAGCTGAGAAGGATAATTTGATCTCAGAGAGTGATACAACTTCATTTCTCGTGGCTGTCTCTGGGCAGGCTGCAGCCTCCTTCACATGCACTTTGCTGAATTCCCTAGTCCCAAACAAACTCGGCAGTGAGCGGAGGGGAGTAGAGAGCTTTGGATCCAACCGTCCACACCAAACACAAAGACAGGGAAAAGCCTCTCAGGGGTGTGAAAGAGATGCCAGGGTGAGGAGAGGGAATCACAGAATGGCTTGTGTTGGAAGGGATTTAAAGATCATCTCATTCCAACCCTATGCCATGGGCAGGAACAACTTCCACTATCCCAGATTGCTCCAAGCCTGATCCAGCCTGGCCTTGGACACTTCCAGAGATCCAGAGGCAGCCACAGCTTCTCTGGGCACCCTGTGCCAGGCCCTCCCCCTCCTCACAGGGAGGAATTCCTCTCCATTATCCCATCTAATCCTGTTGTCTTAAAGCCATCTGCCCTTGTTCTGTCTCTACAACACCCTTATAAAAAGCCCCTCTCCAATAAGGGGTCCCTCCCCAACTGCACAATGTCCAGGCAGTGCATCCCAGGATGCTGACATTGGCACTCATCCCTGCCTGGGCATCCCAGCCCTGTGCCCATCTCATCTCCTTCCACCTAAAAGCAAAACACTTTGAAGGCTGTGCAAACACCCCACGGTACACAAACAAACTTCACTAATTATTCCTATTTACAAACATCACTCTCCAATCTTCAACACAACTCAGACAGGCAATCCTATGCTGGTAATTAAAACCACAGGCACCAAAATGATGGGTTAATTAAAGGTCCAACCCACCCCCCACAACACATCGAAGTGCAGGGAAAAATGCATCGGTTCAAACCCAAACCAAGCGGGTAGGTGGGTCTGTTGGCAGAGAGAGGCGATGTAAAATGAATTTGTATGATCAAAACCTTCCCGTACAGTTCGCAGGTAATTTGCGACGAGAACAAAAGCTTTAAATTCATCCACTAAATTATTCACTACAAATCGTCCTCTCAGCTCCTGCGCCGGTGTCCTTCAAGCTGTTCTAGGTGGTGATTACGTCCCCTCGGTGCACGCGGAGGCCTCGGGGAAGCGGCTGCAGGAAAGACGGAGCCGCCGATCCGACACTGGCAGTTTGATTTACAGAGAGAACTGGGGAGAGGAGACAGCAGCCCTCAGGAAAAAAGAAACTTCAAGCTCTAACCATCCCATCAAGGGGCTTTCTGCCTTCTTTATGTGGTGAGTTTTTTTTTTTTGCTCCCTTTCGTTTTCCGCAACAAGCTCCCGCTGCAGGCACAATAGATGATGCTAAATTATTTTGGAATATGCTGAGAATGCCCTGCTTGGCCAAGCGAAGCCTCATAAATCATTCCTCTTCTTCCACTCCCTTTTCCCATTCCTGATCTCTCTTTCAGGCAGTATAATGCCAGCGTGCTGGGGAGCCCATTGCCCTGGCACCCTGGGCACTGCTGAGATCGACCAGAGCCATTCCTGCTGTCAAGGGGATGAGGCCATGTGAATGGGACAGACCGGAGCCACTCGAGCTGCTCAGGTCTCTACACACCAGGAATCAGTTCTGGAGCTCACCTGGGTGCCAGGCAGCCCCACAGCCCGTGGTGGTCACAATTCCATGGACTGCTGGGAGGGGATGGGAAAAGCAGCTCACATTGCATTGATGTGTCGGATGTTTAAACATCACCCCTGATGAAGCTGGTGATTAGGACTGAGCTCCTCTCCTGGCAATAGCACAGATCCCCTCCAAAGCAGGGGAGACGCTGGTAAAGGACCTGGCAGGGCAGTGGGCCACCAGTGGTCAGGAGAAGAGGGAGAAAAGGACAGCTGGGGAGAGGAAACTCCTGCACAGAGGAGATGTGGAACTCATTCAGCATTTGTGCAGTAGCTGGAGTGGCTGCATGGCCCAGGGCTGTCAGCCTGGCTCCTTGCACCATGACTAAAATCACACTTTTCACTAAAAACCCCAGAGCAGAGATACCTTAGTCAAAGGCAGAGGCCCCTCCAGCTGGAACTGATGGGAGGAAAAGCACTTTGGACCAGGAACCACAGTGTGGCAAAAGCACAGTCATTTTCTAATACCTGAAGTGACATTTTCCGAGTCCCTCACACTCAGCTGTGACACTGAAAATGTCATAATAGGGATATGAGTGCTGTGCATCTCTGTGCTGGCCTGGTACCCATCACTCAGGAATGATGGAGAGGCAGCAGACTCGGGGAGCTGCTGACAAGAAGGAGCAGTGAGCAGTTCTGTTTGCAGCCCTGGGCAAGGACTGTACTCTGTTCCCTCCCCTCAGAATAAGGTGGATTCCCATCTTCCACGGCTTGGCTGTGAGCTGGCCTGGGAGGACGCAGCCAGGCATTTTGGAGGGGTGGGCAGGATGAGGCAGAGCCCCCTGAGGTCACCCCAGGGAGGAGGGAGCCCTGTTATCCATCAGGGTTTGAGGCACCCAGAGCTGCAGGATGAGGCTCAGGGTACCAGAGCAGAGCTGGGGTCTCCCAGCCCTCAGCATCACTTCCACCTCCCCACCCACAGACACAAGTGGGGTTAAGCTTAGGGTTTTTAATAATTGCCCTTCTTCTCTCCCCAGGAAAACAAACCCCAAATGCAATAAGAGCCTCAGCAGCCACCCCTGCCTCTCCAGAGCCCGAGCTTTACGACTCTGTAGCCATTTCTCACTCCTTGTGTTTTGCACAGACCAGATGTGACGCTCATCCTGAACAGCCAAATTTCAGGCCCCTTGGTTATTCCTTAGATGGAGCTGCTATTTTAGACAAGACAGACGCAAAACAAAAACAAAACCTAAAGCAGAAGCAGAGGGAAAAAGCCCTCTGAGCATCACAATGATGACAAAAATCCACAGTGAGGCATTTGTCTTTGGTTTTTAACCCGGAGGAAGGTGAAAAAGCCAAGTAGAGCTGCAAACATGCCAGGACCATGTGCCCCAGCAGCCCTGTGGGGCTGGATGGCAGCTGCTGGTGAGCAGGGAGATGCCAAAGACTCTGCCAACACTGGGACCAGGGTGGGGGATGACCCTGTGGACTCACTGGACATTGCATCACCACCTCTCCAATGCCAGCCCCTTCTCTGTGAAAACCAGACAGCCACAAACACATGGCTTCCCTCAAGTGCTTTTCCCAGCATGTTGGGATCACCCAGCTGCAATTCCCACCTTTGCCATCAGGACCTCTGCTGGAGTCCAAGTCCCTTCAGGTCAGCCCACCCATACCAACGAGGCTCCAGGTACCCAATATTTCATCCCCAGTATCCCAGAAGGGCTGAGGAACATGCGGACGCGCTCCATAAAGCCACCATTAGAGATCCCCTGATGGAGATGGATTATAATTTGCAAATGATTAAAACACAATTAATGGTGGTAGGGAGGTACTCGAGGCTCTGCAAAGGAGCTGTACAAATGAGGAGTTATCAGGACCTTCGGTGTCCTAAGCACCTGTCAATTCTTGGTTGAAACAAGTGCATTAGCCTCGTCCAATATCCATCTAACCTTTCCACTCTCCCTTGCTCTGTTTCCCTGGCAACCAGTTAAAAGTGCTGGAAAAAGGCACAGCTGCTTTCAGAAAAAAAGAAAAGGAAGAGGAAAAAAAAGGCAGTGTGTTCTTTTAAAGCACGTGTGCTCATCACTCTTTCCCCCTCTCTCTCTGTCTCTCCTTTAAGTGTCTGTGTTTTCCCTGCCCAGCTCGGCTCCAACTCCGAGACCTCAGCACGAGCTGCCACGCTCAGAGGGCAACGAGCAGGGTGGGGATGGCTCTGCCATCCTGCTCTCCCTGGGGATGGCCAAATGAGCCACGAGCCACTGCAGAAAACCACTTGGGACTGCTGAGAAACGGAAGGGAGCAAAGCCAGGAGTGGGCTCACCATGGGAAGCTGCAGAAAGGGGAGATGCTCTCTCAAACCAGCCTGTTCCTGGGGCAGGGGAGCTCAGAGTGCCCCCGTGGTGTTCCCCCTGCCAGGCACGTCACAGCAGAGCCACACACAACCTGCACAGCTCTCCAGAGTGGTACAAGCTGAACACTCCGTATTTCATGGTGCTCCCTGTCAGTCTCTGAGCAAAACAGCAGTTTAACAAAGATCAGGACTTGAGGCTGTCACTAAACCCTGCTCTGCCGCCTGCTAAACAGGGTTATTTTTCCTTTCTTGCCTTTTCTCCCTGCTCCTGCCTGCCTGGGCAGAGCCACACTGATGAGTGTGGCATTTGTCCTGACATCTTTGGGAACTCAGCTCTGAAGGGTGGAAGGAAAATAGCAATGAGAGTGAGAGCAGCCATCACAAAAGCTGGATGGGGAGAATGGTGCTCATTGCCACTGCCATGTCTCCTGTCTCCACAAGCAAATGCCAGAGGGGCTGGAAACACATCCCCTTCCCCAGGAGCCCAGCACCCAGAGCAGCCTGCTCTGGCTGAGGAGGATGGGGTGGAAGAGGGAAAGGATTTCCAGGTGCTTCAGGAGCTGTCACAAAGGATGGAGCTGGGAATGCAGTCAGGGAAAGAGCAGTGAAGGTGGGATGGGGGTCACTCAGCACCCTCTGATGAACCCTGTGGTTCTTCCCAGCACTGTTCTGTCAGGGAAGGCACAAGATCAAAGCTGCTCCATCCTGGAAAGTGGAATCGCTAGGGAAGGAGCCTGGTGGTGCCACATTTGCAGGACTGACCATGAATTTTCCTCCAGACCAGAGAGGCTCCAGGGGAACAAAGCCCCTGGGATGGCTCCAGAGGCAATCAAGCCTCATTACTCTGCTGCTCAGTGAACAGCTCTATCCACACATGGATTTGCTGCTCCATGTCCCAGCCTGGCTACTGGCACACACAGGGATTGCTGATAGCTCTGTTCCCTTTATCCTGTCCCTCCCCAGGAGCAGGGGTTGAGGACCATCCCCACAGCAGCACCCCTCTATCATGGGGCCAAGGAGCAGAGAGGGGTGGCAGCATCATGGGGAAGAGCTTGATTGTGTTAATTAATTGCCTGGTTTGAAAAGCCACTGCCACTTTGCACTCACCATCTTAAACAGAGGGAGGGGGAAAAGAAACAACCCATTAAACAACACACATGGGGGAAAGAAACCAAAACAAAGGAAAAAAATCACCCTAATCTAATGTTTTGCAAACACTGGGCACCCAAACAGCTGATCTTTGTCAGGAACCTTAGTTCCAAGAACCACTTAGAGGCTTTCATCAACACATTATAATATTAATCAAGACTCATAATGCAGAGTGATTTGCATGCCAACAAATATATTTACACTGTAAATTGTTTGTTGAGAAGCCTCAGAGAAATATGCAATTCACTGCTATTGAACTTGGGTAGCAGGGAAAAAAAAAATAAAAGTACCAAATCCCTGTAGAGTTGGTTCCTTCTGGTTTTGGCAACACGACTCATTAGCATGCACTTGCACTTCACGTGGGTTTTTGCTCCCAGCTGTTTAGCTGGATCACAGCAGTTGGAGGTGGAAAAGCTTAGCAAGGTCCTCACAGTTAAATCCAGGTCACTGTCTTCCCCACAGAGGACACACAGCCTCTGGTAAACTTGTGCAGCAAGAGCCAAGGAGTCAAAGCACAACAACTGTCACCCACGGGTGACTCTGTCTGACTCTCAGAGTCACCCCAGGCTATTTATGCAGCTCTGCTGTGAAAGCCAAAGTGACCCCAGAGAAGTCCTGCTCCCACGGCGGGGAGGATGGGCAAGCACAGGGAGCTGGAGAGGCAGTGGCAGAGCTCCCAGTGCCCACAGCCCCCAGCTCAAGTCAGCCAAAAAGCCTGAGGATGGCTGGACTTGATCTTAGAGGTCTTTTCCAACCACAATGACTCCATCATGTCCTGCTGCAGAGGACCATGGCAGCACACGGGATGCAACTGCTCCCTCCTGGGACCTCCCGCATGTCCCTGCCAACAGGGAACACTGCTCAGAGGGACAGCTCAGGCCAGATCCCAGGGTTTGACCCACCCTGGCAAGCCCTTACAGACTCCAGGGCACTGTGTGAAGAGGCCAGGAGGAGCAGTTATCCTTATTAACTGCAGAGGGTCACAGCACAACCTGTACCTACAGCACGGAGGGACAGGACAAGATGGGAAACAACACCATGGTGAGGACTTTTCCTACCTAAATGATTCTATGACTCCAAGAGCATTCAAACAGTTTGCACGCTGATGCCACGCTTCCCATCCCAAGGGGTCTTCCCCTGCTGTCCCTCCCACTGCCTTTCCCCCCTGCACCCCTGCTCTTTCCCTCTCGGTGTGCAGGTCCTGCCTGTCTCAGTGTAAATGAGCACCTGCTGTGCTCCCCATCCGGACCCTCCCCTCCCCGCCTGCCCGGGGCTCTGGGGCTGGGAGGGGTGATTAGCAAAGGTGTTAGAGGAGAATTAAACCGAGTATTCTGTGGTGCTTCTCTAAGCTGCTGAAGAGCGGATTAGCTGGAGACATTGATCTCCTGGTTCAGAGACCTTCTAAAGAGCGAGGCAGGAAAATAATGGGAGGGAGGAGGGGGGAAGCTAATTAACACTTCCAGGGTAGCAAGCCCTCCATGTGGCGCTGGTATTAATAGACTGGATAGAGGGTGCCCTAGTCAGAGTGAGCAGTGTTTGTTCATCCAGTGGATTTCCTTGTGTGGTGACTGGGAAGGAGCTGGGAGACAGCACCAGCAATGAGGAAAGGGAGATCACAGAACCACAGAAAACGCAGAAATCACAGAATCCCAGAATGTTTAGGGTTGGAAATTACCTTAAAGCTCATCTCATTCCAACCTCCCTGCTGTGGGCAGGGACACCTTTCACTAAACCAGGTTGCTCAGAGCTCAGTGCAACCCAGCTTTGAACGGTTCTGGGAATGGGGCATCCACAACTTCCCTGGGCAACTTGGTGACACAGAGCAGCAGAGAGCCCCATCTCAGGGCACTGCTGTCCCCATGGAGCTAGGACAGGACCAAAGGCTGCTGTCACACAGGTACCTCTGGCCACAGCTGGTGTCTCTGCTCCAGCTTTTTATGGGAACTCTGAAGCTGAAGATGCACTCCTGCATCCTGGCTAGTTATCCTACCCCCAGTTAACAGCTATTTTGGGATGACACCACATTGCTGCTTCCAAACCCGCCATGCCACCCCTGTGATGAGCAGGGAAATGATCTGAAAGCCCGGGAAGCATTGCAGCAGAGCAGTGAAAATCCCAGGAATAAACTTTTCAGGTCCGTCAGGTGGTTTGATCTGTTTGCATTTAATACTCAGTTTCTCTACGTGTGCGCAGTGCAAGTCCCTAATCCCTGCTCAGTAATTACCAACATTAGAGGACCAGAGCTCAGTCCTGCCCATCCGTGCTCGCTAATTCCTGCACAAACATCTCCCTAACCCTCGCCCTGCCACGACATTAAGGACGAGCAGATGCCTTCAAGCTCTCCATTGACAATGATTGCCCTACAAAAACATCAGGGAAGGAGAAAGAGCTTGGTTGGGGGCGAAGGGGCATTTTATTTGATAAAATCATAAAGAGCAGTGCATTCTGCAGAGGAAGAATCTCTGAGACATAAATGTCAGGTTTATGAACAATTGAGCTGCTCCGTGCTTGCCCGAAATTGCTCTTTAAGGTCAGGGCTGTAAGTGTTCCCTCGGGAAATGGACTGCGGGACCAGAGCCGAGCAGGGAATGTGGCTGTCTTGTCACCAAAGTGGGGCAGGGACACAGCACCAGGGTGAGGAGCCACAGCCCCGAGGTGTGGCTGCCCACACGATCCCAGACACCCACGCACGCTGCTGTTTTGGGAACAGCCTCAGGAACAGGAGCATCGCTGCCTCCAGGCTGCTGCAGGCCAAGCCCTGTGCTGACACTCCAAGGAAGCATCGACTCCCTCTCAGAAATGCAGATTTATCTGGGCAGCCACAGCACTTGGATTGGTTGTGCCAGGATGCTGCACTTCACCTTGGAATTAAAGTGATGGGATGTAGACAGACCCTCTTTCCAACTGAGGGCAGGGGTCCCTCCTGCTCTGCTCCCTCCATGGAAATGAGTGTGATTTTGGCAGAATTTGGTGAAGGAAGGCTGTGAGTCCACAGGGGAACCACGGAAAAGCCCCAGACTATTTGAGAGGACAACAAGCTGAGCACATTCCAGATGCATCTGAATCTCAAGGAAAGACCAACCAGATGTGGCTTATCCAGCTGAGCAGTTGGGCTGGCTGAGGGCCGAGGGGGCTGGAGGCAGTGGAGATGTGAGCCACCAATGACACCAAGAGGCCACTTCACATCAATCCAGGGATGAGAAATGCTGGCAGGAGCAGTAAATGCTCCAGCACACCCTCAGGTGCCAAAAGGGCTCACACATGACACCCAATTTCACAGCTGCACACACAGGGTCTCCCAGCTTTCCCTAAACCAGGCAGGGTGACAGAAGACTGAGCCTGGAGCCACAGACCCGAGATGCCTCTGCTCCTCCTGCCTGCCCACCAGGGAGGACATCCCATGAGGGGACCCACAGGGCTCTGGAAAGCAGCTCAGGGCATAAATCAGAGCAGGGTGGAGCTGGGGAGCCACTCTCACAAAGGTGACAGCAAACAGCCTTGAGAGGAAGCAGGAAGGGTGAACTAACACAAGGTGTTTTATATTCCTCCGGGTTGTTACGATGGGACCTTGATGGGCCATATGGTCTTGTCTTGACCCTTAAATCATCTTATACCCTTCTAACAGCAGCCATCGCTGTTGCTGGCTTCCATTCCTTGTTATTCTTGGCACTGGGAGGCCAGGAATGCGAGGCAGCTGAAGCCCATAATGAGATGCATCAGATGGAGACCATCTGGAAGGAGCATCCAACTTTAACCTTGAGGGCTACTTAGAAAAGGACCTTCAGCCAGCAAAAGTTGCCTTCCCACTGGCTAACAGCCGCCTCTCGACTGCTCCTCCCAACATTCCGGGGTCTTGGGAGCCGTCAGCCTCCAAAGAGCCCAGCACTGAGCCTCCTGCTCTTGATGCCTACAAGATGGGTTGTCCATCTGCTCCCTGCCAAGGCTCCGTGTCCTCGTGTGGTGGGAGAGCATTGGAGCGGGGCAGGGAAGCGGCTCCAGGCACTCGGGGGAAATGGGACAGCCGACAGCCAGGTGGGGCACGGCTGGAATAAATCAATTATCCAACGTTTATCATCTGGAAAGGCAGGAGGAGACTGGGAGGAAGCTCCAGCTCTGATTGGGAAGCTGCAGGGGACGGCTCTATCCACGGGCATTTTGGATTTTCCTTGCCATTCCCCTCACCCTGAGCTCCCAATCTCCTTTCACTAACAGCCAATCCTTTGCATTTCCAGATTCACATCTACTTAAGGGCCACTGACAGATAATGCTGACAAATCTTGCCTGGCCATCCGGAAGGAGATCAACTTTGCCATTAGCAGAAAAAAAAACATTTTCTAAACAACTCAGAGGCTTCTGCCTTTGTTTCCATCTCAATTAGAAAAGAAACCCACAAAAATGGGAGGAAAAGACCCTTTATAACTCAAGTTGGTTTGATGAGAACGTGCTCCAGGTAGATCAAAACATTTCCCATCAATGTGGACTTGTTTTTTGGGTGAAAAAAGCTGGAGGAATTTGCACCAATAGCCTTAGGACCCCAATTTCATGGAGCAAAGTCCCAAAACACCTCTAAGCCTGCACTGAAAGCCAGGAAAATCTGTTACTTCAACCATTTGTTGAAGTGCTTTGCTCAATTGTGCCTTTGTTCTTCCCATTTTTTTAATTAAGATTGAAAGGCCAAGACTGCAAAAAGAGGCATTGGGAAGCTGCACGAAAGGGAACAGGGAAAGTTCATTTGAATGGAAATTGAGAAGCCAAATCCTTGGAAAGGCTTTCAAAAGCCACCTTAAACGACTTTCTTTGTTGTCTGGCAGGTTAAACACCTCATTGGAACTGGGATATCAGTCTTGAAATGCCTTTGCACATCTCCCCAAAGGCTGCTCTCCATAGCCTGGCTGCACATGGATGGGTTTTTTTTTTAGGAAAGAGCTTGTGCCAGGGCCAAACAGGAGCAAGATGCAAGAGGAGAGAGGGAGAGAGATGTATTCTGCTGCCTTTCTAAGATCCAGGGCTTCTCTGACCAAGAACCCTCTAACAGCCCAAGTACATCCCCACAGCCTGACCCAGACGCCGCTTGAGATTATTTGAGAAGGATCAGGCAAATCGTTTCATATCAAACATCCCCCTGAGACACACTGAGGAAAAAGATTCATTAATAAAAAAATCCAAACGAGCAGCACTTAGGCAGAGAGAGGCTGGGATGGAAATAGCAACCCCAGAGGGCTTCAGGAGGGCGAGCTTTCCTTCACACCGAGGGTGACCGGAGGGGACAGCTGAGCTATGCCAGCTGCACAGGCAGCTCTGCCCATGGCAAACGTTATCAGCTCTACACTGAGGGATTTATTCCCAGCCACAGACTTCTGCTGTCCAGCCAGGCTGGCTGGCATGAATCATCCACACACCCGACCTTAATTTAGCATCCGTCCATCCATCTCAGCCAAGTGGATGCCAATGGATGGAGGCCCTAGGGCAGGATCAGGCTCACAGGATGCACATCTCTAGGAGTAAACCAGCAGAGAAGATCCTGAGAGGTAACACTCCACAGATGCTTCTCACAACATCTACAAACTTCAATTCTCCAGTCAGGCTGGGCTGGGCAGCAAACAACACCAGGGTGCTCTCAGATGACTTTGCTCCCACCCCTGGGGCTCACACAATTTTCATTTCCTATTTCTCCCTATATAAATCTCTCAAACGCTGTGCCCAAAGACCCAAGCTGACTTCTTGGGGAAGGAAAAACCTCTCCCTGTACAACCATCCATCTCATATTTGTCCACTAAAGATGATTTAAACCTTTCTCCAACGTGCCTGGTGCTGGGCTGGACCTCAGAATAGGCACAGCACCAGCCACCATGGACAGGTGAGAGAGAAGCAATTTTGGCCAGACAGGGGACACCACTCGTTAAGAGAAGGACTAATTGTTGGGGTGGAGGGATGAGCCAGGATGAAAGAGACACCTTTGGAGCAAACCCCCAACTTCAGATCCAGCATCTCCACTGACAAAACCACCTCCTGGTGTTCTTCAGGCCAAGAATGCTTGTGAGGCTCCTCACACCTGCTCCCTGACCCAACAAAGACTCCTGAAGCAGCACAAAAAGAGCTGGGATCCCTCTGCCTTTTCCATTTGTCTTTCCCCTCTTGCTGTCAGCATCCTAATCCCTTCAGCAGGATGAAGGTGCCTCCGCTGGGCGCGGGATGAGGTGCTGATAACAGGGAGCCACACAGGGAGCGTGCGAGCCACCCCGCTGTGTTATTAATACATGAACTTTGCCACCGCCCTCCCACGCTGCCTGCTGATTTTTATACCATATTGCATAATTAATCTGTCAACATTCTGTGACGAGGTATAAATATTAATAATACGATCACACAGTTGGCTGTTCCTTTTAAAATTCAAACTTGGCGAAGATAAATCGCGCACTTAATCTTAGCAAGCTTTGAAGAGTGTATTAAAAAGGGAGAAAAAAATAATAAGGGGAAAAAAAAAAAAGGATACATTTGATTTTGCAACAGGATTGCCTGATTTTACCTGGGTTTATCTTTCTCTCTGCCTTTCCCCTTTCTGCACATGTGTGGGTGATAGCAGCATTTTCTCAAATATTTGGGTGCAAGTACCAAAATGAGGTGGCAAAGGGAACACAAACACAAGCTGTGCCCAGGTCACTAGGTTGGGTCTTCCTGCACATATTCAGCCAGGAAAAAAACCTAGGAATGGCTTTAAAAATGCCATCAAGCACTGTTTAAAGGGTAAAGAATAGGGGAAGAGTGCATCCTCACAGAGTTCTGAGCTGCTTTTAGTGCCACTCTAAAGAGCTGGATCCTAAGGCACTGGTTCCCAGTTGAGCCAACAGGAATGGGAAACTTAAAGCACCACCAACCTCACAAATGTCTTTAAAAACACAACCCAAGAGGCCCCAGCACTGCTCAGCACTGCAGAAAGTGCCTGCCTTGCAGATAGGAGTTGTACAAGGTAGCACACAGAGTTTCTGAGCTCTTTGCCACATGTACAATCTTCCCAGACCCTTCCCTCAACAGAGGCTGCTCGGGCTGAGGAAAGCCTGTGGCAGTTTGCAGCTGACGTCTCTGAGCATCCACCAGCACCTCCGTGACTCCCCAGACCTGGCTCGGATAAACTCCACTAAGCCTCTGCAGAAACAACTTCCCTGCTTGTTCTGGGCTCCAAGACCCCAGTAATGCTCTCTGCTTCCCTGCTCCAGCCTCGCTATCCCAAGACTTCAACACTCCGTAATTCCCACATATTGCTCATCTCCAGTTCAGATGTTGCCTCCTCTTGTGCTTGTTCTGCCTCCCAAGATAAAAAAAACCCTCTCTGCTCATGATGCAACACCTTGTGAACCATGGGAATTCAGCCTTTTCCATGCCCATTGAGTCCCAGCTCATGTGCTCTTTCTAACCCTGCTTTTGTTTCCAAAAGAGGAAGACAGGGAGGGAAAAAAAAACATCACACCACCCGCCTCCCTAGTACAAATAAAGCACAGTGATGGCAAACTCTTCCCTCAATACTCCAGTCACTTTGTTTTACAGAGTACTGAAATGAAAGGGATACTTTAGATTAAAAGATTTGTTTAATGGTCTGATTAATTCATTCCAAACAGACAGAGACTGTTCTGAGGATCTCTGTTAGCTCTTAACCTTTCCAGCTTGGAGTTTTTTCGTGTATAAGCGAGGATGTGTTTTAATTTAATATTCAGTGCCTGCTGCGCTCTCTCTGGGCTGGATCACATGGCTTTTCTTCTGCACACGGAGAGGGGACCAAATGCTTCTTAAAATAAACAGAGAGGAGCTGGTAAACAAGGAGGGCAAAAGCAGGAGGGCTCACCTGGTGGCCTGCACACGCCACGGGCAATTACCCCATTCACCCTGGTTCAGTTCACAAAATTAATTAGCACTGAATGCTGCTGGTCCATATTATTTATGAGCTAATGAGCAGGAGAAGCTGCAAATCCAAAGGCAAGCGCACCAGGTGGCCAGAGGCAAGTTTCCAGCCCTCAGGAAGGGAGAGAATCCTAACCCATGATCCCAACAAGAAGCTTTGCAAAGCTGGGATTGGAGCTGGGAATTTGAGTGTGGAGGTTTTGGGGAGGAGAGCTCACCTGCGGGATGGCAAGGCATGAGGGGAAATCATGATTCTGTTCCTTGGTTTTTGGAGAGCTGGACCAAATAGCAGGGGGCTGGGCAGTGCCCTGTGCCCACCTTCATGGGCTCCATAGAGCAGCTACACCTGCACCCTGCAGGTCACCTGGTCCTGGCCACCTCAGTGTGGCCTCAGTACACTCATGGCAACATGGCCATGACCATCCTTCACACAGGCACAGTGTCCTGGGCCTTCTAATGCCCCTGGTGCCTTCTGCTCCTCCAAGGAGACCTGGGGAATGGCCAGCATCAGGCAGGGGCACACCCTGTGTCAGGACAGATGGGCTGCAGGATTGGCACATGGGCTAGAGGTGACAGAGCTTCAGCTCCCGGCTGGCAAAGGCCATCTCTCTAATGGCTGTCACTGTCAGGCTGGAATTCAGGAGGCCTGTCATGCTATACCTGCTTCCTGCAGGATTGAGCTGTTTCCCTTTCCCTCTGTCCTCTCTAGCTGGGAAGACAGATTCAGGGGGAGAAGGGACAGTGACAAACAGGTGCAGGAAGCGCTCCCACCAAACCCCAGATCAAACACCACACTTTGTCCTCACTGCCACAACCGCTCTTGTCCCTGGCTGGGTACACGCTCATCAACCCTGAGGAAATACAAGCTCAGCACGGCGAGGGGGAGACGATGCCCAGGCACAGCTCAGGTGTCAGCCTGGGAGAAGTGGAAGCAGCATTTCCCCTGTGCCTGGCGCGCCATCGCTCACGCGGGATCGCAGCTCTGCTCCTGCCTTCGCTCAGCCCCCTCCTCTGCAGCTGAGGAGAAATAACACCGCTCGCTTCAAGTGAGGCAGAAAGTTCAGCGCTGGCATCTGCTAAGAGTACTCCAGTCTAGTGCTCATCTCTCACGCGAGCCTCTAAGCACAGGCTGCTCCCCGATCGCCCCCTCCTCCCAGAGGACTGGAGAGGGTTAGGAGAGGCTCCATTAGCATAAAAGGGATGATTTTGGGTTGCATGGATAACCTCCAAGCCAGCAGGTCACGAGTGCCACCCCGCTTTCAGCCCAGGCTCAGAGCTCCCATGAACACAATGTTATTTCCATGTTTAGCCTCCTGTGTGTTCAGCCTCACAATTAATTTCATCTGACTGATCTCTGTTTGCCTGTTTTACTGACAACACATCCCCCCACAATACCAATTCCAACATCCACAAATGAAACAAAACTGAAAAAAATCAGCTGCCCAGCCAGAACATCATTTTACTTTATTCGCCTGTTTATTATTTTTCACCCCATATGCTCACAATTATTCTTGTTTCCATTTTGCTGCTTAACAAGCAGAGGGGAGGGGGAAATCACATTCTCAAGTTTTTCCCTCTATCCGCCTTTCCCCCTTTTTTTAGCACAGAACAGATGTTTCCCACGTCAGTGTCTCTCTTGACAAAGGCAGTCTTTTTCTGGTGGGAAAAAGATACTCGAAAGGAAATTTTCCTCCAAGCTCTACTCCCATTTTTTTTTCAGGTTTCCAAGGGCTCTTCCTGTGGCTCCAGATAGAGCTCAAGACTGAGCAGGTCCTCTGGGTTATCCCAGCACACTGGACTGCCTGGAGCAGCCACCCAACCTTGCTCATGACCTTCAGAGCAGTTTATACAAAAATAGCACAATAACAGAAACTGCCATTAATGGGAATAAATAACTTCCATTAACGTCAACTGCAACTGTCCCATGAGGGAAAAGGAATCCAGAATTAAAGGTATTTAATTAAAGATGTTTCAAAAATTTAGGCTTGATAGATGGAAAAAATTCTTTACAGTGAGAGGTGGTGAGGCCCTGGCACAGAGTACCCAGAGAAGCTCTGGCTGCCCCATCCCTGGAATGTCCAAGGCCAGGCTGGATGGGGCTGGGAGCAACCTGAGATAGTGGAAGGTGTTCCTGCCCATGGAATGGAATGTGCTTTAAAGTCCCTTCCAACCCAAACCATTCTGATTCCATAGTGTGGTGTTAGCACTATAGGAGGAACTCACTCACCGAAAACCCAATGGATAAAACCACATCTAAACTGCAGTGAAGGCACAAACCAGCATCAATGGCCTTGACACTGGACAAAGAGAAAGGAGGTCCCCTCAGATGCCTTCAGAGGCATCACAGTCAAAACAGTTCAATCCCAGGGCTTGGTGCCAGGACCTCTGGCTATTTTTTGGCTCCTAGTTATCTACTGTTCTTGTCTTCTGACTGTCTGAATTGATTTGTATGAAAAATGGGGATGATAATGGCCAGCTAACAGTGGCAATCTTTGAAATACTGGCTCTGCTAAAACAGATGAGCTGTCTTAGCTTACAGAAGCAACCCTGTGAGCATCACCCGAGATGGAGTTCTCTTTTCCTAGCGTGAACAATAAATCACCAGCTCATCTCTACTCTGGGATAGTCAGGGAATCAGGGTAGTGGTCAACAAGGTGTGCTTTGGCAAATTCCCCCTCAAGCATCAGTTACTGAATATTGCAGCACTGGCAGAGAGAGGAGAGGACTGGGGCTCACTCTGCCTCTTCCTCCAGCTTCCCTCTATGTGAAGAGAACCATGTGCTTGAAGAAAAAAAGCAAATAAACCTCTTGCTGCAGAAAAAGGCCAAAGATACTTGTGTGTATCTGGGGCCTTCAAAACTCCCAACAGTTCTTGCTTGAGCCAGTGGCACAAACTGGAAATATGGCCAGGACTGAAGGGATTCTACAAGAAAGATGGAGAGGGACTTTTACAAGAGAATGGAGTAACAGGACAAAGGGAAACAGCTTCACACTGACAGGGAGTAGTTTTAGATTAGATATAGGGAAAAAATTCTTCCCTGGGAGGGTGCTGAGGCCCTGGCACATGTTGCCCAGAGAACTTATGGATGTGCCATCCCTGGAAGCATTCAAGGCCAGGTTGGACACAACTTGCAGCAACCTGGGATGCAGGAAGATGTCCCTGCCCATTAAAGGGGGTTAGAACTTGATCTTTAGTATCATTTCCAATCCAGGCTATTCTATGATTTTATGACTCCAAGTTTGGCCAAGAGTCCCAGACATGACACTCCAGGATCATTTTCATGCATGGAGCAAAGCCCATGCCCAACACTCCCCAGCACATTCCCACCCCATTCCCAAATCCCAGCGCTTTGGAGCTGCATCTCCTCCGGAGCTGCTGCAATCGCTGCTGGCACCAGCCCCTTCCCCAGGACGAGAAATTGAGCATTATTTGCTAAAATAAGTTTGACATTAATGAGCAGGAGTCTCGCTGGCAAAGGCTCACACTGTGCAGCAGATGTGATGCGGGCTCACAGCTCCTTCCCTCCCTGCCGGGTGGATGGGAGGAAGAGCCGGAGTCACGGAGCTGGTGTAAGGCGGCCAAGAAGAATGCGTCAAGAGGGACTGTCACCACGGGTGCCGAGCCAAGACGTCCTCCCAGCAGCAGCCTGGATGCTTTTTAAAGAGGCAGGCTGGGAAGGAGACAGATGTCACCCCTGATAGACGGGGCAAAGGCAGGGGAGGGCTGGCACCGGGGCTCTGCTCCCCCGGAAATGCCGACATGGGACACGGACATTTGACTTCCTCTGGAAAGTGGGCAGTGAGTGATTGAAGCGTTCGTCTGAAAGCGCTTGTTCCCTCCAGAACATCAGCTTCAGATTCAAGCCAGGCAGCTCAATTCCTCATCCTCTGTGCTCAATAAACCCTGGTCCATAAAATTTATTGCCTCCTTCTAGATGACAACTGAAGGAAAAAAAAAAAACCCCATGCTGTAGTTGTGTCTCGTGTAGACAGCCTTTACAGATGGCATCGCCATGGCTGATTTACGTGAGACAAGAGGCAGGCCAGACCTGAGTCCTGGGAAAAATCCCATACCTGGTCAGCAACAAACACCTTCTCCTAGGCCCCATTCTCTCTGAACAGTGCCCCACTCCACAGGTCAGCCACAGCATCCTGGAGAAAGTTCCAGTGCATCCAGGGACCTGGAAGAACCAGAGCTCACTCACAGCCACCTGCACCAGTGTCTGCATCACTATGGAACCCACATCCTCCTGTCCCTGCATGGGAAACATACAGAACGGGCAGACAGAAGGCACAGGGAGGACAGCCATGGCAGGAAAGCTCTCTCTGAGCCCAGGAATGGTGCAGTAGGAACTGCTGCTCTCATTCTTACACTGACTGTGACAAGGAGTTCAGTCCTCCTGAATTACACACTTCAAAATCCAAGAGAGGCTGGTCAGCCCCAGGGAAGTGCATGCTCTTTCCACAGCTCAGGAAGGGCAGGTATGAGACAGAACAAAACCAAGCATCCACTGACCCTGAGAAAAGGGCAAGGACTCGAGTTAACTGGAGTATCTGTGGTGCAGGACAAGGCTCAGACAGGCCTGGAGTGCCTGGGAGAGGAGCAGGTAGCAAAACCATAAGGGTTGGGGAGGTCAGCACTGAAGGATGCAGCACTGATATCCTGGGAGACACAGTGCCTTCACTCTCATCCCCACCAAACTCACTGCTGCCATGGAAGTGAGGGCTGTGCAGCAGAGCAGTGTCTCTGCCATGCTCTGCCCCCCCTGTGAAAGCTGCACTGACAACAAGGGAGAGAAGCTGCAACAGCAAAGTTCAGAGGAGGTGAGGACCCAAACCACACAGCATCCGTGTGCAAGCACAAGGCAGTCTCCATGGGGCTGGGTGGAAGTCAGGGTGGGAGTGACCTCCTGAATCCTTCTCCATGGCACAGGGGCTAAGGGGCTGGGAGAGTGGGGAGGCAGCAGGAGGAGGGGGGAAAAAAAAGCCATGGTGAATGGAGTGGAAAGATTTCTGAAGGAGCCACATTTGTCACATTAAAGTGAGTGAAAGGCAGAGCAGGCGCTTCCCTGCCTGTCAAGTGTGTTTGTCTCTGGTCCTGGGAATTTTCATTATTCATTATTCGCCTGGCATGGATAGCAACAGGAGCACGAGGTTCTGTCTAATCCCCACCTGATAATGCATTTCTGATAAGCGTGACGGAGCCGACGCCACTGACCGGATTCACATTTCCAGTGGATAAAATGCCATTTACAGTTGGCAGGCGCTGAAAATTCAGATTGGGGAGATAAGGGAAGGTATGGGCAATGGGTCCCAAGGGCATGAGGGATGAGCAGTGACGTGTGCCTGGGGACAGAGGTGACATCCGCACTGCTGCCTCACCATCTGTGGCAAAGATGAATGAATGCAAGTATTTAATATTATAGATAACCCAAGTGAGGACAAATCAGCACAGGAAGAGCTCTGGGTAGACTTGTCCCATCCAACCTGAGTCTTCCCTCTAATAGACAGAATCTGAGAAAACAGAGGCCAAAATTAACCCCCTGGAGACACAGCCAGAGCTCCAGAAGTGCATAGTGCTTGGAGAGACAGCTAATTCAGAGCTGCCTGGGGTCCGTGTCCACCAGCAATTATCATGCCTCAGATCAACCTCATTGACTCCAATCCTACCACAGTACAAAGCTACAGCAATGGGCCATTAATATTTATCAGACTTCATACCAGGAAAAATGGCTTGTATGATATGTTCTGTGTAATTTATGTCATGTATTTTAACAGTGGGTCATGGCAGAAGCCAGATAACAATAACCTTGTCAACAAGCAGGATTTATAGCCTGGTTAAAACACATATAAAGGCACCTGTATGATTGCAACTATGAGTTTTTCAAGTGTGAACACTCTAAAGAAGTGGGGATATTGGGAGAAGGGATATGGCCAGAGGGCAAAAACTGTGGCTGTTTGCAGGAGAGAGAGAATTTAGGTCAAGTACATATATGAAAGAAGTTCGTGACGCCAAGATCTACAGAGCAATGCAACCATCTCCCAGGAGGAAGGAGGAGATGCTCCGTTGTTTTTAACAACTGAAAGTAGACTGGATGGAGAACTAAATATTACATATGATGGAGAGGAGCTCACCCGCTAGCATGGGGAGAGACTAAAATACAACCCACTGTGAAAAGTGGCAATGGGGAGATGGCACAGCCTATCCATCCTATTCCATAAAGCAGCTCCCCACACATATCCAGAGCTGGAGCTGCTGATTTTGGGTGACACACACACAAGCCTGTAATGCTTTCTGATCCTGGCAGACATGTGGAGTCAGCCCAGAAAGAGGGAGCTGAGCCTCCCCCGACTGCTGTGTGATGAGCAGAGTTATTGCCATCCAAGTGCTGGTTCTGCAACCCCACAGGAGACAAGGAGGCTGCATGGATATGAACAAGGACATGAACAGTATTTCACCTGGAAAAGCCCAGCTTCTCTTTTAGATCCCAGCCTGAGCCACTGGAAAATCTTTCACTCCTCATTAGGAGTCAAGAAGCAAATCTTCTAAGGCTCTGAGAAGATGGCTTGTGGATACTGGACTCAATGTCCCTGGCAGATGGGGAACACGCCCAGAGAGCCCCAGACTGGATTGCTGCTGTTGGTGACAGCACCATGGCATGTCCAAACAGCTCAGCCCAGAGCCAAGAGATGCACTGGATTTACCCTCACCCAGGCTCTAGCCTTCCTGTGCCTATCCCCTAATGACCCCTCAGGATCAAATGCCACGGAGCAGCTCCTCCAGGAGAAGGGGAGATGGAGACCAGCTGGTCCCAGAAGACAAGAGCATCCCCGCAGTCTTGGCAGCAGGAGAGGCACAGTGTAACTCCCTCCACACAGAGATCATAACTTTGCAACAGCAGCTCTTTAACAGCTTCCCTTGCTAACAAGCTGCTCTTGTTTTCATGTTTTGGAATGGCTTAATCCTGTATATGATAACATCCCCAACAAGCGAGTGCATTAAACTGTGACAGCTTTTCACTGACCTAAGCAATTGCATTGTGAAAACGCCATTAGTGTTTCTCTCTTCTTCATCTAATCCCCCCTTCCCTCCCTCCCTCCGCCTCTTCCCTGGCCAGTAAGAGCTATGCTCAACACCACTATTAAATTACCCTTAGAAATACGCTCCTCAAAGAAAATCAATGCACATGTGTTTTAACACTTGTCACAAATAGATCAACCGGGCAATCAAACATACATCATTCCACCCAAGGTTTAAATAAGTACCAGGACCACGTGTTGATGGTGCGTTCCCACGGCTGGAGCACCTCTGGGCTGCTGCCATGCCCAACACTGGGCTCTGCTCCACCTGTATCTCCTCTAACAGGGATGCTGCCCACGCTACTGAAAAGGCAGAAGGTGGAAGAATCAAGCCCCATCACAGCAAAACTCATTGCATCTGGCTTGCCAGCAATCCTCATGTACCTCCAGTGAAATCTGGGAGAGTGGAACAGGCAGCGCTGCCCGTGGCAGCATCAGGCTGTGCAGAAGCTGCTGCACAGGCTCACTTGGCTTGTTTTTCAAACCCTTCTGCTCATTCCCTTCCTGCCACTATTATTTACTGCTCTGGGTGCCAGTGGGACGATTGTCCCCACGTCTGTCTGTAAAGAGCCATGGCTGATGGTTTGTATGGGGAGCATGCACACAGGTCTAAAGTGCCTGATAAATAGATTGTGAGCCTTGAAATCTGTTCCTACTGTGAAGATGTTTGCTGCGACTATTTTTACTTCAACATCATTTTCTCTCTCTACTTTTTTTTCTTTTAAAAACCATCCTTCCTCTTTTTTCCTTGGTCAAATCGGGACAGAGAGGGATTTCTTGCCGACTAATTAAAGCCCCACATGTTAATGAACTCCCAACACTTTACTGCCTCAGAGTGTCTGCAGCCCCACAGGAAATTAATAAGAGCTTTAATCACAAAGAGACTTGAAAGGTCAGTGCCTGCTATGGGCCTCCAAACACAGAAGGCAAAGGAATCATATCATATTTTTAAAACACCCCGCTGAGAAGCCACGGGGCTGAGGCCAGAGGCAAAATAACAGGCAGAAAATGAGTGGTACAGCTGCCGTCACAGGGCTGGGGAAAAGCAGGACAGGAGAGGCTGTAATCACACGCTCTCCCTTTGTCTTCTATTTAATCTGCCCTACCTTTGTTATTCCTTTTTCTCTCAGAGCAAGGCCAAATTACACGTGATCGATCTGCTTGAGAGTAACCCTTTACCAGCCTACTTGACAGCTCATCTCCTGACCTTCCCCTCCATCCTCTTGCTAAACGAGCTCTTCCTAGTTTTCCTTTCCTTGTTACGAGTGTGCATCTTCCTAAAGCTCCTTTCAAGATATTAAGAGGTACATGGAAAAATTGATATTATAAGTGGATGCTCCATATGGACCAATTACTGAATTAATCCATAATACCCACCTGGCTCCAGCAGCCAGTTATTTACAGCAGGCACCAAGGCACACACAATCTATTCGCTCCACAGCGCAGTATCTAAGTGCAGCAATACGAGCACCAGCTCCACAAGCTATTTTTAGCCCAGCCCCAGTGAATTTTCAGTCTTGAAGGACTCCAGTTCGAGGAGCATCTCCAAGTGGAGGAATGAACTCAGAGGGATTGCTTGAAGCAGGTGTCTGTCTCTGGTGCCAGAGAGCAGAGCCCCATCAGCAAGAGGACTGGGGTGATGTTTACATGTGGCTGTTCCTGGGACAAACCTCAGCCTTTCATGGTTTTTAACATCCAGTCCAGCAGCATCTCTAGGACCAACGGGAGAAACCATCCTGAGGTCACAGCTGTGACTTCAGACCTGGTCTGGCCACCCCAAGCTGCCCACAGAACAAAAACACCAGACCAATACTCAGTGCCCAAGTCAGAGAAGTCTCACTTGTCGCACCCTGGGCAGCCAAACCGAGCTGAAGACCCTTGGATGTCTTGAGGACCCTCAAAGCTTTTCAGACACACATCCTCCTTGCCTTTCCAAGCTCCTCAAGAGGCTCTGCCAGCTCTTCTCTCTCCCCACTCTCTCCCCGATTTCTCTGACCTCTGAACCCACAATGATGTGATTTCCTACCTGATGGACTATAAAAGCTTCAGCTCCTCTAATCACAGATCAATGGCCTGTTCTGTGGAGAGAAAATCATCCTCGGTGGTGTTTATCATCCCTGCAAAGTTCTGCTCTCCTCCTCCTCCTCTCACTCCTCTGCCTCTTTAACCCCTTGCCACCCACAGTCTCCTGCTGGATGCCCTTGGCACAGACTGAGGAAGGAAGCAATTCCCTCAGGATGTACAAGCAGCTGCTCCCAGAACTCTCAGCACAGCATTTTCTCCAGAAATCTCTGGCCCTGCCTTTAAATGAAACCCTTTATCCCTCATCTCCCCCAGCCACCTCAACATGGTTGTAATCCCACCAGCAAGAAGGAAGAGGGCCAAAATTAAGTCCAAGCAGAAACCAAATTTCCCTGCAGGATGGAAGGAGGTGCAAGAGGAGCAGGAAATTTGGAGGAGAAGCAGGAAATTTGGCCACCAAAAGCAAGCATCCAGACACAAGAGACAAGTCTGGCTCAGCCACAAAGTGAGCTCCTGCAAGGCTCATACCCAAAAGCAAGGGATCAGACCTAACACATCACTGCTCCAGCCCAACTCCAGAGCACATTCAAAGACTTCTACACTCCAGAGGCCTTTCAGTTTTTAGGTTTACAAGCTAAATCCCAAGCGGGAAGGAGCCCCCAGCACTACCGCCGAGGCTCAAATAAAGACTTGGCAAGGCACAGCCCAGGAGAAAACCCAACAATCCAATGGCATCAGAGACATTCCAGACACCCTCCTGCTCGCAGGCTCACAGCAAGTGCTTCTTCCCTCGAGTTCAAAGCCTTTTCCCTTCAGGCAGGTTATAATTGAGCAGCGTGATGTTCCCCACACGGCCGCTCCCGGACCCATCATCGCTCCGGTTTCTCTCCAGCAATTCCTCGATCTCATTTTGACTTAGAGTTCCTCATCCCCTCTAGGGATTTGGCCCTATCTACAGAGATAATTGGAAACACACCCTCTGCGTTCTCCTCCTGTCAGGAGCCAGCTGTCTGAGGCTTTAAAGGCAATCTCCCTGTTTTCCTTTGCCTGCTCCCCAGGAAAGCGGCTGCGGAGATCCTGGGGAGCGGGAGGAGACAGCCCCTCTCCCTCCCCAAATATCTCATCCTCTGCAGGCCAGCCACAGCTTCTCCCTTAATTTCCAGCCAGATTTCATCTGACAGCACTTTAGGATGCGATAGGAGAAATCACCATCGGAGCAATAATATGATTACAGTCCCTCTACAGCCATAGCTAAGGCTGCAATAACTGCAGAGGCTTTGGCCCCACCTCAATCCATCCTGCTCCATCACCCCAATCCCCACTCCCACCATTATTTTATTTCCCCACTCCCACCATTATTTTATTATATTTGATTATCTGGCTGCGCCAGAGAGAGGGAAAAGCACGTAAACCCATGAGAGATGCAGAAAGCAAACTTTCCTGGTGAGAGCCAGTCCTCCCACCACATCCCTTCCTCCCTGAGACAGGGAATGTCTTCCCTTTCCTGTCACACTGACGTTGGCCCTCTGAACAACTGGGATATATATACATGTACACACACACACACAGATACATACACATATATATATAAATATACATATATATATAAAAATATACATATATATATAAATATATATAAAAGAACAACCCACTTAATGAGCTCTGATACCCTCCTTGTAAAGAGTGGGAAATTATCTGCAAGTCTAGGAATATCTTCATTAAAAATGCATTTAGCTCTGAAGCGCTCCAAAAAGAGAGACCTGTAATACATGAAAGATTAGCCCCAGATTGCTGATTGGGCTCTTTCACATCGTTATGGTAATTAGACTCACACAGCCTGTTGTGCTGACTCCGACACTTTGCCGGGTTTGCCTTTGTCTGGGATTTAAGGTGGATTTTCCCCCATTCCCCACCCCTTCTCCCTCCTCTCCAATTCCTCCGGCTCGGCCCCAGCCAAGGAGCGGGCACTGCCTCGGCTCATCAAGGCACCAAAGCGCTGGGATCCCACTCACCCCGCTCCTGCTGCCTCTGCCAGCCCCAGCCCCGCCTCGCAAGAGGAGGGAGAAATTAATGGTAATTATGAGGTGTGAGTGGATGTTACAGCTCTCAATCTGATTGCCACTGAAACCAAATAAAAATGCAACTTAATCAGCCGATTATTAAAGCAAAGGATAAACAAAAGGCGATGCACCCTCGTCCCTCCCAACTCCCTTCCCTGCCTGCACACCCTCGCTCCAGCTGGTTGGGGGTGTCTTTGCCCCGTCTGTACGATTTGAAAGGGAAATCCATCCAGCCCACCCAGCCTGTGGAACCGGAGCAAAGAGCTGTACTTCAGACGAGGAGCGAGGAAAAGGAAAACGCTCAGAAGGTTTCCAAGGAGGAGCACATCTAATGATTGCAGTTTCCAACAAGTCTCCTGGCTCACCCCTTGTTGTGAAGTACTGCTTCTCTTTCCTGAGCTGCTGAACTCCCTCCGTGGATCACAGGGCTGCAGACCCCCTCCAAGCCACATGGCCTAGGCATGAAGCTGCCAGTGAGCCACTTGTTTAACCCTGACAAGGAGAAAAGGCCATTCCATGGCACAGAACCTGCACACAGGGAAGCTGGGAATGTGCTGTATCGCTGCTTGGGTACCACTGCAGCTTCCGCTCCTGAGCTGCAGCAAACAGCAAAACAACCTATCCTGGGAGTCAGAACTCGGGATCCACACCCTACAAAGTGTTTCAGTGCTCCCCACCTCCTGAGAATTAGCCAAGACCTGTAAAAATCCCAAATAGGAGGTCAGCAAAGATTTCCAAAACTCCTGCTTGCCACCAGGAGCTGAAGCACCTCTGGGATAGGGAGGGATTTGAGATGCAATGGCCAAATCCAGCCAGCCCAGGGAATACAACCAACTATAAGCACACCTCATCCCATCCCACAAACAGCAAGGTGCTACTTGCTCCCTCCTAAAATAAGTCTGGGTGTCTGTTCTGCCAATATCCCAGATGATAACACTCCTCTGGTGACCCCAAGCCAGTGCCAGCCTGTATCATCACTCACCAATCCCAGCCACGAAGCCCTCTAACCCCTCTGCTCACCCTCTTATCTCTTGCTCCCCTCTCTGCCCACCTTAGGTTTCAGCTGGAGTTTGTCTAATCCGGCTCCGAGCCCAGGGGATCTCACTGAGCCATTGGCCTTGTATTAACCTTATGGCACCAGGGCAGGTTTGGAGACTTTCCAAATGTGATCTGAGTGTCTGACTCAGAATAATAATAGACAGGAACGACCGTAAATTAATCTTGTCGTCCATCTCTCCCTTCCTCATACATGTATTAATGTGTTTCTATAGCCCCTCCGCATCCTCCCTCCACTCCATTCATCCATCTATCCTGGCATGTCCTTTAATTACCTACCCATTAGGCTTCCTCTTTCCTGGCTCCACAATCGGCCCCCTCTCTGACTGCACTGGGGAATATGTTTTAACCCTGCAACAGACCATAGGGGAAGATTTGGGGCAAGTTTCTTGTGACAGGGGGATGCTGAGCTCTATGATTCCCAGGAGGATCTCAAGAAATTCCTTCCTGGAAGCAAAAGAGCTTTTGGCTCAGTGGAGGAAGCTGTAAGCTGGACAGCTACCCCAGGGGACACAGCTGGGGTGCCAATGTCTTCTAAACCACCACTGGGCATAGGACAAAGTCAAGCCACATCTCCCAGGATTTCAGCTTTAGAAACCCACCCTGTTCCTCCTCATCCCAGCCCCTTTAAATCCTTCTGCCAAGGTCCCATTTCTCCAAGTCCTTGCAAAAAGTGAACAGGGAGGATGCAATGAAGGCTGCTGCTTTTGCTGACAGAGAGGGGCCAAGGCAACACCAGAGGGGTTAGTTTAGATATTACAAAATATTTCTTCGCCAAAAGGGATGTCAAGCCCTGGCACAGGCTGCCCAGGGCAGCTGTGGAGTCACCATCCCCATAAGGACTTAAAAGATGCAGAGATGTAGCATTTAGGGATATGGGTTAGTTGATGGGCTTAGCAGTCCTGAGCTAACAGTTGGACTCAGTAGCCTTAAAAGGTTATTTCCATCCTAAATCAATTCTCTGACTGCATCCCTGCATGGTTTCGGGAAGCCGTGGTGGGTGCTGACACAGCCTTTGCCTTCGGAGCAAGCAGATGGGAGTTCTTGCAGCTCCCAGCCCCCGGAGCTAGCGTTCATGTCCAAAAAGCACAGCAGAGGCTCTCTGTGAACAACACCACCACCACCACCACAAATAAACCCAAGCACCAGCAGGATGACAGCTGTAATGAACCAGTGCATACGTCCCACTCAGAGGTTTCGGAGAGGCTGTTCAGCTGCTGATGACGGATGACATTTGGATTTCAGCAAGACAGTTTGCACAGGAAAGCTGCAGAGCAGCCAGTTTGGAGACACCTCTCTGCTTCCCCCAGTAATTGCTTAATAAGCATTGTATCCCTGCAGCCTCCAGCACTGTGCCCACATCTGGCAGGGAGGGACAACATCATACTGGGAAGCCACCACTCACAGATTGTCCCAGAGCCCTCCATGGAGCAGCACCAGCTGTCCCCATCCCATCCCCAGCACCAATTCACTCACAGAGCCCCCAGCCATGAGACAGACCAATTTCCCCATCCCCTCCCAGCTCTTTCCAATGCTTGCACCAGACTGCTGTTCCCAAGTATCTAACCTTGATCTTCCCTACTGCAAATTAATCTGATTCCTTCCTGTTCTGTCTAGCAGTGGACACGGAAAGCAATCGATCGGTCTCTTTTCTATAACAACTTCTGACATATTGGAAAAAACGAGATCGCATCTTCCTCTCTTCCTTCGGGTCCCACAACACTCAGAGGTTTTCCAGGAGCTCTGCTGGGCTCCACCAACACCCAGCCCTGTTGCACAGGGAGAGGGGCTGATCTTCAGATCTGCCCCTTCCCTCTCCTGCTACTCTGAGTTACACAAGGGGCTCAAGCCTGAAGGATACGGGGTGGGGAAAAATACAGGAACTAATGGCTTTAAACTGAAAGAGGAAAGGTTTAGATTAGTTACTAAGAAGAATTTTTTCCCTGTGAGGGTGGTGAGGCTGTGACACAGGTTTTCCTGTCCCTGGAAGCATTCAAGGCCAGGTTAGACAGAGCTTGGAGCAGCCTGGGATAGTGGAAGGTGTCCCTGCCCATGGCATGGGGTGGAAGGAAATGATCCACAGAGTCTCATCCAACACCAACCATTCTATACTTCGGTAATATCCAACAGAACAAGCAGTCATTTCTAGCTTGGGCAATAGAAAAACTCTAAAAAAGCAGCATTGAGCCTGTCCCCCTGCATGCACACACAGCTGCATCTCCTTCCAGCCTGCATTTCTCCCATGAACTGCCCTGTGAGTGGGTGCCCAAGCACCACCCTCCCAGGAGGGTCTGTGGCAGAGCTGGTTCCCTGGTGTGTGCCATGCCATGGTCTGTGGGACCACGCTGAGCACCACCACAGCATTTGGGACATCAAAACAACAGAGAGTGGCTCTGTCAAAAGCTCTGCTATTTATACCTGAGGGCCTGATGAGCACCAGCAACAAGGGAGACACAAAGGCGAGCGGCAGGAGCTTGATTACCAGTGGGTATTTTTAGAGCATGCTGGGGGTGCAGGAGAATGCTCTGCTCCCAGTGCTGAGGGTTTTCAACCCCCCTTTTGATCCTAAATGGCAGAACTGCTGCTGCTCCCCAGCATTCGACCCCTGCCTGCCAACTCACTTGTGCTCCCAACTGCAAATGGGTAAATCGCTGCAATTACACTCAAAATTCACATCCCTGTCCTTCCTTTCTCCCGCTTCTCTGCACACCTGCCCCACTCCCACAAAACAAAGTAATGAGTGGCAACTGAAATGCTTACAGAGTTAGTGGAGCCCAGTCTCTCCCTAGTGGGTGTTCTCCTTTGCAGCCAGAGCTGGGTGCGTGCGTGGGAGCCCAGCAAGGAACCTTCCCCAGTCAAAGGGGAGGCAGCAGCTTTGCTAACCCCCAGGTGGGGCCAGGCCCCACCGAGGCTGACTCACAGGCAGGCAGGGGCTGCTGTGTGCCTGCACATTAACACAGCTGTGTCAGCTTCCAGGTGAATCAGCTTTGCTTCATCAGACACATCCACAGACTCAGCACTGCCATCCCCTCTCCTGTTCGGATTTATTTTAATTGCAAGATGCAAATAGCATTCCCCTCTCATTTTCCTACCCACGTCCATCTAGAAATATCTCTCAGATCATCTACTTTTGCGTTCATGACTTTTTTAGCAATCCACTCTTCCCTTTCCCACTTTGCCCTGATCCAAGTTTGTAGCAGGGACCAGGGAGTCTGGAATGGGAAGGGTCTGGATCTCTGCAGCCGGTTTTCCAAAGACCAGAGGGCCTAAAAGCTGGGCCCTTTCTGACCAAGACCTCAAAAACTGCTTCTCCATTCCATCTCCATCATATGCATGACCCACAGGCTGTGTGCCAGCATTCCTGGAGTTTCAGAACTTCCCTTGAACATCTCATTTCCACATTAAAGATGCTGGACACCCAGCAGTTTCTACCCATATGGAAAAATACCAGCACAGCACCTCTGGAAACCAGGCTGTGTCTCCAGAGACCTGTGGTGGGTACAGGCACAGAGCAGCTAAGGAGAGAATAACTTCACAGCAACTAACCAGCCACTTCAAAACCTTCCCAAAGGGGTTCCTGTTTCTCAGCCTCTCTAGGGAGGGTGTCTGCCAGCACACAGCTCCCCTTGAAGCCGTCAGCTCTTCCTGACTCCCCTTGGATACGCAAGAGCCATTTCAGCCTTGTCCTTGGACACCTCTTACACGCAGCAAATTAATACCAGCAATCAATCATTAATCAGAGCTCTCCTCCAGCTACCAGGGAATGGAGCTGAAGCAGGCCAGGCTCTGCTCCCATTTATGTCAGACAAATGCAAGCCCGTGGAGCAACTCCAGATCTACACAGTGCAACAGACAGCAGAACAGGGCTGGGCACTCAATCACTGGCACCGGGAGCCAAGCAGAGCAGTCAGTGGCCCGGCAGCTGGGCCAGGCTTCAGCAGCTCTAGCAAGGCTATTAGCGAGGAGAAAAGCGAAGAAAAAGTACCCCGGTGGTTATTCACCCGCCCGGCCTCGCTAAGAGAATGTAATCATTAGATACGGCTTTTCCCATTATGGCTCGTTAATGACTTGCCATTGTCCTCCAACATGTGAGGAGGGAAGCATGGAGGACAGGATCGGCCTGATTGCTGAGGTGTCCTGCTCCAGCCACAATTGTAATTAAAAGCTGCCTTTGCCCATTTCTTATTAAGGCAGGCTGGCAATTAAACCTGTTCTGCCAAGAATTGTGTCTTCCCTTATATATACACACACATACACATAGAGATATAGGTAAATTTTAAATGCAATTATTTGCAAAATAAGAAATGACCTCGTTCTGCAGGCGTTTCAAAAGAACTCCCATCATTCCACACTGCATAAATATTTTTAATATCCTTAGCACGGCCATCCAGCCTGTCCAACTGCTGCAGGGCTATTTCTTCCATGCTTCAAGCCACCCATGCCCACCCTGAAATACGGGAGCTGTAATCCACGCGCCCAAGCGAGGCTCCTAACCCGCTCATTTTAATTATCTGTGACACCAGCTCTAGATATGTGTTGTGAAACTCATGATCTCGTGATTTCCAGCAGCTCTCTTCAGGGACCACGCCACACGTTACTGCCACAGCCCTGCTCATAAACAGCTCTCCTTGTGCTGGGGGGACAGTGGGGGCCTTTTTATTTGTAGCTGCTGTAAAACCATGCAGCAACCACGTGGAGAAGGGCAGAAAAGCAGCTTAGGGGAGATTTGGGAGCCAACTGGTCTCCTAGAAGGATGCAACCTGCTGGGGAGAGCAGCAGGACTGACCAGCAAGGCTCTGCTCTGACTCCAGGTAGGTGGTGCACACTGGCACTCACCTGGTTGAGCCTTGCACCTCCCCAGCAAGTCAGCAGGGTTTCTTCTGTTTTGCCATGGCATGAAAAGCTCCAGCAGCACCAACACGGCGTGTAGCCCCCCTGCCTTAGGTCCCTGCAGACTTCTGGAAGCAGCCTGCCATGGCTGCCTTTAATAACTTTGCAATCAGGTTTAAATTGCCACTGCAAAAGGTTTATAAAAGTTTGTGTTGCCTGCTAATTAAATCCATACAAATGCCGGCTTGGCATTAATTTACTGTAAAATTAGTGTGAGGCTACAGTGGGTTATTTTCAAGAAACTTGTCCACGCTGAACTACCACTGAGGAGCAGCTGACCTTGGGAATTATCTCCCCAAAGCCTCCCTGCCACAGATCAGAGGCAGCTTTTCTTCCAGGCACCACATGCAAATATTGTTGCTTTTCAATTATTTGCTGACTGATCCAGTGGCTGGGAGACAGCAGCTAATTAAAATCTAATTGAAATAAAATAATTTCCAATTCTGCTGCCTTTCATCGCCTCTTGGAGCAAAGGTTCCTTGTCACATGGACTGGCTGCTCTCGGTCGCATTTGTCCCTTAGCTCTGCACACAGCCCATGTGGCACCCTGCTCTCTCCAGGGTGTTTCCACATGTGGGGCCAGGATATATCCCCATGGGGCAAAGTAGGGACATGGGGGAACCAGGGGAATCTTGAAATAAATAGGGAGCAAAGCAAGGAAAAAGAAGAGGATGGCAAGGGGGGAGGTATGGAGAGGGCAGGGGAGGGAGAAGAGAGGACACAGCCAGGGAAGAAGAGAGCAAGCTCTGGCCATATGGATGTCCAAGGCCAGGCTGGATGGGACTTGGAGCAACCTGGGGTCCCTGCTCACAGCAGGGGGGTTGGAACAAGATGAATTTTAAGTCCCTTTCCAAGCCAAACCCCTCTGGAATTCCATGATCAATGAGAACCTCTTCTCCCAGAGCAGCACCCAGCCAGCACCTTGACCAAGCCACATCTGAGCACAGAGGATAAATGTACCCTCGGTCCACTCTGGAGACACAGCCCAACTGGATGCCCTTGATCTGATTCCATGGGGAGGATGGAATAGAAACAAGCATGACAGCACTGCCAAAACAGCCTCACCCGACAAGGCTGAGCTGAGGGATCCCCTCCAGCCACACAGCAGGAGGGGCAAGGTGCAGACTGGCTGCACAACCACCTCTATTTCACCCTTAAAAATGAGGGAAAAAGTCCTCTGCATAATTCAAGCAGAGGTGGCAGAAATGGCTTCCTGATATAGCTGCACCTCAGCCACTGAATATAGAACTGGACACACTGTATAAAACCCAATTACTACTGTGAAAACCTCTCTCAGACATACACACTTGAGACTGTATTAACTCCAGAAACACACTATATCTTGTCATGCCAATAAAGTTCTTGACACTGAAATTGAGAGGAGGGAGAGCATCTATATGTACATGGGGACTATGGGGAGAGAGCCACGGAAAGCCAAGGATACAGCAGCAGCAGTTGATTATAACAAACCAGTTCAATTTGCCTGATACGGCTGCCCTGGTATTTTTTTTCCCTTTTTTCCTCACCGCCTTTACAGCTCAGCAGGAGCAATCATAGTAATAATTAAAAAAATCCGACCAGAGTTATAAATAAAACGAGACAAAGGAAGAAAGGAAGAGGCACACGCAGTGTTTTGAGGCAGCAGAGCTGCCACGCCGAGGACTTTGGAGAGAATTCCTCCTGCGTGCCCTCCCAGCCGTCCTGCTTTATCCCTTTGTGACCAGATTGGATGTTGTACCCCCAGCTGGCCACTCGGCATCACAGCCATGACCAGCAGCACAAGAGCATCCCATGGTGATGCTGAAAGTGCAGGGATGGGGAGGTGCCATGGCCAGTCCCCCGTTTTTGAGGCGATGGGGAGGCTCTGTGCTCAAGTGGAAGGAAAGCTGCCAGCCTTGCCCTCCCTCTCACTTCATTGTGGTGGGAGGTGTCCAGGGCATCTACACTGGAGCACGGATACTTGCATGTATATACCTAGCAAAACTAAACTAACAGTAAGTTTAGGGCTAAGTCTTTTGTCCTTGGGTGTGTGTGGCAGCCATCTTGACATCTTCAGGGTCATGCTTTCTATAAGCTACAAGAACGTAAAATTTGGTGGGTGATTGGTTGATGATTTATCATCATGGCTTGTATTTTTGTTTGGTTTTTTGGGGGAGGTTAGTTCTGGGGTCAATTCTATGTTTGTTTAGGGGTGGTTATGGAGTGATGATGACAGTTGGTTATTGTTTTTGATACTAGGAAATATAGAGGAAGGTTCATTGAAAGTGTATTGATGACAAATGATTTGGATAATGTAGGGATATATGGTTGAATGGTGAAGTGGTGTCCCTTCATTGTGTCCCTGCCTCCTCCCCCTCCTCAGCAGCATCTCAGGAGCACAGCTCCCTCTGAGACACCCACCACAAGTTCTGCTCACAGCTGGCTCCCACCTGGAGCGCTCGGATAACCAAATCTGCTGCTCCTCAGGTTTCATTCCAGTGAAACATTCTTCATTATTAATCCTCGGAAGAGGTTGCGGAGGATCACACTGATCAAATGATATCTGCATTAGCAGGAACACAGCACAACTGTCACTACATTACACAGCTCTTTCTCCCTCTCCATATTCACAGGAGCTTAAGGGCTAAACAGACTTAATTTGAGAAAGGAAGGGAGAGTGGAAATCCTTTGTCTCCACCACATGGAGTGGGCTGTGGGAAATGGCAGCAATGTCTGGCAGCTTGAGTTTGAGGAAGACATCACAGGTTGGGATATTTGGGAGGCAGGGGCACCAGCCAGGATGGAGGACCCGCTCCTGTTCCTGGTGGACACAAATCCACAGCAGCAACCTGCCCTCCTTCCAACTTCAGAGACAGAGGAAGCTCCTGGAAAACAAATTTCCCTATCAAAAACAAAACTCCCCCAGTAGCCATGGGACTAGATGCTGCAGGAGAGGATGGGGACTATGGATACTGCTGTGCTTCTGAAAGGGATGCACAGCACTGGGGGGAAAGTTCACAGCTGTCTCCAGATGTGGAGAGACTCAAATTGCTAAATATCTGGGGAAGAAAAAATTCAACTCAGTTTTGGTCTCATTCATTCCCACAGTCTTTTTTCTAGCACCAATCCATGTGCCCCAAACTGAAGGAATCTGGAGTGAAGGTCCCCTCACATTGCTAAGGTGGCATTTGGGACAGGTTTGAATGGGTTTTTCCTTGTCAAACCAGCCTATGATCAAATGGGGAGCATAAGGCAGGGGGAGAGGAGGATGGCACGCGGCTGGACACCTCGCACAGAAACTTAGGTAGCAGGGTGAATTTAAAAAGATAAAGAAAAATCACTGAGTGGGACATAAGGGTTTGCACTGGGACAAGAAGAGGCCCTTCTCTACCCCTCAGAGCATTGGCAAAATGCTTCCCATTCCCTCATGCTCTTGGGGGAAGATGATGGTTCTTCATATTAATGATAAGTGTCAGCGTATCAATTTCAGCCTCTCCGCGAGTTGAGATGAAACATGTGCCAAGGTCAGGGCTGGAAGGCTTAAGTGTATCTATTGTCATCCACATAATAGCACACGGATTCATTTCTATCATTTTTATCTCCCTTCTTTTTTAATAATCCTATAGCGAGGATATAATTCTCTATTAATACATTATAGAAGAAGCTTAATGGAAAAAAGCAGGGTGCTGCCTTTTTTTTTCCCCCGACTTACAAGCAGCGCATACAGACAGGCGGGGTCTGAGGTTGCCCATTCTCTTATTTTTTGAACTTTAAAAATGTTTTCACTACTTGACTTGCCTCTTCTTTTTTTCCCATTACCTCAGACAAAACAAGAATACAGAGCTGTGCCTCCTGGGGTGGCTCATTAGAGGTTCCCCCAAACTGGAGCTTTTCTGAGCCATTATTTCATGGTGCAAGGTTTAACAAGGACATCTCTCTCACGAGCTTTTCTCCAAAATAAGCATTCCAAAAGGAGGTGACAACACAATCCACCATCCAAAGTGGGGTTTCAAACAGCCAGAGCTACCCCTCAGCCTCCAAAGAAATTGTGTCTTAAACAACAAAATCCTAACAAGTTCTCCAGATGTCCTCCGAGCCTCCCAGAAAATAGAAGACAGACATATCTTGAATTTTTAATGTGAAAACACACTGAAAAGTAAGAAAGCAAACAAAGAGGAACAAAACCAAACAAAAACGAAGCTTTTTAGCCCTTCTATATATGTAAATCTCATCTCACTGATTCCAACATCTGTTTTTTCCTATTTTTTTTTAAATCTCAGCATAGCTACGTAAGAGAAAACTACAGCAAACAACTCCAGAGCTGGAGCTACAAGGTCTGCTTTGGGAGAGGATGAGCTTGTCCCTCATCCATGCCATACCCACCACCACACACAGCTACCAGCACTCAAATAAATCCCTGTGAGCCTGGTTTTTGGGAAGGTGAGCCCGGGTTCTGCATGGACAAGCCAAGTGCTGCCTGTGGCCAACATGATATGCCATGGTCCACGCTGCCTTCCTGGTGTCAACTCATCTGAAATGGAAGGAGCTTCCAACCATCACCTTGCCAGGGAAGATAAATCCTATGGCATCTGGAGATGCAAGTGTAGCAGCACAGAAGAGACAACAACTGCTGGACAAGTAAAAAGCTGTTTGTTCCCCCCAGCACGGCTGAGGAGCAGCCCACATGCATGGCAAGGTGTCAGCTGGACCTGTCATCTCCAGCTGGGAGCCCAGCTCCCGTCACTCACTGCCATCGAGCTGCCTGTCGCCTGCCAGTCTCATCACACTCAGCCCTAAAATGCCACATTGTTCTAACCGAGTGCTGGCAGCCCGAAATGTCCCAGGGAGGTGGTGGGAAGGGGAAAATGGAGCAATGAGGCACCAAGACAATGACTGCACGATTGCACATCGTTGCATGATGCCGAGCCCAAGGTGGGGGAGTGTTGTGCCACATCCATCACCACACCACAAAGCATTTCTTACACACTGGTAGGAGGCAGCAGGGACATCCACCTCCTCTCCATGAAAACCCCCTTCCACAAGGGTTTCTCCTATGACTCACCCTACTCCAGTGGAAAAGCCTTGTGGCAATATATTCCCACCAACACAGCCCTTACTCCTCATTTAAAATATGATGATCAGGGTAAACGTCTTCCATTTCCCTGACATTGAAAGCCCAGAGCAAAGAGATAAACGTTAACACTTCCAGAAAGCTGTAGAGATAGAGAAATTACGGCTGGCTCCTCTGTGGCTCCAAAGACCTGGCTGAACTCCTTCTGGGGCCTCCTGCTATTCCCAGCAGAGATCAACACAAGAGCTGGATGAGGCCCAGAGGTCCATGCTCTCAGCTCATTTATTAAGGAGCCAAGGATATCCAGAAAGCCAATATTTTTAGCATAGTTTTAAAAAAATAATAATAAAAGCAAAAGCACCCTTCTATTCATAGCATGACTCCGGAGGATCCAAGTTGTAATTCTGAGTGAAGGCATCCTTGGACGACAGCCCCTGGATCCCTGCTGTGCACAGCAGGGATGAGGCTCAGGAAAGCTGCTGCCAAGAAACAGGATTCAACCTCTGCCCAAGCCACAGGCTGAATCCAAATGCCAAAACATCCTGGGGTTCACAAGCAGGGGTACGGCGAACACAGGCTCATCTAAAATGCTTTTAATCTTTGCTCCCAAAAGATCAGCCTCCTCCCATGGGATTTCTATGGGAAAAGAAAGAGCCGCAGGTTTTTAAGGGGGAGGAAAAAATAAGAGAGGGATGAAAAAAAAAAATTATATTCCCATCTTTGAAAACAAAGTTTTGGGCAAAGCCTGCCCTGGCGCTGCTGCTTGGCCGTGGCTGAGCGGGTGAGGCTCCCTCGGAAGGGACATTGATCTCATCGTCGCATTAAACACCGAACCAGTGCTCACCGTGTTGAATTAGTGCCGGTAGATTTCTCTGCCTAGAACATGTTAGAAATCACAGTTGGGTTACAAGAATCAATTAGGGCCAGATGGGGGTGTGAAGAAGTCAAACAATTTGCCTTATTGCAGGATTCGGCACTCCGGCAAAGGGTTCTTTACATTTTCATTTAGATTTAAAAACCACTCGAGTGCACCCTCTGTATAATTCAATCGAGGAACAGAAACTACCAAGCGGGTAAGAGATATAATGTTCTTCTCCAGAAGATAAAAGTGGGGAAAAAAAAGAAGAGAGGATTAGAGCACAGATCTTCAGCAGGGGGAATTCTGTGTGGAGATACAGAAGTTGATTGAGCATCACCATAATCCAGAAAAGTTAAGAGCACATCCTCTCCTATCATCCCTGATTCCATCTGGCCATTGGTGGAAATTCAAGCTGGGCATTTTGCTTAATGAATCATAGAATAGAGGAATGGTTTGGGTTGGAAGGACATTGAAGACAATATAGTTCCAACCCCCTGCCATGGGCAGGGACACCTTCGACTAAACCAGGGTGCTCAGAGCTCCATTCAACCCAGCCTTGGATCAGAGCACGAGATCCAGGGGCAACCAGAGCTTCTCTGGGCAATCTGTGCCAGGGCCTCACCGCCCTCACAACCAAGAATTTATTCCCAATATTCAGTCTAAACCTACTCTCAGTGTGAAGCCAGTGCCCCTCATCCTGTCCCTCCAGACCCTTGTAAAGGATATCTCTCCATCTTTTTTAACAGCTCCCATCAGGTGCAGAAGGCCACTATTAGGTCACCCCGAAGCCTTTCGTTTTCCAGGATGAACAAGGCCAATATTCTCAGCCTTTCCATCTCGATGATTATTTAGATTTTTTTTCCAACCGAAATGATTCTATAGATTAGCAGGACAAAGCATATGGAGGCTGATGTTGGTCACCCCATCCCCAGCAGGATTGGAAGGCAGTCACCTTCCCTTCAACAGGACACAGACCCACACAGACAGACAGCCCAGCAGAGCCAGGAGTGGGTAATGAAACCTGGCCAAGGTTAGTCAGGGGAAAAAACTCCTCGCTAATATGCAGCACACCTCCACCACCGCAATAAAGACAAGATTGAATTGCAGAACGTGGCTGCAGGTCTTGTTTCTATACGTTTCAATGTTGTGCTCCAACAGGTCGGAATATTGTTAACAATTCCGTCTGCAGAGGAGACATTGCTGAGCTGGGTAAAACATGTGGCAAATTTCTTTCTGGGCTCATCTTGGATCAGGTGAAGGCGTTTGATTATAGAGGCTCAGGGGTTATTTGCATTATGGGATTCCCAACACTCCTCCCGAAATGGTTCGGAGCATTATGTAAATCAGCCAGAGGGGAAGCTTCTGACGAATGTCTCAGCTGATGGAACAACTTTAATCTCAAACCTGGCTACTTTTCCAATTACCTCGTAGGTCTTTTGCCAACAACAGCTTCATAAGGGAAATCCAGCCTTTATGGGGGATCCCTGAGTTGTTACATTTGAAGAAGGGAAAGGGCAAAGGTCCTCTTCTGTGTGCATGGGCTAATGTGATGTGCTTCCCTCAGACAAGAGGAAAGGTTAAATGGAGCCCCATCGGAGAGGAAAGCCGCAAGGCTTAAAGCCGAGATCTGCAAAGGAATCTGAGAGCCAAAGCCCACTGAAAGTCAAAGGACGATGAACATCTAAGCCCACAAGGCTGTTCTGAACCATCTAAATGGAAATAAGTCCAGGTCCTTTCATGCCTGGGCTTGTCTGCTCCAGAGAAGTACCAAAGGCAGAGGGAGATGTAATGGGGTCTGTCCTGCTCTCCACATGATGCAAGGCTGGCAGAGATCAGCAGGAGGAACTCCAGCATTGATGGGAAGGAAAGGATGGAAAAGGGGGGCACAGAAAGGAAGTAGAGCTCTGTCTGTGCCTCAGACAGCTGCCCTTTTCCAGAGCCCAGCTTGAATTTGCATCCACCCAGCATCACTAGAGATGTTCAGCTCCATTACATTTTTATACCTGCCTTTCCTCACCTTTTCGACCCACCAGACAAGATTGTAACTGAAACACCACAACTTTTTCATGAGAAGTCCCTTTCTTGGTCATGGACAACTCTTTCTGGGCAGCAGTGAATCCTTCAGCACAAAATCCCAGAACAATTTACACAGGTTAAAGGAAGAGGAAGATCATCTAGAGATTCCTCTCTGGCTGGTTTTTAGGTACAACTTCATTTCTGTTCTATGTTGACAGTTGCCAAGCTGCTCCTGAGCTCCCTGCATTGGAACATCCATTCCTCCCCCTTTGGATACGCCTTGATTAATTTTGCTTCATTTATTATTTAAGCCCGGTATCTTCATGTAAAATATTGAAGACCTGACTCATTCTTTATTATTAAGCCCTGCCATGCACCCTTAGGATGCTCTGAGGTCTCCACAGCCTTCAATCTGCTAGAAGAGAACAAACTCACCTCAATCCCTCAGTAAATATGAGGGATTGCTGGAGGGATGCTGTCAGCATCCTGCTCCCTCTTACCTCGGCTGCCGCGCCGCCTCGCCATGGAAAACACTCTGAAAGGCTAATTCACTCTCCAACATCTGCACGGCTCATTTCCTGCTCTCCCCTCTCCCCCTCCATCCCTCTGCAGCTGGCATTGAAGTTGGTTGGCTCCCAGTAATCCCCGTTTGTGGATATAAATGGAGCGGGCTGGGAGCTGTGACTACGGCCAATTAGACACCAAGGGCGGCTCTGCCGGCAAGGCCATGAGGAAATCCCACTCACTCAAAGACAACAAAGGGGTGCCATGGGCCCAAAGCACCTCAGGTGCTGTCAGAGTGGTAGTGGGGCATCATATGGATTTTTGTCCCCCCACCAGAATCCCAGCTGGGTCCCATAATTTTCTAACTTTAATTTCTTTTCCATCACAGACACATTTTGGAGGCAAACATAGCAACAGCCCATCTTTCAGAAGCTGAACATGGAAAAAAATGTGGCTTCCCACCAACCCCACTCCCAGCTTGCATTCTGGATGCAGAAGGATGACAGTCAAGTGATCATTCCTATCTCCAAGGAAGCCATTCCCAAGTTTCCATCCTGACTATCAGAGCTCACCAGCTTAAAAAGCTGGGCAATCAAACCGTGTCTGGTGGTGGCTTAGGAGGAATTTACATCTGAATTTCACAGCTTGGTTCCAATTCTGTAATAGGCTGAATGGGAAAAGAAAATGTAGTGAACGCTTCCCTCCTTTGAGCAGGGATCTACACCTCGAGATGAAACTCCATGGCTAAAATTCATCCCTACTTCAAAGGCACCTGCGTAACTCAAAGGCAATAAACCCAGGAAGGGGAAAGAATAAAAATATTTCAATGGCAAAAGGCAAGGCATCGCATTTCTACAGCTCTCAGAGTACTTTGAAACGTAACAGAGCACACAGCCAACTGCAGGTCATGCGAGAAGCCAAGTTCACACCTTGAAATCAACCCCAGCTGATGGAAAGGGAATTTTGGAGCAATAAAGGACTACTGGTGGTGCAAACTCCAGGTGAGCACCTCGCATTGAGCACTCAGGGTAGCACTGAGCTCAGCTCAATACAGCAGTCTGGAAGTCTCATAACTTGTGCAGGTTCATCTTCAAAGCTGTTCAAAGAATGGTGGCCAACCCCAATCAGAGAACTGTGGAGGTTAGAAAAGACTTCTAAGCTCATCAAGTCTCATGGTTAATCACCCAGGTTTGGGCTGTGAGGACATTTAAGGCACCCTTAAGAGGACGTGGCCTCAAGTTGCACCAGGGAAGGGTCAGGTAGGACATCTGGAGGAATTTTTTGCACTGAAAGGGTTTTTACACATTGGAAGGGGCTTCACAGGGAGGTGGTAGAGTCACCATTCCTGGAGATGTCCAAGGAAGGCCTGGTCTGTGTGACAAGGTAGGGATCAATCACAGATTGAACTCAATGATCTTGGAGGTCTTTTCCAACCTAAATTCTGTGATTCTGAAAATGAACACCCTTTAAGCAGCTTTTTAGGGTGCAGTGAACCGTTCTCTTGACAGACACAATGACCACCAAGATGTCCAACAGCTCCCACTGCAATTTCAGCCAACAAACAGGAACACTTTGCCTCCCCGTGCCCGCACGCAGCACTGCTGACAAGTTCACACCAAATCCAACAAGGAGCAAATTACACGTCTGTAAATATCAAAGCCAGGTTGTTTTGTGAGAAGTTCAGCATCCTGAGTTTGGGTTTTCTTTTTTCTCCCATCTCCCCCCCGCCTTTTTAAGCTTTGTCAATACCAACTGTGTTTTTCTTCCTAGAAACTGTATAATGATGAGAGAAGCTGTTTGTTTTTCTCTTTAAAGGGATGAAGTATTTTTCACCAATATTTTACATGTCTGTAAAAACCATTTATGGGATTCAGTGGATGGGTTACATGATGCCTTTTGCCTGCTCAAGGGAAGGAGAAGAAAGGTCACTCCAGGGTGAGATTTCATGAGCTTCTTTACTTCTCAAAGGCTTTTATGTGAACACCATTCCCCTGCTTTTCTGGCCAGGGAAGAGAGAATGGGATTGTAAACACTGATCAGCATGGGCTCATCTTGAGAAAAAAGATGATGCAAGACAAATATAATTGCATTTGTTAAGGTACTAAAGCAGACAGACAGAAGGAAGATAGTGGATATGCTTTGCTTCAGTGTCAGCTAATCCTCTGGAATGGAGCATGTGCAGCCCCAGCATGGAGAAGGAGGCAGGAACAAATCCCTGTCATGCCTCTTTGGCATGTGGTTACAACCAAAACCACTGGGCATAATAGAACAAACACACTCCCTAAGCAAGGCAGATTGGATCTCACAAGTGCAGTGTTTTCTGCACCCTGGGACAGAAAGGCAGCCAAGCTCCAGAGAGCATCCAAAGGAAGCAACAAGCGTCACGATAAGGGGAATTTTTCACTGGATAATGAGCAGGAAGGGTGGAAGATACTCATGTGAGGATCCTCAGCTGATCCCTGGAATCCAGGAGTGTTTCTGTACCAGTATTTACCTCTCTTCCTCCACCACCTCTGCTTCTCCTCCCACCCACTCCAAATGAAACCAGCACATCTTATCAGCCACGTAAGCCAGAGACAGCTGGAAGGAATAGATTTCCTCCCTTCTTTCTCTCTCCTTTTTTTTGGATTTATGACAGAGAGCTGCAGACCAAGAGCCTCTATTCCTGGAAGAGCGGTGCTGGCTGGGAAGCCCTGCGGCTGGCAGATGCACGAGGCAATTAACCCCTGTGCAAGCAGGAAGGGATGGAGAGGGACTGCCTGCAAAACACACGGCAAAGGACAGCACAGCTGATGTCCCTGCATCCCCTGCTCGCTGCTGTGGGGCACAGCTGGACAGGGGGCCAGGGACATCACCTCTCCAGGAGACCACTCTGTAGGAGCTGCCACATGAGCTGGGGCTTGGATCACCCAAAGTATTTAGTCAGGCAAATATCTTGTAGGTCCTGAGCCCCTTGGAGCCTTCTCATGCCTGAATCCACGCTCCTGCGCCATGGAACCAAAGCCCCACAGCACCTAGCAAGATCAGCCACTAATTAAATCGTTCCCACGACAGCTTGCAAGTTAGTTATGGCTCATTATCTTCACTTAACCGACTGGAGAAACTGAGGAAGGAGAGAGATTAAAGGATTTGCTAAATCTCCGGCAGCAGTCAGTGGCAGAGGCAAACCCGGAGCTCATAAACATTATAAATCCCCCACCCCAGGGCTCCCACCCCCCCACATCCTCCACTCGCTGTTTTTACTACCAAGTTTTGCTTATTAAGTGCTGAGTGTATGCAAGAAGCAAAGCCTGGGGAGCACCTTGCTCAAGAGCTCATGTCTGGAGGGCAGGTATGAGAGGGAAAGGATGCTGAAAGCCAAAAGATCCTCAAACCTCTCCAAAAAACACAGCCCGCAGGGGAGCTCACCCAGCCCAAACCACAGTACTTGACCGTGGTCCTGAAAACAAACCCAGTGCCCTTTTAGTGCTCTCCCAGCTGCTGGCAGCATCTTGGAGGCACAAATACCAGCCCAAATTTTCTCCAAGTGAGCCAATAAATCAGTTGCAGGAAGAGACAGAGGAGCAGAGGAGCCCCAGGAGAGGCTGCAAAGCCTGGCGGCGATGGAGAGGATGCTGAGAGAGGAGGAGGGCTTGGGAGAGAGGAGCAGCAATGAATTTAAAGGGAATAAAGGAGATAGGAGAGCGGAGGAAGGGGAAAGGAGCTTTAGAATAAAGGAAGAGATTGACAGAGCAAAACAAAGATGGAGGAGAGGCACAGAAAGGAGAAAGAGGGAGACAAAAATAAAGGAGAAAAGCAGGAGGAGGTAGCGGGGGAAGAGGGGAGGTGGCGAGACAGGGAGAATTAAAACAGTGACAGCAATTTAGCAGCCGACTTTTATCTTCAAGTTTAACGGGAGAAACCAATCCTCTGCAAGGAAGGTGGGTTCTGTCTCTGGCTGTTGCTGCAGCACGACCACTGAGGAAGGGAAGAGCAGAATTGGGTCCTTCCCCTGCTACCAGCAGCGCTGCTGTTCATTAAAGATGGGATACTGCCTGCTCCCCCTCCCTGCTCCTCTGCTGCACCGGATTAAATCCTCATTACCCCCTCAACAACAGTTTGCCAATCATAATTTGGTTGTTATTACTCTTGATGACGAACTCTGGCAGCTCTGGCTCCCTTGACAGAAAATTTCTGCCTTCCATATCCTGCCCTGCCACAGGGAAGGGTTTGTTTGGTTTTTTCCCCCCAGGGATTAAAAAGAATAAATTTCAAGTGCAGTTTTGTTGTTTGGTTTTTTTTTTTTTTCCTTTTTTTAACTCAGCTTATCTCTTTCCTTGTGTTCTGTTTGTTATTTCACTGCAGATGGGCTTGGTTTAGAAACAGCATTGGCTGTGACACCAATAACTTCCACCTCTCGAGGGAAAAGAGAAACCTGGCAGAGCTGGTGGGAAGTTGGGGTGTGGGGCTGCATGGCCCCAGTCTGGAGAGCAGCTCTGTACCTCCAGCCACCCCACACTCTGCACATCACACCCTGAAGTCTCCAAGTTGTGCAGTTGGAAAAAACAAAGCAGAAAGAATGGATTAGACCTTGGGTCTGAGACTCCTTTGGCCCTCTGGTTTTATCCAGTAAGAAAAACCATTCCTCAGCTTGTCCTGAAGAGCCCATCTGCTGAAAAATGAGGGTCCTGAAAAACCCCAGTTTAGGAACCCCAGGAAGCAAAAGTCTATGGAGATGTCATGAAAGGGACTGAAAGAAATATTCATTCCCAGGTCTGCTGGGCTCACAGAGGGGTGCTGACCTGCACAGATTTGGGGTGGCAGTGGGATGCTGATGCACATGCTTTGGGGCTCACAGTGGGATGCTGACCCACACAGAGACCCAGCACAGAGGTTTTGGGGTATTTCAGCCCTGGAGGCAGGAGCACACCGCTGTGAGCTCTGTCCAGACTGAAACCAAAGAGGCATTTATGGGGTACCAGCACTGCCAGGATCAGAGACAGCCCAAGTGCCAGAAAACTCTCCTGGACAGATACATGGATCCACAGGAAAACAGGAAAAACAACCAAAAAAAAACCCCCGAACCAATCCAAACAGGATCAGTATGTCCCACAAAAGGGCTTCCTTCCTATGATCCCCAAGCCCATGGCTCTGTCTCCCTAAGGCAGCCTCTCACCACAGGCACAGAGCAGCGATTTGAGGACAGACACTGCATCTTTCACTTGTCCTCCCCAGTATCTCAACAAGGCTGATGAGCAAAACCACAATGCAAAAAGATCCCTCTGGAGATGGGAAATCGGGGGCAACCAGTTTGTCTCCATAACAGTATCAGGCAGGGCTGGAAGCGCTGCTCCTCAGAGCTTCACCTTGCAAATAAATAGCTCTGAATTGCAGCCAGAAGCAATGGGATCTTTCAAAGACATTATCTGGGAGCAGTCAGTGGAATGCACCTAAAGTCTCATTAATCATCCTGCCGCTTACAGTACTTCTTAATGGCTTTTATGGTTTATCCTTTGAACGCCAACAAAGAGTGTGATTTCTCCTGGCTTATTCTATTAAACAGAAATCAATATCTAACACAAATGTGCCGACGGTGGGAGATTTGGAACGGCCGAGGAGGCACCTGTCAGGCCTTTCCTCCTCTCCTCTGATGTGGGCAGCAGGCTCTCCAAGGGGTCTGCTAAGCTCAGCTCCTCGCTTTGCAAAGCCAGGCCTAAGCAGGAGAGGGAGCTCACACAGGGGCTCTGAAACACGTTCGGTGACAACTTCTTTTTCCTCATGCTTAAAACTTTGGAGGCAAGCGTTGTGAGCGTGAAGGAGAGAGAAAATAGAAAAGAAAGAGAGGCAGAAGCAGGATAGGGTGGTTTTCATCTCTCCTTTCTATGAGAGCTCTTGTGAATTTGAGTGATGCATGTGAGGCAGCTGAATCAACACTAAGCACAGGTATAAATAAGCTTCTGGGAACACGGGCTGGGGAGCTGAAGCTTGTTATTAATTTTTGCAGCATGAGAGGCAGGCAAGGAGAAAAAGCTTTGGGTCTTTCACTCCCTCTTGCACCGCTGGAAAGAGGACTAGAAGGTGAAAAAAGAGAGGAAAGAGGGAATTTGCTGTGCTGAACTAGTTGAAAATGAGTGCGGATTTAGGATAGGGATGATCCTTCATCAGCGAGGCTTTTCAGCCCAGCTCAGTCTAACTGGGGCCCCCTGGACCACAGCAGGAGCCAGGATTGAGAGCAGCCACCAAAGTAAATCATCTCTGGGGTTCAACCTCCACAATGCAGGGCTGGATCCTACACTTGCAGAAACAGTACTCAAAACAACTACAAAAAGCAGCATCAACCGCCTCAGAAACCAATTCCAAGATCCTAATAGAAAATGAAATTTGTATTTGTTAAAAACCACTTAGAAGCTTTGGAGCCTTCTCTTTATGCTCCTCTCAGAAGCATGCTGTTAAGTAATTAGCAATTTACCAGGTTTAAACAGTTACAAAAATCCTCCCTGAAAACACCAGAGGCAAATCACATCACTCCAGAAATGAGCCCTTTCCTCCAGAGCCCTCAGTGGTACCAACCACCTCATTCCAGAGAAGGAACAGGGCAGAGCCCCCTGCACTGCTGCCTCAATGCACTCCCAGTGTCCCAGAGGGAATTACTGAGCATGAGTGGGTTTAAGTTTGTCTGGTGCCACAGACATCTGGAGCATCCTGGCACATCCCAGTCCAGCCCATCCATGCACTGGTGTGATCAGCAGCAAGAGGATCCTGAGTCCAGAAGCATCTCAGAGGCACCGAGTGCACCTTCCTTGCTGCCTTCCCAAGGATGTACCAACACCCAGCTCCAAGCACTTCCCTGCTCTCACAGATGCCAGCAAAAGGATCCAGAGGAGATGAGAGATGGAGGGGGTGAAATTGGGGAAGGAGCCAGCCCAGGCAGCCCACACAGCAGTGCTGATGGCACCTCCTGCAGCACCCTACAGGATTATTTAGCACGGCTGATTGCACTCGCTTCCCTCTTCAGAAAGTTTCTCTTCATGGAGAAAAAAAACCAAGGAGCTGAATAGTTGGGGATGCTCGAGGCACTTAACTACACTTAGCAACCCTGAGCCTGCCAGAAACATCCTTGTGCAAGTGACAATTCCAGAATTAACTCCCAGCTCTTGGTGTGCTTGGGAAAAAAAAAAAAAAAAAAGGAGAGAAGCAGGCAAATGCTTCAATGGCAGCTCTTGATTCGGGTTCAGCACCAGTTCACACTCAGTTCTTATCCCACCAAACGCTGCCTGGATGGGGAACAGCATCTGACCTGCTGGGCAGCACCTTCACCTGCCAAAAACAGCTGGAATTCTGGTGGTTTGGGTGAGCACCTGGGCTCCAGGTGCAGCTGCTGGCCGGGCCTGTGGTGCCTAATTCAAGAGGAATCACACAGCAGTGCAAAGTTGCAGGTAAGGAATCAGCAGGTTAAATGTGTGTGGGAACATCTCTGGGTTGGATTGGGAAAGAGCTGCCCCACGCCAGCTTGCTGGAAGGAGAGAGGAATCACCTGCTCCTCTGCCTCCTAAAGAATTAAGGGAGGCAATGAAAGAAAATATCATTTCTCTGGCAATGCAACAAAAGGTCATTATTTTTTCATCTCTTTCCCAGGGAAGGGCATCACCAGCTTACATAATTAAAGCTGTTGGGATTGTCCTTACACCTATCTGGATCTTTTCAATTATTTATTTCCTTGGCTCACACTCTTCCAGCCTGAAAATGACCACAGCATCAGAATCCTTCCAGAGCCACTCCTACTCCTGCCACCCCAACTCAGAGGCAGAGCCCGCAGCCAAAGCAAACAGCTCCAACACCTCTCCTCTGAAATGAACTCGGTGTTAATAATTTAAAGCTTTGCTGGTCCTTTTGGTTGCATGGTGAATTATTCACCGATTTCCCCCTGCTAACAGCACCCCCGCCCACGGCACACACGGAGCAGGTGCACCCACACAAAGAGAGATGCTCTTTACAACTTCGGAGATGCTCTATCATGTCAAAGAGAAGGGATGAAAGGCAGAGGGAGGACGCCAGCCTCAAAATCACATCCTCCGCTATTGCTCTCGAACAGATAAACGCTCCAGGAGAGTTTCGCGGGGCATGTGATGATAGGAGACGTTTTTGTGATACACAGGTGTGAAAAAGGGAGACAGGTGGGAGAATAAAACCTGATAACACTTCACTCAGGCAGCGGCAGCAAAGGCAGGTGCTTTTTATTCCCCAGCTGCATGAACCAAGAGGAGCAGAAGGAAAGCGCGGAGCAGCCGAGCCAGCTCAGATCCCAGGCAGGATCTCACCCTGGATGTGAGAACCTCCTGCAGCGAGGCAGCTCTGTTCTTCCTCCACACAGGTATTGCACTCCCAGCAGCTCAGCTCGTGGGCTGGCAGACTGGGGTGTGCAATGCCAGCCTGCTCCTGACTGCCTCCCAAGGGCTCCCTGGAAGCAGCCGCGTTCATTTGCATCACCAAACATGAATTTAACTTCTTTGCAGGAAACTGGAAGATGGTCAGAGACAAGTTTGCTGTAGGAAACATGGAGAAAAGCCCACCTGGTAGAGAAGGTGCTGTTTGATAAGCTGAGGGCAAGCCCTGTCCCTTGAGCCCAGCCTAAACTAAACCAGAGCAGTGCAGTACACAGGGAAATCCCAAAGGATGTGAAAATTAGAAGGAATATTATTATTTTTAACACCAAGATTAGGAGTAGCAAGTTTTAGGGCTTATCTGGGAACCACCTATGCATGCATACACCTACACACAGGTGTGTGTGTATATTTGTAGGAACTACTTCCCGAGACACCTGCACCTTTATTTCTGTATCACACCATCCTTAATTTCTCTATATCCAGCACTTTCTTAATAATCAGCATCTTTTACCCTGATTTTGAACTCCTCAGGATCCATTTCATCTAAAAGAGTTTGTCTAAAGGAGGATTCCTCCAGTGGCCTGCTAACAGGGAGCCTGGGGGCTCATTCTGCTGATCACATCCCACTGGGAGATCCTCAGAATGGTCTGGGGAGGGCAGCAACAATAAATAAATACACCAGGGCACCATGGGGCTTTTCAGACATCCCTGGGGGACAGAGCATTGCTCCACTCCCCACTGCTGCAGCTCCCAGGAAAAGATTCTCCAGCTCTGCTGTGAGAAGGACGGTGCCCAGGGCTGAGGGACACAAGTGGGATTTATCACCCGACACACTGGGAAGAAAAGCCAGTCCAAACTCAGCTGAGCACAGAGGTTTTGCCTCAGCCTGGGCTTGCGAGGGACATGACCTTTCTGGAAACTCTGGTTATTTATTTTGATAATCCTTTTGTTGGGATAAACGCTTTGCTCTTGCCACAGCCTCAAGGTCATGGGAGTTAATGAGGAGAGGAGAAAGGCCAAGTGAATGGGATCTGTCCTTTGCAACTGAAGGCATTAGTGAGTGAGAGGTGAAATGAGGGGGCTGGACTCCTTCCCCTCTGCTTTTCACTCGAAAAAAGCCAACAACAGCAACACAGCTGCAAAATAAGTCTCTCTTTCTATGCCTTCCTTATTCTTTTATTCCCATTACTGCCCTCATTGCTCTTCCCTAGGTGGTACCACCACCTCCACACTCCAGCCACCTCCATACTCCTCACAAACTACACCCTGATGGGAAGAAAAGAGGTTCATATCCATGTCCTGGACCCTCACACAGACACCCCCAAAGCAGCACAGTCCTGCCCCCTCCAAGGACCCCACACCCTTTTACAGACCCTAACACTGAGGTAGCCTTAGAGCAGAGCAAAGGGGTGGAAGGGAATCTGCCAACCCCTCCCTGCTTGGATACAGCCATTTTGGTGCAGAGATCTGCAAGAAGAATATTAAGCTTGGTCTGAATGCAGCAGCCTGCTCAAGATTTATGAAGGATGAAGGAAGGAAGATTCTGAGGCAAAGCATCATCTCAAAAATAACTGCCGAGTCCTAGCGGGTATAAAAGATCTGTCCATAAACCAGTTTGTCATCACCAGTCAATAAAAATTCAAGCCATGGGAGGAGGTGGTGATAGCTGAGGTCCCTCTCCTGCCACTCTGCCCTCGTGTGATCCCAGCTGGATCACCTGCACACACAGGTGGGCAAAGGCAAGTCCATCCTCAGCCTGGCTCCCAGTGCACATCCCCTGCCCCAGAGTCTCAAGGTGGGCACAGTTACACCCATCCAGGGTCTGATGGCCAGGCAGGAGCAGGGCAGCAGGACCAGAACAAGAGGAAATGGCCTCACATTCCAGCAGGGGAGGGGTAGGTTGGATATTCGGAATGAGTTCTCCATGGAAAGGGTTTTCAAGCACTACCACAGGCTGCCCAGGGCAGTGGTGGGATTTAAAAGATGTGCAGATGTGGTCCTTGGGGATATAGGTTAGTGGTAGGTTTGGCAGTGCTGGGGAATGGTTGAACTTGATGATTTTAGAGGGCTTTTCCAACAGAAATGATTCTGTTATTTAAGGGAGGAGGATGTAGTCACACCTACAAAACCCATCTGGGACATGGTGTCAGCACCAAACCCAAGTGCTGGTACCTATCAGATGTCCAGGAGGACCCTGCTTCTCTCTGCCACCTATTGCTGACACTTCAGCCACCTTCTGAGAGAGAGAGGAGGATCTGCTGGCAGCTCAGGTGACCCCTCTGGGGCAAAGCCTCCTGGCCACAAGCTGTATCCAGGCAGAGCTGCCCAAGGCACAGGAAGAGGCTCTTTGATGAGCTGCACCAAGCTGAAGGCAGTTGGCAAGCAGAGCAATCCATCGCTGTGATAAAATCTGTCCTTAAAGGAGCTTGGTGCCTTTTCTTTCTTTTCTGCAGGTTCTTTAACGCTGCCTGATGCAAAGGAAAACACCCCAGCTGGTAAAAGATGAAGGAAATTTCTCTCATCACCTTTCCCATCACAGGCAGCCCAGACACTTCTGGTACCTGGCAGCCCTGGGAGCCTTCACATCCGATTTCCCTGTGCTCGTTCAAAGACGGGACATCCCCGGGAGGCGACGCCGGATCAGCCGCCAAGGGCTGACGGCAGCAGGAAGGGAAGTGCCAAGGCTGGGAAGGATCTGTCAGAGTTCTCCAGGCTCTCATCCAGCTGGGGCAGGCCTGTTGCTTTGCTGTAATTCTCCAGTGCTCTATCAAATCAAGTTTTAAACGGCTCAGGTGATGGAGAGGGCTGTGGAGGCTTCAAGTTCTCTCCAATGGGAGGATTTCTTCCTCTTCAAAATAATTTATTCCCTAAGGGAACATCTCATGCGAGTTTTTGCCCACTTCAGCCTTTCCTCAGCTTCCAGCCTGATGGTTCATGTCCCTCTACCCCTCCTCCCTTAGAGTCTCTTGCCAAACTCCTTTGCCCATCAAGGCATGGGCACAACCCCAGTGCTACCAAGCCAGTCAGAGCCAGCACACCCAGAGAAGCAGGAGCAGCACCAATATGGGGAGAAAAACCCCTTTCCTACCAATCCCCAGCCATAAATTCAATTATTTGGATGCTTCTCTGCTGGAACAAAAAGGAACATGCAGGGATATTACTGAGGTTAATTTAGAGCTACCAAGAACTGTGCGTGACCAAGCACACCAGTGTCCTTGCTTCTTCTCCATCTCACCAGGTTTTTCATTCCCTGAACCTTCTGGCTAAAAAAAAAAAAATTAAAAAAAAGCACCTCACCATCCCTTCTCATTACTAATTATTCCCATCAGCCTCCCAGGAAGCACTCTGGGGCCACTTGACCATTAACAGGGTACTAAATGCAAGGCAGAGGAGGATATATTAATATCTAATAAGAGTGATAGATGATCTGAGCCACTCGGGCACTCCGGCTCAGGTACTCGTGGCAGGTACTGGAGCTAATTTAAAATAATAATAATAATAACAACAATAATGGCAGCAGCAGCAGCAGCTGCCTTCATTTTCCAAGTCAATTGATTTCTCAGCAGGAATGCCATCTTGACAGATTTATTTTGATCAAATTGTCTAATTGAATACAGTTCTTGTTTCCCTTCACTTTGTGACCTTTCACGCCTGTGAAATAAATGCAATTTGGAGAATTATTCCTCAGCATCAAACTCAGCTTCTCCAGGGCTGGGGTGCCTGCCTTGTATCACCAGTTTGCCAACAAAACACTATCAAAAGATGTCAATGCAAAGGAGGTGCCCAGGCTTGGGCGCTCTGCCAGTATTTCATTTCCACTTCCACTTTAAAAAATGTTTAATAATAAAAAAAAAACTATAGGAGGTTTGCAAGAAGCACAATCAAACATCCTGGCTGTTTGGGCAGATTTTATTTTCTGCCTATTCAGGTCCCTAACATTTACTGTACCACAGCTCCTTCCAGTTTCATGGAAGAAGATTTGCTCCCAGTCCTACGATGCTGCTGGAATAAGACGTACCAAGCTCTCCCCTTCATCCAGCAGAGACACGGGCTCCAACCCCCACCAGCCATTCATCCAAATTCACCTCCTCCCCAGGCCCTCCTAGCTCCTGCCTGGGATGCTCTGATGTGCCAGATACGAGATGATGCTTCCCATAAATTTCACAAGAACAAGTATCAAAGATTAAAAATAACTAAGCCACGTCCCTCGCAGACAAACGCGCTGTCTGCGCGCCAAGAGAGGTCCTGGTGAGAAGAGTTGCAGCTGAATCTTTTATAATAATATCAATCAATATTAAAAATGAATGGCCTGCTCAATTTTTAAAGCATCTTAAATTAATCTTTAAACACAACTATTTTGCTTAAACCAAAGGCTTTTGGTAATCTGAGAATGGTATTTCCATCTGCTCCCTCGGGCTTGTGCCAGGTACTAGAAGAGGTCTAATAAATAAGCAAATAATATACATCCAGCACAATTCCCTTGAACCTCAAAAGGGGAAAAATGCAGAATTTACTGCTAAATTCATTATTGACTTAGCTGCAAAAAACATCTTTTTCAGTGCATTATGATAGGCCCTATGGAGACTATTAAACCTGCTAAATCCACTGGGTTTAGGCTGGATAACAAACCTTGCTGCTACCCCGGGAGATCAAGATGGTACAGGACCACAGCACCACTTAGGCTGGAAAAGACCTCAGATTGAGTCCAGCCTGGGGCTAAACCCCACCTTGTCACCCAGCCAAGGGCACTGAGAGCCACCTCCAGTCCTTCCTTGAACACCTCCAGGGATGGGGACTCCACCACCTCCCTGAGCCGCCCATTCCAATGCCTAACAACCATTTCTGTGAAAAAAAATCCTTCTGATGTCCAATCTGAACCTCTTTTGGTGCAATCAAGGCTGAAAAGGAGAGGAATGGGGCACAGGGAGGCTTGGGACTACGGTGAAGTTGGGTTGAAACCATCTAATCCCCTCCAACAAATGCCTACACCTAAACAAAATCAAAGTTGGACATTACTCCCATGCTCCATGGGCTGCCCCAGAATTTCAAGAGCTTTCCCAGCACAGGAAAAGCCACTGAATCAGGCAGCAAGCTTCCCAGTGCCAGTGTTTTTAATATATTCAGGAGAATGTGGCATTTCTGATGGCAAGACTTCTGCCTCACTTGCCGTTTAATGTTAAGAGGCTTGTACAGTCAGCAGCGTTTAAAGAGTAATGACTGTTTTCATGGTAAATGCTCTGTTAAATAACCCAGGATTATTGTGTTGTGTTATTGCATATATAAAATGACATTTCAAAAAAAATAATAATTGTTTTAGAGCTAATTGATGTTTTTAACCGGCTCTGTGCGTGGAATTTTTATTTGGTGGAGGGTCGGGCTGCTGTCAGGAAGAGGCAATAAAGGCAGGGAGGTTTTGACCTGAAGAACTCACTCTGTCTGGGCTTTGTATGGTTCAGGTGCTGCTTGTGGTTGAGCAACAGGAGAAGATCCAAGCTCTCTGCTGTAAAATGTGAAATTTAGCCACGGGCAGGCACCTCTGCACCACAAACCTGAGTGCCCACCCATGGCTGGAGCGTCCCTTGTCCACACCTGGTCAGTGTGACACAGAGATCCACGCTGCCAGCAGCACCCCTGCCTCCAGTCTGCAAATCCCCTCCTCTCAACCCCCCAGCTTTGGTCAGTTCTCCATGTGGTGACACTTCAGAGCCACCCAAACCTCCCTGGGGGGGTGACACATCCCCCTCCCCTGCTCCCCAGAGTTATTTCTGCAGACAGCAAGGGAGAACCGCCCTAATGCTCAGGCTGATGAATCACTGATGAGCAATCCTGCCACGGGAGTTTAACTCTGATCGTGCCAGAAGGGACTAGGATGGCTCAGCTCCTTCCCTGCACCCACCTCCCACAAGGGCACTGTCCTCACCACATCCTCAGTAAAGCCATCACCCTCATTTCTCTCACCACACGGTGATTTTGGCACCCACCACAGCCCTGCCCTGCTGAGCTGAGCACATTCAGTGACCTCGTGGCTGCTGAGAGCCCAAACCCTGTTTACACCCCTCGGAGTCTGTGGGTGCTTCACTCCTCAATCCAAGGGTGGGGGAGTGCTCCTGCCTCTCCATCCTGGAGACTCTGAGCTCCTCTGACAGCAGCTGCCTCACTGACCCCTGTCTGGACACTCACAGGGCACTGGAGCAGTCAGAAGCACTGGAGGTCCTGAAGTTTCAGAGAGGCAGTGATTTTGGGCATGTGCAGTTAACGGGCAGCAGCGTGGAAAAGCAGAAGCAGTTATTTATCTCACCCATAATTCACCATGTGCCTGTGCCATAACTCAGCATCCTGTGTGGTGGTGACATGAAGGGGAACACAGAGAAATAGATATGTAAATGTCTATTATAATAAAATTACGGTTGATTTTTGTTTGGGGTTTTTTTTTTTGTTTCTTTGAGTTTTTTACCCTCCTTTTTTTTTTTTTTAATACCTTCAGTCCTCAATCCAAGGGTGGGGGAGTGCTCCTGCCTCTCCATCCTGGAGACTCTGAGCTCCTCTGACAGCAGCTGCCTCACTGACCCCTGTCTGGACACTCACAGGGCACTGGAGCAGTCAGAAGCACTGGAGGTCCTGAAGTTTTAGAGAGGCAGTGATTTTGGGCATGTGCAGTTAATTACCGGAGCTCTGGGAGCTGCTGGAAGGGACAGCAGGGCCATCAGGGCCCACAGTTAAAAGCCTCAACCATCTCCTAAGATGCCTGAGTCCACACATGAGCCCAGTGCCAGCGTCCTCAGATCACAGGGTGAGAGCAGGGGGTGACACACACCTCCCAAAGAGACCCAGGGTGTCACTGAGTGTCATCCCTTGCAATCTGGCAGTTCATTAACTCAGAAGAGTCCCCAGCATCTCTCCTCTGCACCATGAACCACCTCACAACAGCTTATAACAAACCAGGGACCTGTAGTGCAGAGGGCAAAAGCCACCAGCTCTGAATCATCACAGGGAAGGAGGGATGAAAGCCACCATCGTGCCCCAGACCCTGGCAGCAGCAGGGAACAGGTAAAAGGAAAACGTTCAAATGAAGCACAAGATGAGGTTTGCAGATGGGCAGGGAGGAAAGCTCTGCACTCCTCCAGCATGGGAAGGACAGCACAAAAATAATTGGGCTGAAATATCTAAGGGAAGACTGCCCAGAGCAGGAGAGTTCAAGACCATGAGCCTGCTGGTTTGAAGTTGTTGCCCATCTTCAGAAGTCACTCCCAGGCCTGTCTTTGCTGAGCCATCAGCACTCGGGGTGGGCCCTATGGACAGTCCCAGACCTGGCCAAACTCACCCTGTAATAAGAGCTGCCACCTTCTGCTACAGCTTTTCCCAGCCCCCAAAGACAAGCTTGATCTGATCTGGGAGACCACATCTTGCTGTAGAAATCAGAGAGGTGACAGGAGTCATGTCCTTTCTCAGCATCACCCCATGCTCCACTCATGACCCTACAGCATCTGCACAGCCCAGGAGGTGCTGGTTAAATGCAGCTCTCTGTGTTCCAGCAGTGCCAATAATATTGCTGGCTGCACACACAGCCTCTATAAAACAAGATACAGACGGTGAGAACCTGAGGCCAAAACAGTCTCATCATGGCTTTCTCCCAACCCCACCCTCTGCAAAAGCCAGAGAATCCTGTCCCTCAGACAGGACAGCTCCTCACTTCATTCTTCCCTTCTTCAGAGGGAGCCTTTCCCAGGTCCTGGGGCTCTGTCTGAACCCTCTCCCTCCCTTGGAGGCACCTGGATCCCACAAGGACACTGCCCTAATGGGTTACATCTCATTACCGCGACCTCAATGTCTCTCCACGTCTCCCTCTCCCTTCAGCATCTGTCTCCACGGTACCCAAGTGCCTCAGATGAGTAGAAAAGTCCCTTTGTGTGTTTTCCCAACCCTTGGCTGTACAAGTACCGTTTAATCAAGCTCAGTAATGAAGGCAGAAATGAGCCAGAACAGGCTGTGCTGCCACGGGCAGGATCAGCACAGACTTTGAATCAGAGGTGGGGGCTGACCCTGCTACCCTCAGGTGACAAAGGGGACAGGAGCAGCAGTGGGGTCGGGCACCTCTGTGATGTTCCAAAGGATCCAAGCAGCCTCAAAGTTCCAAACAGCCCATGGGCACGTCAGCTATAATGCAAGTGCATGTGGTAAATCCCAAATCTGCTCCTACACATTAACACTGTGGGATATTTAATTCTCCAAGGTTCCCAGGCTTGAGTTTAATCCTCCATAAAAGCAACACTCACCTCGGGACCCCTAAAAGATATTTAGGGCACAAAGTCTGTGCTTTGGAGTGTACTCCTGGCTGGCACTGCAAGCCCAGATGCTGCTGCCAGCTCCCAGGCTCACTTCTGAACATGGTGCCTGCTCTCCAGGCTTGGCTTTCTCCCTCTCTCCAGGATCCTCCTCGCATGGATGCTGTCACCATGTGCTTTAATTAGCACTTCCCTCCAGCCTGGCCAACTCCTGCTTCCAGCATTTGTAAGATGACTTCCCCATCTGTAAATCAGGCATCAGAAGACATCTCTCCCTCCCACACCATCCCTGACATGAGTTCTGCCCTGCTGAGCATCCACCAGATGCTGTGAGGGGAGTCACACACCTGATGGAAGGTGCTTGGGACACACACAGCTTTCCTAAACCCAACTCTCCATGTCTGGTGTCACACTGTCAACTCCCACCACTTGTTGTTTTTTCCCTCTCTGCTCAAATCTGCCAGACCTGGAAATGGCCCTGCATGAAGATCTCACCTTGTACAGAGCCAAAGGACATGTGTGGAGCTGCAGGAACACGGTTAAAGGTTTGCAACCACGATCTGAGATCATCTTAGAAAAGCCACAAAGCAAATAAAAGGCACTTCTAAGTGCAGAATACCAGAATGATGTGGGTTGTGAAGGAATTTAAAACTCATCTTGTCCTAAGCCCTGCCATAGGCAGGGTACTTTCCACTACACCAAGTTGCTCAAATAATCTGTAATTTAACCAAGCAAAATACCTGGGGTTTGTTCACCCCCTCATGGTCTGGACTTTGCCCCTCCTCTTCAGAGTGATTAACCATTACTATCACTAGTAGGGAATTACTATTTCCCCCTACTCAAGATGAAGGAGAAACACATTTGCAGCCTGTGCTACACAGGTGCAAATGACTCCAAATATCTTTTATTTCTTGGAAAAGCACAATCACAATCCTGCTGCTGACATAAAACTCCCTGCAAGCTGTTCTGGGCAGGGACTGTCTCTGTGCTATACACTCACACAGTGCCTGTCCCAGCCTCCAGGCCCTGCTACAATATAAATAATGATAATCCCTCACTCAGCAATACAATGAAGCACTTGCACGGTATTAAAAATTATTTAAAATTCATACCTACATTGGGAAATTATTCAGTAAACTCTAATTACTTATCAAAAGCAACGATGATAGTTTTAAGGAGAAGGAGTGCCCATAAATACAGAGCCATAAATAAACTGCTTCTCGGTAGCACGAATTAATTTGGATTTAATTGCTAGAAATTGCCATCAATTACTAAACATTCCTTGCAGAATAGGCAAATTCTTTTAAGAACAATTTCAATTGCTAATCGACAGTCTTTTTTGTTTTTTTTTTTTATTTTTCCTCTTTGTCATCCCTCCTCCTGCCAAGTGCAGGAGACCTCCCAGCCAGTGAGGTTCAGCACTTTTGGGGGGTAGAGAGAGACCTGTGAGGAGCCAAGGAGCTGCTCAGGCTTCAGGAGGTTTTACCACCTGTAAAACCCTGAAGAGACAGTGTAGGAGTGTCAGGGGATAGCACGGTCAGGATGGATGGAGACGAGAGATCTCTGCAGGCAGGGCTGGAACTTGGGGTTTATTGCAAAGGGCCTGGGTGCAGGGGCCCTGCTGGGAGCTGCCAGGCACAGCTCAGAGCAGGACTGAGAGAAGAGAGGGGGAGAGAGGATGAGAGGGTGAGAGAGTAAAAGGGTAAGAGGGCGAGGTTCCTGTTACAATACAATAAATCATCTTCTGTGTTGAATATTCTGATTCTCACTAACCAATCTAGTACAAGATACAAATCCTACAGCATTTACATACAGCCTATAAGAATCATTACATTACCATACTGTGTTACATTTTAAACCCTAAAAACTCCTCTTTGGGCCCCTTACTGCCAGGCTGTAGGGTCTGCTCTGCCCCTTGGGGCTGTCTGCAAGCAGAGGGTGTTGTTCCATCAAAAGGGGATCACCTTCAGCCAGCCACACCATTGTTTTCCAGTTGTTCAGTAACTGAGGGATCTCAAAGCTTGCTTTCATTTCAATCTCGCTTATAGTTTCCATATTCTCAAAATCTTTTGCCAGACAATCATATTTATAAGGCTTTCCTGTTTCATCTTCCCCAACAAGACAGGAAAACCAGTGCTGAGAAACATCCCTGACACAGCAAGGAGAGTGATTCCCTTCAAAGGATCGACAGGAGGGGACTGAGAGCTGAAGTTACACATCCATCACACATCCAGGGAGACAAACACCTCCCAGGCACTGCATCTCCCCACAGCAAAGCCATGGCAGATGCTGAGGGAGGCTCTCTGTGCCCCACTGCTCCTCTCAGAGGCAGCCCCTGCCCTCCTGCAGGAGGATGGCCCCACTCCTGCCGTGGGGCAGGACACGAGCCCAGCGCACACTGGCTGCCGCTTCCCGCCTCTCCGCGCTGAGCAGCCCCGCTATCGCTCCTGACTCATTTTCTGGTGTTTTCTGCTTTGCTGTTGGCATAACATCCCATCAGCACAGTTAATTACATCCACGCTGAGTGTGAAGGACAGGCTGAGTCTCGCAAGGAGCCGGCGGCTGTGCAATCCTTCCCGCTGCTCTCGCAAAACAGCTTCCATGGATGCTGACAAACCATGTGTGAGACGGCAGCTCCCGGGGGAACTCCTCCCTGAAACGCCAGGATTCGGGATTGCTCTCACCCCCACACCCCTCCAAATCCCCCCAGTGTCCCTGCTGTGAGCAAACACCTTGTGTTGGGCATGTCCCATTCCTGCAAGTGTCCAAGGCCAGGCTGGAGCAAACTGGAATAGTGGAAAGTGTCCCTGCCCATGGAATATGAAATGAGCTTTTAAAGTCCCTTCCAACCCAAACCACTCTGGAACGCTCTGATCTCCCTGATCCTCATTGCCCAAACAGAGGCTACACACACTCCCAAAAAGTTTGCACAAAGCATAAAATGCAGTAGAAACATCTGCCATGTGCGAGACAGCAGCTCCCGGGGGAACTCCTCCCTGAAACACCAGGATTTGGGATTGCTCTCACCCCCACACCCCTCCAAATCCCCCCAGTGTCCCTGCTGTGAGCTCAGACTTGTGGCTGCAAATATCTTGTGTTGGGCATGTCCCATTCCTGGAAGTGTCCAGGGCCAGGCTGGAGCAAACTGGAATAGTGGAAGGTGTCCCTGCTCATGGAACATGAAATGAGCTGCAAAGTCCCTTCCAACCCAAACCATTCTGGAACTCTCTGATCTCCCTGATCTTCATTGCCCAAACAGAAGCTACACACACTCCCAAAAAGTTTGCACAAAGCATAAAATCCAGAAGAAACATCTATCCTCTGCCAGCAGGGAAAGCCCCGTCACGTCCCACACAAACCCACCCTGCTGATGGAGGCATTTGTACATCCATGGGTGAGAGCAGGCTGGAAGCAGAGGAGGGTGCTGGGAAGAGCTGCTCACGTCTACAGCTCGATTAAAGACAGACCCAGGGTCTCCAGGACTGTCAATCCAACATCCAGGCACAGCTCCATCACTGTCCCCCCAGGAGCAGGCTGACAGTCACAGGGAGCCATGTGCCAGCCATGACAAGCAAAGCAAGTGACACACACATCTCCTGCTCACAATAACCGCCCTTCCGTGTCTAATCCATCATATTCGATGCAGATCTCTTACCCTGAAGTGTTGTCAATGAGGATTTAATTTAGTGCTAATTAGACAAATATTGCATGTTGAACAGCCATTGATTATTAAGAGACAGGGAGCGTGGCTTGGCTCAGCAGTGAGCATGGACACGCTGGATTATATCCGGGATGAGACTGGGAAATGTCTTGCTGTTTCTAATCATCAGATAGTAATTAACGTCCAATAACTTGTAACTTGGTTTATCATTATAGATTTAGGAAGGCAGTAATAGTACTGTATGCTAATTAAATATCAATTGATTATTTAAGGCATATAAAGATTTAGCAGCAAGGTAATAGATATACACAGTTGTTAAAGTTTAATATCCATCACGCAGCATTCTCCTGTTCTATTAAGTTAGTGTTTAATGAGAAAGAGTGTTGTTACTGTAGGAAACTTTTGGATGGGAGTGTCCAAAATGTTTGGCAGCATGCAAGGTTTGGAGTCTCTCAAAGGAGCAAGAAGTCAGGAAATTTGGAGCCTCAGGTGAAGTGAGGTCAAGCAAGAGGTGGTGGCAGAGCCCAAGGCACTCCTAAACCTCCTATCTGACATTTTGCATCTCAGATTTCCCCTCAATCCATGAGACCCCCACCAAAAAAGAAAGTCAAGTTGTCAATTCCCTACTGGAACAAAGCTTTCAAACCCCAGCCCAGAACCTTCTGGAATCCCACCAGCCCACAGGGCAGCCTCATCCAACTGGAAGACACGCAGAAGAAGCTGAAGTTTGGAGCAAACTTCCCTAAATAATAATGGGAAAGAAATCAATAGAGCCCTGGCATCCCCTCTCCCTGGTACCTGCCCCAGAGCTGCCTCTCCTCCCCACGTTGGGGTCTGACCCCGTGCCCAGCACCAGTGATTTGGGAGGGTTGGGAAGACTGAGCTCCTTCCCACGTGAGAGATAAAACCAGAGATGAGAGACAGAAGACGAGCATCTAAAAGGGAAAAGATAAATGGCTTCTGAAGGAAAATAACCTGCTGGACTCCATGGGTTTGGCAGCACCCTGCTAAGTGCAGTATCAGTCTTGAAAACCACTGCAAGCTCAGCAATCGCAGGACAAAGCACAGGATTCTGTCAGGGCTTCTTCCCAGAGGAAGCCAAGGCCCAGGACTGTCTGGTTTTGGCCACCCTGGATGGCTCCCAGCTTGGGGAGGTGGGCTAGGAGAGAGATGTAGCAGGGAGAACACCTTTCAGTACACAGAGCTGCTTCCTGCAGACAGGCTGGCCCTATCACTGATTTACCAGGCAATAAAAGCAAAATCAAGGAAAATGCCTCAACTGCACCCCTGAGAGTGTCCAGCCTCAGTTATAGAGTCTGGGCAGGCCCCAGCTGCCTCTTAAAAGCTTGTCTTGTACACAGTGGGTCTGACATGACTGGGGAAGGGGTGCAGAGATGGCTGGCTCTGTGATGGGTGCTGCAGCAAGGAGAAGAGGAAAAGTGCTGCTGCTTGGGAGCACCACAGAAAAAGGCAGCAGGAGGCAGCAGGATGAGGCCAGCACCCATCCTGCAGAGGGCTGGAAGACCCCTTGCATGGAAGGAAAATCAATACACTCCATCATGGACATTCCCAGTTGGGGCACCACAGGATGGGATCTAGAGCAAGGCATCGGCAACTGCACACCTCTACTTCAGAAACCTCCAGAGTCCTTGGTGGCATCCCAAAATGCCAGTCCTGCAGCACAATGATGCCATGAACAGGCACACTCCTGCACAGGCAGATTCAGGGCATAGAGCCAGCTCCCCAAGCTCTCTGTGCCATCCAGCAGGATGTTACCAGCCAGCTGCAGCCTGAACCTACTGCAAAGGTGGCTTCTTGTACCAGTTAGGAATGAATTTTAGACTGGGCTGGGTCTCAGAAGCAGAGAAGCACCTTAGAACTCCCAGCCTGCTTCCTCACAGCTGTCCCAGACAGTGATTCCCACCTCAGGCTTCCCACTGGCTCCCAGGCAGCAGCTCCAGCCTTGCCTGGGTCACCATCTGAGGCACCTCCAGCTTCCCCCCTGCCCGGTACAGATGAGATTCCATTTGTCTGACACAATTTCTCCTTGACAAACCTCTGCTGGCTGTGGTGCAGTTTCTTGTCCATTCTAACTGATCAGAAATAGTTTCGCTTGTTTGCTCCAGAGCATTGCCAGGATGGAAGACGAGCAATCTCCTACAATAGTTTCTCTCACTTTTCTACACCAACCACTAAATTTGCCTTTCCCCAGGGGTCTGGAGCATTCCCTGCCCTTTGGGATGAGCAGCAGCAGTCCTGACATCACTCCAGCCACTTCCCTGCAGAGCCAAGCAGGAACAGCATCAGCCCAGGTGATTTATACCAGAACTCCAGCAAGAGAGCTGAGCAAGGCTGAGAGAAACCTCTCTTAAATAGTTTTGCAGTGGAGTTTACCCGAGCTGCAGCAGGCAACAAAGAAACGTCAAGAGCAATGAGACAAGGCAGGGGAGGCGTCGTAGCAGATAAAGGATTCTTCAGGTATGAGACAAAACCAGCTTTGGAAACCTCGCAGAAGTGAGTTTAAAGTCTCCAGAGGATATCAATTGAGAGTCTGTCACTTGGTGTCAGGATAACTTTCTGGACAGCTCTCGGAGCTTGTTAAGTTCTTGCTTGGGCTGCATTTGAGCTCTGGTGGCAGCGCTGTCTGCAAGCACCAGTGCTGAAACCAGAGATGAAAAAGGTCTGCTGAGTCCATGCAGCTTTTCCATTATCCCTCCAAAATTCCCCATCATGACCTGCAACACCAGTGCCAGGCATGGGGAGCTCAGACAGGGTCGCTCCAAGACACACTCCCACAAGGAGGGGTTGTGCCTAAGCAGGGAAAACACTGTGAAATTGAGCTCCTCTCACCCCAAAACAAGGGCTGATGTGTCCAGGAGGGATTTGTGGGCACAGGGTGGGAAATGCAGGATGAGAATGCAGCAGCCCGTGTAAAAGCAGGTGGCCAAACCAGACGGTCGTAACTCTGTCTCAGCATCACAATCTATGGCTCTGGGTAGGAAATAGCCACTTCCCCCACAGCAATCATTTCATCAAAAACCCTGAAAGACTCCTGCTGTTCCCACTAGCCCTGGATCCCTAACTTTAATTAAGTCCAAAGAGCCTTCCTGCAAGAACAAGGGAGGAGAGGGTGACTCAGACAGCGATGGGACCAGTCAGTGCAATTATCATACAGTTAAGAATATTAATTAAAAACAGCCCTCCCCCCAGTTAAAAAAAAAAAAAGGCAAACAAATCAATTCTACTTAAAGGAATATATGGGGATGAGGAGAAGAGCAGGGAGGGTGACAGAGACAGAGATGGGATGCGCTGTGAATGCTAAGAGGTTCCCACCGTGGCCGCTGCCGCGGTCAGCCCCAGGCCTGGCTGCTGCCAACACTTACTCCCAGTCTCCTCAGAAATGGGCTCAATCTTCCCTTCTACCTGCTGCCGCATCAGAGCAACTCCTGTGATCACACAAAGGACTTTAAATCTTGGCTTTAACTGCCTTGATTGAATTAAATGCAACACCACGGCAAAGCAGGCTCCTCATTCCAGGTGCGAGCAAGGAGCCCTTGCTCTGCCGCTAACGGCACTCTCCCTCTCTCGGAAATGATGAGTTGCTCATGGGTTATGCTCTTTAAGAAAGGAAAAAAAAAAAGTCATCTGATAAAGTGGGTTATAAAACCGGTGATGGTAATAAACGGAGAGCAAGGAGCCTGATGCAAAGCCTGCAGAGAAGGCAGAACCTGCTGTAGGGACACACTATCTGAACCATGATTAATGCATGGCCACGGGTGACAGCTCAGGAGCAGCGCAGGTGCCACCCATGACACAGGGGACAACAGCAGCAGAGGGAACTCACCCAGACACCAGAGCGAGGATATCAGGGGAGGATGACGAGGACTGGCTCCCAAGTGTTGACACTGAGGGAGTGGAAGTGCCTGGTAGGCATCTTCAGCTCAAGGGCCTGTAGCCCTTTGGTGGAGATGCTTCCACCACTGTGATGCAGCTGGGATAAAACCCAACCAATGTTTGCAGGCAGGATCAACCCATTGGGATGGCCAACCAGCAATGCCCCCACAGCAAACCCAATGAGCAACATGCTGAGAAAGCTGTGACTCAGTAGCATTCTGCCACAACAGCCTCTGTCACTGCAGGCACCACACAGGACAGGCCATGAGCACAAGGGGACAAGGCTAAGCAATGATGAGATAGGAACAGGCTTGCAGTGACTCCTCATCCTCCAACAAAGCTACTGTCCCATGAGTGAGAGCTGCAGGAAAAGGCATCTCAGGCACCTGGGTTTATGAAAGGGAAGGGAAGAGACACTGCAGGAAAGGACTCTGAGTGGAGAAAAGATGAGAGCACAACTCCGGCACTCCCAATTCCTGCCTGAAACTCCCCGGCCATGTCACTCCAAGCTAGACCTGCAGGCACCAGCACCACTACAGACTTATCACAGAGGGTGGAGAAGAGCTCAGCTCCCTCCTCTCCTTCCATGTTCATCTGCCTTTCCTGGGACTTGCCTCTCAGTGAAACAGGGATAAAGAGGAGCACGCTCCTGTGGCTCCTACGAGTCCCGACACGGAGCAGAATCTGTCACAAGAAGGTGCCCTGGGAGCATAAACCATTTCTCTTTATCAGCCTCTATTATTATCGCATTAATGGAACCTTCACTGGCAGGATGGATGCTCAAGTGCCCAGGAAGCACTCCTGGCTCTTTCCTGCCCCTCCATGGGAGCAGGGCACTCTGCTGACAAATCCCCAGGAGAATTACGGCCGAGTTCCGGGCACAGACACGACTATCGGTTCCTTTTTATGAGCCTTCATTGTTATTACCACCTATTTCTTTTTACATTCCTGCCAAAATACCAAACATTAATCTCCCTCGCTCCCTGCAGGCAAAACATGGGTAATTGGATTTATATGGGTTAGAAATTTGTTAGATTTTTATAGAAATATATATATACACACATGCACACATGCACACACACGGAGAAGATATATAAAACCCAGTGAAGGGATACACTATCCCACTAGAACTTGGGTACCAACTGGCTCAAGCCAAACCCCCCACATTTCTGTGCTGCCTGCTGGGCTTTAATTTAGGAGCTCATCCCTCAAAGCTGAACTTCACACACTGAGAGTTACCAGTTGTGGATTTTTCTTTGGTGCACCCTTTGCAATGACCTGGTTTTACCTTTACCCACTCCTTCTTCCACCTGACATTTTTCTTTCCCCCTTCCCAACTTTTCTCTCTCTTCTTCCACTTTTTCCCTTCTGGAGCCCCATTCCTCTCCTCTCCAGCTCCAGCCTGGAAGCAACACCACACACAAGCCTTGGCACACCAGGAGAAGAAAAAGCAAGATGTGTGACATGTCCTCAAGTGTCCCCACACTGAACCCATCAGCACTGGAGATGGCACAAAGTACCGCATCAGCATCAGCACAATTTGCTGATCTTTTACAGGATGAGAAAAAATATCTTAAATTTACAGCTTACACCACAACAGATGTTGTTCTCATTATCCTCCCCCTCCACAGAGAAACAGACTGGGAGACCCATTTGTATCCTGAGGAACAAGTCCGTCAAGTGAGCATAGTCATGGAAACAACTCATTTTAAGCAAATCTTGGGAAATATTCATAGGAAAACAGAAATATAAAATGTGAGTGTTTTGCACTGAAGAGCCGACCTTGAAGGGTTCTGTCAGGAAAGACAAGACCTACATATCAAATCCAACCTGCAGTAAACAACCCACTACAGGCTAAAAATTGTTGACAGGGGCTGTGGGGAAATTATTTTTCTCATTAAAAAAAAAAAGAAAAAAAAAAGAAGGAAAAACAGCACATTCTAACCCTCAAAGGCTGCTCACAAGGACAGAGGAAGAAGTGATAGTCACTGAATCAGATATTTCTTATGAACTGTCTGCTAGGCTGCAGTATCTAAAGATTATCACTTAAAACAATATGTCCAGCTGTTGTAAAAAGCATCCGTGGTTTAGGGCTGAGGAATGCAAGGAGGAGGCAAACTGTGAGAACAGTCAGGGGAACAGAGAAACTCTTTGGAAAGCAGGAAAGTGAAAGGCAGCCACTGTGCCCCCGTTTGGTTCTGCAGCGTTAACACCTAATCCTGTTCCAGAAACAAAGCCCTGAGCTCCAGGAGGAGTGTGCGTGATCCAGGGGAAGGACAGCTATTACCAGGGAGTTTATTATCCTTGCAAAAAGATCTCTGTACCCTATAGTGCAGGATTACCAACAGTTCAGTCTCATCCCCAGGAGGTAAATATCACAACTTGGAAATATTTCTGCCTAGTGGAGCTGAAAAACTTAGTGTGGGGGGTGGGTTTTTTGGTTTTTTTTTTTCTAGACAAGAGGATGTTCCCAGGGTTTGAATCCTGGCCCAGGGAGATGTGACAGTGAGGGTCCCCTCCTCCCTCTGCAGAGCCCCACCAGCTCACTGTGCTCTCAAAACCAGCATTTCCTGCAGCAAACCCCCAGTGTCATGGTTCCAGCCTGTGTCAGCAGGACTCCCCAGCTCTCTGACACTGAGCCCAGCCTGACACCCACATAAAACCTGCCCAGTGCTGGCTCAGCAGGACAAGGGCTGGCACAGGCAGCAGCCCGAGCCTCGCTGGCTGAAGGTGAATTCCCCAAAGCCAGCCCTGGATCTCCCCAAAGCCAGACTTGAATCTTCCCATTGCACAGCAGGACTGTGCTCTTGGAGCAGAGACAGCCAGTGCTGGGGACAACGAGCTGCAGGGAACACCAGCCTCAGGGACAACCAACATCAGGGACAATGAGCCCCAGGGACAATCAACATCAGGGACAATGAGCCCCAGGGACAACCAGCATCAGGGATAATGAGCCACAGGGAACACCAGCATCAGGGACAATGAGCCACAGGGAACACCAACCTCAAGGACAAGCAGCCTCAGTGACAACCAACTGCAGGGAACACCAGCATCAGGGACAACCAACCTGTCAGGGACAACCAACCTGTCAGGGACAATGAACCACAGGGAACATCAACCTCAGGGTCAACCAGCATCAGGGACAACCACCCTCAGGGACAATGTACCACGAGGAACACCAACCTCAGGGACAATTACCCCAGAATAACCAATCTCAGGGACAATCAGCCACAGGAACAACAAACTGCAGGCATCACCAGTCTCAGGAACAATCAACCTTAGGGACAATGAACCACAAGGAACGCCAACCTCCCCAAGGGACAACCAGCCCAGGACCAGCCAACATCAGTGACAACCAGCCTCTCACTGCACAACCCAAGAAGTGACTCTCACACAAACCAGCCAGCCCTGACATGAGCTGGAAACCAATATTCAACCCACAGAAAAAGACATCAGGACTTAAAGCTCCCTCCAGCACGTCCTTCACTGATGCCAACAAGGACAATGGCATGGCAGGGGCTGTGAGGCTGCTCCAGCCCCACCAAGGTGGGAAGGGGCACAGCCAGGGTACCAGCTCCATGGGCTCAGCATCTGCACTTTGGCAGCATCACTGGTGCAGCAGGCTGGGGAGGAAGGAGCCCTCCTGCAACCCCCTGACCTTTCTCCAACCACCCTTCCAGTGGCAGCAATATTACAGTGAAATTAGCGGGCACTGTAATTACAACTATCAGGAGCAGATAAGACAAGTTAAATACCAGCTACCTAGGGAGAAATTATTATGCCAGCCAGGAGGATCCAAATGCCAGAATCCATGGCTGTAATTTCCCTGAGTCGCCAATTACAGCTCCGCCACGCAGCGAGCTCTACCTTGGAAACGGCAGGTATATATTTAGCTGCTCCAGAAAAGTTTTTGGAGAGGAGAGAGGGGGGAGGAAGGAAGGGGCAGCAATGGAGCAAGTCCTCACTAATCTGCTCTGCGCTAATCCCCACGCTTTTAGCATTTGCACACAAAGAGCAGTGACTCTCTTCCTGCTCCCCAGCAAGGATTTAACAGCAGAGATGTGGATGCATTAACGCTTCTTTTCTCTGCCAGGTCCGTGGCTGCTGTTGCAGGGCGACGGGTGAGTGTCACAACCCCCATTAACAGGTAGGTACACAGAATATCAGCGGTTTGACTGAAAAAAGAGGCAAAAAAAATGTGATTTCCTGACTTCCCAGACCTATGCCTGGAGACTGTGGTCCTGCCTCCTGCTCCTGCTGGTTGTATTTTACTGAGGTCTTGTTGCGTGCTGGAAAATAGACTGTGGTAGGTTATTACACCAAAAGAAAAAAAAGAAGAATCAAAGCGGCATTGTCAGAAATAATTAAAACCATAATTGCAAAAATAAATGGAAGAACAGCATCTCATGATGTTTTATTCGGGCTTTTTATTTTTAATTGGAATTGTTCTCACACTAGCTAATTGACAGAATACAGCCAGGCACGGAGTCTTGGATGCCAATGAGCAAAGCCAGCCTGACTTCTTGGTCTCCTCCATGGACAGGCAGTAGGAGAGGCCATGGGTTCACCAGAAGCAGACAAGCCCAGGGGATTTGTCTTGAAAATTTGCCCTTATATACAGAGATAAAGCAGCTCTATATTATTTAGTTTGGAAAAAAGCCTAGCTATACCTGCCTTAGCATCACCTATGAGTACCCATTCCTCTAATCATCACTGATAAACCACTGCTGTTGGATCCTTTTACAGATGGGGAAACTGAGGCTGAGAGCAACAGAGGGGTCTCCTTAAGTCCTGGTGTCCCTGCAGTGACAGCCACAGAGAAAACTCAGCACACCCCATCTCTCAGCTAATCCCTCCAACCTCTAAAACGCACTCTCTCCCTTAAAAAAAAACCCCAACAATATTTCTTAAATACAGATAAAACTATAGAGCCTTGAAATTTTGAGCAGCTGGTGGTTGATGTCTTTATGAACTGTTCTGATGGCTGCTGTAAAGGTCGGTTTGCTGGCGGCACAGCAGGACGATCCCATTTCCATCCCCACTTTAACACCGTGGGAATATTTGCCACAGTTTCCCCTCTGGCTCATGGAGATGCTTCCACCACTGATGCAGCTGGGATAAAACCCAGCCAAAGTCTCCAGGCAGGATCAGCCCATGGGGGTTGGCCAACCATGAGCTGCCAGTGATGCCCCCAGAGCAACCCCAGGACGTGCATCCAACGAGCAGCACATGGAGAATGCTAAGACTCAGTGGCATTCTTTCCAAAAGAAGGAACTTAATCCTTGTTTCCACAACGAATCCCAGCTGGGAGATTAAAAAGTGACCATCTCCACCATCCCTGGTGGTTCCCAGTGTGCTCCTTGCTCTGTTTCATGTCCCAGACTGGTGGGTAACATCAGTTAATCCTGCCCCCTCAACACCCAAGCTTTGTGTTCCTGAGTCAGGGAAGAGGCAGTTTGGTTTGATTTTTAACAGTACACAGAGAATTTCCATACTGCCTTTAGTTCTCAGGAGAGGAAAGGTGCCTGACTATTATGGGAATTGTTTGCTCTTACAATAAAAAGGAGTGAATTACCAACAATCTTTGCTTAAAACAGAAATTATTTGTTGCTGATCTAAGATGACCTGCAAGTTGCCTGTAGATGGAGCTTGAGTTTCTGCAAGGATTATGCTGAGCCTCCCTCGGAAAAAGGGTGGAGAGCTGGAAATGGAAGCGCCCAAAATCCAATACAGGAAACCCACAAGCAGCCTGAAAAGCCTCCAGGTTTCCTCCACCACTTTCACACAGGTTTGCTCGCTCTCCCAGCTCCTTTCTGCAATGCAAGGGGTGGTTAAAGGGCTGATCTTGGAAAGCAAAGAGCTTCCACCAACCCTGCAGGAGCCAGGGAGATTTGCAGGCTCAGCCCATCTCACCACCAGGATGAGGGAGAGGACCTGGCCATCCAGACCTCGCAGGACTGGGGCTAATTCTGCAAGAGCTATGCACTGGAATTTCAGCTCTCACTTTTTCCAAGCCCAACTCCTTGGTTTGAGCCCCAGGAAAAGTGCCATTTGCAGGGAGGACAGCAGAGGACACCACCACCTCCTCCTGTGGGTGCACAGGAGAAAACACCATTTAGCAATGGCACCACTCGCTGGGAAAGACTTCCCAGGGCACTTTTCCCTGCCTGGCTCTTCATAGGAAATCACAGCCTGCAAATAAACATCAGCCCCATCCTCAAGATGCTCCACCTTTGTTCTCCTGCCTTCAAGCCCCCACTGATGCCACCTCCTTGGCTTGCTGGGTGCAATTCCCTGCCTATCTCCAGATCCTAAGGGAAGATGGAAAACTGCTTGGCACCCACAGGCTGCAGAGGGGTAGCATCAGGGAAACAGGGAGAGGAGGGAAGGGAAGGAGCACTGGGAAACAGCAGAGCAAGAAAAGATGGAGCAGACTGGGAGCAAATGGGAGCTGGGGGCAGAAACCTGCCTGCAGCAGGGGAGAGCTGGACTCGAGGAGGAGAAGGGAGGGGGTAAGAGCATGGAAAAGAGGCACTGGGGAGCATGGGTAGGAGCAGATGCCAAGGGGGGAAATGGATAAACTCAGGTGCTTTTGGGGCAGGGGCTTCGCCTAAGTGTCAGCACTTTGGGGATGCAGAGTTTCTTATGGGGAGGCTAAAACCTCCCACCACTCCAGGGCTGCTTCACAAACATCCCCTCCTGAAAGAAGCACAGAAAAGGGGGCAGAAGACTAGAAATTAAAAAAAAAAATGAAAAAAAGGAGATCCAAGTCAGCCCTCTGCTGGCAGCAGGCTTGGCTGGACGTGCAGGGGCTCCCCTGGGAGCAGGCACAGGCACCCATCCTGCTCTGAGCAGCACCAGCATCGCCTCCGAGAGCCCCAGAGCCACACTTCACTGCAGAGACAAGTTCCAACAGCAAGGAAAAGAGCACCAGGGCCAAAGGGACCTCTCTTGGGGACTGTCCTTCTTTAAACTGCTTTACTCACACAGCTCAGGGTAATCATCATTGCAGTTCAATTAGGAAGAGCACAAGGAGACCCCAGGAACACGGGGTGATGACAACAAGCGTGTCCCAGCGGGCAGAAAAAGGGACAGCATCCCAAAGTCTGGCACTGAGCGTGGTGGGAAGAGGGCAGACAGGCAACCAACACCTCCCTCCATAGCACAGAACTCACAGAGCCTCAGCCAGAGCCTGATCTCCAAAACCACCAAACACTTTCCCTACAAAGCCCACCTCAGGCACAGAAACCTGCCCAGGTGAGCGCAGCTCCCTGTGCCCAAAGCAGCAGCAGCTCCTCAGCCCTGCGCCGGCTCTGCTGCTCACGGAGAGCGTGCCAGGCTCTGCTTGGGCCATCCCCGTGCCCGGCTCCGGCAAGAGCAGCTGCTCTCTGCTGCAGAGACCCTGCTCCTTAGGCTTTGAGCGAGCCTCGGGTGAGGGGCACACGCTGCTCGCTGGTGCAGGCAAAGCAGACAAACTCCTCCGGGCTCTCCTGCTCCACGCTCACGTCCCAGCACCCCCGAGCTCCTTCCCCCAGTCCCACAGCTCCCGGATGAACCAGCTCGGGTCCTCCCGGGGCTGCCTGAAGCACGCACAGCACGACCCAAAGCCTCGCTGCCCTCCAAAAAAAGGCTGGGCTGCTCCTCTGGCCGCGATGCCTGTGGAGAGCTGCGGTGCTACCTGGGCACAGCACCGCGTACACCTGTAACTCATTCAGGGAATGAAAGGGATGCTCGGCTGGGCTGTGCGGCACAGGAGTGACCCATCTGCATATCAGCCGCCTGTGTTTCTCCTACAGCAAACAACGTAAGGGAAAGCATCCATCAGAATTCATAAGATGCACCCCTGGAGTAAAAGATTGATTTGATATTAACGGATTCGTGCAGAGACTATAAAGCGATCGAGGAAAACACTGACACCTCGGAGGCATCGCAGCCCTGGAAAGCCGCTGGCAGTGCAGGCTGGCACCGGTGCCAGCAGCACGGACCCCCCTCCCCTCTCACACAGGCACAACTTTGGGGTTTTCGGGCAGCACTCACTCACTGTCTGCCACCTAAACCCCCGGGTCGTCTCCTCGTCTGGCACCCGCAGCCCCCCCAGGAGGTTGCCAAAACCCCGCGCTGCAGCCCGAAAAGCACCGAACGCAGCCGTCCCTCCACAAGCGCTCGCACGGGGTGACCCCACCACCACGACGGGGACAAGCTGCCACCCGGAGTGTCCCCTGCCACCGCGGGGACAAGCTGCCACCCGGAGTGTCCCCTGCTACCGCGGGGACAAGCCCCTGGGACACGCGCAAAGTCTCCCGCTGGTCCCAGGACCCTCCGGCAGCCCCGCCGGGCACGGAGCATCCCCCAAGAGCCGCAAGCAGCACCCCCGAGCCCCCCAAGCCCCCGTGCAGCTGCTCCTACCTGAGCGTGGCGCTCTCCCCTTGCCGCACTGTCACGTTGTCCATGGCTTTGGGGAAGGTGGCATCTCCGCTGCGCACGGGCACTCCTGCGGGCACAAGGAAGAGCAGCCTGAGACAGAGGACGACCAGGCACCTCCAGGGCAGGGCCAAGCACCCACCGACCCCCATCCTGGGCAGCGGGGACTTTTCCAACAGGCAAAAAACACACCCGACAAGGCGAAAAGGGGGAAGGGGTGGGTGGAGAGGAGGGATGGGGGGGAGCAAAACCACCGGGGCGAGCGCTGCGGAGCTCCACGGAGATCAGGAGAGCCCCCGGCAAGGCTGGCTGCGAGCGCTGAGCCTGCCGAGCGGCATCGGAGGGAGTCCCGCTGTCCTCGGGCGAGGGAGGAGGACGGGAGGGCCGGGGGGAGGAGGAGGAAGAGGAGGAGAGAAGGTGCGGAGCACGAGATGAAGGTCACAGATGTGTGGCTGCTGGAGACGCTACTTTCAGCTGCAGCTGGGCAGGCGCTGCGGAGATCTGGCATCAAAAGTTTATAACCCACGGAGGAAACGTGAGTGTCTATGAAAGGAAGGGGAGGGCGGCATCGGCACCGGGGGGGACACAGCGGGCCGGGGCTGGGCTGTTCTCCGGCTCTTGAGCTTTTGTTTAAATCACAGAGAGAAAGGAGAATTAAAAAAAAAAAAAATTAAAAAAATTTTAAAACCCAATAAAGCTCCCAAAATCCCGGTTCTGTCGCAAGATCGAAACTTCCCCGCGGAGCTGCAGGCGATGTCCGCGATGCTCCTGGGCTGTGTCCAGAGGGTCTGGGAGCCCCGCGGGGCCGGTGGCTGCTCGGGCTGCGGCTCAGGCGCGCAGCGGGGCGGGGGGGATGCGGGGGGGCGGCGGCGACAGCAGCACCCCGGCCCCGGCCGGCAGCATCCCCGGGGTTGTCATGGCAGCGGCTCCAGCGCTGCCCGGCGCCTCGGCTCCCGCACGGCCCGAGCCCCGCACACGGGCGGGCGGGCGGGCGGCAGCGGGGCGGGATGCGCAGGAGGACACGCACATTAACCCCTGCCGCGCCGCGCTCTGCGGGGGCACCGGGGATGCCGTCAGCCCAGGGACCCCCAAGCCTTGCCCCGCTTCAGCCCCGCTGCAGAGGGGGCGTTTCTCGAGCTTGCCCTCCAGAGCAGCAGGTTGCCCAAACCCTCGCCCACAGCAGCATCTTTCCCTGCCTCCACCTGTTGATGCATATCCCTGTGGGGACTGGCTCCAGTTCTCTCTCTCTGTGTGAGAAACAGGGTCCTGTCCCCACGTCCTTTGCCATGGCATAAAATAAGACAGCTCCAGAGCATCTCCTCTCCTGTCCCCGCTTGCTGACACTGAGATCCTTGAATTAGGAAGCCCAAGGGCTTTCCACCCTGCCACTCACAACAGAGCATCAACAATAAATTTCAACAAATTTCCTCCTCAACAATAAATTTCAACAAATTTCCTCCTTTGGAGACACCTACACACCACCATTTATCTCCTCAAAGAGCAGCTGGAGGCACCAAGACCTTGGTGACCATCCAGACACACCTGTGTGTGCCCACAGAATGAAAACTGACCCTGTGCTGCCAGGATTCCTCATGCAGTTCCTCAGCCCAAACCAGGCTGGACCTTGGCTAGGTGCCTTCCTCCAAAGGACATCTGCCTCCTCTGCTGATGTATCCCAGGGAACCTGTCCCTCTCAGGGGCTGGAGGAGGGAAATAACCACCAACAAAGGAGTTTATTCAGGACCCCGACCTCATCCAGAGATCCAAACACAGCTGTTAGAACTGATAAAGGGGTTTTGCAAGGAGTTTTCAGTGATCCCAAGCCCAATTTTCAGCAGAACAGGTTCTTTGTACGTGGCAGGGGGACTCAGTGACCCCAAACAGCCGCTAGCCACAGGCTGGCACTGCAGGGATGTGTGCTGGCAACCCAGCACCAGCTCAGCACCAGAGGGATGCTCTCTGCAGCCTGGATAAATAGGGCAGCCTGGGAGCCCAGGGAAGCAGGGAGAAAAGCAGGGCTGGGTTTTCCATCAGAAAGCTCCTCAGCTACCGAAAAGTTGCCTTAACCCCGAGTGTGCAGGCTGGCTGCTCCCATACCAGGGATTCTTCGGGAGGAGGATGGGAGAGGAAGGACACTCTGCTCCTTCCTGAGCTGCTCCACGCTGCCACGGAGGAGCTGGAAGGGAGGGAGCAGCAGGGGCCAGCACAGACCCATGGCAGCCCCCAGCAGTGAGACCACGGGCACTGCTGAGCCTCACCCAGCAGCAGGATTAGCTCCAGGGGACAAGGATGCTGCAGGGACCACAAGCTCTGCTGGGTAAAGTCATGTTTACCCCTTGGGATAGGAGCTGTAGATGTAGAGCGTGTGTAGCACAAAGCCTGCCAGAGCCAGAGCAATCCAGGAGAGGGAAGATTTATAGGGGAAAAAGCCTGTCTGCCTCACAAAGAGACTCTGAGGAGGCTGGAGAGCCATGGATCCATGAATGGATGCAAAGGCAGGGAATGAATGGACAGACAGAGAACTAAACTGGCTGCTACAGACAGGTAAGGGGATATGGGGCATCAAGGAGGGCTGGGAAATGAGTGTGATCCATATCTATGTAGCTGGGTAGGGACCCAACAGCCTGGAATGGCTGTGCAGCAGACATGGCTTAACCATGCTCATCCCAGAGGCCACTGTGGGCACCCAGGGAACCAGAGCAGCCTCTCCTGGTTTGGTATTCTGGGCCACCCCATCACAAATATGTGCCAGTCCCACTTGTGGGGTTACCAATACCTCCCCAGTGACTGCACTACCATCAAATGATGGGACGTGGGAGAGAAAGGGGCAGGAGGGAAAAACTTGAAATCCAGGAGGCTGCAAAATTTTCACGAAGCACAAAGTCAGCAGACACAGAGGCAGAGGCACTTTTGCACCGAGACAGTGGCAGACCTGAGGTTGCACAGGGTGGCTCCAGCTCAGGTCTGTGGCTAAAAATATCGCCTGGCTGAGAGGGACTCAAGGCTGGCACAGGCCCTGGGGGCACCAGGCAGATGGCAGTGGTGGATCCTGCTCCTCACGGTGACGTTAACAAGCCCTGACCTTCTCTCATCATCCCAGAGGCTCAGGGAGAAACTGAGCCGGCAAGGACGAGTCCCTGCACCTCCCTGGCTGTCGCCTCCCAGCCCACTGTCAATCTCAGCTGTTATTAGTGGCGCAGTTTAGCCTCCCTCTCCCTCCGAGATTTCTCCCTCGTTGCTCTAATCAGGAGCTTGCAAATGTCAGGAGTACAGGCCTGGAAGTAATTAGTGGGGGACCAGAGCCTGGGGGCTGTGGGGGAGCTCAGCCACTGAGCTGCTCCAGTGTCAGACTGGGAATGAGCCTGCAGCCACTGGGACCTACGGGTGGCCATGCTGGGTTTCATTCCCCAGCCTCATTCCTGCTCCCAGAGGATTTCCCTTTTCTCCACACAGCTCAGGGCACACTGAAATGCTCACTGTGCAGCAGGGAGTGAGTCCAGCTCCCTCGGGATCAGTGCAGTGAGGGAGGGAGGGACTGCAGCACCACTGGGACACTGCGCACTTGGCCAGCAAGTGCCACCTCCTCCTCTGGGACACTGCCTCTTCCAAAAGAGATCCAAGGACCATTTCTCACTCCTTTTAAGCCTGCCTGGGTAGGGGAATGCTAGGAAACATGGACACAGCTGTACCACAGAGGTGTGCTTCACCCTAGGACAGCAGCTTTTCCCTCAGTGGGCACAACAAACCATGTGCTTGTCACAGTCCTCAGCAAGCAAAGAAAATTACATCTTAAGACAAAGATAATGGGAAAGAATGTTGGGGTTTTTTTATTTTTTCCCTTTCTCTGAGGTGAACTTTGCTGTCTCTCAGACATTCAGCCTTGTTCAAAGGGGTTCATGGGGTTAATTAAACCGTTGCTCAAGGGGTTAAAGCTGCACCCAGGAAAGCAAAAACCCAGCACAGCTGTAGGGAAAAGCAGCCCTTGGAGGCCTTGTGCTTTTTTAATCAAAGAGTAATCTTTGCTCCCAGGGATTCACCCTCCAGCACTGGTGGAAGTGGAAGTTCTCCAGATCTCCCTCTGGAAAGCCCAGACAAGACTTTCAACAACAACAGCTCCTCTCTGGTCCCCAGCTGGCAGACAGCCACGGGCACTTTTTTCACAAAATTGGGCTCTTTTAAGGCATCTCTTTCCTGGGGCATGGGGAATATCTAATCCTGAGCATCTTGGCCACCCTACCTGGCCAAGACATATGTGACACCTCCATGGTGAATGTGGAGCTGTGTCTTGGTCCCCTGCATCCTCCAGATGGTTTCTGGGCTCGGGGCTATAAGATTGTTAACTAATTTCTTTCCACACTATTATCCCCTCCTCCCTCTCCTCCCACCTCCTCTTTCTCTCCCTCCTTCTCTCCATCTGTCTCTACCCCTTTTCTTCTCCACCTTTCTCTTGCACACTTGCAGCTGCTAATTTTTCCCCAGCAGATTTGGCAATCCATCCTGACACCTCTTCCCCCACACCCCACAGCCCCGCTTTGTGCTTTTTCCCATTTGCTGCTGAATATTCTCATTTCTTCACCCAAAAGAGATGGCACGAGCACAGGCAGGAGGAATACACATCCTCCCTGTAGGAGTGACGGGGGGTAGGACAGTCAGGACGGATGGAGACGAGAGATCTCTGAAACCAGGGCTTGGAACTTGGGGTTTATTGCAAAGGGCCTGGGTGCAGGGCCCTGCTGGGAGCTGCCAGGCACAGCTCAGAGCAGGACTGAGAGAAGAGAGGGGGAGAGAGGATGAGAGGGTGAGAGAGTAAAAACATAAGAGAGTAAAAGGGGTAAGAGTGTAAAAGGGGTAAGAGTCTAAAAGGCAAGAGCTAAGAGACAAGAGGTAAGAGTGCAAAGTTCTTGTTACAATACAATAAATCATCTTCTGTGTTGAATATTCTGATTCTCACTAACCAATCTAGTACAAGATACAAATTCCTATAGCATTTACATACAGCCTATAAGAATCACTACTTTACCATCCTGTGTTACATTTTAAACCCTAAAAACTCCACTTTGGGCCCCTTCTGCCCAGCTGTAGGGTCTGCTCTGACCCTTGGGCCTGTCTGCAAGCAGAGGGTGTTGTTCCATCAAAAGGGGATCACCTTCAGCAGCCACACCATTGTTTTCCAGTTGTTCAGTAACTGAGGGATCTCAAAGCTTGCTTTCATTTCAATCTCGCTTAGAGTTTCCACATTCTCCAAATCTTTTGCCAGACAATCATATTTATAAGGCTTTCCTGTTTCATCTTCCCCAACACCTCCCAATGCAGGGAGAATCACATCTCACTGTCCTGGGACAAACCTGAGCACCCACCAGTTTGTGGAAGGGGCACAAGGCCAAGCATCACCCCTTTCCCAGGTGGAAAGCCTTGGGAATGGGATCCACAGCTGCACTGACCACTGCCAGGCCAGTGCCACACACACACCTCCCCCTCTCTCACCTCAGCCTCTTCCCAGCAGAATTTATTTATCCCACTTAATTTTTCCAGTTGTTTTATCTTGTTTTATCTTCAGACTAAATCAGACTCTCTCTGCAAACGGAACTTTTATTTTCCGTGCTGTTACATTTAATGCGTTTTATCGCACGAATTCAGCAAAAGAGGAAAAAAAAAAATTAAACAACCTGCTGAGGTAATTGTGGGAAAAAAATGCGACTCGTTCTTCACATTGATCGTGGTGCTTGAGCTCCAAGGGCAGAAAATCCAGACTGGAGGCTCAGGCTCCTCATTTACAACTGGCTCAGGGGTGGTTTAGCAGTCAGTGCCCAGGTAGACCCTCCAAGCCCATCCTCATGCCCTAAATTCACACACAAATCCTTTCCTCTTCCACAAAATCCCCCCAGGGCCACACAAAGCCTGGAGTCAGGATTACAGCGTGGGAAGGCAGGTCGTGGTTGAGCAGGACCCACAGCAATCCCTGGGGATTTTAATGGGATTACTCCACACTTAATGCTCAGCTGCAATCCCCGGCTGAACCCCGGCATATGGCACGTTTAAAGAGTGTGTAAACCTGACAAATGAAATCCAAAACGGAGGCAGCTCCACAGACACCCACCTGGAGCAGTTAAAGCAGCCTCCTCCTTACACCAAATATTAAAGGAATAAACAACACCAGCTCTGAGAATGCCCGGTGCTGCTCAAGCAAAGCTCGGAGGGGCTGGGACACCCAGGGGCAGCAGAACCATCACAACATCACCCTAAAAGCTTGAAAAACATGGATTTAATTTTCCTGAAGCATTTCTGACAACCATCCAGCATGATTTAGGGTTTTTTAAATTTTTTTTCTTCTAAGGAAAGCAAAATGTTAAGATTTTCTCTGCGATGCCAAGATTTTTTTTTTTTTTGTTGCCATTTCTGATGGTATTTAGTTCATTTGGGCAAATTTTCAACTTCTGTGCAGTCCCTTTCCCTGAAAATCCAACTCTAGAGGGAAGGGATGTTGGGGGGGGCATTACAGACATGTGACATTTTGCTTCATTGCCAAAACATTTCCATATCAAAGCAGCCAAAGTTCAAGCTGCCCTAGCAAGGACATTGTCTTGGAAAAAAAACCAAAACCAAACCAAACAGCACAACAAAAATCCATCACGGTGCACAGTCTCTGCCAAAGAGATGCTTCCAGGAGCCCTGTCCCAAATTTGCCACATCCCTGGGAAGCAGAGAGTGACAGACAAGGGGGAATGGCTTTGACCTGACAGAGGGCAGGTTTCAACTGGATATTAGGAAGGGTGAGATAAATTGGATATTAAGATGTGAGGGTGAGAGGCACTGGTCATTTCCAGAGAAGATGTGGGTGTCCCATAAGAGACCACATAGGATATCCAGTGCCACCCCTGCCATGGGCAGGGACACCTTCCCCTATCCCAGGGTGCCCCAAGCCCTGTCCAACCTGGCCTTGGACACCTCCAGGGATGGGGCAGCCACAGCTTCTTGGGGCAGTCTGTGTTTGACAGGCTCTTCTTGGGGCAGTCTGTGTTTGACAGGTTTTTCTTGGGGCAGTCTGTGTTTAACAGGTTTTTCTTGGGGCAGTCTGTGTTTAACAGGTTTTTCTTGGGGCAGTCTGTGTTTGACAGGTTTTTCTTGGGACATTCTGTGTTTAACAGGTTTTTCTTGGGGCAGTCTGTGTTTAACAGGTTTTTCTTGGGGCAGTCTGTGTTTGACAGGCTTTTCTTGGGGCAGTCTGTGTTTCACAGGTTTTTCTTGGGGCAGTCTGTGTTTCACAGGTTTTTCCATCATTAATACCTAATGACCCCTCCCTAGGACAAGGTGTGGAGGCACAATCACATTCCCAAATTAGTCCAGGAGTAGGAGAAGCCCCAGAAAAAGGGCTCTGGAGCACAGATGCTGAGCCTGGGCATGAAATATGCATTTGAGCCCTACCAGCCATTACAGACTGGAAATGGAAAGCAGGATCTGGGATCCACCCCTGCATCTACCACACTCTCACCCTGGCCATGGATGCACAGGGAACCCTCAGCTTCCCCCACGTTCCTGGAGCAGGAATGCTTCTCCCCTCTCCTGGGAACATTACAAGGCTCATTTCATAGACACTCACAAAGTGCTCTGTGAGCTCTGTGCTGAACTAATAAAAGAACAAATAAATAGATATCACATCGCCCTGTTTATCCTGTTTCTAAACACGAAGCCATCGCGTAGCCTCGGGGCTTATTTACAGAATACAGAGATGCAGGAATGATCAGAGAGCAGCTGTGCCACCGACACTCCGTGCTGGAAGAGGGAAACACCACGCTCTGGGCTGTCCTGGGAGGCTCCAAACAGCATCCCCAGCACAGGGGAGAGAAAGGAAAATCCTGTCTTAACGTCCTCTTCAGTGTGTGCTGCTCTTTTTCACACCTGGATGGCACCAGAACCTCTCAGGATATCCAGTCCTGCCCCTGCCATGGGCAGGGACATCTTCCCCTATCCCAGGGTGCCTCAAGCCCTGCCCAACCTGGCCTTGTACACCTGGAGGGAAACAATCTGCAAGCAGCCACAGCTTCCTGGAGCAGTCCATGTTTAAGAGGTTTTTCCATCATTAGTCCCCCCAGCAAATCCATCCTCATGCGAGGCACAGGTGAGGGACTGCACATCCTGAAGCCCTGCTCAGACTCAGGGTTTGCTTGCCCAAACCAAACCTTTTATACCAGCAGAGCAGCCAAACCAGCAAGATTTCAAGATAAAAACATGCCTGACTGATTCCATAGAGATAAACTGGGCCTTGAAAACTTGTATTCCCCTGAAGGAATGGCTTGTGCCCTGCAGCCCTGAAGGGCAGCATTTGTGTTCCTCATGTACCCTCATCCCCTCCAACATGTCCTCCCAGCTTGGGCAAGACAACCCCCAATGTCCCTGGGGCTCTCACCACACCCAGGGCAGCCCTGCCCTGCCACTCATATTTAATGCTGCCCAGAGAAGCTGTGCTGCCCCATTCCTGAGGTGCTCCAGGCCAGCTTGGACAGGGTTTGGAGCACCCTGGGACAGTAGAAGGTGTCCCTGCCTGTGGCAGAGGGTGGCACTGTGTTACCTTGAGAGTCCCTTCCAACCCAAACCACACTGGGATTTTCACACCTCCACACGCCCGCTCTCCCAACCAACAACACAAACCAGCCTCCAGAACATCTCACTGCTGGGGCTCTCAGATCCTGCCTGGGCTGCTGCTGGAAGGGGCAGAGGGAGGAGGGCTGGGAGCTGCAGGGAGCTGGGTGGGATCTCTGCAGAACTGGGGAGGAAATTTCCCTGCTCCCACTCCTCACCCTCCACGCTCCCCTTGTCTCCAGGTGCTGCTGGGCAGGTTTGGCAGTCGTGTTCTGCAGGTAAAGGTCTGAACACTTGTTCTCAGCCTGTCTGAACTACCTGGGCTGCTCATGCTGCAGGTCCCAGGAGAAATAAAAATTCTCAGTGTTTTCAGTCTTCCCCTCTGTGGCCCAGTGCTGGTGATGTTTTTTCAACTTTGAAATTCCTGCTTCTAAGGGCTGAAGTGAGGGGGAGAAAACCATTAGGTGAGGGAAGGCTCTTAGTTCCTGCAGGCTTTGGAAAACTTCCCTGGGAGTTTGATGGGAGCTGTGGGTAAATGCTGGTGCAGGTCTCTGCTCTCAGAGGCAGCAGAGCTGCTCCCTGCATGTCTCACTGCTGATTTATTCCCAGTGGTATTGGGCACAATGAGATAAATATGCAAGTGGCACAGCCGAGGTGGGGATGGGAACATCTCCATCTTCCTAGGTCAGCTTTAATTCATCTGTTTCAGTCAGCCTGGCCTCAGCCATTCACTTCTGACTCCAACCCAATTCTCTTCAAAGCCCAGCTCTGCCTGGATGCTGGGATTAAAATCTAGGTTTGCAGCAAGCAAAACTAAGAGTGTTTTATGAGGAAGAATAACCTTGGGGGAGGGTTTGACTGCAGTTTCAAAGGCTGAGCAAGGTTTCTGTGCACAGCTCTGACTGAGTTCTGCTTGCTGTCAGCAATCCCTGCTATCTCCAGGCTGCTGACAACCCAACAACCCCCGATACCGCAGGAAGGAAACAACCTGCAAGCTGCAAAGCCACCATCCCGTTCTGCAGAGAGAATGACAAGGTAGGAAAAGACAAAGGAACCCAAATACCTCTGGGGAAATAAGAGAGCTGCCCACAGCTACCCTGGAAGCCCCAGGTCCCTCCAAAGCATTGTTTCCCATGGACACATGGCTTGGAGCAGCCTAGGATGGCACCAGGAGCTGCTGCTCCACAAACTAACAACCCTGAGGGCTCCTTCTTCCTTAAAACCCCTTTAACCCCACAAATTCAAACAAGGACACAGCACTTCAAAACCACAACTGTTCCCAATACAGCAGGCACTGGGTCCAAACTGATCTTCCCAAGCTGGACAATGTGGTGGTGTTTGCAGGGGTTCCAGGTTGAGGGAAGAGACAAGGATCTGACTCCATATTTCAGAATTTCAGAAGGCCTGATTTATTATTTTATGATATATATTATAATAAAACTATACTAAAAGAATAGAAGAAAGGATTTCATCAGAAGGCTGGCCAATAGAAAAAGAATGATAACAAAGGCTTGTGACTGACCAAGACAGTCTGGACAGCTGGGCTGTGATTGGCCATTAATTAGAAATAACCACATGAGCCCAATCCCAGATGCACCTGTTGCATTCCACAGCAGCAGATAACCATTATTTGCATTTTGTTCCTGTGGCCTCTCAGCTTCTCAGGAGAAAAAATCCTAAGGAAAGGATTTTTCAGAAAATATCATGGCTACAGGACAAGGTGGTGCAGGACACCAGGATGAGCCTGCCCTGGGCTTTTCCCACCCAAGGAAGAGCATGGGAGAGCAGGATGAGCCATAGAGCTCCATCCCTGCATCTCCTCTGCTCCTTGTTATTAAAGCTGGTGTTTGTCATGTTAAGCAGCTGCTCTAACATAAAGCAAAACTGTCAAGAAAAATACGAGTGCTGCAGATGGGAGGCATTTTCTTCCTAACTGCTTTATTTTTATTTTTTTTGTGGGTTTGGGTTTGTTTTTTTTTTTTTTTCCTTCCCATCTCCTTCACCCTTTACAGCTACCCCTGCTATTGCAGCTGGCTCTGTGAGCCACCATCCTGATAAGCAGCCGCCCGCTCGCTTCTTTCACTTCTTCTGGTCCTCGCAGGCTCTTCTATTCATTGTTGTTTCTCTGTCGCTACAAATTGGCACTTCTAAAGAGATTTCCAGGCCAAGTATTAACCCCCTCCGGAGCCCAGGCACATAAACACACACGTTATTTGTCAAACGAGAGGAAGGCAGTCAAGCTGCAGGGAAATTTAAGTGACTTGTCTGAAAGAGCAGCGAGGAGCAAAGGCGGAGGAGCTGACAGACGTTTCTTACTGCCAGGACCTGCTCCCTTCCTTACAGCCCTGTCTGCAGCCAAACCCTTGAAATCCTCCCTCTGCCCCATAAATCAGCAAACTCAGCTCCCTTTCTGAACTAGAAACAGGACCCAGGAGTCCTGACATCACAGAGCACAAAATCAGGTTTCCTCTCATTGCAAATTCTGGTCGAAACTCCTTTTAGAAAAAAGTTTTATAGAGGTTTTTATTTATTGTCAACTCCTGGATGATAAAATGAGGCCGCTACAAGCCCTATTTATTTCCCACCCTTGCAGGAAACGGAGGGGCTGAGATGTGAAACAAATCCAGGGCTCCAGCACTGACCCTGGGCTCGTGCTGGTTCACAGAGCGCTGGGTGATTATTTTATAATAGCTGATAGCATCTGTGATTTAATGCAGCTGTTAGAAATTAGCAAGGACTCCATCGAAAGCGTCCCAGTCACTCACGATAACAGGCTAATAAATCATTCCCCCAGTGCTCCATGGCATTTATGGTTCTATTTTAGAGATGCAAAGTATAGATCCGGCTGCTCTCCTGGATTTATTTTTATTTATACTTTTAATAATGCAATTAAATAAATAAATTTAGGATGTTGTGACTCTGTTGCCAAAAATGGCACCGAGGAGAACTTCCCCTGCATGACTTCCCTTCGTTATTTTCTCCCCACTAGCCAATTAAAGGGAAAACAAATGGCTCCAAAGCTGCTCCAAGATATTGTTTCCAGTGCACGGGGTGAAAAATCTCACACCACAGAAATCCAGGGGAGGCAAGAAGGGAGATGGGGGAGGAGAAGGAAAAGCTGGGCTGGCTGTTACTCTCCTCTCCATCCAGATTTCCTCCTATCACACCTCAATCCTGAGCATCTAGAGGCCACATTTCATGGATACCTACAGGAATGCACTCACAGCTGCCCAGTCTTCAATCAGCCAGCAAACCCAGCTTTATTAATTCCTTCTGGGGTGATAATCTGCAGCATTCCTTATGCTCCTAAGCAAGCAGAAAAGCAGCAGATTCCCTGTATCTGCCTACTGCAGTCTGGGTGCTTAAAAACCTTCCCTGGAATGGGATTGGGATGTCTGACCCCAGAGCAGGAGGGGATGTGCTCAGGCCAGCCTGGCTCTGCACTGAGTGGAGAGCACACCCTCCCCTGGCTGCATCCTTCCAATCAAACCCAAGGGAACTGCATTTGCTGGTGGGGATGGTGTGTCTGGTTCAGCCACCCTGCGCCCCAGGGAATGGCCAAGGCAGGTGGGAGCACCCCCATGCAGAAGGGGCTCATTGCTCTGAGGTGAGCCCCAAATCCTCCCTCCTCCCTTTGTTTGCACCTTGCAACAGCACAATTTGGGACACTCCTGTGTCCCAAATGGCTCCATAAACTTCACAAAGGGTGCACCAAGGAGCAAAGCAGCCATCACTCTGCTCACCATCCCCTGGGATCCTCCTGCCTCTGCCTTGGCACACTCATTTTTCCACCTGTCAGAAACCAACACACACCAGCCTTCAAATGTCTCACTGATGGGGCTGGAGCAGAGCAGAGCCAAGTGGGGTCTTTAGAATTGGGAATTCAAATTCAGAACTGGGAGGAAAACCCTGCCATTCCCAAGGCTTGCATGCCAGGGAGAGGTCATGGTGCATCTCTCCTGCTCTTCCCCCTAAATGAACTCCTTGAATGCAGCATGTCCCAGAATGCAACACCCATGCACAGCTTCAGGGTCACAGCTCCTCTCAAAGGGCTTCTCTGACAGGGTTCACCAGGCTGGCTTTGCTCAGCCACTTTAGAGAGAGAGGGAAAACCTTGGGAGCAGAACTGGGACTGGCAGTGCCTTCACTGACTCCCAAGGGAGGCTGATGTGGGCTCACATTTTGAGCTCCTGTGGAGGGTTTTTTCTTCCACTCCCTAAAGTGAGCCTTGTCGTGCATTCCCTCAAACAGCCAGTGAGCCTGACAGACACACAGACACCCTTGGTGCTTTTCAAGGTCAGCTTCACCCCTGGGAGGTTCCCATCACTTGGAGACCTGGTCCATCCTGAGTCCTGTGTGAAGAACCCTGACCCAAGGTGGGGAGCAAGCATCCCAGTGCCTCTTCTCAACATTACCGACCTCCTTGTTCTCATGCCGCAAATCCCACCAAAATATTCAAATAAGGCTGTTCTTTCTCCTTCATCTGAGAGTATTTTCACTTAATAAGGAGAAGGAACCAATTTATTTCTCAGTCACGCACTAAACTCTGGTGTTAGCAAGTTTAGAGTAAGCCAACACCCAATAAAGTCTGCACAGACTTCACTGGAGTTGAAGCAGATCTCTGTTGGGTCCATTTAAAATGCTCTAAGCATTTCCATCATATCCTTACTTTTAAGTAGAGTTACAGTCAGAAAAATTACTCTGCATACATGACCCCAGAGGTTTCATATTTCTTCTCCTGCGGTGACAGTTCCCAACCAGATCTGCTTAATTTACAAGTTGGGAGATAGGGTTGCTTTCCCCCCCTCCTTAAAACTGCCAGCCCTGCAAATTCCTCTAGAATGGAAATAATTGCCTCCCCTCACCAGCTCTGCCATTGGAGTGCAGGATATACAGCCCTGGGCATGGCTCCCGAGGATGGGACAGGGAATCCCATCCCAGTCCCCATCCTGGCTCTTGCTGACCATAAGCAACCCAGAAACTCAGAGAACATGAGGATCCCCAGCAGTAAGATGCTGAAGATCTTTGGAGCTGCAGAAAACCTCCTCCATGCCTGGCTGTGAGGTCTCCTTTTAATTATAGAAACTGATTTTTTTGCAATTACCATTTAATATAATGCAATCTCTCATTAAAGTTAAGGGTTCAACCGCTCTGATCTTTTCCCATTTAATAAAGACAGCAGGAGAAGGCTCTGGGAATTGGCACCACCCACCAGACTGGCATCTCCAGCTCGGGAGCGCCGGCGCAGTGGGGTCAGCCAGGAGAGCTGTTCCTGGCCAATTCCCAGCTCCCTGCAGAGTCAAAACAAGCAGAGCTGCTCCCCAGAGCAGGGAGATCAGGGGTGTTCTGAGGAGCAAAGGGCAGGGAGCACAGCCTGGGAGCTCCATGGGGCTCTGAGCTCCTTCTCTTTGCTCTCCCTGTAAGTTTTTCGGGTTTGCACATCTCCCATGGATGGAGGAGCTACAAGCCCACCAGCCCATCTGGGATTTTTCCTGCCCTTCCTGACAGCCTGCTGCCATCCTCAGAGTTCAGCCACATCCTCAGTCTGACACTGATGCTCCCCAGGTGTCCCTCCCAGCCCATGAAGTGTTTTGATCCTGCAAAACCCCACTAATGCCTTTCTAAAAGAGTCAAGCCTAGACAGGCTTCCCATGGGTCCAGCCAGGGCACATCCCACACCCAGCATCCAATGGAAAAGTCCTGTTGCCTTCTTCAGAAGATATTTGGTACAATATTCCCTTCTTTACCCCAAATCCTCCTTTAGCATGCAAGAAAATGAAGCAGCCTTGATCTCCACAGAAAGAAGAGGGTTTCAGGAAGCACTTGTAGCAAGACTTGAACAATAAAAATTCTAATTAAATTTTTACATGTTTAAATACCTTTGTCGTGTATTTTCATTAATAGCATTCTGTGCTGTCTTTAATTTGATAATCTCCTCACCCTGTGCAAATAACCTCCTCCAAATCCTGAGGCACATCTAGCACACCAGCAGCACAGGAGCTGAAAAGCATTCCTGAGGATGCACAACACATGGGGGGCAGAGATCCACAGTCCTCTGCTGGGATCTGGGAATGGGAAACACAACTGAGGGAGCAATCTGGAAATGGGCACCCATAGCCATGTTACACCAGCTCCATGGCAAGTGGGGATGTGAGGATGCTTTTCCTTCCTTCACCCAGCAGGTGAAGAAGCAAGAGGACAACAGGAACCAGAGGCAGCTCTCAGAAAATATCCTGGTTTTAAGAGCATTGGCACATTAAAGACAAGCCACTCAATTTTCCAAAGCCTTGAAGATCTTCTGAGCTTCAGCTCTTCTCCCTAATGTGGAAGATAAAAGTGGCAAACAAGAAATGACCCCAAATATTCCTCAGTCACAGAATCACAGGATCATCACACAATGGTTTGGGTTGGTAGGGACCTCAAAGCCCATCTTGTTCCAACCTTTGCCATGGCAGGGACACCTTCCACTGTCCCAGACTGTCCAAACCCCATCCAACCTAGCCTTGAACACTTTCAGGGATGGAGCAGCCGCAGGGAAACCTGTACCAGGGCCTCACTGCCTTCCCAGGGAAGAATTCCTTCCCAATATCCCATCTATCCCTGCCCTTTGTCAGGTTGAAGCCCTGACCCATGTCCCATCAGCAGCTCTCAGAAAACATCCTATTTTCAAGACCATTGGCACACTAAAGGCAAGTCCCTCAACTTCTCAAAGCCTTAAGGATTTGCTGAGCTTCAGCTCCTCTCCCTGATGTGGAAGATAAATGTGGGAAATGAGAAATTACCCCAGATATGCCTCAATTGATTCTGACTTGTATGATTCCATCTTTAGAGGGGGCAAAAAGCCAGCAGACTGATTCCAGCTGCTTGTTGATTCCTGCCTGGAGCAGCCTGGTGTTTAGTAGCTGGGCAGAGCTCTTCTGCAGTTATGTATTTATTTTATGAATATTATTATTATTATTTTTAACCGTGGAATCATTTTATTAATATTAATAAACCCACAGAAAGTGCTAATTTCCTCCATCATTCTCCTAATTACCTCTATTGAATTGTGAGGATCATCTGCATGAATAATGATTCCCCGTGCATTTGCTTCACTGTTCAGCAGAGGAATCAGCAAGAGCTGGATCCTGCACCCGCAGATGGCAGGGAAGGAGCTTTGGAACCACCACCAGATGCCTCCTCCAGTAACTCATGACATCTCCCCAGCTTCAAAATCCTGGCTGGGCTACCGAAGTCATTCTGCATGAACACAAGGGGTGGGACAGGTCTGCTAAGGGGAGGTGACCCTGCTGTGCCACTTCTCAGGGCACAAGGGCTCTCTCTGCTCCTCTGGAGCTCCAACACCTTCCCAAGTCCTTTCAAACAAAGATCAAACAGCCCATGGCTGTTTGTCTGACCCTCCTGGCCACTCCAGAGCCACCGGCAGTTTTCCCACTATTCTGGATGAGGCAGAACCTCAGCCTGGGTTTTGGTGCCAAGAGCAAGGAGCCAGCACAGCATCACTGAGGAATAGCTGTGGCTGCCCCTGGATCCCTGCAAGTGTCCAAGGCCAGGTTGGACAGGCTTGGAGCAGCCTGGTCTGGTGGAAGGTGTCCCTGCCCATGGCAGGGGGTGGTTTTTACAGAAACACTGAATCACAGAACTAACTAGGCTGGAAAAGACCTTTGAGATCATCAAGTCCAACCTATGACCCAACACCACCTTACCAACTTTAAGGTCCCTTCCAACCCAAACCATCCTGGAATTCCATTGTATCTCCCTTAGTCACACACAGGGACTGGAACCAGGAGGTCCCAGATCAGGTGGAGGAGGTGATGCCAGTGGCAACTCTTCCCAAAGCAGGGTATGCACGACAGTCTTCCCAGGGAGACTGAGAACAGAAAAGCCTTCCATTTATTTCTTTTGGCAGCTTGTTGCTGATGCCAAGATGCTTTTCCTTTCCAAGTCATCTGTAAGCTCCTGAAACCACAGCATGGGAATGTTTCCCAGCTCCAGAAACACCCCAAGTGCTGGTGTTCAGCATGAAACCAAGGAAGATGCATCAGTGTCACCTCCACAGAGTCCCTGCTGTGCTGGCTTTGCAAGACGAGCTGCAAGGAAAGGGACACCAGCACATCTCTGTGGCTTGTGACTCCAGCCCAGCCCGGCAGTGACAGCTGCACAAGCCCCTCGGGCTTGCTGAGGGACCATAAGTCTTTAAAATATGTATGATGCTCTTGGATGGGCTCCATTCCCTGCAGCTCCTCCTCGCCAGCAGGGACACAGCACATGGCACTGTGACACTGCATCTGTGACACTGCATCCCCACCATGGACCCTGGGCAGGACCTGGCACCCTCTGCCACCACTGCTGCCTGCTGCAGGACATCTGGCTAGGGAGAAAATTCCGAGCACGAAGGAGAGCTCCATAACCATCACTGCTTCTTTTCATGGAAAAGCAGCTCTGACCAGCTGCTTGCTCAGGCAGAGGGAAAGGCTGGGATATTTCTGAGTCCCCCAGCCTGTTTCACTCACTATGAGCACACTCAGCTTCTGTGGCACCCTTCAGCCATGTCCCCACGCTGCAAGGTAGCCACAGGCTGCCCTTCTGCCTCCACAAACTTTCCTTTGGGAAGGGAATAGGACACACATCCGTGTTTTCCTGGTGGGGAGAGGGAGGGTAGGTTAGGGAGGCTCTCATTTCACAGGAGAGGCTGCCCAGATCGTATTTGTATTCATTTTCATGAAATCCCCATAAAAGTCACTAATAGAACACAATCTGCTAATTAAATTTCACGCAGGAAGGCATTTTCACCTTAGATTAGCAATGTCCTTGCACATTTTTTGCTACTAATGTACTAATAACATCTTATTTATCTTATAAATGAATTCCGTTAGACTTATCATTAAACTTGAGATATTAACGTGCTCAAATGAACTCAACGTGAAAGTGGGGGGGGATGATAATTCCAAAGGGATGGAAAACACAAATCCATTTTCCTTCTATTTTGCTGGGAAAGAAAGGCAGTGGGCTGGCAGCTCTGGGGAGCAATGTCCTGACTTTAATTGCTGCAGAGGTGTGAGGGAGGGCAGGGAGCTCTCCACAGATCCTGCTGCCAGGGATGTTCTACCCAAGCAAAGGACACACCCAGATGCTTCTGCATCCCCCATTCTCTTTGTGGGAAGGTCCATACTGAGTGGTTTCACAGCGCAGGAGAGGATTGAGGTGCATCTCAACCCACCAGACCATACCTACAGACCTCCATTCCAGCTCAGGGCTTCCACTTCCCAAGGAACCTCGCCACAGCTGTCCCAGCTGGGTGTGCAGACAGGCACCTGCTTCCCAGCCCAGGGCTTGGCTTTAAAATATTTGTGGAAAGCAGGAAGGAGGTGGGGGAGAGGCGTTCTTGATCATGAATCTTGGCAGGATACAGCTGCTTCCCCACGACTGGCTGGAAGATGGATAACGGGGAGGAGGCCAAGCTGCAGTGTTCAAATCCAGATCTGCTTCCTGAGAATCCTCCCCTTCCAGAACTGGATTTTCTGAGTTCACATCCTCCAAGCTCCCTTGCCCCCAGGAACACATCCCTGTCCTGCTGAAGGGTGCAGTGCCAGCCACCAACACCTCAGCTGTGCCTCAAGGAAGGGGGGGATGTTTATTTTATCCAGCTTTTCATTCTGCCAAGGCTTTTCATCCCAAATCAAGGTTTAGTCTTTATGCAGATGGGGTCAAATCCCGCCCTGGCTGAGCCAAACAAGAGCAGTGATGGATTCCTCCCCTTCGTACATGGCTCCATGGTGTTTAATAACCAACTTCGCTGAAGAAAACAACATCCAACCTGCGATATTCTGACAGCAGCATTTTCTCCCCCTTTCTGAAGATCCGCGATTTTCCCACTTGTAATTGGATGAGGCAACATTGACATCCAGTGGCCGATGAGATTAATCGCAGCGAAGCCGGAGTGAACTCCCGGGGGATGGAGCAGCAGCAGGCAGAGAGCAGCGGGATCCCACTGCTGCACACCCCTGCCAGGGCCACCGGCACTCAAACCAGCGGCACAGGCATTCCAGGCTGCTCTTCCCAAACCTTCCTCCCCGCTGGAGGGGACTGTGGGTCCAGCAGCACAAATCAGCATCTCTGCTGCAGCTGGGGGTGGGTGGATTTGTGCTGGTGGCCCCCTAATTCTGTGTTCCGGTCTTGTGAGAAGCACAAACACTGTGGGGTGCAAGCCAGAGCTGCCTGGCTTTATTTCACAGAATCATTCACGTTAGAAAAGCCCTCTAAGACAGCCAAGTCCAACCACTAACACTGGATTTCTCCCAGTGGCTCACCAGCACCTGCTATGAGATTTCACGGAGGTGGGGACACATCTGCTAAACACAGACCCATCCTGCCAGTGGGCAGCCTCTCCCCAGGCATTCACACCTTTCCTACTCCCACATGGAGCCAAAACCTCCCAGCTGAGCATGAGGCCATGCCCAGGAGCCTCTCTGCTGCCTCAGGTTCCACCTCTCTGTGTACCCACAGCAGAGAGCTCTGCCCATCACATACCCCTCATCTCTTGCTGTGTTTTACCTCCACAGCATCGTGGCACAGGGCTGAGGCAGAGTCCTGCAATGGTTTGGGCTGGAAAGGACTTAAAATCATCCAGTCCAACCCCCTGCCATGGGCAGGGACACCTTCCACTGTCCCAGGTTGCTCCAAGCCCCGTCCAGCCTGGCCTTGGACACTTCAGAAGCAGCCACAGCTTCTCTGGGCACCCTGTGCCAGGGCCTCACTACCCTCATTATAAAGATTTTCTTCCCAATCTAAAATGGACCTCTGTCACCTCAAAGCCATTCCTCCTTGTCCTGTCACTCCATGACCTTGTGAATTTTATGGATACCCATTACTATGGATAATTCTCATTCTCAAAATGCATTCCAGATGCAAGCTACAGCTGGGCACCTGTGAGGTTTGGGGGAATTCCTGTATTCCTCATTTACAGACAACAAAACTGAGGCCCCAGGAAGGGAGGAAGACTGCCATGGATGGGGCAAGGCTGTAAATCCCTGGCCAAAGCCTGAATCCAGGCCATTTTACCAAGCACAGAACAATTTGCATGCCTGTAGGGGCTGTTAGATGCTGCTCCCTCCCCAGACAGCTGTAAAAAACCAGAGAGACTCCCCCTCCTCAAATCTGCTTTAAAGGTTCTCCAGTTTCTGTGGGGCTTTAATTTTATTTTTAAAAAATACTAAGGCAGATTGCATGCTACACAATTAAATATTGATTGGGAATTCTCCCCAAGTAGGTTTCCCCCTCCATCTCTCTGCCTCCACGGGGAGATGTCAAGTTCTGTTTCCTAAGCTGTCCCCATCCAGTGATTACGTTCATTAGGACACCAGTGTTGTGGTTAAAAGTACTTTCTTTGCTGCTGTACGTTTAATTAGACAACTCTTTCCCAGAAATTATTTATAGCCAAGCTTGGGAGCTATAGTTAGTCCGAATGTAAATAAGATTCAAAAGGGAAATCCCAGGGCACCCCTGTGGCTGGTGAGCCGCTCGCTTCAATCCATTAGCACTGGTCCCAGCGCCCCTGCTTAGCACAGCCTTCCAGGGCTTTATGGCTGCAAGTTGTGCTATTTAACAAAATAATAAAGCAAACCAGGCCCAGGCACAGGTTTCCAATCCAACTTCTGATGGACAAAGAAAATTTTCCCTCCCGTCAGCGCAGGGAGCTTGGAAACTCCCCAGCCTCAGAAGGAACAGGATGTGGAGGGCAGCAAAAAAAGCCTTTGCCCTCAGTGGGGAAAAGCTCAATTAATTAGAGCAATATAGAACTTTGTAAACCCCTGAGAACACCTGAGCAGGGTTCTGGGTTTGTTTGGAAAGTCTGGGTTGGAAATGTGCTGAAGAAGGAAGGAGCCAGACTGAGCCCAGTGTCTTAACACCCTTTGCAGCACATCTGTGACACATCACAGCACTGCAATTCCTGCAGGAAAAGCAAGGACTCTGCTCTGATCCTCACCAAAATGACCTCAGAATTATGGTTTAGAGTCACAGAATCATTAAGGTTGGAAAAGACATCCAAGATCATCATCTGATTTAAGTTGGAAGGGATATTTCAAGGTCATCTAGTCCATCTCCCAGCCAGGCCAGCTCACTGGGATGCTCCTCCCAGTCCCAGTCCTCCTCCTGAGCCCCTTTGGAAGCAGCACAGTCAGAAAACCAAATATCACAGAGTTCCAGAATAGTTTGGGTGGAAGTGACCGTAAAGCTCATCCCACCCCCTGCCACAGGCAGGGACACCTTCCACTATCCCAGGTTATTCCAAGCCCTGTCCAACCCGGCCTGGAACATTTCCAGGGATGGGGGCAGCCACAGCTGCTCTGCACAATGGTTCTGCTTTCAACCCAAATTTAGTACTGGGCTGGACAGGCACAGCCATCCCACAAGAGCTTTGTTGGGAATATTTACCAACCTTCACATCCACCCTGCATTAACAGGGCAACCCAGCCGGGATGCTCTGCCTCCTGCCTCACAGACACACACGCATCACTTGATGGCTGATTCACAGGGTTAATCTCGCATTTTCACACCTTTGTCTCTCCTCCCGGCATTTGAGGGAGAGGAGAACCGCACTCGGGCAGTGTTATGTAGCACAACAGCACTCAGCTGCTCGGGAAATCGCTGCTCCAGGCAGGGAGCAGCAGCGAGGCCACGCACGTGGAGCAGACGATAATGCAGGAAAACCGGCAAATCTCTAAAAACCCCAAACAACAAGCAGCACACTGGAAATCTCTGCACCAGGCACGGAATCCGCTGGCTGCATCCACACACCACGCCTGGCTCTGCTGGGACCAGGAGGAGATGCAAAATTAAACACCAAAATCTCAGCTGTCACTTCTGATTTTGGCTGCCACCACACCGAACTCCCTGGCGCTGCTAAAGGCGCCTGCACGAGGTGTCCCAGGCCCGGTGGTGACAGTGCCAGCAAGTGCCACCAGCACTGCCAAGCCCAGGCAGGAGCCATAACCATTCTGGAGAGTTAACGCCGTGGGGAGGTCTATTATTTTAAACATATAATTGATTCTAATTCATCACTTATCGCATAGTGACAGATTTTTATATAGTTTATTATCTCAGTCGCAGCACGAGGGCCTGGGGAGGCTGGCTCCTATTGTTCAGCAGTTCCTGCTGCTGCCTCATCTCTAGCTGCTCCTGTTATCTGTCTGATTAAGTTAGGGATTCTGGTAGCTCGGGGTCCCCAGGTAACTGTCAGCACTCATCTCCCCCCCAGCAGGATCTCAGCAGCCTTTGTGCCCCTCTCCTCCTTGACCCGGCTGTCCTGCACTCAGGGCATGGTTTGGGGACCACAGAGCCTCCCCCCTGCTCCCAACATCCAAAGATCCAGGTGCCACAGGATTGAGCCCTTTGGACCACTCAGAAAGGAACCTGCACGCTGTTGTCTCCATCCCACCCCTCACTCCTGGCACCTCACCTGGCAAATCCAAAAGTGACAAAAAGCCCCAGAAAGGGTCCAAACCCAGCTGGTTTAGCACAGGGATGCACAAACACCTCTCTGCTTCCCAGCCCCTTCCCAAACCAATTCAGCCCTGATCCACAGGGCTGGGCACTGCTACAGCCTGAGAATCCCACGACTTTTCCTTCTCCTCCCCCTGAGTTCTTCCCCTCGTGCCACAGATAGGGGATCACAGCTAAAATGGGTCGATTTGCAGAATTTCCATTTCACAAGGTGCTTTCAACTCCTCCACGCTTTGTTTTCGCTGAGATTTGGAATGAAAAAACCCAAAAGCGGCCGCACACTTTCTTCCGATGAGCTCAGCAACTCCAAAACTGCCAGAAACCAGAATTTTCCTTTGACGCTTTAAGGAGCCACTTTGCAATTTCACCATTTCATTTCAGCATTTTAGATTATTTTGAATTATTTCTACAACATTTCCCGATGCTAAATGCAACACTGAGCATCACACAGCACAGCTACGAGGGTGTCATTATGTGACATAACATAATGATTGAAACATTTGATCCTATTTTAAAATCATTAAGGGCTGCTGCTTTTCCATTCTGATTGAAACATCTTGGGGTTGCGGGGATTTTTTTCCTAGATCAAAGCACATCTTGTTCAAAATGTAAGGAAACAGTTTGACATTGTTCAAAAATGGCGTCAAAACCAGTTTTTACAACACAAACAGCAGAGACTTTCATCTCCGTGTCAAACTACTTCATTACAACAACAAACACGAGGCACTTTTATCTAAAACTGGGATGTTTTTGCTGACTTTAAGTAGCAGCTGCCCTTAATTATTTTAAAAAGAAAAGGAAACACTGCAAGAATTAATCTGCTTTGGTGAGGGCGATGTCTCGTAGAAATGTATGAATAATAAAATAAACCCTCCTACCACAGTCACATTCAAGAAAAACTTTGGAATTAAAACAATGGAATTCTTCAGGATTTTTCTGCTGAGGAGAGCGGTGTGTGGGGGGTCTGTGCATCCATAGAGATGCTGAAGCAATATCTGTGCTCTGTGAGCCTTTTATCAGCCACCACCAAGTGATGTAGCAGCAGGTGTGGCATAAAAAGCAACAGCCCTGACCTCACAGCCAGTCTTTCCCAGCAAACACACCCCGAGGAAGCTCAGGAAGGAATTTTTGCTGAGGGTAAAAAGGAAAGCTCAGTTCTGGCTTGAGGGATGTCCCAGCAATGTCCCTGGTGTCCCCTCACTGCAAGGGATGCTCTGTACAGCCAGCAATGAGTAACATCAGCTAGACAGACCTTGACAGACCCTAATTTGATAAGAAATACAGTCAAAATTCCTTCCTGTATCTGGAGGGAGTATCCAAGGCAGTTGAAGAGGGTCTCTATTAAGAACTGTAGTCCCCAGTATAAGGGGAATAGATCAAACTGACAGAGAGCAGGTTTATATTGGGATGTTGGGAAGGAATTCTTCCCTGTGAGGGTGATGAGGTCCTGGCACAGGGTGCCCAGAGAAGCTGTGGCTGCTCCATCCCTGTTCGAGGTCAGGTTGCTGAGGCTTGGATAATCCCATAACCAAGAAATCTCAAATTAACAAACCAAAACCACTACACAAAACTGGTGTTTTTTTCACACAGAACCCAGTGCCAGGGGAGCTGAATTGTCCAACCCCTAGAAACAGTGGGAAGGAAGCAAATAGTAACAGTAATTATAAATGCCTCTGAGACTAAACAAAGGGATATTTTCCAAACTCACCCCTACACACGGGGAGGAGGAGGAGGCTGCAATCTGCCCAGGCTTCAGTGTTGATTCAGATGGGATCAGAGCGATCCAGAGAGAACCACACAGAAACAGAGCAAGTTAAACACACTGCCTGAGCAGAAAAATTGCCATTAGAAGCACCAGCTTAGAAAACACAACTTTTCCCCTTCCTTTGGGTGCCCACTGACACCACAGTGGCAGGTGCCCAGTGGCAGCTTGGGCACGATGCTGCCACTCCCTGGAGCTCTGCATCCATGCTGCATCCTTGGAAACCAAACCCCTCCTCTCCTACAACACAGAAGAGGCTCTTGAGGTGCTCTCAGCTGTTCTTGGGAGAGGCTGAATATTTCAGAGGTGGGCTGGGGCCGGGCTCTGGGTGCAGGAAGGAGAGCACTCGTTTCCCTTCCAGCTATTGCCTTTGATGCTGACATTTTGCTCCATGCACGATGAGCTTCCTCCCCCACTTCCCCTAGGAATGACACCGCTGTTATCTCCACTGCATCTAAAGCACACACAGACTCAGTTTAGGGACAGTTAATTTCCAATTCTTTCCAGATGGGTTGGAATAATATCCCCAGGTGGTAAATACATTATTAAGAAGGCAGTTTGGTGTGAAATTGGCTATTAAAATATAGATAAAGTTTAATATATTGAGCTCCTTGTCAGAAAAATCACTTTAGAGGGAGCTTATTATTTGTTTGATATTAAAAGAGTCACAGCTCCGCTCCAAGTGACAAATGGGGAGGGGGAGGAAATGCCACCAGTAATGAACAAAAGCTTTTTAACATTTAAATTTAGGTTTCCGCTCAAGGCCCCGCGCTGTTGTGGGCACACTTGCCCAGCGGATCCATCCACAGGGGCCGGGAATTCCGGGATCCCTGTGATCCTGAGCCCTAATTCATCCACAGGGGCCGGGAATTTCGGGATCCCTGTGATCCCGAGCCCTAATTCATCCACAGGGGCCAGGAATTCCAGGATCCCTGTGATCCCAAGCCCTAATTCATCCACAGGGGCCGGGAATTCCGGGATCCCTGTGATCCTGAGCCCTAATTCATCCACAGGGGCCAGGAATTCCAGGATCCCTGTCCATCCCAAACCCTGATCCATCCTCAGGGGCCGGGAATTCCAGCATCCCTGCCCATCCCAAACCCTGAGCAATGCCACAACAGGAACACACATTGCTCTCCTTTGGGGAATCTCAAACCAAGTCACTTCCCCTCCTTGTTCCATGATTCCTCACCCCCTGGGGCATTTAGGGGCAGAAATCAAAATAGGAAAAATTAAGAGGGAAACCCCACTTTAGGATCAATCCAGTGGGATCCCAAATCCTATTGCATGATGTGGGATGCTCTAATGAGGGCAAGAATCCCCTCTCACTGCAGTGTCCCATCACTACAGCTCCAAAAGGAAAAAGTTTTCCAGCAAAACCAAAATAAAGCTTTGGGATACACTTCCCACACAACTGGAGCAGCAGCATCCCTGCCTGGGTGGGATTCCTAAAGGATAATCATGCAAAACATCCCTGCTATGATACGGATTAATCAGAAGGAGGGAGACAAGCTGCATCTTCCCACGGCTCTGCGCAGGGCTCGAGTTAGGTCTCCTATTACTAAGACTTCATTAGTTTTACAAAATATCCTACAGAACATTTTCTAGCGGGCTATGAAGAATCATAAATAATTAAAATTAAATTACACTTGTCAAGGAAATGAACGAACTGCTTCTCCACGATGCATTATCCTCCCGAGCTTATTCCTTTATTTTTAAATATCCCCCTTAAAAACTTTGCTGGTTTTTCCAGGGTTAGAACAATGTGCACTTTGGACAAAAAAATGCCACCGACCTGATTTTTACCGCTATTAGCCACAAAGCAGAAGAAATGACAATTTAAATCAATGGTGCTGCAGCACATGTACCCACATTTGAAATTAACAGTGGTGTTAAAAGCATTATTAATCAGCATTATTATTAGCTGGCAATTAGCAAACTTCAATAATTGGCACTTATTAGATCTTCCACTTGATGAGAATTTACTGTCAGAAGCCTTTGAGGGGAGGCACAATAACAGTGGAAAACATCTTAACTAATTAATTAAGCCTCCCAACAGCTCCAGAATCCTTATAAATGAAAAAAAAAATAAAAGGGGAAAAAGGCATTTTGTCAGCGCCAGAGTTCGTGTCAAGGCTCCTTACCCCAAATTAAGAGATTGCTCTGAGCTCCCAGACAGCACCTTCACACCACTGCCCCGTGCAGGAACTGGGCTCCTCTCAGCTTTTTGTGCCTTTCAGTTGTAGTCATTTCTTTCCTTCTGTTCCTCCCATTTGCAAGAACTACCAAAAAGGCCTTTCCACAAGTTCACACCCCCCCAGGGGTGCAGGGATCCCTCTGGAGATGGAGGGAGGTGAGGCAAGGGATCACCTTTTATCTCCCGTTTCTGTTCTCTTCCTATGTTCTAATGGTTTGGATCTTTATCAACAGCCCTGCTCTGCTCCAGGCAGTTGGGGCCTGAAGGAGGAGAAGAAAGAAGAGAAAGAGCTCTGTGAGCCTGGCTCAGCTGAGCTTGGACCTGTGCCTCAGTTTACCCCTTCACCACAAAAATCCCCCTGTGATCACGCTTGGTTAACATCTGTAATGGGATTGAAGCTTCTGGGCTGACAGGTGGGATAGCAGCACACAGCATTAATGGGTTAATCAATACCTAATTCCTCCAAAATTTGCAAAAACAATAAAAAATCCTTGAAAACACCATTTACCCAGGAAGGTTTACACACCCAGATTTACACCCCAGGATTGCCCACACTGGTCCTGACACTTCATTGCCCAGAACCTGCTTTTCATTTGGGAATTTGGGGGCTTTTATTTTGGCTTTCTCCAATAACAAAAGAGGATGGCCCAGCAAGAAGCACTTTATATAATCCCAACACTTCATCCTGGTGTTGGAGAAGATTGAGAACATGAGGCAGGCAGTGCTGGGGATATGGAACGGAATGCTGTCCCATGGAGAAAGGTGGGGTACAGCAGTAGTTACCTCTGTTTAATTGCCCACTGCACCACAGACAGCAGGGAAACCCCAGGGAGACCCAAATCCCTCAATGATTGCAGAGCCTTAGTAGTACAAGCTGATGGTGATGGCATTCTGGGGTTCCTTTTCCATCCAAAGGGTGCTGAGAGCACATCCCCTTTGAAGGATGCCCACACAAGGCTTTGGAGAGGAAGATCAGATCTCATTTACAGTCTCTTCCACACTGCACTGATTAGCCAAGCACCAGCCCAGAGCTGCAGCTGCTTCTCCAAAGAAAACTCCCACCCCTCTGTGCCATCTCCTCCTGGCTTCTCTTCCCCGGCAGTCCCCGGCCCTCCCACTCGTCCCAGTGCCTCCACCCCCGTCAGAGGAGTCTGCAGCAACTGCCTCTGCTAGTGGGGAGGAGGAGGAGAAGGAGAGGAAGATCAAGGTTGCTGCTGCTCCTTTCAAAGAAGGCCTGGAGAAGTTTGGCAGAGAGGCGGGGCTGCCTTCAGGCTTCCCCAGAACATCTTATTAGAGTCACTTTCACACATCACTTGAAAGCTGCCTGACAACGTCCTTCCTTTAACAAAGCAAATATTGTATAAATTAATAGTCCTTCAGGGAAAGACAGAGCCAAGCACTTCCCATGGCAGGCCTGACGGCCACTTTCCACAGCCTGCTCTAGGGGAGGTGACACGAGGACACACGAGAAGAGGTCCCTGGATACCAGGTACACCTCAAAACCTCCACGGAGGAGGCTGCAGAAAGCAAAACACACCCTGAATCCTGATTGCTCTCGGCTGCTGCATTCCTGAGGCAAGCCCAAGGGTCCCTCTCGTATCCCCATCAATATTTCAGTGCACACGTTTGTAATTTATGAAGGTAAAGTGACACTTCTGCGAAAGCATCGCGTGTTCGCAGCTCTGCTGCCTGCAAACCCGAGGGCTGCTCCCACTCCTTGCAACTCACAGGTGCAGAAGGCCTGCAGAGAGGAGATAGGCTGTAGGCTTTGTTCAGAAAAACCAGGAGACTCCCGGATTTGAAAGGCATTGGAAGCACTATCCAACCCAGCCTCCTGCACCTGCCACTCATTCCTGCTGTGTTTGGCTCCCAGGGTGCAGAGAGGAGGATGCTGGGCTGGGATGCCAGGCAGGAGAGCTGCTAAGCATGACTGGGGGTGGTTTGGTGTTAAGATTGAGCTTGAAATTCTCCTAGAGAGGCTCACACATGGCTCTGCACAGACTTTTGATTGTGAGACCCTTGGCATTGAAGTGCCTTGGCTTTTCTGCACCAGCCTGGGAACCTGCACACAGCACATTCTGCCTCTTTCCTACTGGACTCCAAAAAACCACATCCCCCACTGTCCCCAGCTTCTTATCTTAGAGAGAAGGTTCTGGCAACCAGTCTCATAGGATTGTGGAGTCATGGAATGGTTTGGGTTAGGAGGGACATTAAAGATCACCTCATTCAACCCCCTGCCATAGGCAGGGACAGCTTCCATAAGAGCATTTGCTCCAAGCCCTGCCCAACCTGGCCTTGGACACTTCCAGGGATGGGACAGCCACAACTTCTCTGGGCAACCTATTCCTTGTCCAAACCCCCATGGAAAGACTTGAAAGCAGACAGTGCTCCCTGCATCCCACCCAGCCACTTCCCCACTGCATCAGCCTCCCAGCAGCTCAACCCTCGTGGTCTTTGCACAGTGCTCCTAAAAATACCCACGGAGAGCTGCTGGTTTTCTCTCCCCTCACTTCGCTGCTATTCCCTTTCATCATGTTTAAAACCCCTGAGCTCCCACCTCCATCCATCCCCGCCTCTGCACGGCCCCTCGCCAGCGCCCCGCAGTTGATTTAACCTCTGTTATCTCTGTGATTAGCCCCGCCATGGAGCAGATAGTTGGCTCTTATCAGCCATTAAAGAGCCAAAGAACGCTGTTACCAGTTTTTTATCTGCAAAACGCACACAAAGCCCTGCTGATTATTCTATTAATTTGTTAATGAACCTGTCTTGCCAGACAGACTCTCAGCGCCTTTCGAAGTAGGGGTAGGGAATTTTAATCTTCCTAGGGGTTCAGGCCCTGGGCTCACAAGGTTTTTCAGCTCCAAACTTCTGTAGGATCTGAAACAGAAAGTTCAGCCCCATTATCAGCTGCCAAACACATCCATGAGGGTTCAGAAATTGCTCCTGAGCAGTGCTGCTGTGCAGCTCTGACAGCGAGCACCAAGGCCTTGCCTGCTGCTGAGTCCCTTCCACAGCAGAACCCACCCCATCGCTGAGCTGAACCAACCTGGAGATGATGTTGGGCATTGTTGTTCTTCTATTATTTCTCTAGAGTCTCATAATGATATGCTCAGACTTCTAAAGTCCATACCTCTTTGGCGTATTCTCATGGCTGCAGATCTTCACGGCACAGATTACATACATACATATATATATATATATATTTTTTTTTTTTTTTTTTTTTTCCCGCTGCATGCCCTTCTCTCTCAGGTTAGGGCCCCTCCAAGGCTCTCCCTGACTGGCTAACCCACCTGCTTTTATCCCAGTCATCTTCATTGGTTACAGCTGCAGCCCAATTAAGGACATTGCAGCTGCAGCCCATCAAGGGCAACCGGGACCTCTGGGGCAAAGCCTCTATACAGATATTAAAATAAATTTCCTCTACTATATTTCCCCCTTTTCTTTTACATAAGTTAACAGTTGTACAGATGTTCAATTACAATACATACATTTTCTCATGACTCACAGGCCATGTACAACACACACAGCTCCTTGCTCAAAGGCCATACTCTTTCACAGCTCCTTGACCCAAAGGCTATGTTCTGTCGCAGCTCTTGGCCGCCACAGCTCTCGGCTGTCTTATCTTCTGCTAACTATCACATCGGGGTCAGCAATTGTTGTTCTTCTATTATTTCTCTAGAGTCCCATAATGATAGGGCACCAGCACCTTGAGCCCAACTTTGAGGAGTGCCAAGCACCCACGCTAGCTCAAAATCCTCAATTTCCCAGTCCAGAGTGCCACAGAGAGCCTGCACTGCACACAGGGTCAACCTTGGGCCTGTTTTTATGAAAGGACCCAACAGCACAAAGGGAAGGAAATCAAAGCCGCTGCTCTGGGCCTCAGGTTGGACATCACAAAGAAATTTCTTCACTGAAAGGATTGTCAGGCATTGGAATGGGCTGCCCAAGGAGGTGGTGTAGTCCCCATCCCTGGAGGTGCTCAAGAAATGACTGGATGTGGCACTCAGTGCTCTGGGCTGGTTGACAAGGTGGGGATAAGTCACAGGTTGGACTCAATGATCTTGGAGGACTTTTCCAGCCTAAATTCTGTGATTCTATGACCTGACAAGGAAGGTCTCCTTCCTGCCAAGGACGGTTCAAAATCTTCCAGCGGACTCAGAAATAATGAGATATTAAAAATAATATATTTGAGGCTGCTTTTGTCGACCCTCTGAGCCACTGAGATTTGCAGGTGCACGCTCTCTTTCTCTGCAGGAGCCTTCCCACAGCACCTTAATGCCTCCCAATCTTTAATATATTTACTCTTGCAACCCCTCTCTGCAGAAATGGTGATATTACAACTGCAGAGAGACTTAGATGACACAGAAAGACAGCAGCAAAATGAGAGGTTCAGCCTAAATCACCTAAATCCTGAGCTGCTGCTGTAACCACCAGCCCACACTTCCTCCCTCAGAGCTCCTTGTAGCCAGAGCTGCTTCAAACTGGGGAAGGGATGAAGAAAAAACACAAATAACCAGAAAACCACGGTGGGCCTGTCAGGATTGGGCTGCATTCCTGCCTTGCAGAATACATTTATCTCCTTGGCGCACCTCCTCCTGGACAAAAAAACCCAACCCCAGTTGCTTTCCAGTTATTTTTGGGCAAGGATAGCTGGATGCTTAAGTACTTCTAAAGCTCTGCCAATTGCACAACAAATTAAATGCATAACCCTGGAGCACTCAGAGGATGAATATATTAAGGACAAAAGAAACATGTCATCACACCCACACTAAAGCTTTGTTTACTCTGCATTCATACATGACTCTGTTGTCACCTCCATCCCTGACTCCTAATGATAAAAGACAAAAGGCAGAGAATTCCTGCTCAAACCCCCAAAGTCTCCATCTGATAGGCACAAATGCAATTTGTCTCCCAGCCTCCCGAGGCTCCTGGTCGAAGGGAGATGAATACAGAAAGAGCTGTGGGTAGGACCCAGCCCAAGTCCTGCCACAGAGCCAGAGTACAAGCCAAGCTCAGCCATTGCTCCATTGCTGCCCTATCCAAAAATTTGGGACCAGGCTTCATGGACAAGCTCAGACATTTACATATCTGGAAGCAAGCGATTTCCCATGGACATTCACGAGCTGCTATTGTTCCTATAGGAGCCCTCCCTGTTTATTATGCTGTGTGTTTTTGTATTCACGCTTCTGGCTTTCAGCTGTGCTCTCCAAATCAGCCCTCCTGTTTTTATGCTGAACCTTGATGTAAAAAGCTTGGGCTTGATGTAAAAAGCAGAACTGATACTACACCATCAAAGCAGTGTCACCTTTGTTAGATCCACCACTTGGAGCCTCCTCTTCGCTCATCCTCGTCTCCTCTGAAATGAGTTACCTCATTTAGAGTACACATTTTGATGCCTCACCCCAAGTTTCCTCTATACATCCCCAATTTGAGAACAGACTCGAAGTGTCTTTCAACCAAAGCATTTAAAAACCAAAGCATCCCCAGCACCTGGCAGGGCACAGAGCAGCTGGGCCTGCAGGTCTGCTCCATCTGCTGCTGGCAGCGGCTTTCCAGGTCAAAGCACGTTTGCACTGCACAGAGCAGAGACAACTTGTGCTGTAAGGAGGCCAGAGGAGCTCTGCATTAATGCTCCCGAGCATAAAACCACAGGATCCATGGCTGAAAGGAAACAGGGTTGTGTGGGAGACAGGCAGCTCTTGAAATGGACAAAAATACCCATTTTGCACTCAAATGTGGTCTTCCACCTCAGGGATCCTCAAGGAATAGCTGGAGAGATCCAACAAGGAGATTATACTGTGAGAGGACCAAGCCTGACACAGTTCCTGGGACAGGATATTTATCCTTGACTGTCTCAGATCCTCATACCAAAAAATGGACTTTGAACCCTTCCCTAAGGGAAAGGTCACAGGAATCCCTGCTTGCCACATTTTTGTTTTAGTTCTGGAGGTTGATTTACCAAGAAATTCACTGGGGAAAAAAGCATCCTTCAACTAAGAGCTTTTACTACCTGAGAGTCCATTTACAGCATTCCTTGCCACACATTTTGCATTTTTTCCCCTCACCACTACAAGGTAGCACTCAACACACAAAGACAAACCCATCTGTGCAGTTTTCAGCCTGGTGTTTTCCTACAGCTGAGCACAACTTGGTGTCAGCTCCTGTCAATGGTTTTAAGCAATAAATATCAGCAACAGCACAGGAAAGGGAGCTGAGCTGGAATACACTGGGGGAAAATAATCTGGAATGGGGCTGTTCTTCCTTCTACAGTCTGGGAAAGGGAACCAAACCTCCAAATCCAAGCCTTGTGTTATTGCACAACCTGCTCTTCCTCAGAGCATCATCCAGGCATCTTCACCCCAAAGGACTTCTCAGAGCCTGGGATCCTCCCAACAGACACTGTCGTCTTCCTTCCTGCCTGCACCTTTCTGTCTAACCAGTGCTTGGTATTTGAGTCTAAAGGTTAATTAAGTGTGGCTGCAAGAATGAAAGGCCACAATCAATTACCGGGCCTGCTTGTCCATTTGAGTCAATTTTTAATCATGGTGATTTGGTATTTTGGGAGGCGTGGGGTGAGGAGAAGGGCGAAATTCTCTTTCTTTCCTCTTTTTTTGAAAGGTATTTATTGAAGCTGGATAATTCCCCTGTCTCCAGGCAGACAGCACGCCTTCCCCTGGCACCCGCCAACTTCTCTCGCCTTCCCTTTGTTTCTGCAGAAGCTCCAGAAGAAGGGAGCAGAGGTGGGGGAATGCAAGAAAAACAGGATTCAATGCATTCCCATCACAACTTTCCAGACCTGTTTCCCCAGGTTTTTCCTGTCCTGAGGCTGGAGAGACTGGGAATGGCCCCTGCACACTCAGCTGGGGCAGCACACACACACGTGCCCTCAGACCCTCATCTCCACAGCTCTTTGAACTCTGCCCAAAACTTGTTTGCTCCAAGACATGCACTTCCAGGTGTCATGGGGCCACCCATCTACCTTCTCACCTGGATAGAAGCCCCCCCCAGCACTCCCCAGGCAGCATTCCAGGTGTACCCTGCTCACACTCACACCATATGCACACAAACCTTCCAAATCTGAGCCATTTACACCCCCAAAACACTCACGGCCACCACACCAACACTCACCCCTTCACACACAGCCACCACCCCAAACACAACACACTCTCCCACCCCCAAACAGCTCCTTTTGCCTGTTGAAATAATTAACTATTTAAAATTCAACCAGTGCTAATCACAGCAGCCCGGGCTGTGTTCTCATTACCCGGGATCAATTCCTGTTTAATATTCACCTCCAGGGGCAGATGTGGCTGGAACAAGTTGCCGATTTCTCTGTGCTACGCCAAAGCTAATGAGTGGCTCCTGCTATTGTAGTACAGTCACTCTCCTGTAATCAGTCAAAATAACAAGCAGCAGCACCTTCCAGGGACGCAAAGTCTTCTACATAAATATACACAGACAGTCAGCCACGCCAATGGACTTCAAATCTCCATGAGCTATGGCCAAGGCACAGCCCTTTCCCCAGCTCCTGGCTCGGGAAGCAGCTCCTGCCTTAACAAGGCATCACAGCCATTTACAAGAGCTTGTGCACATCTGGAGGCTCCTCTGGCCTCAGAGTGTGCACAGCTGTCCCTGCATCCCTGCACACACACCTAGCACAGACGCGCTCCTTGTCTCTCTCTACCTCCGACAAATGAATTTGCCCACGAGGAGAATGATCTGCAAAGTCATTCCTGAGGGATTCCATGTGCTGTACATCACACGCAGTAACTTTCAATCCTGAGAGTTACCCTGCCCTTCAAACCCTTCTCCATGGAAGAAAACAGGGCTCCAACAAGGTAATAGCAGGGAGAAGCCACCCTACCTGCTCCCTCCGAGGCAAGGTATTCACGAACAGACCTTGCATGGGACGTGACTCATTTCCATCTCCCTCCTCTCCCACATGAGTGAAAAATTGAGATATCTGATGGAAATATCTGCTATTCCCAAGGCTTTTGTAAGCACTGGGGGAAAGTGCTTTCCCATTCCTCTGGGAAAAGCAGCCTAACACATGATGGTGGGACCATCATCAAATCCCAGCATGAGCAGGATGACCGACCTCACTCCCGGGGATGGGAATTACATGGATAGAAGTCCTCCTAGAGGGTGGCCCTGATTAAAAGGATTCAATGGTGAGGCACAAGGAGCACAGAGGAAGAGAGAGTGGATCTTAGCAGGGCTGTAAACATGTCACCCCCACATCAGCTGGCTCTCCCATGTAGAGATGCCAGGGGCACATCACCCCGGGATGCTCCAGGAGAAGCAAGTGTCGATTCTCATCAGCCTTTGAGTGGACAGGTCACAGGACAGCAGGAAAATGGGAGCTGGCAGGAAGCTTCATCAAATGTCCAAACAAGCCAATTTTTTTTTTCCTTAGCAGCAATTAAGGGCAGAAGATTAAACCAGAACATTCGCAGCAAGCAGTTGTCACCCTGGCGGGTGGCAGGGACCTTTCTCCAGCCAGCACTGCTGGATGGGAGTGACCTTGGCCTTGGGAAAACCTCCAAAGGGAGAGGGAGAAATGCCCATCAGCTCTGCCCATCCCCAGCCATGGCACTACTGATGGAGCAAAGAAATCATCTCCCTGGTGCATGTCCATCCCAACAGCCCACAGAGAGGAGGAGGAAAACCACAGACGTCTCCAGGCACTTTGCTTGCCAAAAATCAATAACTGGTATTAAAAAATGGATCCTGTTCCCATTGGAACAGACTGCTCAGGGCTCCGCCATAATTCTGCAGAACAGTCAATATTTACTGTAAGTGTCTCAAATAAAGCCTGAGCTTCGATTTAGTGAGATCGTTATTGTGCGTTAATAACATGCCAATTGATCATTAAACATATTTACCCAGGGTATGAAAAATAGGTTACGAGGGAAAGGGCATCTGATGCAGGAACATGATGTTAACTGAGGAACCTAATTGTGCAGAGCTGCATTAGCCAAATTATCTTTCTGTCGTTAAGAAACGTTTTATAAAGGCATTAAAATGCTACAGATAGAAGAATGATACATGAACATTCCAAGGAGTTGGGCAAGAGGACAAATTGCATCCCATCAATGCGTCCACTTCTCCCTCTGCATGATGATCCTCCCAAAAAATGGAGGCAAAAGGCTGGGAGAAAACCACAAACTTTATGGATAACCCCAATGCCATCTATTCCAAGCTCCTGCATCCCATGTCCCCGCTGTCAGAGCGCCCGCGAGAGCATCACAGGGTTCAAAGTGACACATGGCTGCCGCTGAACAAGGCTTTGTGCTGTCTGAGGATTCTCACAGCGCGCCCACAAATGTCACTTCAAGTAACACTTGTGGCTCGGCAGTCAATTCTCACTTTGAAAATACAGGGAAAAGTCAGTTTCTGTGTGTTTTGCTCCTGAATCCTACTCCTGCTGAAAACCTCACATAACCGACGGGGCTTGCTTTCTTTCCTTGTCCTTTTTCCACAAGTTCTTGATGAAATGTAAATTATTCTCAACTTTGATCTTTATGTTTCCTGGCTCTTTCTGATTATATTTCTTCCTTAACAACTTGACTCGAGCTTTCTCCAGCAGTAAAGACTCTGCACTCCCATCTGCACTGCACAAATTACTGAGCAGCCCAGTGCAATAGCTCAGAACAGGCCACTCTCTTCCCTAGCAATAGAAATTATTTCCAGTTGGAGCAATATATCCTCCTGCACGATGGACTGCTGCTCACCAGGCATTCAGATTTTGTTCATCTTATGCTGCAGGGCAATTTTGAATGCACCAAGCCCAGGTTGCTCAGCCACGGGATGCTGATCAAATTGGTGTTAGAAACAGGGTTCTCCCAAGCAAAAGGAGGATTGGGATGTTCAGTCTCCCACCTATCCTGAAGCCTGTGGAGGTTTCAGTGGTAGGATTTTGTTTGGAGCTACCCAAGGAGGAGGTGCAGCACTGGGAACCTGCAGAGCTCCCTGCACATAACACTCCTCTGGCTCCACACTGAGTACACTCATTATGTTTGGGCTACTGGGCACATTTTACATACAGCTGATAATAAAAAAGGACAAGTGCAGAGATCTAAACCCTGACTATTTTACAATATTAAAAAAAAAATAAGAAAAGGAGGAATTAAAATTCAATTCAGAGCGAAAATACACTATGCTCTCCAAGAGGGAGCACTGCAGGCCCCACACCTTGCCTGCTGCACCCCCGCCTGCCCAGCCTCAGCACAAACACCAGCACTCTGCATACCTGGGTTTGATCCTGGTCTCCAGGCAGCAAAGGAAGGCTGGATAATTCATGTGTTCTCAGAGGCAGCGAGAGAAGAAAGGTATAACTTGCCTTTAGGCTTCCCACTCCTGGCTGGTGCAGCTGCCAAGACTTTCTACTTTCAGCTCAAAAAATGTGATTCTCAGTGTCCTTTGGAGGGGGCATCTCCCAGGGATCCCACTGCCAGCTCCCCCCCAGCACTCTGAGCCCCACCACGCTGACAGAACCACCTCCTCAGCCCCTTGTGCTTTCCACCACTCCATTACGCTAAAACTGTGAATCCTGGAAGTCCTCAGTGCTCTGTCAGCAGCTTTCATCAGAGGATTTCAGAGCATTTTCCAGACATGAACAGAACAAGCCTCCCCGCTCCCCTAGGAGGAGGGTAAGTAAGATTAAGATTAATCCCAGTTGAGGAAAGGAAGGCCTGAGAGGTGAGGAGAGGGAAAATTAAATTAAAATAAAATAAAATAAAATAAAATAATAAAAATATAAAAAATAATAAAAATAAAATAAAATAAAATAAAATATTAAAAAATAAAATAATAAAATAAAATAATAAAATAAAATAAAATAATAAAAATATAAAAATAATAAAAATAAAATAAAATAAAACAAAATAAAATAAAAAATAAAATAAAATAAAATATTAAAAAATAAAATAATAATAAAATAAAATAAAATAATAATAAAATAAAATAAAATAAAACAAAATAAAATAATAAAATAAAAACAATGCAAGAAATCACAGTAGGTCCCCAGCACCTTCGATTTCCTTTCCACTGGTTGAACTGAGATGCCCAGACCTTGAAACACAGCCATGAATCCCAGCACCACCCTGGGCTGAACAGAGACCTCAACCCTCCTGCTCCCCTGAGCCCATCAGCTCCCCTCCAGCATTATTCCCTCCCTGCTTCCCTGTCCTCCAGAGAGGCTTGGGAGAGACAAAGCCATGACAAGCTCCCCAGAGACACATGGACCTGTTTGCAGAATATGACTTTTTGCTGCGGTGTTTGATGGAGAGGGAAGGTTTCCCCTGGAAGCGGCGGCTCTGCGGCAGCCACCGCCAGTGCCGGAGGGAAGGTGACGGATAGGGTGGTGGATGGCTCTCTGTTACCTCTGCTGTCTGCCTGAGTGCTGCTGGAATGAAGATAATCTATGAGCAGCAGCGAGCATCAGCACCGCTCGCTCCCCTGTATAAATCAGGAGGGCGAAGCCGTATTGAAGGCAGCGCTCCCGAGCCTTCCTCCTGCCTGCCCGCGGCATTATCCATCTGCTGCTGAAGGTCAAAGAAGCCTCCAAGAACAGGATAATCACTACAGAGGAGAGGGTTACACTCCATCACTGGCAGGGTGGAGACAGGATGAGCATGGGAAGGGTGCAGGTATCCCGCCTTGCTGCTCTCCCTTCTTCCCACCCATCTTGGAATTATTATCAATATCACCAGATGGGACGTGCCTGGGCTTGTCTGGCCCTTGCTGCTTGACCAAAGGTGGCAGCTGTGGTGGTTTCACCCCAGAGACAACTTTGGCTGGCTGGGTGCTTGGGAAAAGTCCAGGTATGCAGAAGCTCAGGTTTCCCTCTGGTAGAGAAGCTTTAAGGTGATGGTCAAGGAAAAGGAGTTGGGTTCTGCTGGAGGGTTTGGATCCAGAGCTTTATTCCTGGCCCACAGGCCTCTGAATCCAGCAACTCCTCCAACAGAACTCCCCAAACCTCCTGTTTGCTGCTCCTTTGAACCCCGGGGAGAGGGGCAGGGAAGGGGTAGGGATCTCACCAAGCAGGTAAGGGGGGGAAGTCTCAGGGGACAAATGACACCTGGATGGCCCAATGTCCCCAGGGCTGAAAAGCATCTTTTGAACTCTGCCAATCACTCACCACCCTTCTGGAATGCCAGGATTGAGAGACAGCTCTCAGCAGGGGTCAGGGTGGGGGAAAGGAGAGGTGATTGGCACCTGGGGAAGGAGCAGGAAAACTGAGGCAAGCTATGACATCACAACACAACACACCCACACGTGAATCCATTCCTGCTTCCACCTGGGCTGAACCTGGCTGTCGGCCCTGTGGGAGCACCAAGAGGTTCTTGGCAGTGCTGCCTGCAAGGGCTGGGTGGGCTTATCAGCTTTTCACTACACCCCTGTGTTGATGTGAAGCCCTTGGTCTGCAGGAGCAGAAATGGTTTCACACCTCTTCTCCAGAGAAAGGAGCCTCCAGGAGTGAGACAACTCAGGGAATAGAGCCAGTTTCCACCTGGGAAACACAGCTAGTGAGGCAAGAGGAAAAGATGAGTTAGGCATTAGAGGACACTCTAATTCTGAGATCCTAAGGAAGAGCTCTGGCAGCAGCAAGCATCACCACTGATGTCTCTTTAGGAGCACCATCCCCACGTGCATGGAGGGACACTCCCAGCTGGGCAGAAGATGAAGCCTAAGCCAAGCTTAGGCTTAGACCAAGGTATCTTAGACCAAGGGTAGCTTAGACCAAGGGTATCCTGCACTGCCAGCTTGGAGGCTGTGATTTATCAGCCCTGTTGACACGGTCAATAACCTCATCCCTCTTTTTGACACAGCTGTGATGGAAGAGGAGGTCGGAGGGTGTTCAACAGGCCCTGAGGTGTGACTGATGGTTGGGAAGAACCCGCCCGCCCCGAGGAGAGCCTGGCCCTCATCCACCATGAAGGTCCTTCCCTCCTAGAGCTTAGCAATGGCCTTAATTTATCTGCTGAACAACTTAATTATAGCCAGGGCCCGAAATGAGCTAAGCAAATCATTGAATCTGCCCCAGATCCTTCTGTCCTCCCTCCATCTCAACCACTGCCCAATGCACCCCATTACTTTTTCAGCCTGCACTCAGCATTTCCTACACAAGAGCCACCAATTCCTTACTTGTTTCCTCCTGTGCCATTTTGCAGAGCTGTTCCTGCCCACCTGGCAGAGGAGTGTCTGCAAAAACCAGCCCCATCCCCAGTTTTGAGACAGAGATTTCTCTCCCAGCCAGTTCAAGGGTGCTCTTTTTAGCACTCTGGGATTTTACAACCCCACCATAAGGAGAAGCAGGATGGCCTTAGGAAATACAGGCTTGGTACTTGTGGCATTTGTCTCTGCCAGTCAACAGCTATAATTGGTCCCCGCTTTAGGGAGGGAAAAGAAATAACCTACCTCCAAAAACACCTCTCCAATCAATAAGAATTTGTCCTTTGCATCTGTGGCACGCTGGCTGGGGGCTCCCTGGGGCTGCTGCCAGCCTATTTTTCTTTTCTTTCTCTGGCCCATCGTTTAAGCCTGGTGCTGAGCTTCACCTCTGGACCCTCTCTCTCCCCTAAGCCGATCAATAGCTAACCCTCTGCTAATGACCTTTCCATCCCTCTGGAGGAGCAGATCCGTCAGAGAGCAGGGACGAGCCAGGAGCTTGCTCATCCCTTCTTGGACAGTGACTAATTGCTGCCATTAGATGCAGAATTACAGACAAAGAATGAAGGCAGGGAAATGACTGACCCTATGTTTAATGCAACCAGTGTCCGAGTGTCCATCGCTGCCGCAGTGCTGGGGGAATTGAAATGCAGCAGGGAGGCCAAAGTCCTCTCGTGGCCATCCCTGGGCCAGCTGGGCTGCCTGAGCACTCCCAAGCCAGAGCAGTTATTCCTTACCAGAGGAAAAGATGTTGCTGGAATCAGCAAAGTTTCCCCTCCCAAAAACATGACTGCTCTCACTCAGACTCAGTATCTCAGACTGGTTAAAAATCTCCTGCAGAGCACCAGGAGGCATTTCTCTCCTCCTCAGACTCATTTTGAAGAAGTCCAGAACAACTCAGAGCATGGGCAATATTTTTCCCCTCTAGGTGAGCTGCCTGTTTAATCACCAAGAGGAAAAGATGAGTGCCAAGAGGCACTTTGAAGGGAATGAGGAAAAATTCCTCCCTGTGAGGGTGGGGAGGCCCTGGCACAGATTCCCCAGAGTGCTGCCCTGGAAGTGTTCAAGGCCAGGGTGGATGGAGCTTGGAGCAACCTGGGATAGTGAAAAGTGACCCTGCCCATGGCAGGGGCTGGAATGAGATGAGCTTTAAGGTCCCCTCCAATCTAAACCAATCTGGAATTCTACTAAAATGCAAAAAAACACCATTCCACATTAAAAAAAAAAAAAAAAAAAAGTAAAAGAATACCCACAACTGCTTCAACCAGCCCCTCTCCACAACACAGCTGCTCTCCAGCCTCTGTGAGCCCTGACATAGCCCAGCCCAGCTCTGACAGCAGCAAGCACAGTCACTGTGACCAGTGACACTGGTGCAGGGCTGCTGGAGCCTGGGACACACCAAGGGCAAGCAGGCAGATGCTTTTGATTCGTACACAGAGAAAACTGGCTTGGAAAGTCACTGGAAGAGCACAGACAAGCAATTCCCAGCAGTGTGGAAAGCAGGGAGAGCTTTTTATTGCTGCTGTCGTCACCACTGCTGTTTTCCTCCCTGCAAACCCCAGGCCAGACCATCCCTTTTTGTAAAGCAAGCCTCTGATATGGAAAATTTCAGCAGCTTTCAGCGCACAGCTGAAGCAACATATTCCCATCTCAGCCTGGCCTGCCTGTCTTTATGCATCTGATTGAGCCTGAAGATCTGCACCTCTGCCAGTTGCAGCTTTGCTTTAGACTCCAAGTCAAGTTTCTGTGTGCTGGGCTCTTTTGTGGGGGATTTCTAAGCCCTGAACTGCCAAGCACGGAATGAAACAGTCAATGCAATTATTGTGCGCTGGATCAAGCCCAGGCAAAAAGCAGCAGGCACCTTTCTGCCTGCTCCTCGTGAGTTCAGACCATGAATTTACAGAGGAATCAGTGCAAATTGTACAGCTGAGCAACAGGATTCTATTCAGCTCAAAGAGGGTTGGTAAAACACTGATGGCAGCAGCTCTGCCTGGTTTTCTGTACCTCAGCTGAGCAGGTGTGGAGGTGCTGGATCCATGCCTGGCACAACCCCTTGTTCCAAAAAAATCCCTCTGGGCTCGTTGGGCTCAGCCTCCTGTGGGACCATGACCACCACAATGTCCCAACACAGCTGCACCTTGGGGCTGGCAGTCACAAAGAGGTTTGGGTCCCTGGCAGACCACAAGAGAAGCTTCGCTCAGGATGCGCTTTTGCAGTCCGGAGAGGATGGCTCTCATGTCTTTGTTAGGATAAGAAATGAGTGGTCATCAGAGTCAAAGCAATTAAGAAGAGCGATTACCATAACACAGAGCATCCTTCTTCCCTGCCTGCTGTCTTGCTTAATTTCACAACTCGGTGCCTTTCCTGGGAAAGCTCACGTGGAGGTTTTTCCCCCATCTCCTCTGCAGCTGCCACCCCTCACTTCTCTCCCTGCCTCCCTCACCCCTCTGCCAGCCGCACTCGAACCACAGCACAGGATGATTTACCAAATAAAAAGGAAAATAAGTGTTTAGCATCAAATCTTTTCTCTGGTGCAGTAAATATTCCTCAGTGCATCCCCTGCTGTGCTGCCAGCCCTGTTCCACGTGTGGCTCTGTGGCACCTCTCCTGCCTCGGGCCCTGTTCTAACAAGGCAGAAAGAAGCAAGACAGTGAAGGACTATATTTTGGCCTTTTCTTTTTTTCCCCCCTAAAGCCATTTCAAGTATCCCTTGTGGGAGGACAATGCAGGAGACATTTTCTAAATATACACACCCGTATCTTTCTCAGGAGCGATACCATCGGCTGCAGACAGAGACAGGAGCTACAATTGCTGAGACAAAGAGAGATTAGACAGAGCAAGAGCAGAGAAAAATGTGCATTTAAAGTGTGATTGATCTAGAAAGACTTCCAAGTGCCTTGTGAGTAGAGTAAAACTTTGCAGCATCATGCTCTGAAGTGCACCCACTCCACGCTCACGTTTTTCAGCGGAATATTAAACTGCCAAAAATCCAAGTTAAAATTCCCGTGGGCAGAGGGAAGCAAAGTGCCAGACTTCCTCGTGGCCACTCACCTTTCACCAGCAGCTCACAAAAGCAGGATCCATTCCCTGCACCCAGCAATAGAAACCATCAGCACCAGGATGAGCATCCCCATTGTGCACCCTCTGTACCACCCAGCCCAGGAGCCGTTTTCCCTGGGACAGAGCAAATATGCCCAGCAAACACAGCTCCTGGGGACTCCAGGAGCTCCACAGACTCACAGCTACCTATCTATAAACCAGCAATTTCATCTCAAACAGCCTTGTTTGGGAGCTCTTTGGCACAGATCAGAGGAGGCACAAGGCACAGGAGTGTTCCCATCAGGAGCATTGGTCTCTGCCCTCCTTCTTCTCCCAGGAGCTGATCCTGGTGATGGCTGATCCAAAGTGAAGGATGCTGAAGTGAAACCACGTCTCTCTATCCCGGGAAGCCTGAACTGCTTCCCTCCCACTGCTCCATTGCTATTCACTCGCACACAGCGAGGTTTATGCTCTGCTTGATTGGCACACACTTAATTAACATTAATGGAGCACTCACATCACGATCCAGGAGAGATTCGGAACCCCAAAGTATACTAAATCTAAAGAATTACAGAAGAATTCATGGCCTAATTACAGTGTATTGTTGAAATACTACTTAAATACAGTGATTATTAAAAGCATATTATTGATTGGGGTTTAACTGCTATGTAAATAAATCTTGTCGAGGCAAACCGAGCTACAAATTCATTACTCAGCCGTAAATCCTCAATAAATATTTTTTCATAGAATCAGTTGTTGTTTATTATACAATAAATGTCTTATTAAGTCAAAATTAATTGTGTATTTGGGGAAACTTCATTGAAGGCTCCCTCCCCTCCTGTGCCACACGGGCTCTTTGCCAGATGTCCTTTTAATATCCCCCTTCCTGGCTACCTGTGCCCCCAGGGCTGGTGGGGAGCAGGTGCTGTGTGTGCCTGGTGCCAGAGCAAATCCAGCAGAAACAGCGTGGGGAGAGACCTGGTCCAGCCATCTGCAAGCCTTGGCAATTAGCAAAGCTCATCAGTTGCCCCCTCCTTTCCCAACCCAGCTCCCACAGGATCCCCCCTTTTCCCACGCTCCCTCCTGCAATGTGCCAAGAGCACGGCCAAAGTGGCCCATCCTGGCCAAGCAAAGCCCACCAGGTCCTGCAGAGCCAGACCCAGCAGAGCTGGTCAAAAAAGTGAACAACTTAAGCCAGAAATGATGAAATTTTAATGAATTTCCCATGTATTCCACAAGTGCAGGCAGCCAGGCTCCGTAGCTGGGCAATTTTCACGGGACCCAGCAGCTAAGAAAGAAAGAATATTAATTCCTCTTTGGACATGAACTATCATGATGAATAATAAATAAAATAAAAAGCAGCAATATTTTGCATCTACCAAGAGCTTTTCATCTGTAGAGCTCAAAATGATTTACAACAAAAAGTAAGTGTTAGAGGTGTTAGGAAAGCAGAATTTCCTTCCTCTGGGAAATCTCTGTAGTTCAACATTTGTTTTCATCTTGAGATAGGGTTAGAAGTTGAAAGGTTTTTCTGGAATCATCAGTTCCACAACGCTGAAATTCAGAAATGGGGACTTTTTTCTTTGTTTCATCAAACCAGGGCGTTGTACCAAACTGAATTTGCAATGTTTTGATGTACCAGTTTCAAACAAAAAATGTCTTTGGATTTTCTCCAGGAAATATAAAAACCTGCGGCATAATAGATGCTCCTGTTTCCAGCCCATTTCTATCACCACAGATGTGGATCTCAGCAAAACTAAGTTTCTTTATAGAAAATATTTTTTTTTATTAAGATTCACCCAGCTCCAGGATTCCTAAAGTTCTTTTTCCAGATGAGGAAACTGGAAGGTTGCAGAGATGGGACTGAGCTCCCACAGAGCAGGAGTACATTAAATATCATAGAATCATAACATACACTGAGCTTGAAGGGTCCCACAAGGATCATTTAATTCCAGCTCTTGGCCCTGCACAGACACCCCAACAATCCCATTTGTGCTGCGTTTCCCAAATGCTCCTGGAGCTCTGGCAGCCTTGGGGCTGTGCCCATTCCCTGGGGAGCCTGGTCAAGAGCCTTCTCCTAAAATCCAGCCTAATCCTCCCCTGGCACAGCTCCATCCATTCCCTCAGGTCACCAGAGAGGAGAGATCAGTGCTGTCCCTCTGCTGCCCACCAAGAGGAAGCTGCAGATGGCCATGAAACCTCCCCCAGTTCCCATTCCCATGCACCAGTCCCAATCCTCATCTGGCCTGTCCATCCCAGCAGGCACGAGGAGCAATCTCTGCCTGTGCAGTGTTTTGTCCTCGGCAGGTGAAAAAATGAGCTGGGCTTGTACACAACACCACCAGGATGGGAAAGGCTGAATCCATCTACTGGAGAAAAACAAATGCTCTCATTAGAAAGCTTAATTATTAACATCAGCCTCCAGTTATTCTCCCTGACACTTGTTTCATTTCTGCCTCCAGAGCAATTGCTCTTTGCAGACCCACGGCACACGCTCCCTGTCTGAGCCTCACCAGTGACTGCTGTACGAATTTCCCTGTCCACCAATCCCCCTATCCCCGGGGAATCAATATCCCCTCATTCCTAATGCCTCAAACAAACAACGAGCCCCCTTCTTCTGCCTCCTGGAAATGTTTGTAAAGGCTGCATGCGAAGCAGAAGGAAACAAGACAGGGACAGAACAGGATCATATATATTTTCCTTGACGTGCCATTTATTGGAAACACATCAGTAGCTTTTCCAGAGCTCCTGATGGAGAATTGATCGCTGGGTCATAAAACTAAATTGTGGTGCTCATAAGAAGAGTAAACACAGGAGTTGGTGGAGGGAGACCGCAGGGAGGGCAGAGCTGCAGGAGCAGCTGCCTCCATATCTGCCTAAGGGCTCCAGGGATTTGGGAGTCCACGGGATAAATTGGATCAATGCTGAGCTTCCCCTGAGAACCCATAAATCCCTAAATAACCAAGTGCACAGTCCTTTTTGGACACCACCAAAATGGGAATGAGTGAGGTGCCTACCAAAGGTGCCCAAAGAATGAGTGCAGGAGCCATCCTGGTGCCCCTACACCTTCCCCAGCGCTGGCAGCGTGTCCAAGGCAGCACACATGGATCTGGGAACATGAAAGCCAAGGAGGAAAAGTGCTTTTTGCTTCCACTTTCCTGGCTGCCCGAGGGGTTGAGCACATTTTGCCCTGTACTCCGTGAGCCGCGTGGCCCAATTACACAGCAATCAATTTTGGGAGCACTGAGGAGATAATGGAGTGATAAGGAACAGCCACTGCGGATTTGTCAATAGCAAATCATGTCAAACCAACTTAATTTCCTTTTTTGACGGTGTAATTGGTCTCCTGGATCGGAGGGGAGGAGGCAGCAGATGTGATATACCTTGACTTCATTAAAGTGCTTGACATCGTCCCTCGTGACATCCCCTACGAGGGAAGTTGGGAAGAAAGCGCAGGCAGCACCAGGGGTGGAAATGTCATCAGCTGAGCTGACACAGGGAGCAGCTGCCAAGCACTTCCCATCACTGAGGAAGGCATTTCAAATGGCTTCCCCTCCTCTGCCACGGGCCAGAGTCTCTTTGTTTTATATCTCAGAGGTGCTGGGGATAATAAAGAAGAAAGAGCCTGAGACCTTGCAGAGAGGAGCCTAGAATGCTTCAAAAATGAGGATCAGAATTCAAAATATTGGTGATAAATTAGACAAACAGGGAAAAAAAAATCAGTGAGATGAAATTCAATAAAGACAACTGCAGAGTAATACAGGGAGGATGAAGAAATCAAAGGCCAGGCAGCCGGCGGTGCTGTGGCTCAGGGTGTGCAAACAGACACTCCATCACCAGGTAAACACGAGCAGGGCTGAGAGGAGCAGCAGGGCACAGTTTGGGATACCAGCTCCCAGGGAAAACCACACCCCTAGCAGGAATGGGTTGAATTGGGAGAATGTAAGTTATCCACTTCTTGGAAATTCTGATAATGAATTAAAGACCTGCCTGAACTATTCTTGACCGTTTATTAACAAGATGCTGACTGATCTCTTGATCATCACAACAAACAAGAGGTTTTCTCTCTGCTGCCTTTAGCAGGTCTGAACCATGAAAAAGCTGAGTCCTGTCTCTAACAAGGTCTCTATAAATCCATCCTAGCAGCTGGTTAGAAAGCGCCTACATGTTTAAGAGCTGCTTTTGCTGCTAAATGCCATCAAAGCATTGTTACAAGAGAGCAACAGGTGGAGAAATAACTAAGGGTTAGACAAAGTTTGGGCTGATATTTTCAAAGTCAGCTATGAGACAGATGTCCTCTTCTTATTAAAATTAATGGGAACTGAGCATCCCAATCTCCCAAGTGACTTTGCAAATCTCATCCTCACTCCCCGTTTGCTGCCCAGTGCCCACATGGCCGCCTCCTTCCTTCTACCTCAGCACTGCCAAGAGATCCAGGGGCACAAAAAACAACATTTGCACCAGAATAAATTATTGGGCTGGGCTTCTTTTTTTTTTCTCTCTCTCTCTTCACTCATCTCCCTTTGATTCTGCTCGCTCTGTAATTTACATACATATAACTAATTGCACATTAGGAAACAAAGGAGGGGAGGAGAGATGAGGGCTCAGATCTCCTGCAATCCAAGTGCATCCAGGTTGGATGGGCACCTATCCCAGGGACAGCCCCTCCTACTCAGCATCCACAGGGCCAGTAACTCTGCTAAGGGCATCCATCCTCTGCCTGCAAAGCAAATCACACCTGCAAGCCCCCACAGCCCCAGCCCTGGGGAATCACATCAACCAAAGCCAGGCAATGTGCACGGATCGCAGCCAATATTATTCAAGAGTAAATGAGATCCCAAACACTGCCTGGCCAGTGAATAGACCAGTAAAAAATGTACTTGGCAGGAGGGAGTTCTGACACAGCTCTTCATAACCAGGAGGAAAATTCACCAAGAAAAAGAAGAGTAATCAAACTGATAAACTTCTCTGCACCACCTGCCCTGAGGGTACTAAAATATTCTCCATTCATTATTCTGAATAAGCTGGACAGAGACTCCTGGCCCAGCTGTGCTGCTCTGGATGCTCAGGGCTTCCCATACAGCTGTGGGGTGATGTGAGGCATCCTACACAGCCAGGGTGTCCCTTGTCACCTCAGCTGCCTGGTGTGAAGGAAATATCCAGGTAAACTCTTTGGGATCATCCGCCCAAAGATACCCTTCACTGGGTACAGGTCATGGAGACATTAAGAGTCCCACTGTGCACCCAGTGCTAATAAATTCACATTAAATACACCTGGAAGGACTGCAGGCCTTCACATCTGCTGCAGCTGGAGCAGAAGGGGCAGCCTTCCCTGGGTCAGCTCCCCATCCCCATCCCATCAGGGCTCTGAGGAAGGATGCCAAGCCCTTCACACCTCTCTTCTCCCAACCCTCATATGGTGGAGTACCAAGGTACCTGGAGACTGGCAAACACAATTCATTGGTGACGTGCTCCAGGCTCAGCAAAGAGGTGTGAAGCTCCTAAAAGTGCTGGGAGCAGGAGCGAACCTCTCCCATGCATTAATCATGGCTGGATTTTGAGCACTTCAGGACAGAGAGGAGGGACTGATGACCTGAACACCCTCTGTCCACATCACCACTGGTTCCTTCCCTCTGCATCCCCTCATCTCCCAGCACATCTCTCCCAGGATGAGGTCAAGACAAGCTGCCAGCAGCCCAGAAAGAAACAGCAAATTGGCCAAAAGCTGATTAATTCCTCCCTTTGCTTTTGCAGCCATCCTGAGATGGCAGCAAGAGGCAGAGGATGAATCACCCAGGGGGGACAGCAGTGCCCAGGTACAGTGAGGAGGAGGAGACACAGAGTGAGCCTGAGTGTCACCCGCACAAGAAACATCCTGGTGGGACTAAATTGGATTCAATATAATAAACTATCATCTTGAAACGAGTGCTCCAATTGAGTTTTGATGTAAACACTAATATTTTCTCCACTCCGCTATTCTCTTCCACGGAGATCTCATGTTTATTTCACTATGTGTCCTACCTACTATTGCTCTCATACATCAAAGGGTTCGAGGACAAGGAGCCTGATTTTGAAAACATTATTCTTTTAAAGATTTATTCGCTCGTCTTGACCACCTCCTCTGCTGAAAGGGAGAAGCTCTCCATAAATTATTTCAGCGCCCTGTGTAAAACATGCACGTGCACGCCGCCCTCAGCTCAGCAAACTTTGTGAGGAGACCTCCAGCCCTTCTCCCTCCTGGTCCTTGCTCTTCCTAGAGCCTTCCTTGCCCTCTCCATGCTGAACTACTGCAGTTACCACCCTGATCTCATCCTATCATGATCCCAAACACGGAGAAGCTGAGAGACAGCTGACATACCCAAGGTCATATGGGGACAGTGTGGCAGAGAAGGGCTCTCCAGGCACCTTGATGTCCTAACTTGCACTTCTGCCCAGGTAAAACCTGGCCTAGGGCTCAGCCTAACACCTCTAAACCCTGCTGAGAGCTCTGTGTGACAGTGGCAGCCACCAGAACCCCCACAGCCTCGCTGGGAAGTGTTGGCTCTAAGCAGTGCAGACAGACACATGTTGGAGAGATGAAGAATTCATCTCCTCGTTTTGTACCCACAGAGCCTGACTCGCTCAGGGTCACCAAGGACAGCTGCAAGAAACATTAAAAACTTCCTAAAGGCCGAGTAACAGGCAGGTCTTTGAGGAGCAGCACATGCAAAATTAACCGCCCGCTCCCTCTGCCCCTTCACGGCAGATGCTGGGAGCACTCAAAGGACTCTACGTTTATTTAAAATTAAATAAAAGAAGCTAATTTTGGCATGCAAGAGCAAGTGCTCCTTGCTTCAGGGCACTGCCAACAGAAGAGGAGTAACGAAGTTAAGAAAGCAATTAAGAAACGGCTGCAGACACTCGGTGGGAGGTTGGCTGCTCCTGAGCGCAGCACAGCATACACAGTAATGAGGGGAGATTGCAGCCCTGCTTCTGCCACCCCACCAACCCAGGAATGGGCTGTCTCTGAGCCCACCCAAAGCCTGCAGCACAAAAGGAGTGCTCGGGCTTTGTCCTGCTCCTTCGAGCATGGATGAGCCCTTTCAGTCTCACCTGCTGGCCTGAAAGCAGGAGGAAGCACACCTTGCCCACCATGGCCCCACAGCTTGGAGAGCAGCTGGAGCAAGAGCAGCAGGGCATCATCCAGGGTCTCCAGAGCTGAGAGATACATCCTAAACATCGCACTGAGCATCTCCTTCTCTTCTCTGCATCCCTGGAGTCGAGCTAATTGTGCTCCAGGGCTCACAGGATGGGCACTGCCAGCCTTTCACCCCTTGTTGGATGGGGAAAGCTACGAGCACTACGGAGGGTGCTGGGACAAGGTGGCTGTGGAGTGAGGATCCAGAGCCTTCTGTGTCTTGTGTGGAGCTTTGTCAGCACCGTGTGGAAGAGCTGCAGCACTGCACGCTGCTCCCAGCTCCTCACAGCACCGCCACCCGCACGGATCCGCACGGATCTCAACACCCGCACCTCCGTGCGGCTGGGGTACTGTTGCAGCTATCCCAGTTCTTTCCCCAGGAGTGCCAATAACCTCTCCTTTCCCCTCCCTTGCACCCTTGCTGAGTGCTGTCCATCAGTCTTGGCATTCCAGAAGGGCATGGAGTAATTGGTGAAGTTCAAAAGATGCCTCTCAGCCCTGGGGACATTGGGCCATCCAGGTGTCATTTGGCCCCTGAGACTTCCCCCCCCTTACCTGGTTGGTGGGTCCCTACACCCCTTCCCTGCCCCTCTCCCCGGGGTTCAAAGGAACAGCAACCACATTCCTGCATTCTGTTGGAGCTGTTGCTGGATTCAGAGGCCTGTGGGCCAGAATAAAGCTCTGGATCCAAACCCTCCAGCAGAACCGACTCCTTTCCTTCACCATCGCCTTAAAGCTTCTCCACCAGAGCTAAACCTGAGCTCCTGCATGCCTGGACTTGTCTCTAGCCCCCAGCTGCAGCACCCAGCCAGCCAAAGGTGTCTCTGGGGTGAAACCATCACAGCTGCCGCCTTTGGTCAAGCAGCAAGGGCCAGGACGAGCCCAGGCACGTTCCATCCGGCTATATTGGTATTTAATTCCAACAGGGTGCCCCTGCCCCGTGCAGCACAAGGCTTGGCATCCCTCAGGATGCCTCACACACGCCAGTGGGCAGGGAGGATGCCCCAGGACCCATGAGGATGCAGAGCTGCCTGCAAGGCATAGGAGAGAGGCCAAGGACCATCAGAGGGGGACACACAGGAGAGAGAGGCTGGCAATGCTGAACGGCCCTCAAGGCTACTCTCGGTCTAAAATTCCCCACCACAGGCTGCACGCTTGTCACAGACATCTTTCATGAAAAATCCTTTCCTTAGGATTTTTCCTCCTGAGAAGCTGAGAGGCCTCAGGAACAACATGTAACCAATGGTTATCTGCTGCTGTGGAATGCAACAGGTGCATCTGGGATTGGGCTCATGTGGTTGTTTCTAATCAATGGCCAATCACAGCCCAGCTGGCTCAGACTCTCTGTCCGAGCCACAAACCTTTGTTATCATTCCTTCTTATAACTATTCTTGGCCAGCCTTCTGATGAAATCCTTTCTTCTATTCTTTTAGTATAGTTTTAATGTAATATATATCATAAAATAATAAATCTATAATCAAATAATAAATCAAGCCTTCTGAAACATGGAGTCAGATCCTCGTCTCTTCCCTCATCCTAAGACCCCTGTGAACACCATCACAGACTCTGTGTTCTGGCTCTGTAGCCCTTTGCTCCTCAGTGACTCATCGATATTTTGAGGCTGGAAGAGATGGTTCTGACAATTTTTAGCCTGGCCTTGGAATAAATGGCAAACAGTGATTCAGAGCAAACTCCAGGTGTCCAGTGCCTGGTGCATGCAGGGGGCCCATGGAGATGAGGAGAAGCAGGGCTGCAGAGCATTCCCCAGTCCCTTTCAAAGTCTCTCCTCTCAGCCCAGGTGGTTTCTCTCTGTGCAGAAGCCTGAATGCAAATGGAAGCAAAGCAAAAAATGTTCAAAGGCTTCAAAGACCTCTGTGTTAGATTTGGGCAGGCCCAGGGGTGCTCCTGCTTCTCTCTCCACTCACACACTTGCTCCAGGCCTCAGGCAGAGCAGCCTGCCCAGTCCCTTGTGCTGTTTGAACATGGGCACCTGCTCTGACTGCAGGGAAGGAAATCCTCCAGGGAGGCACAACCTTGTGCACACACAGCTTGTCTGCAATGGCTCAGTGAGCTCAAGCTCAGATCACTGAGCCTTCCCCAAATCATCACCCCCAGAGCCAGGAGCAGACAATATTCCCCCAAAAGCCAATTTTTAATCCATCAATTTGTCCATACTGACACAAAGGATTTGGAGAGCCACAGATACTCCCAAGCTTTGGGGCTCTCTCTCCCATAGGAAGGGAAAAAAAATGAAAAAATGCCTCAAAACAAGCAGAAAGACAAGACCAGTAAGATCAAAGCCCACACCAGGCTTAAACCCACCAGGACACAACTCTGTCCTTTCCCATTCCCTCAGCCCAGCCAGCATTACCCTGAAACACTCCCTGGGCTGCTCCTCTGGCAGCCCAGGGGCAATGTGGGAATGGTTTTGCTTTTCCTTTCCTGTCAGATGGTCTCAAGTCAGGATTTTCTGAGCATGGGTTCACAACTGCAGAAAGAAAACTGCTTTATATTTGTGTGCCATGGGACACTGAGTAACAGAAGGGCATTTCTGGCTCAGCAGTGGCTCAACAGCAGCTGAAATGTCAAGCACAGCTGACTTGCATGATTTTCCGTTGATTAAGATGACAAAGTGGGGCCAAAATCTTACAGAGGCTGATTACAGAGGCCTGATGCCATCTAATCTAAGCCTTGGTTCAGTAGCTTTAGGCCTAAATCCTAGCTTAGTCTGCAAATGATCTGTGCTTCCCTGGTTATCTCCACCAACTCGGAGAATAAGCAGTCATGCAAAACCACACATGGAAAGATGCTAAGGAATTAATGAATAAAAAAATAAACATGTTTTCCCCACTCTCAGGCTGTTCCTTGGAGGAGAAAAAAAAAAAGGAGATGGAAGGAGCTCCTCCAAGCACCATGACAGGTGAAACCACACCTTGAGCCCCTGGCAGCATGGCAGTGCCAGCAGGAGCTGTTTAGCTGAGGGTCTCACCCCTGTATCAACAATAAATACATCTGCAATAAATATGCAAAGTTGTAACTGATTTGCATTGACATTTGGACTGGGGGGAGAGCCGAGGGGAGAAAGAAATAAAGTCCATTACAGAGTGGAGTAATTTAGGATATTACCACCAGCATCTGAATTACAAATCTACCTCTCATTACTGGTATGTTAACCGGGAAAGGCAGCTTCTCCACAACATGCAAGGCAGAGTTTATTAGCATGAATTTGCATAATAATTAGCTCTGCAGCAAGCAAAGGCTGTTGTGCCTTTCAAAAAGCCAACTTTCAATGTCAATATCCAGCCCCAATTTGGCTCCTGCCCTTGGGCCCTCCGGCAGTGAAACCCTCATCAGTCACTGCCATATCCCTGGTACTGGTGCCTGCTGGGGTCCAGGGAGGTCCTGTCTCATCCCATAGATGTTGGGAGGCCCAGGAGAGCTCCTAGGGAGGGACTTTGGCCAGAAGAACTCATTGCACAAAGAGTTTCTGCATTGTAGAAAGGGTCCCTGCATCCCATGAAGAGTCCCTGCATCCCATGAAGAGTCTCTGCATCCCATGGAGAGTTCCTTTCCCTGCTGCTGGATAGTCACAAAGAGCTCCCAAAATCCCCCTTTAAAGGACCCCCATCCCATTGCTCTCCAACAATGCCACGATGAAGAAAAGAGGGTGATCACACAGGGAGTTGTATTTATTTTCCATCGACCCAAGCTGGCTGCCAGAAGGATGATGCTGATCCAGCCTGGCGTTTTGCAAGTAGCCTTATGCCAATCACAGACTCTTTACTAACCAGAATGGAAAAATAAAGGCAAAAACATGAGGCTATTTTAGTCTTTTTGCTGAAACTACAAGTTTCACCTTCTAGGGCTCTATCTATAAATACATATATATATGTAGGTGTGTTTCAAATGCAAATATCTCAATTTGAACAAGCCAAAGCAAACTTGCTTGCTGGGGGAAGGAGGCTGCACTATTTTGTTTCTCCAAATGTTTTCTTTGATTTATTTTTTTTTCACAGCTTTTCAGCAGAAAGGCTTGCCTGGAAAAACTCACTCTCGCCAGTCCCCAGTGCTGCAGGCAGCCTCCCTTACCTTGCATGATCCAAGCTTTCTGCTTCAAGAACTTCTGGGGACACACCAAACACACTTTGCTTTACAAAGGATAGAGCTGCTGTTCCTGCTGTTTTAAAGTCAATGCACCTCATTTTCCTCTAAAATGAAATTATTCCCAAGCAGGAACCGAGCTGATAATTTCTCGACAGCAGCATCTCAGTGTCGGATCGAACTCTGTTTCCAACACAGGAAAATCCTTATGCCAGCTCTAAAAAGAAAGGAATTACCCAGCTAAGTCTCAGATCTGCCATCTCCAGGCCTTGGGCTGCAAGTCCTGCTCACTGCAGCCTCTTCCTGCCTCGACACACACAGCTCCTGACCAGCAGGAGCCGTGACGCACCAGCTTTGCCTTGCAGCATCTCTCGCTGCTAGAAGTAGACCTCTCAGAAAGAGCTTTTTTTGGCCCGACGCTGTCCCTAGTCCTGTTTTCATCAGCAACCCTTTTAACTCACCATCTCTGGGTGTCAGCAGCCTTACAGAGGATAAAACTACTTTAGAGGATGCAGCAACTCCTTGCTCCAAAGTCTGGGTCCTACATCCCCTTGAAAACCACCCCTCAAGGGAACAACACTTCTAAATATATTCTATTCTGCAGTTATTTCAGACAGGCATAAATAGGATGGTATAAAGGGAGTCTGAGCAGCAGCAAATAAACCTTGGCACTTCTGCATGTCCTGAAAGATTAGGAAAAATAAATGATACACGTTTGAACCACTCAACATCCCCTCAGTTAGCAGAAGGCCTCAGAATTCCCTGTCCTTGAGAAACAGGAGGGGAATAAAAGGAGGAAAGTTGGATCCACGTTCTGAGAGAGCGGAATAAGGCAGCTGGGATGAGCTGGTGCTGGGGAGTGTCGGCATTTCCCCGGGTTCTCCAGGAGGTGCGGTCGGGCAGGGAGCGGCTGTGCCGGCTCCAGACCGACGCGAGATGGTGCTGCTTCCCCAGGCACGGGCCGGGATGCGGGGCCGGGATGCGGGGCTGGGATGCAGAGCCAGGATGCGTGGCCGGGATGCGGGGCCGGGATACGGGGCCGGGATGCGGGGCCGGGATGCGGGGCCGGGATGCGGGGCTGGGATGCAGGGCCGGGATGCAGAGCGGGATGCGGGGCCGGGATGCGGGGCCGGGATGCAGAGTTGGGATGCAGAGCGGGATGCGGGGCCGGGATGCGGGGCCGGGATGCGGGGCCAGGATGCGGGTGGCATGCTGGGATGGGGATGCAGCTGCCCGGGCAGGGAAGTGGGACGAGGATGGAGCCGGCAGAGCAGGGATGCAGGTGACCGGGCAGGATGCAGATAAGCAGCCAGGGATGCAGGACAGGGATGCAAGTGACTGGGCAAGAGGCAGGTAAGCAGTCAGGGATGCAGGACAGGATGCAGGTGACTGGGCAGGGTTGCAGATAAGCAGGCAAGGATGCAGGACAGGGATGCAAGTGACTGGGCAGGGATGCAGGTAACTGGGCAAGAGGCAGGTAAGCAGGCAGGGATGCAGGGCAGGGATGCTGTGGTGTAGCCAAGGATGCAACTGCCCAGGCAGGATGCAGGGCAGGGATGCAGGTGTCCAAGCAAGGATTAAATTCTGCTATACAAGATGACCAGTCAGGATGCAGGGCAGAGATGCAGGGCAGGGATGCAGGTGACTGGGCAGGGATGCAGGTGATTGGCAGGGTTGCAGGTAACTGGGCAAGAGGCAGGTAAGCAGGAAGGGATGCAGGGCAGGGATGCTATGGTGTAGCCAAGGATGCAACTGCCCAGGCAGGATGCAGGGCAGGGATGCAGGTAAGCAGGCAGGGATGCAGGTGACTGGGCAGGGATGCAGGTGACAGGGCAGGGTGGCAGGAGGCTGAGCAAGATGCAGGTAGGGATGCAGGGCAGGGATGGGGTCGCTGGCACAGAGATGCAGAGCAGAGGGGCAGAGATGTGGTGGCAAGGGCAGGAATGCAGGGCAGCAGGAATGCAGGGAAGCTGGGGCAGGGATGGGAGAGGCCAGAGCAGGGATGCAGCTGCTTGGGCAAAGATGCAAGGCAGGGATGTGGCCACTGGCCCAGGGATGCAGAGCAGTGGGGCAGGGATTTGACTGCCTGGGCAGGAATGCAGGGCAGCCAGGGCAGGAATGAGGGTGGCCAGGGCAGGCATGTGGCTGCCTGGGCAGGGATTCAGTTGCCCAGGCAGAGATGCAGGGTAGGGATGCAGATCCTGGCACAGGGATGCTGAGCATCCTGGTGCATGGGCAGGAATGCAGGGCAGCAGGAATGCAGGGCAGCAGGAATGCAGGGATGAGAGCAGACAGAGCAGGGATGAGAGTGGATGGTCCAAGACCTCTCTCTTTGCAGCACCTCACTTTCTTGCACCACACCCAGCAAGGAGTAGATGAGGGAAATGCAGATGGGAAGAGCTGGCAGGAGCCAGTACAAGTTCCTGCAGCTCCTGGTTTTCAGCTCATTTAAAGTCTGTTCATAGAAAGAGAGAGAGATGGGTAAATAACTCTATTCCAAAGCACTCTCCACCTCAAGAGATTTGCTGTTGAAGAAGGAAATGCTGAGGTTCAGAGAGAAAAAAAGTCTGCTTGAAAGTTGAACAAGTGAAAAGACATCATAAACCACATAAACACTTTTTTTTTTCCCCTGTGCAAGTCAAATATTTGTTCCCAACTTGGGCTTCTAAAAAAGAGTTGGGGAAGCTGTTCCTAATTTTTTATTAAATTCTACTATACCAGTCACATCCCATGCATGTTTTTTTCCTTTTGGAAACATGGAGCTGAGGATCCAGCAGAGCTCATCAGCAATCCAACACCCATGTGTGCAACACCAGGATAACAAACTCAGGCAGGGACATGGGGGGAGAAGTCAGAATGAGCATTTGGAAGAAGATGATTCTGTAGTGAATTTAAAAGGAGTTATCAGCTGCTCCTGGGTAAATCAGCTTGGCTAAGATAAGAACCAGAACAAATACTTATTCTAAATTTACACTGACCTAAACCTGAACGCTTCAGGGTTGAATAATTTTGGTGAACTATATATTTTTGTGAAATCATTTCCTGGGCTTCTTGCATGGGTTGAAAGAGATTTAGCTGGGAAGGATAAATCCTGGCTGCTCATATACTGTTGTCAAAAGGATGGGATGGAGACAGATACAAACACTGATAGATGGCAATAAAAAAGATCTTTATAGTGGTTCAGTTTGTGCTGTTTCACTGTGGCAAAATTAGACCAAGATTTTTCCAAGCGATTTTTTAATGTCTCCTTGTTTAAAGGGCTCACCCAGCAAAAAAAAAAAAGGATCTCAAATTTTCAGAAAGCCCTTCATGACTGCTCATACACAGACAGGCCTCCCTGTTAGGAGAAGTCTCAGTTTAACTCCTTGAGATGGGCTCACCCAGGAAGGGTCACCCAAGAAATTCATCAGAGTTTTCTACCCTGCAGGCTCATTTGGAGAGACTTAAAATCAGCTGCCTGCCCTGCCTGAAGAGAGAATCAGAGCTACTGCCTGCACATGTGGCTAGGTGGGGTCCACATCTGTGTGTGCAGCTGCAGGCCGTGCTGACAGCCCCAGGCATGGAGCCAAGGCTGGGGGCTGCACCCAAAGGAAGGCACCTTCCCCACCACCACAGCAACCACCACCCCCAGGACAGGTGTGATCTTGCAGCAGCACCTTCTGCCTGCAAGGACCCAGTGCTGACACAGTTTTGTTACCACAAAACTGTAACAGAAACACCCAGCCCTCAGTTCCTGCTCCACCTGCACTGCTGGGTTCCCTTCAAGCCCACGTAGGCGAGACCCTTTTTCACCAGGAAATGTTCACACAGGAATTCTTCCCTGCTCTATCTCCCCCTCCATCCCCAGAGGAAAAAGAGCACAGGCACGGTGTGACAGGAACAAGCAGAAGCCAAGTTTACATAAACAGTGGAGAGCAGGACAGTGGAGAGCAGGACGTAAAGGTTATTTGTGCCTGCAGGCTGCTTGGGGAACCTGTGAAATACCGAGGGCTGGCACTAGACAGAAAATTCCTGTAACGCTAAAGACTGCAGCTTTTTGAAGTCCCTGGGCAGTGCAGGGGTAGCTGAAAGCAAGTGAGAGCAGCTAGAGCAGGTGGTTCAATGTTACTGAGCACCTCCCATCCCTTCCTCGTGCTGGATAACAGCCTGATCCCAACCTCAGCTCAGGAAACATCCACTCATCATCTGGCTGAGACCTCCTGTCCCAGCACAGGAGTGGGCAAAGACAGGAAAATTTACATTAATGTTGTACTTCACACCTAAAGATCTTCATGAGGACTAATTTGAACTCTGGGAGAGTTATTAACATTTTATGGCTAAGGAAAACAGAGCCGTGGAAATCAGGCACCTTATCCAAAGCCTCAAACAGAGCAAATAGAGCAAACAGAGGATCCAGGATTGGAGTGAACAGAGCAGCAAAGATCCCCTCCTCCTTCCCCACAGATCACAGCAGGAAAGTGGCTGGTCCAAACTCCACAAAGCAAAAATCACCCAGGAACAGGCAAACCTTACAAAGTTGTGCAGGGTCTGGTTTGTGGGACAGGAGAACAAGTGGAAATCAGGGGATAACCATCCACGAGGAGCATGTTCAACTCTCTGTTCCAACAGGATCTCCTCAGGGTCACCTTAAACCAGTCTCCTTCATCCCTCTGAACTGGGAATGGGGACAAACCTCTCCCTTTGGCTGATTTTCCTTATTCTCTGCTCTCTTACAGGCAGAAACTCTCTCTTATCACTTGCTCATGAACGACCCAGATTAATCAGACAAGTCTGGAAGCTCACAGACTATACCACAGCAAAGAGCCAAAAAAATACTGCAATTTTTTTATATTTTTAACCCACCTTCAGATTTCAAGGAGGAACTAACAATGATTTTTTTCCTACATCTTGCTCAAGGGAAGGCAATTGAGAGGGAAGCAGTGAGCTACAAGTGGGCTCACAAAGCACCAGTGTTTGCATGTGTATAAATATATCTCTCCCAGTGTGTACACATCCACATGGACTTGGGATGAGCAGGGTGGAGGTGGAGCATGTAAACTTGGGCAGAGATAAAAATCAAATAAAACCAACCAAAATTAACAAGGGGAGAAAGCCTTTAACTCAAACAAAGAAAGTCATTTTGCAGCCACGGATTTTTCCCCCTTCATTTTTTTTTTTTTCAGGTTTTTTGGGTTTTTTTTCTCTCTAAAGCCGGCATTGTGCAGAGCACTGTTCCTTTGCGAGATTTCAGATGTTGCTGTGTTCAAATGAATCCCATTTTGTCACAATCAATGACTTTCCCCGCTCGTTATTACCTGCAGCCCTCCGGAGCCGCTGGCAGAGCTCCAAGCGCCAGGCAGGGAGGAAGAGGAGCCCGCACCTCTCCAAAACCCACAGCGAAGGTAAACCGGAGAATGTCACCTACACCTGGGTAATTTTTAATTTTCTATCTTTTTTTTTCCCCCCGTACTGTTAAATTACCTCCAGCTTATTTGTCTGGCTAGAGGTTAATGAAACATTAATGATGTTAATGAGCCTTTCATGCTGCAAGTTTTTTCAAGAAAGAGATAGAATGGCTGTTTTCCTTCCCTCTTAATCTTTTCCATCATTCGGGAGTTGCAGGGCCAAAGCAATTAGTGACTCAGGCAGCTCTGTCTCCCCTCCCGGTCACAGCCCAGTGGGGCAAAGAGAAGAAACCTATTAAACCCCCTTCACACGTCCACAGGTGAGGAGCTCACGGGCTGATGCAGCCACGCTGCTTTAGCCAGAAGGCAAAACGCCATTCAGGGGAAAAAACAGGGGGAATTAACAATCTGGAGCTGTCGGGAATGCTGAAGTGTCGCCATTAGCTGTGCACTGTTTGTTAGGGAAGGTGACAAGTGATTTTCGAAAGGTTCGAGGAGGTTTGGGTAGGGCTCCGCAGCCGAGGGGTGGTTTGACAGCTTCCCCCATCAAACCCCATGTCGGTTTTCATCCCGCTGAGCTCTGATTCCGGGTGCGTGACATCCCTCTGGATCGTGGCCAGCCAAAAATCAACCCTTCCTTCCCAACTCATTTGGTTTCAATACAAAAAGTGTGTGAGGGGGAAAGGCACGGCAAGAGACAAACGAAAAAAAAATCGGAAGAATGGCTGTTCTCCACCCTGCCCATCTCCACCCTGCTGCCTCAGACACCGGGCAGGATTTCTTTACTGCTCCTTAATCCCCTCAACACAACCACAGAGTGAGAAAACCCACTGGGCTCATGTCAGAGCTCAGTCCATCCCTCCGGGTGTCCAGAATGGCCAAGGACCCCGCCAGGGGCCTCGGAGACCCTGGGACACAGCCCAGAGCACCTGGGGATTTGATTTTGACCCCTGGAGCAAATGACCAGCTTTGTATGAGGACCTGAAAGTCACACAGGTTTGAATGGTGTAATAATAAAATGATCATAGGGTGAAAATGGAGATTTTAGGATTTTTGGTATGGGGGTTATGGGGACAAGATGGAGGAATCTGGGTGTGTCCAGCCTTTCTCCTTCTTCTTCTTGTTCTCCATTTTCTGCAGTGATGTTGGCACTTTGGGATTGGTTTAGAGTGGAAGTGCACTGTCTAACATAGGTGATAGGTATTGGGAATTCAGTGTAAATATGTTTTATGTAGTTTGTAGTATAAAAGGACAACACCACCTCAGGGGCGGTCAGAGTGCCTGTGGCTGCCCTGCTGAGCAGACCTCGGCTGGGCAGAAAGAAAATTTTATAGATAAGAATTAATAAACAACCTCAAGAGCGAAAAGTGAAGAGTCCAGACTCGTTCTTCAGCCGCGCGGGCCGAAGCAGAGACACCCTGCACATCTCAGGGCAGCAATTATCAACAGCAACCCGAGAGGCTCGGCCCATTTTACAGGTGGCTCATCCCACACTGAGCAAGGAGGGCAGGAGCTGGGGTCCCTTCAGCGCTGAGCCCCTGCTGGCACCACAGTCCCTGGTGCAGCACTGGGAGGTGACGCTGCCTCTATCCTGTGATGGATGCGCCCATGCCAAAGGGCACACAACTAAATTACCAGCTGGCACTTACAAGGAGTGAGGGCTCTGGCTTGTGCTTCCATTAGAGGGTATCTATCTGCATTTAAAGCTGTGGCGCTCTGATAAGGAGAAGGGAGGAAGCCAGAGAGACCTCAAAAAATTGCCTGGACGAACTCCGAGATAAGACTTTTCAGACAGACAAAAAAGCCTGTCCTGATTTATAGAGCTTCGTCCGTCCTTGACAGTACCTCTGGAGCTCCTGATCTCGGCTGTAAAAAAGAAAGTTCCATCAGAAATGTGTGTTCTGCCCCCAAACTATTTATCCAGACAACCTGTCAACCTACCACAGCCAGATCCTCTCTTGACACGGACAAGGCAGCAACACAATCGGCCACCTTTTATTTTTACCCTCTCCTCTCCCCTGTTCCTGCTAATCACAGATGCTTTGTCCGCTCAATAATAAAGATCCCAGGCGCCTCAGTTTCCATTTTTTTGTTATCATGCCTTTCAGCCGGCATGTTTATTTATGACTGCTACAAAGCACTTCCACGGGAAGATGCCATTAGGCTGGAATGATGCTCCCTTGACATTGAGATCAGAATCAGCACAGGAGCCATGCAACAACTCATCTTTATGTTTGCTTGTCTTAATTCCTTTTCTTTTATTGTTTTTATTATTGCTATTATTATTGTTTTTTTATTATTATTATTATTATTTCCAGTGCAAGGGCTGCCAGGGAGGGAGATGCAGAGGGGCATGTGCAGCACAGAGATGAAGCAGCTCTGGCTGAGGGCACAGATGGCATGGGCTGGCTTGGATAATCCTGCCCTCTTTCAGGGCAGCTGCTGGCACATGGGCTGGAGAAGCCCATTAAGAGAACAGGACCCCACACTGACAAGGGCACAGGGATGGATTTACCCTCCCTCATGGCTCTCCCGCATACCAGGGCAGGAGCTCCCCCAGCAGAGACAGAAATCCAGGGAAAGATGGATGTTGGGGAGCTGAGGTGCACTGCTGGCTCCCTGTTGAGCAGCAGGTGATAGTCAGGGGTCAAGGTCTGACATCCAGCCAAACCCTGGTGGTCAGCCTGTGCTGATGGGGTCACCAGGGTGCTCTGCTTACGGAGCCTGGCTTGTCACCAGAAAAGAGGAACGGGCACACAGTGATGGTGACTTTAACACTCTCTCCAGAGCCCCTATAACCCACCCAGCCCTGCTCTGCTCTCATCCCCTGGAAACTCCTGGCAGAGCTCACCATGGCCACAGGACAGCTCTCCAAAGCTGTGCAAACACCCCTGGCATCTTCTCAGTCTGCTCAGCAGATGAAAATGGGGGGAAGCCAACCCTGCTGCACAGGAGTCAGCTGTCCCCTCTGCTTCCCAGCCCTCATCCATGCTAGAAGGTGGCCCTGGGACAGGGGACACGCTCCCTTTCCAGAGCTGTCCCCCAGAGGACGGTGTGTCCTGTCTGCCACGCTCAGGAGAGGCTTTGGGACAGACAAAGGGAGGGTTTTGTGGGATCTGGCACCACTTCCAGCCGCCAGCCACAGCGTGTCCTTCCCCGGCACGGGCTCCCTAATTAGTTCTATTGGTTTCAACAGTTCGGCGGGCTCGGGGAATGTAATATTTAACACCCTAGAGGGAAGCCTTTCACGCCGATGCCTCTTTCATCATCTCTGCCCATCTGGTGCTCGCTTCAAGCTCGCAAAGCACCGCCTGCTTGGGAAACAATGAACTCCTGTGGCTCCCAGTCTCCTCCCGACTGGCTGGACCCTCCAGGAAAGGCATGTGGGAGCAGCCCTCCCCAGGGCAGCAAGCCTTGACACCCATGGTGCGTGTCATGTTCGCTCAGAAAGGGATTATTAGTGTGTGTTTATAGCACTCTCATCAGGATGCTGATTCCAAGGGAGCAATTTGTCCCCTCATGGTTTACTCCACAAGAGCTCAGGAAATGCACAACACATCCAAATCCACAACAGACCCCTTGTGCTCCCCCTTTCTCAGCAGTGACAGCCTCACCATCGCTCTATCTCCCCCTCCATCCAGAGGGGGATTCCCAGATTAATCCAGCATGGATAACTGGGTAAGAGCCATTAGCAGGGCAAGGAAGGAAAGGTTGGGTGGTGAAACTCCACAGCAGCAACAGGTACCAGGTGCTGTCTGTGACATGGTGACACCCTTGAGTGGCATGTCAGGACCCTGCTGCAGGGGACAGTGCCACGTGGCCACGGACACTGCACCCTTACAGCCTCTCTCACAACAAGACTGAGCAGAAATGGGAATTGAGCCCATAAAACCATTTGCTTTCTGCAGCCACAGCAGCACGGCTGACGTTTGGAGACACCACAGCATCTGGAAATTATTAGATTCCTTCCAGTGACTGACACCTGCTAATAACCTGGAAGATGGGTAGAGCATACTCACATTGTCATCTCCAGCTATCTACAACTTCATTTTCCATCATCTTTGTCACTTAAGGACAGCGGCAAAGGATATTATTGCTACTGGTATTGTTATTGTTATTATTTAAACCATGCAGCGACAAATCCGCAGGTATTGGGCTGGGTTGGGCAGACCAGCAGATTCTCCTTCAGATCAGAGGGAAAATTATGGGGAGCATTATATGTAATGTATTTTTCTATTAAATTAAAATAAGCTTCTCTTGACAAAGTTCGGTGTGTTAAGCGACAGTGGGAAGGACAGAGGGTTTAACCTCACGCTCAGGGAAAGTGGATGGATGGATGGATGGATGGATGGATGGATGGATGGATGGATGGATGGATGATCAATCCCAGGGAAATAAAACCACGTTCCCTCTGCACAGTGCTGAACTGTATTTCAGGGCCTTCTGCCTCTTCACATAAACCCTATTAGTCACTCATCAGTGCTAAAAAAAAATAATAAATAAATATGTCAGTGCACAAGAGTGCCAAGGGCAGTGAAGTTAAAGGACATTATAACTCTTTAATTATATCAGTCTTGGAAAGAAAAGAGCTGTCATTCCCTCCTCCTTCCCTCTGGGGAACACACGGTATCTACCTTGGCCAGAACCCCCTTAGGAAAGTTGTCACAACATATGTCCTCCCTGTGATTCATGCCAGGGATGGGTTTAGTCCTGTATTAATATTCCCTACCCACTATTTACTGTGCTGCATTCCCACACAGATGCACACAAACAAATGCCTTTCATCTCCTGCCTTCATAGGAGGGGAGAAAAAACCTTAGTTAAGCTTTCAAGATAAGGCTGTTGTCTGCAAGTCACTGGGTTTAGCCAGGAGGGAGGATTTTCTTCTGAGAGCACCTTAAGGAGGGTTTAAAAACATGATTGCAAGGAAACAACCCCTCGAGGGGCTGAGGACCCTGCCCTGGGGACACTAAACACAGTCAGTCATCACCCCCCACCTTCCCACCACACACAGCCCATCGTGTACTGCTCTGCCACGCCGAGAGCCATCAAAGAGCATCCCGAGAGCTCTGAGAGTTTCTTCAAATAAGAATGTTTTTAAATATATTTCTCCCTGACAAAAATGCTCTTTGTAGAAGCGAAAACGGTTGTCACGAACCCATCGCCCACCTCCTAAAAGATCCCATTACATTTCTGCATTGAACTTCTTTTTCATCACTGAAGTTATCGGAACAGTGATGGCAACAGCCAATAGTGCTTTCGATTAAAAATGTATCACAGCGTTTTGTGATTTAAAAGCAAACAAACAAGAAAGGCGCCATGAAATGTTAATGCGCACGTGAGCGGGTTTGATTCCTGTTTGCTGTTTGTTTGTCAAACATTTTCAACTATCAATTAATTATCAAAAATGGGCCAGAAAGTGGAGCCTGATCTGCAAGCCCCGTGACACCAACTGTAGGAGCGTTGGGGGTAGCACGGTTGGGATGGATGGAGATGAGAGATCTCTGCAGCCAGGTCTGGAACTTGGGGTTTATTGCAAAGGGCCTGGGTGCAGGGCCCTGCTGGGAGCTGCCAGGCACAGCTCAGAGCAGGACTGAGAGAAGAGAGGGGGAGAGAGGATGAGAGGGTGAGAGAGTAAAAGGGCAAGAGAGCAGAAGCGTAAGAGAGCGAGGTTCCCGTTACAATACCATAAATCATCTTCTGTGTTGAATATTCTGATTCTCACTAACCAATCTAGTACAAGATACAAATCCTATAGCATTTACATACAACCTATAAGAATCATTACATTACCATCCTGTGTTACATTTTAAACCCTAAAAACTCCTCTTGGGGCCCCTTCTGCCAAGCTGTAGGGTCTGCTCTGCCCCTTGGGGCTGTCTGCAAGCAGAGGGTGTTGTTCCATCAAAAGGGGATCACCTTCAGCAGCCACACCATTGTTTTCCAGTTGTTCAGTAACTGAGAGATCTCAAAGCTTGCTTTCATTTCAATCTCGCTTATAGTTTCTATATTCTCAAAATCTTTTTCCAGACAATCATATTGATAAGGCTCTCCTGTATCATCTTCCCCAGCAACCATCAGGAGGCTCCAGCAGCAGCACTGCTCCCGTGAGGATGCACAATTCTGGCTGCAGAGCACGGCCATGGGATGACTTCAGGAAGGTGAGCAGTGAGTGATCATCCTTTCACCCCTTCAACCGACACAAGAGACTGATGGGGCTGCAGCCCATCAGCAGCTCCCTGGTCACCTTGGAGCCAAGGCCATCGCTCTGTGTTGTCAGAGCCACATCACGAAGCCCAGGACATCTTTCGTGGTGATCTCTGATGCTGAAGGACGCATCATGAGGGATGGCAAAGGACTGGCAGGTGCCTTGGTCAGCTCCACATCCTCCCTTCCTGCTGCATTTTTAAAAGCCCTTGCAACATCAAAAGAGAGCAGGAAAAAGGCAAAAAAAAAAAAAAAAAAAAAAAAAAAGGCAAAATAAAAAATACACCATAGGAGCCGAGGCAGGTAAATAAGGAGATATGGCAGAGTCAGGAGGCAATGGCCCAAGGGACCCATTAACAAGATTCCTCCCACACAACATCCAGGAGCCCAGGCCATCAATAAAACCCGCTCTCCTCCCCAGCCAGCCTTGCGTGGCTCTGAACTTTCCAGCTACAGGCTGCAGATTGGACTCTTCCGTCATCACCATAAAACCAGATGAATTGTCCACGGCTCAGGGACCTGTGAGAAGGCAGGACCCTCTAGGCAGGAAGGCAGCACACCTCATAAAACCAGTGCTGCCTTTCAGCAGGGTGGCCCTGTGCTGCCAGGGTGGGTGTCTGGTCCCACATGCTGCAGCAAACTCCTTTCCATGCTTTTCATACCCAAAAATGAGGGGTGGAGATCCCCTGCCCACTTGCAACCCAACAGCTCAGCGTGGTGATCTCTGCCACAGCACATCCCAGGGTGACACCTGCATCTCCTATTTCCTTATCCCTCCCTTGTCAGGATGTGCAAGGAGCCCTCTCATCCCAAATTTCTTAGGATAACTACAGCCCTTGCTCTGCTTTTTTGCTGTAGGAGCCCAAAAAGCCATTTCATTGTTGGCTCTTCCACTTCAGCAGCAGGGAACTACTCCTGCATGGGCTGGGAAGGACATGCAACCCATCCTGGTGATGAATAATGTGTCTCCTGCTGTAAGATCCTGTCCCAGGAGGTGCTGGGAAGCATCACCCTGTTCACACCCCTCTGTGGTAGTGGGACACCCTGGCTGAGTCAATGTTAGTGCCATTGAGGCCTTGAACAGGTCACTCATCCTCTCTTCCCACAGCCCTGGGGGTGAAGCAGTGACTCCAGCACTGTAGAAAGCACCATCCCAGCCACAAATAAAGTCTTTGAGAAGCAGCAAGAAGCTGAAGCAGACAGAGCCTGGAGTCTGCAACAACAGCATTTCTTCCTGTTTTGTTTTGCTTTGCATTCTCATTGCCAGCTTCATTATCTGGGCCCTTATTCCTGCACACGCTTCCCATTTTTCTCCCTCCTATCTCCCCGCGTCCAACGCAGCAGCCTGTATTAGTTTATGTTAACAAGCTGTGGCAGCAGTAATCCTGGCCTCTCCAGCTCCACTGCCTGTTCTGCTGACCAGACACATTGTCTGTCTCCACTGCCTGGTCCCCTGAGCCTTTCTCCACCTCGAATCCCAGCCTCCTGCAGGAATTACACTGGGATATATCCCGTGCCAAACGTTGTGACCATGCTGTCACCGGAATGCAAGCTGGAAAACATTTTGCTGCCCTGCTGCCACCTCTGCAGAGCGCCAAAAGGATGGAAAAGCTTTTTTTTTTCTCCTCAAAATAGAGGCTTTCCTTCTGTGCTGCAGAAACAAGCATCACCCCCGTGGCCCCAGCGTGCCGGGGGCTCCCATGTGCCGGGCAGTCCCTCCTCCTGCTGGCCACGGGGCAGGAGGCCAGGCTGCCCTCTCTGTCCCACCCCACCCCTGCGATGTGACAGCCCACATTTGTCTCTTCAGCTTTGACTCCCTCCTCGGCCCAGGTTGACAGCCGACAACACTTGGAAAAAGAAGAGAAGAGGAGAAAAAAACTAAAGGGCAGCTGCTGTGGCAGAGGGAGTGAGGAACAAAGAGAGATTTCAATCACTGCTCTGCTCCAAGGGCACGGCAGCGCCTTTGAGTGTCCAGGAGGGAAAGGGAGGGTGAAAAGCCTCGCTGGGTGCCTGGGCTCAGCCCTTCTGCCCTGGCACCTCTCTGTTCAGCACATCAAAGCTGTTATCCCACGCAAGCTCAGCCAGCAGGGGTGGGTGCTGGCCCTCTTCACCCACCTGGCAGCCCAAGCATGAGCAATCCACCAGCCCAAGGCAGTAAAATAAAGCTCTGTGCACTGAACCTCATGCCACTGCACCAAGACACTGCTCAGAGCCCTGCTGGGCTAATGGTGGGGCTGGTTTCAGTGGAAGCGTTTAACGAGTGCCCTGTGTGCTGCTGATTAACAGTGTGGCTCTCCAAGGCCAAAGAAGAAAAGAAATTCAGTGTAAGACTGCAAACAATTACTCCTTTTAGATAATCACTGTTTTACAGTCCAGACACATGCATAAATATTGCATAATGCTGGGGCTCAGCACGTAATTGTCAGATATTATTCAAACCCAGTCGCTGCTTTATTGGCAAGAGCTGTGAGCTTGTCACATCTCAGGGTCAGCGGCTGGATGGCTGAAGGATTTTCAAGGAAAGCTCAGGTAATGCGAGCAGCAGATCAGCCATTCCCTAAACTGCTCAGCACCGACCTCTGCAAAGCGATCCCGCATTCAGGAGCGCGTGCGTTTGTGCGTGAGGACGGGGATGCGAGGCAGAGGGAACGAGCAGCTCCCAGCCAGCTCTCCAGGGCAGGATTTGGGATCAAAGCCCTCACAGTGCAGCCACCAGGCTGTCTGCAGGGGCACCGACACCCCCAAGAGCCACAGATCCTGCCTGCCCACAGCCACACACCTGCCCATCCTGGGGCAATGCCGCTGCCAGCGCCCCGCTCGCGGGGCTGGGGCTGAGCTCCAGCCTCTCTGGACAGGTCTCCTTCCCCTCCTGAGCCGAAGCTGTTTTGTTTGCAAACCATCTGCTCGGCGCCCCGCCGCGCCGGCAGCAGCGAGGGGGCCCAGATGGACGGGCTCTTTGAAAATTCTTTAAAACGAAGCACCCAAGCACAACGGCTCCATATGCCAAAGGGCCGGCCGGCCCCGAGAGCTGTCACACGACCCTGCCTCCCTCCTCCCTCCCTCCTTGGCTCAGCCCTGCCCAGACCCCCGTGTGCTCTCTCACCTGCTGGAAGCTTGCAAGGCTTTCCAGGGCCCACCTTGGCTCTGCCCAAGGCAAAGTGGCCAGAAGGAGGCTGGGGCTCCTGGGCAGCCTCCATCCTGCACCCTTTGCACACCAGGTCCTGCCTCCTGTGGGCTGAAGGATCAGGTACTGCACTCCCTCAAGCTTCCAAAGGCAGATTATGGGGTAAGGAGAGGCAGGTGGAGAAGATGAGGCTGATTCTTTGGAGAGTTATTTCTTGGCCTCAGTTCACTCCTAGTTTAAATGAGACACTTCTATGATTACTCTGCACAATAACCAGGGCTGGATTTGGCTCAGAGCAGCTCACGGACAAGCTCAGTGGCACAGGAGAAAGCCAGCTGCTTATGGGCAATAAACCCCTGCCTAGAAGCACAGCTTTCCTTCCCTAGGAAAGCTCTGCTTCACCTCCAAATACTCAGACAAACTTTCTCATTAGAAGGAGAAGGCAGACAGAGATTCCTGCACTGTCACAGGAACTAGGGCTTTAAATAAAAAAGACACCTTGCAAAACCCACACCACAATCAGATGAATTTAATCCAAGCTGCAGTGAAGGACAGCTCTGTGGGATTTCAGATAAATAAAGGCACAAAGGCCAGTGAGATTGCACTGACACCTTTCAGGCTGTGCTTTCCTGCCCCTGTGCCTTGAATAGCAAATCCTCTCTCTTGCCAGCAGCCCTGAACCCCAAAGCTCTGGTGAGTGGGGTGGAAAGGACAGATCCCCCTAACAGGAGCTGACCAAAGCCTCTGCTGTTTATAGATTTGGAATGCCAGGGCATGGGAAACCCTTCCTGAGTAATTTGTATTACCAAAGACCCCCACTGTGGTTCCAGGACACTGCTGTCACCTGAGGAGGCAGGAATTGCAATCCCAAATAATGGGGCTTCAGTGACCTGTTGGCCCAGCTCCTGGGCTGCAGCATCACCCCCAGACTGCATTCTCCATACAGATCTGCCACGAGTGTCAATAAGGAAAGAGATTACATCGTCTTCCCAAGAGAGAGAGAGTGCAGAAAAATCAGTCAGAGCAAAGAAAAGCTGCTTTAGAGTAGGAGCTAAGCAGGGTCTGCAGGAGCACACTGCTTCCCCTGGGATCGCTGAGCTGGAGGCCAGCATGGAATGAATGAGAGGATTGGGGGGTTCAGGCTGTCACTCCCCTGCCTGGCTGGCCTGGAATGGGCCAGAGATGGAGCAGAAAGTGATGGAGAGAGGAACTCCCACACCAGCACCTCCTAAGCTGCTCTTCTCCAGACATCAACCTCACCTCTCATCATTTTGTGGTAGATGAGCACTTTTTTTAACAAAAAATCACACCCATTGCCTCCAAAAACATCTGATCCGGGGCCCACAACTGCAGCAAAGTAACTGTGAATGCTGATAACTTTATCATCCAGCAAGACTCAGGCAAAATGCTCCTCTTGCGCTGATGATACGCTGGAGACACTCGGAGCTGAGGCGGGACAAAGCTCCCGTCAGCTGCTAATGAAAGACCATAAATAGTGCACCAAATCAGCCCTGAGTTCCTCTCTGCAGCCCTTGATCAAGCAGCACCCCACCAAATAATGAAAATCTCGCTCTTTTGTATCCATGCAAATCACAGGCGCCGCTGGAAATCGCCTGCATTAATGACTTATCTGGTGGGCCAATAAGGAAAAAAAGTATCCCATTATCTTGTCCACTTAAGCATTAGAGCAGCTCAAAGTGTTTTCATCCACGTCCTGTGAGCCTCGTGGCTTCCAGCTCTGTTCCCATGGACCGTATTTCCCACCATCCCTGCTGGCTGCTCTCCTGGACAGACAGATGCCAGCCCCATCCCAGAGTGATCAAGCAAGGCACCAGCTCTCAAGCCTTTAGGGATAACCAGCACCACATCCCTGCTGCTGCCCTGGGGAGCTCTGAGCATCATAAACCCATGTTTACACCCAAAGGCAGAGGGGTCTGGCTGCCTGTGAGTCTTTAAGGCTCACCAGAGAAGGATACTGTTATCCAGCTGGAATTCCACAGGGGAATTCAGGTAAGCAGACTGTAATTAACCGAGCTGGCACGCTGCTGCATCCAACAGATGTAGAAATGCACCTTGAAAGGAGGAAAAGGAGGAGGGAGGGAAAAGCAGGAGAGCACTGATGCCTACCCAGGGTCCCTCCCATGCGCTCAGGGGGGATTTGGGGAGATGCAGTGGCTGCAAAGCAGTAGTCAGATGTGGGGTAATGCTTTCCTCCTCCTCCTAGCTGCTAGGCAGGAGCAAAATCCACATGAAATGCAGGCAGAGTCTCAAAAGCAAGTTATAGAGAGAGTCTGATAGCAAGTTGGAGCTGGAGTTAGGCTGTCCAGCACCCTCGGGCAGAGACAGCCGACACTTGGAGTGGGAAAGGGGAAATTCATGTTCCTCAGCTTAGGAGGCTCAAGCCAAGCTCTGCTGTCAGGCACGTCACGCTGGGCTTTCAGAAAGCAACCAGAAAGCAGGATTTGTCTGCCTGACCCCGAGCCAAGCAGCAGTAATCTCCACCCAGCCCAGCTAACTCCCATGTCAGCCCCACTCCTTCAGAACCCACTCAGAAGAAATTTGCCCAAGCAAATGCCTGTGAGCAAACAGCCTGGATTTGTTCTGCTCTGGCCTGGCTCTCACCAGCACCCACACCTCCAAATCCTGCAGAGGTGAACCTCCCCATCCCACCATGCCCAAGGCAAGACCTTCAGACTGGAGCTTGGACAACATTGCCTGGGCATGGCAAGGGCAGAAGAGCAGCTGGGCCCCCTGTCCTGCCCACACCACCCTGACCTCCATCAGTGAGGCACAGCTTTATCGCTTTCCCTTTTTGCTTTTTTGCGTAATTTGACTTTTCCCTGCTCTGCCCCGCAATCAGAGTGGCAGTGAATTACAGCAAGGGTGGCTCTGCTCCTTTCAGATGTCAGAGCCTGCAGTAATTGTGGCACCCACGTACATTGATGTCAATGGGGGAAGCCTTTGTGTGGCAGAGAGCTCGCCCTGCCAGCTCCGAGCCTGGGACAGCCTCTGCTCGTCCTCTCTGGGCTCTTCCTGCTGGGAATGTGGGCAGCACATCCCCAGGCAAAGCTCCCTGTCAGAGGGGAACACCAGCTCTGTCCTGCTCCAGGAGCCCCTCCAAAAGGCACAGCCCCCCTGTCCTGCTGCCTGCAGAGCTTCTCCACACCCTCCACGATTGTTTCTGTGACAGAGACTCCCAAAATCCCCCCAGGTGACTTCAGCACACACTTCTTGCCCTCTCCTTCCAGACCCTCAGCTCAGCATTTCAAGACATGTGAAGAAGGTTTTCCTTTGCAGGGATGTCCCAGGAGAGGGGGAAAAGCCATCAGGAGAGCAGAAGTTGTCCCAGCTGCAGGAAATTTGCTCTCCAGGTGGGAGCTTTGCCCATCTGCAGCAGGAATGGGACCAAGCAGAGGACCAGGGTGGGAAGAAGGGGCCTGAGGCAAGATGGTCCAGGAGTTTTCCAGGAGGTCACCTCCCTGCTGCCACCCCCAGCTTCAAGCAGAGTGACTTGGGGAGCTGGAGGAGGATGAAAAGTCCTATTTGCATCCTTTGCCTGTTCTTGCACACAGGAAGAATAAAACCCCTAACTCCAGCTGTGAAGGTGGATGAGGAGAAGCAGCAGCAATCCCCCAGGTCAGGCAGAGTTTCCAGGCCCCCAGGTGTCACATTTGCTGTCACACTGCCTGGCCCTCCCCTGGCTCCTGCAGAGCTCCCATGCCCATGGCATGGGCAGCTGGTACTGAGGAGCAGCAGAGTTTAAAAAAATAAAAAAATAAAAAAACAAGTCAAAACCCACAACACCAAAAACAAACATTGCAAAAGACAGAACACATCAAATATTAAAGGAATCAAACTCCTCCTGTCAGCAAGGAGGACACAGAAACTGTTCCCAGATGTGGCAGGGCTGTCACCTTCTCTGATCAGCTTGGCTTCAAACAGCTTGTCACAGGGATGTTTGTGCTTTCGGGGTCCCTAACCCCAGTGTCTCTCCCACCCTCAGCTCCTGACGAGGGCTGGATCCTTCCCTGGTGTAAATCCACCTGCAGCTGCAGCTGAGAGCTCTCCTGGCAGCTCAGGGCTGGCTTCACTGGCAGCAGCAAGGGCTGGTCACCAATGTGGGGACAGCCCCACAGAGGGGACAACCCCAGAAACACCTGGGATGGCCAAGACAGCCCATGGGGAGGGCACAGCACCCTCCATCCGTGTATCCATCTCAAGCCTGCCCAGCCTGCATGGCCTCAGGCACAGCAGCAGCTCTGAGGCTGGATCCTGCTCTCCCTGGCACGGGCACACAGGGAATGAGAGCACAGCCCTGGGCTCTCCCTCCTTCCCACAGGGGCCCTGGCACCTCGTGCCACAGCTGCAGTGTCCTTGATAAGAGGTGGCACACCCCAGCCATAAACCAGCCCTGTTCTGCAAGGGATTGACAAATGAGGAGTCTGGGACTGGTCCCAGTAGCTGGACCATTGCTCCAAGCACCCAATTGTCAGGATCTCTGCTGCTCAGAGTGACCCTGAGAAAATTTTGAAAGTCTCTTTTCCCATTGAAGAGTCAGGGCTCTTCATTTCTCGGTCTCAAGGTTGTTTATTTTATCTTATCTGTAAAAAGTTTTCTCCTGCCCTGCCGAGGTCCTCTCAGCAGGACAGTTCCAGGCACTCTGCCTGCCCCAGGGCAGGGTTATGTCTTTATACTAAAAACTACCTGTACAATATTTACAATTACTTCCCAATACCTATCACCTATGTTAGACAGTGAGCTTCTACTCTAAACCAATCTAAAAGTGTCAACATTGCATCAGAAGATGGAGGCCAAGAAGAAGAAGAAGGAGGAAGGCTGGGCACACCCAGTCCCCTCCATCTTGCCTCCAGAACCCCCATCCCAAAAACCCCAAAATCTCCTTTTCCACCCCGTGATAACTTCACTATTATTCTACTTAAACTGTTGTGGCTTGCTGATTTTCATACAAGGTTGGTAATTTGCTCCACGGGTCATAATCAAACCCACAGGGGCATTCTGGGCTCTGTGCCAGGGTCTCTGAGCCCCCTGGCAGGGTCTGGGCTGCTCAAGACAGCCAGAGGGATGTGCTGGGTTCTGACACCCGATCTCACCTTCCCAGGGCAAATACTGAATATCCCTGTCCCAGCTGCCTGCAAAGAGGCACTCCCACCAAGGACAAAGCCCTGCAGGCACACTGCTCCCAGCTCCCAGGGATGCTCTCTCTGTCCCAGGGTGAATTCCAGTACCTCAATTCCATTCCCACTCTGGATTTGACACATCACTGCCTGAGTTTTGACCCCAGAATCTGGGCTTTCTGAGCCTACAAATTTCATCTCTGCTGGTGGGTAATGCCAGGAATATTAAAAAAACCACAACCCACAACAGGCTTTGGGAAGTGGCCGCATGCCAGGTTCATCTGTTCCCAAACTCCTCAAAGTTTTGTGAAATCCCTCCCTCTCCCTGCAGCACACAATCTGCCTCCCCTCCTCCCTGGACCCCATCAAAGCCTCCTCTGACCTTCTCCTTGCACAGCTGCTGCCTCCATGGCACAAAAAAGTGGGATTGGAGGGAATTCCTGTGCCTCACCTCGCCCTGTGGCTTCCCCCTGTGCCACAGCCTTTTACTGCAGCAGCAAATTGTTAATGGCCTGGGTATTTGGAGCAGGAATGAGATTGGCTTTCCCATGGAAAAGCAGCTTTGCAGCCATTCCCCCAGGTCCCGTTTCTCCAGGTTTCTCCATTTAGCAGCCACACAAGGGACATTGGGGAGCCACACTGGGGGCTCCTTCCAGCACTAATTTAGGCCCATGAAATATTCACTAACCCCCAGAATAACCCCACAGAAGATCTGATGGACTCTCTGGGACTCCCTGGCAATGGGATCAAGCAGGGATCTCATCAGCCCAAGGATGCAGCACCAGGATGGGGTGAGATGTGCTGACAAGGACAAGGAGAATCAGCTTTTCCCTGCCCTAGCATTGGAGATCACCCAGCCCCAGACCAAGTGCTCTGTCAAGGTCAAACAAGCAATTTTTAGAGTGTCCAATGCACTCACAGCCCAAAACAGCTTTTTTGAGGAGATACCAAATCCAAGTATCTGCTCTTGGAGGTTCTGCCTACAGAACCAGCCCAGGACCCCCTCCCTCCAAACTCCTTAGTTTAACTTTTTCCAGAGCACAGAGCAAGTTGCTCTCCAATCAAGGGAGCTCTAATGTGGTAATGCCAGTAAATCGTAATTAATTTTCCCCCTAATTGATGCGTGGGAATATCCGGGACCCTCATTCTCCTGCCTTCAATTCCCTTATAAATATATGATTTGACAGGTTAATTTGAAAGTAAAAGTTTGGTTCTTTCCAGCAATCCAAGCAGAAGCCCCAGAACAGAGCCGGCTGCCTCGCTATGTGAGGCGGAATGAAAAGGGTTGAAGTCAGGTTACAGTCGTCATCATCATCATCTTTTTAATTTCACTAATTTAATTTCTGCCCCCCCCCTTCTCGGAAGATAATAAAAGCTTCATTTCACAGTCCAGAAAATTTGGCAGCAAAAGGTGACAGACAGCCAAGGAAAGATGGGGAAGATGCGTAAGAAGGGTGACAATTCCTTCAAAGTTAAAAGATGGTGCTCAGCAGCCCGGGGAAGGGCACGGGAGGGCACACAGGACACCGAGGCATTAAAAACCAGTTTTCCCAAGGTGGCAGAGGGAAATCAGGCAACACTAATGATGCAGCTCGGTGCCAGAGGGTGCAAAACTCCCAGTGCCTGCAGGTAAACACACCTGCAGCTCCCCTCCCTGCTGGCTGCAGGAGAGCCAGGTCACCTTCCCTGAGCTTTAATGAGTCTGGAGGTGCTGTCTGAAGCTTTTTTGGCTTGAAACTTATCAAGTCTAAGGCTGTTTTTTCCTGTTGGCCTCCCCAGGACAGGACTGGCTCCCACCCAGAGCCCCAGGGCCCTTCCACACAAATACCAACTGCTCCCAAGTCTGTGGGGAAACAGCTCAAACACAATCACACAAAAGGTTTCAAAATCTTTTTTGACTTGCTCCTAATTACAAAGGAAGCATCAAACCCAACCCTTTTAATAAGAAGAAACATCCTGGGTTGATATATTTAACCTTTTCTAATGAGAAGCTGCATTGAAACATCCCCTTTCCCCTTTCTTCCAGGAGCTCCAGCGCTGTTCCCTATCTGCCAGCCCTCTCCCTGTCATCTCCACAGGCTCCAGCCTGCAGGTCTGGCATCGAGTCACTCTGGAAATGCCATCCCCATCCCCTGCATCCCTCAGGATGAGGGAACACAGGCTCCTCATCTCACCATTCCCATGGCAGTTACAATAAAAGCTCGAGGAGCTGGGGAAAGAAAGGGCTGAAGTCACGCCGGACACTGGCCAAGGGAGTGATAAAGGATAAATAAATGCAAGTCTTAGATGAGGATGACTGGCAGAGAATCGAACTTCAGTCCTGGCTGCTGAGGATATTTACTGGAAGCAGATCTGGACTAAGCAAAGCATATGGGAATGCTGTTCCTCCAGAATCAACACCAGCGCTGTCTCCTGCCAAGCTGCGTTTTGGGGCTTAAGGGACATTTTTGGTGGAAATCTGAAGGAAAGCGTGATGAAGAATGTGAAAAATGGGCCTGGGTTTATGTCTCTATGCTGACAAAAGGATGTTCAAGCAGTACATTTTGTAAAATCCCTCCTTCTGTTTGCTGTTTTCTAACCACGTCTCTGCTTCTTGGTCACAAAACTGCCCTTTTCATCCACGTAGCCAATTGCAGTGGCAAAACACCAACAAAATCAAACAACAACAAAGGCAGGCAGAGGGAAAGACAGGCCTTTCTTGTGCTTTTTGGAGTAATCCAGCGATTTGGTGCAGTTCCAGGAAACGAGACAAAACTACCAATTTGCAGTTCCAAGGGCAGCCGGTCTGATCCCTGCCCATGCCTCCCCCAAAAATCACTTTGCCTAAATTCGGGGTGGGGGAACTTCTGAGCCCCTCTGCACCAGCAAGGAGCTGGAAGTTTTCTGAGCCCTGCAGAGATGCAGCAAGGATCAGGTTTTCCCCTCACATGCATCTCCCTCTCCCTCCTGCCGCCTCTCATAAAGGGGAGAGATGTCATCTGACAATTTCTCAGCGGGGAAAAAAATGGAAAAGAGAAGAAAAAGAGGGGTTTTATCTACTTTAGGTTATATTTTTATTGCCAGCCGTGACTGTAACATTTGCTGTGATTACCAGATTAATCACCAGATTGCAAAGCCCATTAAATAAAATCAAGTCAGACAGTTGAGGTGTTCTTAGAGCGATGTCCCTCAGAGCGTGTCCCAGCCTGCTTCTCCCTCATCCTTTCTCTCCCTGACACTCAGCTTGAGAGAAAGGCCATTCCCCAGCTAGGACAGAAGGGAAAACAACATTCCCTCCCTCCTGATCCACCGGGAAAGGCCAGCACAGCTGTATTCCAACACCACCAGCATCACCTCTCCCCTGTCCAAGCTCTATTTGCCAACCCTGCACATCATCAATTAGGGTGATGGACAGCACAAACAGGTGAAGATGTGTTTCACAACCCTCGGCTCAGGTCTCTGCAAATGAGCGCTGTAGATCTCCCCTTCTCCTAATGCCACCTGTCAAAGCCTCCCCTCTTCCCAGGAACAGGATCCTGCATCAAAGCACAGTTAAATGGGGTGTAAATGCCTCTTTCATGCACAGAAAATGGGCTGGTTGGCAGTAATAGGGGGAACTGTAAATGCTGTCAGCGGCTACATTTTGTTTATTGATTTACACCGTGTAATGGGATGACTCGATTTGAATCATATACACAGGTGTCATGTCCCATTCATCGCCATCGGATTTAATAACCACAACAGTGCACCGCCGAGCTCGGCTCTGCAGTGGGCACAGAAACTGCCCAGGAGCACGGTGATCCCAAACCCCTGGGCTTTGTGAGCTCACAGCAGAGCCAGAGGCAGGAGATGGGCACCAGGGCTCACCCAGCCATCCCCTACAGGCACAGAGTCACGGGATGGGTTGGAAGAGACCTTAAAGATCATGGCAGAGGGGCTGGAATTCCATGGTCTTTAAGGTCCCATCCAAACCAAGCCATTCTGGGATTCCACGCTCTAGTTCCAACCCTACAGCCTTCGTGATGTTCATTGTGGTACTGGGGAAGTTTTTATGCTTGCCCTGGGTTTTGGGCTGTGTAATTCCCTGGAGGCACACACAGATTAAGCCATTCACAACCCTGGAACACCTTCCAGAACTATCCATCTCTGCTGGTACAACCCAAGCGTGCAAATTGCTCCTCCACCTTTGCAGAACCTTCCCATAGCCCAGGAGCCCACAGCACCCAGGGATGAACTCCCTTTGCTTAAACTCTACCTGCACCATCCAAATCCCAGGCTGAGTTCACCCTAACATGGCAAACCCAAGGGATTTCTCCCTTCTGCATCGCGTGTCTCTCGAACAACACAGAGGAATTAAACCCTATTGCTTAATTTCTGCAGCATCTGCCAAGCTTCCCCCCCTCCAAAAAAAAATAAGGAATCCAATCAAGAGCCTCTGAGCGTGTCACCCCAGCGGTTACGATGCCAATTAGGAGAGAGTCAAGCATTCAAATGGCCAAGCAAAACAAGGCAAATGACAAGTAATTTAAACCCTGCTGGGCACTCTCCGACGAAGCCGGCTGGGCTGCCGTGTCGCAGTGAGCTGCGGCACTTGCTAATTAGTAACCACTCAAAAGCCTGTAAATAGCCCTAAAACATGCTCCCAGTACCGACAGCGATGGGCTGTTAGGTTTATCCCTGCTCCCAGGTTTATCCCTGCTCCCATCACCTCAGGGTCCCACAGCCACCTTCCCTGCGCAGATGGGTACAGCAGGATGATGTGTCCCGTGTGAACGTGTGGCAGGGACAAAAATGGCACATTCCATGTTGTGGTGTGATGTAATACCCCGTCTCAGTCATGCCAGTCCTTCCCCTAGGTGTGCCAATAACCTCTCCCTTCCCTTCCCTTGCACCCTTGCTGAGTGCTGTCCATCAATCTTGGCATTCCAGAAAGGGCATTGTGTGATTGGTGAAGTTCAAAAGATGCCTCTCAGCCCTGGGGACATTGGGCCATCCAGGTGTCATTTGTCCCCTGAGACTTCCCCCCCCCCCTTACCTGCTTGGTGGCTCCCTGCCCCTTCCCTGCCCCTCTCCCCGGGGTTCAAAGGAGCAGCAGCCACGGGCTCAGGGAGTTCTGTTGGAGCTGGTGCTGCATTCAGAGGCCTGAGGGCCAGAATAAAGCTCTGGATCCAAACCCTCCATCAGAACCGACTCCTTTCCTTCACCTCACCTTGAAGCCTCTCTGCCAGAGGGAAACCTGAGCTCCTGCATGCCTGGACTTTTCCCAAGCACCCAGCTGCAGCACCCAGCCAGCCAAAGGTGTCTCTGGGGTGAAACCACCACAGCTGCCACCTTTGGTCAAGCAGCAAGGGCCAGACGAGCCCAGGCACGTTCCATCCGGCTATATTGGTATTTAATTCCAATAATTCCATGTCCTGGGACTGCAGGCATCCCTTCCCATTCCCAAACCTCCACAGCAAGCCAGAGGTGCCTCTGCAAAAGGGGCAGGGTCACTCCCAAGCCTGGCAATGACAAAGCTGCACACCCAAGCCCCAAATCCTTCCTTTCCTCCTCTCTCTTCCTCACCACGTGAGTAGAAGGAGGCTGGGATGGCATTGCCTCCATTTTTTCAGGTCACGAGTCCCCTCGAAATACCATCACTCGCAGCAATGAAGCTGTCACATTTTGTATTTTTAGTTTTTCAAACCTTATATTTCACTTCACCGCCAGCTGCTGAAAAGGATAAGCAAAAGGCCAGAGCAGGGAGCAAAAAATCAATACGCTGCAGGAAGACAGAAGATCTGTTTCTATTCTTCATCTCTGATGCCAGGTACCCAGGGAACATCACTGCAAACAAGGCTGGGGGCTACTGCCCTCCTGCTCAAGCCAAGTCCTCCAATTCCCCACCCCAGTCATCCCAGAGAGAGGCACACTCACTGCCAGAGAAGGGGTTGGCTCTTTGGAAAATGCTTTCCCTACATGGATGAAGCTGAATGAATCCTGTATGGGTGGTAGGCAAAAAAAACCCAGCCCTAAGGAAGGGAGGACTATATTGATTTCTCTCCAAATCCTCCAAATTTCTCTCCTCAGACTCCTCCTCCAACTCATGCCACACAACCTACACATTCCTATTTTCCACGCTGTCCATGGGATTCCCCTTGCCTGCTCATCAGCAATCTCACCCCAACTTTCTGCTCAGAGATGCTCATTGTTAACACCCTCAAGTTTCACCTGCTCCCTTTATCTTCTCTTTCTCCCCCCCACACTCAGGGTGAGGTCCCCAGAAGTCTCTTTGAAGCAACCTTGGCACCAGGCTCCCTCAGAGCTACTCTGGCTCCTCTGCACAGGCTGAGGAGTCACTTGTGCTCAGCCACTTCATGCTCTGCCAACCTGCTGCTGGTGCAGTGTGGGAACGTATTGGACACGTCCAGACAAATCAGGCTCCCCTCGACAGGCTCGACAAGGGAGCCAGGAGCTACAGGAGCTCTCCGAGTGGAACAGAAATGAAGGGATTGGCATCCCAGGCAGTAGAAGCATCTCTCAGAAGATAAACCAGCCTCACTCACAAGCCAACCCAACCTGAAGGGGTTGGAAACACCTTTCAGGTCACAGGAAGAAGCAGGTAGTGGTTTTCTTGGTGTGCTGAGGAGGTGGAGGATGAGCAAGATGCAGGATCAAAGGCTCCCTCCTGTTCCAGGCATCATCCTTTCAACAGCTACATGATGCATCCAAAACACCTCGAAAATGAGCTGATACAGCAGTTGAATAGGTGAAGTCCTGACGAGCAGCAGGATGTGATGGCTGGTATTAGCTCAGATGGTAACACCATCCATCCATCCATCCATCCATCCATCCATCCATCCATCCATCCATCCATCCATCCCTTCCACAGGGGCCCCCTTCCAGCAGGAGCCTCCCTATAAATCAGGGGGTGAGGAGTAAGCATGGAGCATCAGAACTGCAGAAGCAGCAGCACTGCAGTCATAAATCAGGATCTAATTCAATCTTGTGAGATGCCTCGTTTGATTAATTTATGTCAGCATTTTCTCTTCCACCGGCAGTTGCTGTCCCTCCCTGCATCGCCTCTGCCTCCGCGCTCCTCTGGACAATCCAGCAGGCTCCAGGCAGGAGGGATGGCCAGGAGGGGACCCAGCCAGGCCCCACCCAAAGAGATCTCCATGGGACTTAACCAAGCCTGCCCTCCTGTCCTCTGCCAAAACCCCTGGATGTGGTGGTTACACCCATCTGCCACCCCAGGGCAGGGCCACCGATGTTCTCCAGTCATGATGGAAGACACTTTTGAACACTTTCCCAACATGGCAGAGACTCCCTCTAATCCCGGTCTTTTCCCACATATTGCTCTCAGCAACAGAATCCAGCATCACTGTATAAAAAAATCCCTGTCCTTTGAAATGGGGGGTGATGGGGTTGTTTTTCCACAGGAAAACCAAATGCCTGTTGCCTCCTTAAAATAAAGATGGACCTTATTGAAAATCCAGATGCTTCATCTGAGCCACACTTTCCTGGGGGAAAGAAATTACTGAACTAAATGAACATGGAGCAAGGAAATAAAATAATACCCTTGCTAGCTGTCCCTGCTGAATCTCCAGTAATGAGAGTCTGATCAAGTGCTGCATAAATTAACTGGTGTCTCAAGACAAGAGGGTGTAAGAGCAACATCCACACTGACCCCAGCAGCCTCAGCCTCAGCCTTCCTGGAAAGTGTCCTCCCTAAAAGCACATTACACCCTCCAAACTTCTCTGTGAAGCACTCATTTATTTAGGAAGGAGGTAGGAGACAGTGAGAGTGATACTTGGGCCATCTGTTTGAGCTCTCCCTCCTCCCTCCCTGTACAAAAATTAGCAAGAGCCTGCAAGAAGCAATGGCACATGTTTAATTCAGTCCTGCAGAGGGCTGGAGCCATATTTTGGGCTTGGCCTCCTCTGTTACAAGGGTTTAAATAAATCACTGGGTCAGAGGTGCAGAGGCACCAAACATTGATGCACATGGCCATTGGTCTTGCCCTCCATGAGCATTCCCTCTGCCAGATCCCAGAGCCAGGAGTTGACACAGGCAGTTCAATAGCTTAACCTGGTGCAGCCTGGTTAGCATCAAAGGGAGCTCAGATAAAGCTTCCTGTGAGATGCAGGGCTTTGTTCAGAGCAGCCAAATCCTGGTGGTGATCAGTGCCAGGGTTGGAGGACTTGGGCTCTTTGCTCCCCAGGGGCTGGCAGGAGCCTGCTGGAGCACTGGAAGAGCAAGCTGCTCTGGCACTGCAGAGGCAGAAAACAGACTGTTAAAAATCTGCTGAACCCGAGGAGCTCCAGGCAGCCCCAGCCAAGCCAGAAGGTTGCAAACCACAGGGGCTGCAGGTTGACACTCTGCCCGAGGAGCCCCTTGCTGAAACCTCACAGCCTGGGTGATGGAGTAGGTGGGAAGATGGCTTGGTGGCCCAGGGACAGCTGTGCCTGCTGGGTCTCTGTGGCACGGACAAAACCCTGTGGTTTCACTCACATGCTCCATCCCTCAACACAGCGCTGGAGAGGCCCAGCTAAGGACACTGTGCCAGGCTGCTGTCAGCCCAAAAGCCAAAACTGCTCATGGGCCCTCACTGAAGAGAGACAATGTGATGGAAATGTTCCTACACCTCTTCTCTTCCCAGAGAGCTTTCACCATGCAATGCCCCAGCTAAATTCTGCCTCCACACTGGACCACCAGCCTGGGGCAAAGCTGTCTGAGCTTTGTGACCGTGTTCACAGGGGTCTCAGGTTGAGGGAAGAGACGAGGATTTGACTCCATGTTTCAGAAGGCTTGATTTATGATTTTATGATATATATTACATTAAAACTATACTAAAAGAATAGAAGAAAGGATTTCATTAGAAGACTAGCTAAGAATAGAATAAGAAGGAATGATAACAAAGGTTAATGGCTTGGACTCTCTGTCTGAGCCAGCTGGGCTGTGATTGGCCATTAATTAGAAACAACCAACATGGGCCAATCAAAGATCCACCTGTTGCATTCTACAGCAGCAGATAACCATTGTTTACACTTTGTTCCTGAGGCCTCTCAGCTTCTCAGGAGGAAAACTCCTAAGGAAAGGATTTTCCATAAAAGATGTCTGCGACACTGCACCATCCCATTGTCCTTCCTCGTCCTTCACCCCTCTCTGGAAATTAGGGCTATAAGGAAGGAGACAATCCAAGGGGAAAACACTGCCCTTCTCTTTTCACCCCCAGCTCAAGGCAAAGAACAGCCTTGCTCTTCCTGCTCCAGTCCCACAAACTCCTGCTTCAACCTCTTTCCTCTTCACCTCTGCCCTCACCAGCTTTACCCCTCCCATGCATCATCCTGGGAGTCTCTTCCCACTGGCCTCCCAGGGGGATCTGGCTCTGCCGCCCTTCCCCAGACTCCCTGCCAGCTGCTCTTCAGAGGAGACTCTGCTCTCCTGCTATGTATCCGAGCAGCAGCAACTTGCAACGTTTGGAGCAGTTTCAGAACATCTTCACTGACAATTTCCTCAAAGGCCACTCTTCAAACGGCGACAAACCCGCCTTGATCTCCTCCGCGGAACAGCGGGAGATGGACTGAGCCTGTCCTCTTAATTGGTGTTACTCTCCCATTATTTCCAGGCTGGTAGAAATCCTGCAGACTCCTTTTCTGGCTGGTGAGCAGAATGGGATTTCCTGGGGACTTAGCAGGGAGCAGCACTCTGAGGCACTGATAACTCAGAGCACAACTCCCTGGGGAAGAGACGTGGAGCCAAGGGCTTACAGGCACTGTCATTTCACGCCTGCCTCGGAGCACAGAGATGGCTCTGAATGGATTGGGAATGCCATCCACTCTTCAAGCCACAGACAGGCCTGCTGCACCCAAACTGGGTCAGGGCATGCTTTCACACTAAGGTAATTCCTCACAAACTCAGCTGGTTTTCATATGTATTATTCACATGTCAGTCTTGGCTAAAAGCTGTCTGAGTTTCCAAGGTGGATAACTCCAGGCATTCTGGGAATCACTGCTGTGATGTCCCAACACTTCCAGGCTTTTACAGGACAAAATCAGTATCCAACATTTGCCATCAACAGCTGTGAACATGCCCCAGCACAACTGACCATGAATCTCTAGCACTGCTTTTTCCAGAGCTGAGGGAATAAGACAGCATCTATAAGCTGGGTGCACCAAGGCATGGGTCTGCTGGCCTCTCAGTCCAGCCCACTGGAAAGAAATCCCTCCAAATTTGAGCAAAATTGGAGGCAAGGAAAACCCCTTCTGTTACCAAAGTGTTAAGACAGAGTTATGTCCTCACAGGCAGCAAGGACAACATGGAAGTGGACTTCCAAAAGTTGCATTATTTACACTGAAGGCTCAGCCAAGTTTGAGATAGATCTATTCATTTTAAATCAACGTAATATTTATGATAGAGCACAAAAGATTATGGGCCAGAACCTCAGCCAGCATAAATCAGCACAGCACTTGACCCAGCTGAGGACCCAGTTCTGGCTGTTGGCTTTTAAAACTCTATTTTTCTTCAGCTCTCTTTCTCCTGCCAGCCACATCTGGGCAAAAAAAAAAAAAGAAGCCTAAAATATGGGGGCAACCTGTTCCCATGGTCAGGGATGCAAGAATAGTGACCAAAGGCCAAAGGTGAGGAGGAGATTTGAGAGGTGAAACAGCTAAAAAGGAGGAGAATTTAAAGAGTAGTTGATACTGAGGTCAGGAAATCTTCCTTTTGTGAACTCTGCCATTGCCACAGAGTTCAGGGATGGGGAGTGGGAGTGCAGCTCCACAGGACTCCCCATTTCTGCTGGAGCCCAGGTGCTCCACGTAAAGCAGCCCTAATTCCATAACCACATGCCAGGGATGCAGAAATACTGCCTATAGGCAATGGGAAACCATACCACTGGATTAATTTATTTAAATTTTTTATAGATTTAGCAAGATTTACCAGAATTTGCAGCCCTCTGCCCATCCCTCCATCTGCCCTGAGCTGCCTCTCCCCCAACTTTGGGGGCTGCCTGCAAGTTCGAGTGGAGTTCCTGTATCTTAGTCTCAACCATCTTGCTGATGTGGTTCCCGTGTCTCCTGTTGCTTCTGTGCCCTTGAGACGAGGAATTCAGATGAGGTCCACCCAATCACCCTCACGTAACCCTAAGTGCTGCTAATCAAATGAGCAATTAGAGCAGGATGCTTCACTTCCACAGCCCTGCTACTGTGCATTCCCCAGCAGCTCCCTCTGAAAAGACACGGTGATGGATAACAACTCCATATTACTTATTAAACACCTAATACAGCTCTAACGCTTCTGTTTACTGAAGAGTGTTAATCTTAATGAAAACAATATTTGAGGCAGACTGGCAAGGATAATTCTCTACCCTTTTATCCAGGGATCTCAGAATACAGAAACAGTAATTGATCCTCACGGCATCTCTGTGGGTATTACACCTTTTTAAAAGGGTAAACAGAGGCACGGAGAGGTTAAATGGTTTGTACAAAGTGCATTTGCTTCTCGCAGAGTGTTGGTAATGCAGTCCCCGAGCCCTCAGGAAAGCTAGGGAAGCATGTCTCTAACAAGAGAGGTCTGTGGCTTTTTATCCCCCTTGCCTCTGACAAGGCTGGTTTGAGCTCTGCGGTGACAGAGAAGCTGAAATGGGGCTTCACAGAAATCAGAGATGGAGGAGACCCACAAGGAAGCTCCTCGTTATATTAGGAGAGATCAAAACTCGGCGGGGCTCTAAACGCTCCTGCTTTGGCACACGAGTCAGTCTCTGACTGACTGAGATGTGCAGACAAAACCCTTCCCAGGCAAGAGATCATCCCATGTCCTGGGCACCTGTGTCCCAAATATCTGGGACTGGGAACCATCAGGTTCACCTGACTGGAGCAGTACCCCAGTGCCCAGGGCTGCCAGAGCATCATCCCCTCTCCCACTGCCCGGGCCAAGGACACTGACACAGGCAGGGCTGGTGGGAAGGGAGGAAAGAGAGCTGGAACTCCCTTAACCCAGAAAATTCATTTTCCTCTCCTTCACAGTCTTTTCTGCCCTGTCAAGCCAGGAGAGGGTGTAAGACAGGAAGAGGCACGACAGAGTATAGAAAACACTGCCCTGTGGCACATTCTCCATGTAATTTTCCAGCTCTAAGAGTTCACAGGCTGCCTCTGGAGTGAAAGAGATGTCAAGGTTCATAATATTTTCCTATTTTTCAAGATAAATACTCTTTTACCATCCCAAAGCCTTCACTATCTACTACTTAAGTCCATCTCATAAAATTCATAAATCTTTCCCAAAATATCCCCCAGCCAGAAAAGCCTAGGTTAGTCTCAATTCTAAGCAAAGCACAAACCCTTAATGACAAGTTCCTGATAACAAAGGCACTCAGGCATCAATCTATCAATCCACAGGCTGGCAAAAAGCACCTTAAGAGGAGGAAAGGGGACACACAGAGCCAGAGCTGAATCACCAATTTCATTAGGACAATCACCATCCAAATGCCTTCACATTTGCGTAGGATTATTTGATTTCCCCCAGCTCTGAAAGGTCTTTTATTACACACCAACAGCACCATAACAACAGGCCTGGAATGGGAAGGAGAGCCATCTAAATTAATACTGCTCCTGGGTTCCTCTGCCTGTGTCAGTGGGGACTCTCATTGAGCCCCCCTGCATATGAAGGGCAGGTTTGAACACTTGCACCATGTCACCAAAATGACACCTATATATCTATATGTCACCAAAATGACACCTATATATCTATCTGCTCTCATATATGCACTCATGCACCCAACTCTTTAGCAGGAGTTTAATTTCATCCAGGTATTCTCCTGACACCTTGGCAGGTGTTTATTATTTAAAGTCCTTTATCTGCTTTAGTGGAACTCCTGTCCCTGAGGCCACAAGCACATGCAAGCAAAAACAACAGAAAGGCACCCAAACCCAGCATTCAAAATGGGTGCACAGACAGAAGGTCTGGCAAATCTGGACATTTCCAACATCAGTATCTTGGGAGATGGAGACTGAAACAAATTGTTCTTAGCCCAGAGTAATTTCACGAGATTTTATCCATACAGCAAAGTCACTTTCCACCACCGAAAACGATTTTCTGCCATGCCTGCAGATATCACCAGAGCACTCTCAGCTCCTGCAAGTCCTGCAGCTCAAGAGGGGAATTGTGGACATGCAAGTCACGTCCACCCGGATTTAGCTCCCACAGCCTGGGAAACACATCCCCTTAGAGCCCCAGAGCTGACAACCTGTTAGCACCACGAATTAGCCTGATCCCGGGTGGGATCCAACCCTCTGCAGCTCGGGGCTCTGCTGCTGGGAGAGACAGGGAAAGGCAGACACAGCAGCTCAGGGATGGATGCTCAGCAGGAACGAGGCAAAGCAGCAGCAGAGCATTTACATGGGCACAGCAGCATTAATGACCTTGCAGTTTGCACTCATCCCAGGTCCTGACTATAGACCCCCATCCCTGCTGGATCAGCCAGCCCCACTGAGAAATGAACTCCCATCCCTTCTCTCATGCAGCAGGAAGTCTAAATAAGTGCTTTCCACACATTCTGGGCTTGTGTACACACAGTTCCTGTACGAGCTGTACTGGCTCAGCAAGAAACAGCACAGCCCAGCGCGAGGGATGGAGTTATTCTGCCATAAAGGCGCTGTGTCAGGGATAGCTTGTTTGCACATGCATAGAGAAATATGCCAGGCAGCCCTGGCTGCAGGCAGCAGTGAGGGCTCTCCATCATTAGGGAGTCTGGGAATGAGACTTCCTCCAGTGGGAAAAGAGGGAAAACAGCAGGGACCTCTGGCTGAGGTTTGCAGCCCCACGGGATGCCCAAAAGATGGTGCAATCCCAGGGAGGAGCCCCACTTTTTCTCACCCCTCCCTGCAATGCAAAGCTATCAGTTCTTCCTAAAGCCTCCAAGCCTCTTCCAAATCTCCCAGTCCTTTCCTGATATGATGCTGGCACTCACATCCCTCTCTCCCTGTCCATCTCATCCTTCTCTCCCTGCCCATCTCATCCCTCTCTCCCTGCCCATCTCATCCCTCTCTCCCTGCCCATCTCATCCCTCTCTCCTTGCCCATCTCATCCCTCTCTCCCTGCCCATCTCATCCCTCTCTCCCAGCCCATCTCATCCCTCTCTCCCTGTCCATCTCATCCCTCTCTCCCTGCCCAGCACATCCCTCTCTCCCAGCCCATCTCATCCCTCTCTCCCAGCCCATCTCAATCCTCTCTCTCTGCCTATCACATTTCTCTCCCTGCCCAGCACATTCCTCCCCTCCTCTCCATCACTCTGCTGCAGCAGCATCCCTCCCTTGTATGTATTTTGCTGGGGAACTTGTAGGGCATGTCTGGCTAATGAAAAGCTACTTTGGATCCCCCTTTGGGCTTTTCAGGAAGGATTAGCAAGGTTTCTCCACAGCAGACACAACAAGACAGTGTGTTTCTCTGAATACATCAGGGACTTCTCCGGTGCTTGGCTTTGGCAGGGGCTAAGTGCAGTTGTCTCACAAGTTGTCTCCTTGCTCGGGTGTACAAGCAGGAAGGTGCTGTCAGGCATTGATACAGGGCTGCTCGGGCTCTGCCTCTCTGGGGTGCTGCACAAAATAGCGAGTGAAAGCTGCTACCTGCTGACAGCTCTGCCCAGGCTCCCTCAGAACAGTGTGGGCTGTGGAGAAGCTTCCCTGCTGAAGATGCTGACACTGTTACCAACTGTGCAGCCCTGGCAGGGAGGGCAGCAGAGCCCAAATAATCCTCTGCACTCCACAGAGCCACCATCTCACCCTTCTATGCGTCCCCAGAGCAAGACCCAGGGATGGCAACCCACTGCTTGCTTAGGGAGCACAAACTCCAGCTTAACTTGGCATCTCCTGATCATCCATGACCTTTCTCTTAAACCCTGCCACAAATTGAAGTGAATTTCTGTGGGAATCCACAAAATCAGAGGGTTTTGGGAAAGCTGCAAAAGGCAGGCCTCAGAGACAGCAGGACTGTGATTGGAGCTAAGCAGCAGCCATGAGATTGGTCAGCAGAAAAATTATTTAAAAAGTAGAAAAGCAAGGACAAATAGAACAATGGTCTGTGTATTAATGCTTGTCTAGAATAACTCTCTAAGCTACAGAAAGTTTATCTAGCAAGATATTAAGAAGTTTAAAGCTTAATAATGGAGCTCTGTGTGTTGTGTTTTAAGGCTTACAAGCAGGTATTGTATTCAAAATAAGCAAGCATTGCTTTAACCAAAGGTACCTGTGCTTATGGTGATTGGATAGAACTACTGTCAATATGCTCTTGCTTTGTGTGATTGGTCAAAAAACTTATAGAGTTGTAACATTAAGTTCTTTATCTGCTGCCTGGGATGTGAGCTGCTGGCATCTTCCCATTGTCATAACCATGTAATGAGACTGATGCTGGAAAATCAAACAGCTCAAGGCACGTTCCACAGCAGTCCTGTTCCTGTTTGTGATTTGCACATACACCCCCAGCCAGTGATAAATTTCCTCTGGTCAAGCAGCCAAGCCATGGCAGAGTTGGGCTCAAGGCTGACCTGCAGCTCCACAACCTCCTCAGCACACCAGGTCTTTAGGGGACCTGTGCAGTCCTAAAACTGGTGCCATTCCCAGTGATCCTCTTGGCCCCACACAGCCTCAGAGATGCCTTGTATTCCTCATTTGGAGTAAGTGGGGCAAGCAATTAGCTCTCTCAACAACCCTTACAGGAAGCTGCTGTTGGCAGGGGTAATTGAATGTTATCCCAGTAAAACAAGGGGAACAAGATGTGATAGCCATATCATCTCAAAATAGGCTACACACGGGCCATTCATCCCTCTCTCTGGGGACCTGGCTTTGTTTGAGCAAGATTATGAACTCCCCTTCAGAAGAGCTTCATCAGTTCCACATATTTCCCATTGGCCATGGGCAGGCAGGATCAATAAAGATGTAATCCGAGAGACAGCTGCAGACACAAAAGTTCCTAATGAATTCCCAACCACCCAGGCAGCCCAAACACATGTCCCTGTCAGCTGGGAATTTGTGCAAAGCCATCACTCTGACACACTTAAAATTTCCCCATGGAGGGCAGGACCAGAGGCAAGACAGTGTCAGGTGGCTCCCAGTCCATCTCAGAGTCCAGCTTTACCCCCACAGTAATTACTCCTCCAGACATCAGCACCTCCAGCCAGGGGAGAGATTGGAGGCACAGGAAGGCATATTTGAAGAAAACACTACGGAAATGGCCTGGCAGTGTGGGCTTGGGGACAGAAAGTTGATGTGTGGGTAATAAGGATGAGTCAGTAGCCCAGATTGTCCCCTCCAGCCCAGCTAATTCACAGGCTCTATCTCTGCTACCACCTTTTCCCTTCTTCCTTTCCCTAACTCCTCCCTCTAAAGGCAATTCAGCATCTCTAAAAGTACATATTGTCCCACCATCTAAAGAGTTTTACTACAGATGTAGCATTGAAAAAAAAAATGCACATGGATTTATGTGTTCTTAAATTGAACTGGACAATTTGACATCTCTTTAGAAGGTAAAAGTTGCACTGAAGGGGATAACTGGAGCTTTATTTCCTCTGTTGGGCCACAACATCCCATAGCTGCTAATAAGTTAAAAGCCAGCCATCCAAAATTCACTGGGTTTTTTGTGGCAAAACACATTTTACTGGTGGTTTTCCACGTTTTTGTAAAACCTCCTTTTGGAAAATACACAGCAAAACTCTCTAAGCCATCTGGGGAACACGGGATATTAAATTCCCATTCAAATGAAGCACAAACCCAAAATCCCAGGTGGGTTTGTAAATTCCAGTTAAACTGTCCTGACTTTGCAGTAAGTCCATTGCTCCCCCAGAGGACCCTGTGGATCTACTGCCACTATTTAGGTGAAAAACTCCTCTGAGTGATAGAGATCTGTCATTTTGAAAAGCTGAAGGAACAAGATGCTTATCCTAGCTTCCCAGAAGTCATTTTGTGTGCATGCAGAACCACAGATATTTCCATCCCAGCTCACTCACATCCCTTATCCACACCCACAACAGCTGAAAAGGGGGAACTCTTCCCTTTTGGGGCCACATCTGGTCAACAAAACATCCTTAATGGACTCCCAAACAGCAGGTTTAGTCAAGAAATTGATGCACTTGGTAGGAGATTGAAGTATAATATATCTGCATAAATACAGAGAGACACAGTGCAATTACAGGGGTCTGCCAGGAGCAAGAATAAGTACAGGGGAATATGAGCAAAGCCCTGCAGCTAAAGGTCCAAAGATCTTTCATTTTACTTACTGTGAGCACAAGAAAGCCTCTCCAGGCAGCGTTACTTCAAGGCAGGGCAGATAAAAAACACCAGAGGTCTCTCATTTTGCCGTGTAACACAGAGGTCAAGCAGCATGCACGTGGCCTCCAACCCCTGGGCAAAGGCACGTGTCTTGGGTCGAGGGCAAAGACAGAGTCTGCAGCCCTTTGTACTCACTCACTGCCTTCCAAGCCCTTCCTGACCCACCAGCCAAGCCTGGAGTGTTAGGCAGCAAATTCTTCACTCAGTAAAGGTAATTTGAATGCCCCAGTGACTGGGATCATGCAGCAGCCTTTGCTACCACTCCCGCTTCCCCAAAAGTTTACAAATGATGTTACTGAGGGCAGTGGATCACAGGAATCAATAAGTGCTCTGCTGCAGTTTGTACTGAGCTAATAAAAACACTCAGCACCGGGCACGGGCCCTGCTTGCAAACACTTGGCTCTGATTGACTCCAGCAGCTCCTTGGTTAAACAGGCACAGACCAGGAGAGCAGGAGGTCACCTCAGCATGGGCTCCAGGGTCATGGGGCTGCTGTGCCAGCCTCAAACCAGCAGGTCACCGAGGAGATCAATGCTAAAATGGCAGGAATCATCTGCTGTTTCCTACTACCATCCCTCCCAGACTCCCTGTGAACTTCATTAACACTTATTTGCTGAGGTAGGTGATGGATTTCCCAGCTCTGGCCCGTGGGTATCACTCCTTCCTGCAGTAAGGAAGTGGAGCCTTTCAGAGATCTGCCACAGGCCCTTTTTAGGTACATGATGAGAAGGATTCAAGTGGCAGCCCAGGACGCTTTGAAATCAAACACCTTCTCTTCTATTCTAGGTGTTGCTGTGATTTTTTTGAATGGCCACAGTGTGCCTGCAGCGAGAGCTCACGTACCTAGCAGTACTCAATTTAGCTGTATGAATAGCATTAATTACTGAGCGATTAAATGACTTGCTCAAAGTCAAAATGAATCAGTGGCAGTGCCAGAGAAACAGCCCAACAGTCCTGGCTCCAGGTCCTTCACACCTGACATCAGATCTCAGCGCTCCAGCCGCCTGCCTGGGTGATATTTGGGGACTTTAATTGCACACCACCACCAGTCTCCTTGCTCTGGGTTTCGAGGCTCAGGCAAAGCTGATCCCCAAGTATCCAGAGGAAAAGGAGATTCCTGTGGTTGAAAGGCTGCTTTGTCACCAGCTCCTCTCCAAAGTTAGCTGTCAAGAGCATCTGGGCTTTTGGCTGGATCGCTCCCTGATATATGAGGAGCATGTTGAACATGTGCTGCCTGCAGTTGGTACAAGGTTCTTTGTCAACCCAAGCATTGCTTAAGTGCCCATAATAGGGAACAGGTTGCCCAGCCGTTCCTCCTCCCCAATATTGATTATGGGGGTATAATACTGCACAGAGCAGCAGCAGCTGTCTTTCACTGCCTGGATATTCCGCATAATAAAGCACTGCAAGTTCCTTCTCCCGAGCAGTCATTACCTGCTGCACCACAACAGCTCCTGAGAACAAGCTGTGCTGGCTCAGCCTCGCCACAGGCAGCCCCAAATAAACCATCCCTAGTGATAGCCCCTTCAGTCCAGTATCCTGGGTGATCCCACAGGAACACTCAGGAAGCTGCATGAAGGAGTCTGCATACACAGGGGCAAAAGGAACAGGCAAAATTTGCTTATGCCCATTTATGGTTACAACAGACACCATCAACTCTGCATCAGTAGTGTGACAGCACCTGCACTGATCCCTGTGTTACACAAGACTGGCACCCCATCCACTGCCCTACAAAATATTAATGCCAGCACACACTCTCACCTCTGCTTGACTTAAGCTCTTGGGTTTAGTCCTAGAAGCACAGAAGAAAAACCAAGCAGAGGCTGCAGCCCAGGCTCCCTCCTGCCCTACTCCAGCACTCCTCAAAAAGCTCCCCACACGTATTACAGCAACAGCTGGAACGAGCAGCTTTTGTGCCAAGTTCAATACACACACAGAGGAACAAAATCTTTTACCAAAGCTGCCTGCAATCAGAGGAGAGGAGTGAACAAAATGATGTGCTGCTGGGGGAGAGAGAGCAGACTGCAAAGCCATTTGCTGAAGGTCACGCAGTCAGGGCTGCGACAGAGCAGGGCTGAGTCCTGAGTCCCAGGTTAATTCCTCAGCCTCACCACTTCACAGATCCCACATACATTTGGGTTTACCTCTTTTTGAACTCCTTCCAGAGGCTGCAAATGTCTGCTGTGGTCCTGAACTTCTCTCCCGGCAGGGGATGGCTCTGCCTGCACAACACTGAGACTTTCAAGCAAATGAAACTGGGAGACACTGAAAGGAAACACTGGGGCACCTTTAACCAGCTCTGCTGCTCCCAGTTTTAGCAACAAATGGTTTCCACAAAGGTGATGTCTCTCAGGAAGCCAGACAGAGGAGCTGGAGTCTCACAGGGGGTGGCTCCTGCATCCCCACATCTCCACCTCCACGGACAGAACCATCCCTAACTACCCCATCTCCTCCCATTTGCCCCTGGATGAAACCATGGCTCATTTTGCCAGGCTGTCACTCAGCACATTGTTCATTACAGGGAAATGAACTCTGTTCCTGAGCGTCTGGGGGACAGAGAGTAATTGGCTTCTGTGCAGCCTTTTCATTTAATTTACTCAAGTTGTATTTATTTCTTACAGAATTAGGTTTTAGCGGCTGACGGACAAGACATCAGTGAAAGACAGAGGCAAACAGATGGGATAATAAACCTGGAGAGGGAAAAATTATGTCTCTCCGTCTCTCCTTTTTTCTTTGCCTCACTGTCTCAGTCATCTCTGCCACTCTTTCATCCTTTTATAAGGAACATGGAGGGCTGCTGCTAAAAAGCTCTACTTCATCACCATGTGGCTTTTAAAGGTAACCTTATTATCTAAGTTCATCCCAATATGGAAAAAAGGATATTTAGTGTGGGTTAAAACATGCCAGCAGAACAATCTGCTGAGTTTAATAAAATGAAAACATTTGCAAGAACCTATTGATTGTGTTGACATTTTCAGTGAAAAATTATCAAAATGTTATTTTTGATAAGGTTGAAGTACTTCATTTCAACATATTATAATTATATCTGATATCCTTATGGAGAGAAATTCTGAATATAATATAAAAGTCAGAAGAAATTGCCTCAGCCTGCCAGAATGAATCACTCTAACCAACACCAGACTTTCTCACATACTTACACTTGGGGCAAAGCAAAACCCCAAAAGGAAGATACCCACCCTTTCCATTTTAAAACCTTTTCCAGCAGCACCATCCTGCTGCAGAAAGGCAGGAGAGGAACGTCATGGGGTAACTAATTAAACCCATTATCTCTGCCCCAGCAGGCAGGGACGACCTTTGATGGGCTGAACGTCAGCACCGCTCATCTCCCGTGGTCACAACACCCCTGGGTGCATAATCCTGCAATATTAAATCCCTTCTCTGCCTGAAAGTGGCACCTGAAGAGCAGCCACCAGCAAACCTGGTGCCACCACCTCCTCAGTTTGCTCAGGGAAAGGGCATGGGATGGCACAGGGGGCAAGAAGCAGAGGAAGAGCACACAGGGCTTTGCCTCACCCTGTGGCACCATAAATTATGCAGCTGCCTTCATCCATTATTCAGCATAATTTATTTTGAACATTTAGATCAGCAGTTTGTGTGAGGAAAAAACAGAAGTGGAGGGGAAAGGAGGGAAAAAATAGGGAATTAAGTGAAGGAGAGAGTGAAGCACTGGAATGGATGGTCCAGTCATTAATCAAAGACAGGCAAGGAGACGACAGGAAGAGAAGGAGCAGCTGGAGAGCCACTTAAATAATAACAGGAGCTCCAATTCCCCCAGCCCTGGAGGAGCAGAGGGTGAATGAAAAGCCCTGTGCACACTTTAAGGCTATTAACAGCTTCAGCCCCTCTTCCAAACCCAAACCCCCTCACACCCAAAAGAGTGGGGCTGCAAGAGCAGGGTGGATGTTTTCCCTTTTCCTTTTCTGAAGGATGTTTTCCCCAAAAATCTCAGAGCAGCCTCCCAGGGGAGGACCTCATCCCCCATCTGCCTCTCTGAGCTCACCAGCCAGCCCTGATTTCTGAATTACAAATGTTTTGTGACACAGAAGCCTCAATGTATATTGGCATATTACTCCACGACTAATAAATTGAAGGAAATAACAACTTGCCCAGCAGACATACCCCAAGCCTGAGACTGCTGAATTCAATGAATAAATTACTTCCATGAATTTTTCACTCAAATCTAACACGCTCAGAGCAGCTGTCCCAAAGCCACGGCATTATCAGCAGCTCTGAGGTACTTGGGAAAAAGAGGAAAAATGGTGACCATGATAAGCTGGGCCAAGCTATCACCATGAAATATCCCTTACTGCAAACAGGAGGTGCCCTGGGTTTGCAAAAGTCTCACTCTGCCCAAGAAGCAGCAGGCTCCTTTGCAAGCATCTTCTTCTGCATCTCGAGGGGCTTTTCAGACACTCATTCCAATCCTTTGGAGAGCAAGGAGTTGCCATCCCATGGTACTGTGAGATCCTTGGGCAGCAGCAGCAAGAGATGGATTCAGGTTAGGGGTGTTTGAAAAAAATCACAAGGGGTTGCAGGAGTGTTTACAGAGCAAATGCAAGGTATTCTCTGGAGGAAATCAAGAAAAGTTGTGGCTTGTGCCTTTCAGATGTGTAGGGAACCACTGGCTTCATCTAACGAGAGCCGGTTGTGTTTGCAGCTGAAAGGAAAAGGTTTCTATTCCCAAACTGCTGTGACACACGAGGTGCTCCTGAAAACCAGAACACCCACAAACTCCTTTCCCATCTCCAAACAGGTTGGGAGCACACTGAACAGCAGACAATTTGCATGGTAACCACTCACATCCCAAACGGGCACAGCAGAACTCTGTCCCAGCCAAACCCTCCAGGGTTTGCCCCTGGGGCTCGGGGTGAGCTGGGAGAGCCACCAGTGCTGTGGAACAGAAGGCAAATGATTCAGTGCACGCCCCTCTGCTCCCATTTTTCCAGGCCATAACCCTGGAAAGGGAACATGCAGGATGAGGAAGGGACAGGGAGGCTCCAAGTGAGCAAACACCGAAACGAGGGGGGGAAAGCTCCAAGTCTGGATGGCTCAGCAGCTGCTGTGCTGTCAGGATTGGCAGTGCTGGAGCACAGGAGTGATGGTCTGGGCAGGGAGCAGCCCCTGCCAGGGCTGCAGCTCCTCTCCTGAGGGCTGTTCACTCCCACCTTTGCAAAGCTGTTGAGAGACCCCGTGTTCACAGGGGTCTGAGGATGAGGGAAGAGATGAGGATCTGACTCCATGGTTCAGAAGGCTGATTTATTATTTTATGATATATATTATATTGAAACTATACTAAAAGAATAGAAGAAAGGATTTTATCAGAAGGCTTGCTAAGAATAGAAAAAGAAAGAATGATAACAAAGGTTTGTGTCTCTGACAGAGAGTCCAAGCCAGCTGGACTGTGATTGGCCATTAATTAGAAACAACCACATGAGACCAATCCCAGATGCACCTGTTGCATTCCACAGCAGCAGATAACCATTGTTTGCATTTTGTTCCTGAGGCCTCTCAGCTTCTCAGGAGAAAAAAATCCTAAGGAAAGGATTTTTCATAAAATATCATGGCTACAGGGTGGAAATGTGGGAATGAGGGGCTGGACCACTTTGTGCACAGCACCAGGCTGGGGAGCTGATGGACCCAGCTGGAGACTTTAATGTCCTGGAGCAACTTTCCACAGCTCCTGCCCAAGAAGGGCACTCGCTGCTGGCAAAGCCATTTTTCAAGTTGTCACCACTGCTTTCACAAAGAGTTACAAGGTCTCCTTCTCTCCAGAGGAAAAGATGCTGACGGTGTTTCACTGGACAGGAAAGTTCCAGCTGGAAAACCAGACACCTCCAGGGCAGGCACAGCAAGGAGTCCCATCACCACTCAGGGTTTAAATGCCAAATTTAATTTGCTTTCATCCCTCTCCCCCTGGCCGTCTGTTTGTCAGTGCTTGCTTTGCAATGAGACCTCCCCCATCCCCACACCTCACCTACTCTTACTCCTCCTCTCCTCAGTTCCCGGGAAACTCAATTCAATCTAAGCTGACTTTGAGAGCTTTAATGGGACCAGATGGTTCCATAAAATATAAATGCAGGGATAAAAATACCATCAGACCTCGGAGCGATTAACTTTGGATCTACCCTGGCTGGGAAGGATTCAACTGAGCTCGCTGAACTGGCAAGTTTGCTGCCTTCCTCCTGCAGATGGGTTCATAAACTCTCTCTGTGCCTTTCATCTGCCTCGGGAGCAATGCCAGAGGTCTCTCCACCTCTTTACGGTCCTCCAGCCCCTTCTGAAGGTCTGGTCTGCCAGCCTGTTAAAGTGGCATCCAGTTCTTCCTCAAAGAGGAGAAAAGCCACACAGGGTCCTCATAAAGGCCAAGTTACCAAATGCTTTAATTTGCTGCAGTAGACTATTTTGGGCAACACTGAATAGAGGAGATCCTTTCACATCATTTAAAAATATCGAGAAACTTTCATAGATTGAAAACCAAATTAAGACTAAAATTATCACCCAATTTCACTCAGTAATTTTTTGCTGGCATGGAAATGATCATTCCATGCTTTCGAAGTGAACAGATAATTCCAGACTTGAAAGGCTCACTTCAGCAGTAAGTAAACTTGTTAAACTGGGGGTTTGAAAGTTATAATAAACTATCTGGATGAACGTGATGTGGCACAGTGTGGTTTTCAGAAAATAAAGTGTCCCCTCTCTAATCTATCAGAGTCCTTTGAGGAAGGCAGCAATACTTTCAAGAAAAGCTGTTATTATTTATTAGTCCTTCAAAAATGTCTTAATTAATGATAACCAGTACCCCTGAAGAAGCAGCAGGCTCCAAAGATGAAAACCATCTTCCTGCAGATGCCTTGTGAAGGGATGTCATTTGAACAAGGGAAGCACACAAACTGAACAGCAGCTGGGGAAGAACAGCAGCTTGTCAAGATCCACACAAAGCAGGGATGAGGGAGAGTGGAAAATAAAAGCCAGATCTCCTGAACCACGGCTCTCCCACTCCTGGATCAAGCAGATCCCAAAAATGACATTGCTGGGGCCAGGAGGACACAGACCACACACAGATGAGCTGGATTTGAGTCACCACGGCTGAGAAAATCCTGCTTTAACAACCCAAAGCCATATCCCAGAGCTCCTGGAGGATTTATACCACCTGTGCTACATCTTTGCCCTTTCTCCTTTAGGGAAATGGAGCTTTCCCTCCCCTTCATGGCTAAATCCAAGGTGTGCCCTTCCTGCCATGGAGGGAACCCCCTCAAAGCTGACAGAGCAGGAGAGAGACAGAAAGAGGGAAAGGAAAGAAAGGAATGCCTCAAAATATGAGAAATTGATAGCAAATTAAATCAGCCAAGCCAAGGTGAAGTTTTAAATGGCATGGAGAAAAAAAAAGGTGTCAAGTTTGAAGCATTTGTGATACAAATGCTATTCATTTTAGTCAGGAGGAGAGGACTGTGGGAAATTCAACATTATCTAACACAGGCAATTAAGAAAACAATGACAGCTGAAATTTAATACAGACAAGTACAAGGTAATGCCTATCAAAAGCAACATTGCCAACAACTCATACACATTGATGGATTCTAACTTAATTGTAACCACTCAGGGGAAGGGAAAAAAACCACACATCACTCTGGACAACTTAACAAAAACATCTGATCAACAGCCAGTGGTGGCCAAGAAAGCAAGACATGGAGAGAAAGGGAGAGGGAACAGTAAATGAAAATATTGTGGTGGTTTCATGGAAGAAAACAACATTCTTAGCTTGCAATATCACCTTCAGCATTGGACTGACAGAGGTGTGTAAGGATAATAGGAAAATAACAATGAAAAAACGTGGTTTTAAACACATTTCCATACCTAATGAAAAAGTTGTGGGTGGATCATTCAAGAACAGGATGGGAAAGGAGAAAAACATTTCAAAACAAAAAGCCTCAAGTTTATGTGGTGCCTCTTATTCATTCTCCCATAAGGAAAAGCACAAATTCACTGACAGTGAAATCTGGAAGAGACAGACAGTGAGTGCCTCAGCAGAAATGCCCAAACTGCCCTGGCAGCCTCATCCACGAGCTCCCAGTGATGCAGGGTGCAATTCCACAGCTCACAGGGATTATCAGGAGTGCTGCAATAGCATCAGATGTGAACACAAATGTCAAATCCCAAAGACCTCTTTGTAGGATAAAAATCCATTAGGATCTGAATAGAGGCTAAATAAAACCTCTGGGAGTCTGACCTATTTGTGGCTTTGGCCAGCCTGGTATTTATTTACTGACAGGTCCTTATAGATCTTTGAGGCCAATTACCAATGGCTTGTATTCAGAAAAGAAAATTCTCCCTCCGTTTTCTCTTGGGAGAACTTTTCCCCCAAGCTCCTGAGGAATCCAGGCATCCCTGTATCCCTGCCACAGCTGGAGGTAAATCAGGTGATGCTGACAGCAGGGGTGCTTTGCACAGAGGGTTTACCAGGGAAAGACTGGAGATCAGAATAAACAGGGAGGCTTTTCTCCGAGCAACCCCAGAGGAAAAGATGCTGATGATGTTTCACTGGACAGGAAAGCTCCAGCTGGAAAAGCAGGCACCTCCAGGGCAGGCACAGCAAGGAGCCCTGTCACCACTCAGGGTTTAAATGCCAAATCGCTCTCATCCCTCTCCCCCTGGCCGTCTGTTTGTCAGTGCTTTCTGCTTTGCTCGTGCAGGGAAGCGGGGTCCTTGCAGCACGCAGAGGATTGCACGCCTTGCTGCAGCAATAGCCCGGCTCAGCAGCGTGAGGCACTATTGATTCAGCTTTCAGCAGCGCAGAAAGCAGCGGCGCTGCTGGCCTGATGTGACCCGGGGGGAGACATGACACAGCTGAACAGGGACCGGGTCCCTCCGTGCCACTCACAGCAACATTCCTGAGGTCAGCAGCTCCGTGCGGAGCCCTGAGAGCCGTGCAGGAGGAGAACCACAGGAAGGAGGCGTTTCGTCCCTGCCAGGATCCCTTCATCCCCTTCCTTTTCTCACAGGACAATTTATTAATTCCCAAAGTGTTGACAATTTCGGTGGGGAGGCGGGGAGGAAGTGGGTGTTTGTGGGGACCTGGGATTTGCAGCCACAGGCTGCCACCGCTCATAACCAGGGGTGGATGTGAAGGGCAATCTGAGCACATTTGCAAACAGATTTAATAATAAGGGGCTGTCTGCCTCGATGTGTCAAGCTATCTGCAAGTACTGCAAAAGAATATCATCGAGTGTGACATAATGCAAAGCAGGATAAGGTCATTTGCTTTGCTTTCCTCTGTTTTAAAGCATCAGAAAAATTCTTTTCAAAATACAGCTTTCACAGAAACATGACCGGCTGCCTGAGGAACGGCTCGAGATCAAGCGTTTGATATTCAAAATTAATCCCAGGAGGACGAAGTGAGATACGTTCCCTTTCCCTTCATCCATTTCCAGGCTGGAGATATCTCTCTTCCATTAACTCAGCTCTCCCCCTCCTCCCTCCTCCCCCAGCCAGGTTTTCTTCACAGGCTCCAAGTTCATCTCTTTTTTTTTTTCCTTCCTGAACCATTGATCTAAATGAGGGGTCTGATCCCACACTCCTCGTTCAACAGGGATTTTCAGCAGAGTGAAGCCTTCACAAGTGAAATCTTAGATTTTATCATTCCTACGAAGCCAAACACCACAAGTTTGCAGCCAAAAACACTCAAGGTGAAATTAAGATAACTGGGGACTCCTGCAGCTTTCACCTTCAGGGAGAAAACAGAAACAAACCTGAGAAGGAGCCTTTAATGACAACTCCAGAAAGTTATTTAACTCACATCTATTTAGGGTTTAAATTGAGATTACTGCGACACAGGCAAGCAAAAGCCTTGCATGTGGGGAATGTTTTAAAACACATGTTGCTTTTTTCTTTGGCACCAGAGTGGATTTCCAGGCTGTTCTTTCTTTCCCTGCAAACAGGTCACCTCTGCCCACCCGGACACTGCCCGTTGTGCCCAGTGCTGTCACCACAGACTGCTCCCTATGGAGCTTAGCTGGGGGCAAAGTCACTGCAGCCTGTCCCTCTGACAGGCCCCACTAAACCACCGCTCAGACACCCAAAACAGAGCCAATGAGCACAGCTGGATGCTCCCAGCACAGCTGGATGCTCCCAGTGCACGTCCCAGCGCCCCACCGCAGGGAGCGGCTGCTGGAACATGCGAGGGCACGGCACAGTGAGATAACAGAGATTCAGGGAGGGGAGGGAACTTTGCAAAATACGACTGCTCCTTATGAAATGAGGCATGAGGGATGGAGCCCTGGCGATGGCACCTCCAGAGGTGTAAACATCTGGTAACGGTTATGGCTGGGGACACTCCGGAACTCGCGCAGCGCTGGAGGCGCTCAGGGAGGTGTCAGGGACGGGGTCACTCATAGCCAGGAGGCAAGAACCAGTGGAAGAAGAGGTCAGGGGAAGTCACAACACATAAATCCAGGCTTTGTCACCGTCACAGCGCAGCTGTGGGAGTCCTGCTGGCAGCACAACGGGGTCTTGGGGCTGCGGTGCAGAAGCACAGCTGCACACAGCTGTACACAACTGCAGCAGCAGAACCACGAGGGGGAAGGCAGACTGGTCCCAGGTGAAGCCTCACCACAGTTCTCATTCCTACCTGATCCCTGGGTAGCTCCTAACGCTGTCAATAACTGCTGTGGAAAGCTGAACTAAAAAGAAAGGAAAAATAAAACCCAAGCAAGCTGATACTTAAGGGAAAAAACAGCCCCTTCCTCTGCTCAAACATTAGCAATGTGCTGAGATTTCAGCTGCAATTTAGCCTGGAGAAAAGGAGGATCAGGGGAGACCTTATTGCTCTCCACAACCTCCTGAAAGGAGTGTGGAGCCAGGTGGGTGTTGGGCTCTGCTCCCAGGTAACAAAGTGACAGACAAGGAAATGCCTCAAGTTGCATCAAGGGAGGTTTACATTGGATGTTAGGAAAATTTCTTCATAGAAAGAGCTGTAAAATTGGAACAGGTTGCCCAGGGAGGTGGTGGAGTCAATGTCCCTGGAAGTGTTAATAAAACCCATGTGGATGTGGCACTTGAGGACATGGTTTAATGGTGAACTTGGTGGTGGTTGGACTTGATCATCTTAAAGGTCTTTTTCAACCTGAACAACTCTGTGATTCCACATCTGCCTTTGGTGACTGACTCTACAAGTTTCCAGCTAAAGGAAGGCTCCAGCCACCAGCACAGTGCCTTGCCCAGCACCCTCCTGGCCAAGCTCCAAAACTTCACAGCTCAGGAGCCCCAGAGAGCTCACAACAAGCACCTGTATGGGCTGAATCCCCAGCCAGAATCTTTTCAGGAGGCTTTGGGAAGCAAAAGCCATCAGTGTGGTGCTGTGGCCATGCCCACAGCCGCCAAACTGACCAGCTAAACTCCTTCAGGTAGAGGAACACAGAGCCACGTCCAGGCTGCAGAATGATTTCAATGGTTTTTAAGGGAAGGTTTGCTGTGCATGTGGCCCAGTGCTCCAGGATAACCAGGAATGGAGAGCCAGGATATTTAGCATCCACCAGGTCTCCCCAAATTCAGTGCCAACCATGAAGGCGAGCCACCCTGCTGTATGGCATGGGGTAAAGCCAACCCACATGCTGGATGTGGCCTCCTGAGCTCACTCATCAAACCCAAAGTGAGGGATCCTGACATCCTCACCTCCTTTTCCACCAGCAGTCACTCCTGCACACACGAATCCATCTCACATTTGTGCTTCCCAAAGGTCCTCCAACATTACAGCTATCTCAGCTGGTACCTGGGGTCCATTCAGCTCCACTGAGGAGACCTCTCCTATTTAACAAGCATGTTAACATAACACACAAACCCCTCCAGCTCTCAAATTTCTCACGAGCCCCAGAGGAGTACAGGAAATTCTTCTTAATTACAATGTGCGTGTTAAATAAGGACACCAGAAAGCAGCAGTTGAAACTACCTGGGAAAGGCTGTGAAGACATCACCACCACTCCTGCCTGGGTTTAAGGGTGGCCACCACCTCTCAGATCTGTGTCAGCCCCAGGGGTTGGGGATGAGGCCACCAAGGTTGATCTAAGGAGGCTTCAGAGTGGGAAGGTGATGCTGGAGAGAGACACGTTATGATGCTGCAGAAGCAGCAGCCCCTGACTCAAAGTTTTAACTAAATAATTACAAGTCACTATTTCTTTAACAAAAGACCGAGCCCTTGAAAAACTACTTGCAATGCCACGGCAGCCCTGGGCTCGTTTGTCATCTGGCGAGTAATCACTCACCGTCACAGGAGTTTAACCCTGTCACGGGAGACAGCGGCTCCGGCCCTGCCGGCAGGGCGGGGGATGCGTTGCTGCAGGTCACACCTCATTCCTCCCAAAGTGGCTTTTTCCAGAGGCCACGGTGCGTGCTCCTGGATCCCCACCTCACCCCCCAGCCGGCTGATGGGATGCTCACCGTGACTGGATTGGACCGGCCCCGCTTCTCAGCCCAGCGCTGCCACTTAGAATTTGCTAATTAGGTCCTGTTAATGAATTCCCGCTGATGCCCATTCACAGCACATTTGTGCTCCCTCTCTGCCAGCGCTCTCACCAACCCGTGCTGTTGGGAACTTGTCTGAAATCGGGAGGATGGTGCCAAGGAAGGCCCATTTCAGCTTCATGGTCATGAACGCTCACGCCAGGAGCACAGCTTAACGCTGCATTCATCCAAGGAGGGAGCAATCACAGCCTGCCCGGGATTCTGGCTCTGGCAGGAGAACAAGGATATCACACATCATCCATTTTTTATCAGGGCATTTTACAGCTACAAAAGTCTCTACTCCCAAGCAGGTACCTACAAACACGCTACAGATAAGTCCCACTAGCAGGAATTACAGCAACAGGCTCTGAAGGGACCACAGTCTGTCCACCAGTGGATGAAAAACAAGCAGGGAAGGTGAATTATTTGTCCAGACAACCACCCAGCCGTTCTGCTCTCCAGCACAGATACCCCTGTACAGCTGACACGCACACAAATAAGGGGAATTCAGGTAGACGCTCAGTCGACACTAAATATTCTTGTTCCTTAGACACTTCTTTTCATCCCCAGGATGTCTCAACATCTGAGCACGGTAATTCCCTAGTGATTAACTTCTTTATTTATTTAAAACAAGCAGAGAGGTTTCCACCAGCGCAACTGTCACTCCGCGTGTCTCTGCGACAGCGCGACGGGGATGATGTGTGACAAACGCTCTGCGCCAGGGCCGCGTGTCTGCTCCAAAGGGAGATAAATGCCCTGACCAGGGCACTCCCTGGAGGGCTCCTGCCACCACTGGTGCAGCAACAGCTCCCAGTTAAACAATAGTCAGCGCCTCAGCTCTTCTCCTCCCTCCAAATATGCCCCCAAAAACATGGGAGCGCCCAAGTGCATCAGACACAGCACAGGGACAGGGTGGGACACGAGCTGATGGTGGTGACAGGCAGCAAATCCATCCTCCAAAACAGCCCTCCAAGGACTCCAGGGAAAGCGCCCGCTGGCAGCCTGTGGCAGAAGCAGCTCAGCACAGAGGAGAAAAATCGTTAAACACAGAAAGAAACGCGACAGAGGCAAGGGTAAAGCTTTGCAGCTTTTCCCCAGCCTTCCCAGAGGCTGGTAAGGGCTCCTCCTAGGCAGAAAGAGGAGAAATGAGAAACAGTCCTGCTTAAAATGAATAAAATATGTCACTCCTGATCTTGTAGCTATTAAATCACTGGCTATACAATTACTTAATTATGTAGCAGTAAAAAAAAAAGGGGGGGTGGTGAGATGGTATTTTTCCTCCTGAAAACTTCAATTTGCTACCTCAAGAAAATAATTGCTCGATTCAAACATTAAATAATTGAGACATTCATTAGTAGTCCTATTGTATGATTAGCACAAGGAAGGTACCATTTAAAGACTTAGAAATTGATTCAGCAGGGTAAACGAGAGCCAGTTTTAATGGGCTAAACGGGAGCATGGCCTCGAGGGCTGGTGGCTCAGCAGAGGACAGAGGCAGGTTGTCACTTCACCCACCAAGGGAAGCATTCCCAAAGCTGGCAGTGCTGGATTCAGAGAGGGTGCTGTGGGTTTTTACAGCCCAGTCCAAAGCCCACATGGCTTGTCCTGGTGTAGGTTCATAAATACTGTCATAAATACTCCTCTGGCACGACCACAGTGAGGATCTGTGTGCTCACCCACAACACCAGGACACCCAGCACTCCTCCCTATCCATGGTGCTCCAGAAAGCCCCAACCCCCTCAGACACATCACCTGGCACCTTCAGTCTCTGCCTGGAGAACACAAGCTGCTAGTTCCCTCAACTCAGACCTCAGCTACACCTCAGCATGAACCTTGAGTGAATTCACTGCTGCTGCAGTAACCAGGTGCCAAATAACCAAAGATTCAGGAAAAGCAGGAACCCTTTATCCCTCCAGATGCAATCGGGCCATTTACAGTGTCTGAAAAAAACTTGCAAACATGCTCCAGCCCAGAAGAAGGTGGGAGAAAGCTACGTGGGGTGGACAGGGGACAGCAGCTCCTGTAAAAGAGAAAGGGCAAAGGCAGCAGCGGAGGGAAAGCAATTACAAGCAATAATTGGCAGAGGCTGCCATGTGGAAACACTGTCATTGTTTAAAATTTGACCCACCGCGAATATCTTTCTTAAAATGGTTATTGCCTTATCCTCTCAGATCTAAATAGCCCTCTCCACACCTGGCTGCTTCAGGGAAGACTGAGGAGCGGCTGGTGAATGCAGACGAGTTTTGGTCGGTCAGTGTTTCCCTCCTGACCCATCTCATGGGGTCCCAAGGCTAATGAGAGGCACATCACTGTCTGGAACAGGCAAAACATTCCTGCTCCATCCCACCCACGCCCTGAGTGGGTTCATGCTCACACCACAAGCACAGTTTTGCTCAAGGCAGCACTTTTGTGGAAAAGGGCACGGGCAGGATGAGCATCCCCCGCTCTGTGCCACAGATGGGTGGAGAGGGAAGAGCACAGAGCAGGAGGAGCTGCTGCAGCACCCCTGACTACAGGCCAGGCAGCTGCCATCCCTCAGCCCTGTTTATTCCTCTTTAACAAGCAGGAAAGCCAGGGAGTTTGAAGTCCTAGACAAATTATTCATCCCCAATTTAAGTCTAGAGTTGAAAACTGAAGAGACAGCTTAGAGCTGAGTGTCTTTGTAACTTAGATCATGAGATGGCTTCTTTTATGAGCCGACACCTTGCAAATACATTTTCTTCCATCAGAAAATACTTTTACATATACAAAAGATGGGCTTTCCTAGTGAGGGGGAGGGTTATCTTCATTTCACTTTGAGCAATTCTAAACCCCACCTTTCACCACGGATTCGGGTTCTTCCCGACAGTGGATCAGACAGCTCAGAGAGTCTTTAAGGTGGAGCACGAGCTCCTGCAGCTGCCTCAGCAGCTCCCTCAAAGCTGCATCAATGTCACTGCCCTCCCCAAAGCAGCATCAATGTCACCACCAAGCAATGCCACCGGCACGAGGGCGGCGAGATCCCAGCGCAATCCGGGGCCGTATTGAACCGGAACGATCGAGGAACAAAAGTGGCCATGTTAATCTCATCTCCATTGAAAAATAATAATGGATCAAAGTTTGCCAAATAGAAAAGGACAAAATCAGCAGAGAATTACTTTAATTATTACCTTCAAGCTTATAAAAAAAAAAAAAAATTGGTATTACAACCGAGAGCACGCGCGAAAGGAAAACTATAAAGGAAGTACTTGACAGTGTCCCTTTAATTAAAGTGCTCTGAATATCATTAGCAATGGACCTTTGGAATTTAAAGCCAATTACAGTCTAAATGCAAAAGTTACTTGCTCGCCAAGTCGCTTACACAACATCTTTCAGAAGTGGGCTTGGTGCACAGGGAACAGCTTTTTCCCTGCTAAATTTTTATGCAGGCTGGGGCTGTCAGCACAGAGAGATCCCAGATAAAGGAGGAGTGAGAGGATCCCACCAGAGGCTGCAATTATGGGTCTGAATATGCCCACTGCATCCTGTGATGCATGCAGGGCTCATCAGCCAACAGATGATGGACCTTAAACCATGGCTAAAGGAGTTTTTGACTTGCAGGAAAGGGCTATAGGGCTGCTGAAAAGTTAAATATTTGGGATCTAGAGGCCAGCAGCCTGGTGAGTGTCACACAGACACGTGCTCCTGCTTCTGGGACCCAAGTGTTTCACAGCAGCCCAGGAGAAACTCAATCTCTGGAACAAGCTTCCCATCACAGTGTTTCCAAATGAGGCTCTCCACTGCTCACCAGCCCAAAAAAGGACAGAAAATCCATTTCCTTTGGATTTGCAACACAAGATTACCAGAGATGTGGCTCCACCCACAGTGAGACGCGGGATAGTGCGAATTTGTGGGATGTGCCCTGACTCCCAGGTGTCCCTCCCATTCCCTCTCCCAGGCACTGCCTCTGCAGGACCCCTTGGTGTCTCCAGGGCTTGGGTCAGACTGACTATGATGCAGCAAAACCCTGCAGTTTAACTCCTGGATGAAAGACCACAGCAGCAATGCCAGGAGACAGAGGCTGTTTGCATGGAAAGAGCTCTTCTTGTGCCACCACAACAGGGAAAATCCTGCTGTGCTGGGGCTTCTGCTCTGCACTGGGGTCTGGAGGGAAAGGGAAGAACAGATGGCGCAGAGAATGGTTCACCCCAAAAGTTACACCACAGCAGGGCCAAACCCATGCTGGTTTGGGTTATCCCTGGGTTTGGGATAATCTGTGGGGTTCATGGGAGCTCTGAAAATGACAGAGGACCCTGAATTCTTGTATGAGAGGGTAGAGAGGGAAGAGAAGGCAAAAACTGTTCTTTGGTCTTCTGTCATTAAAACCAAGCAATAATTAAGCATCAATGATAATTTTTCTTTTCCTTCACACCTTTCATCTTTATGGAAAAATCGTGCAGACATTACAGACTGCACAAGTGTTTGACTTTCAAAGCAAACCGGGGAAGCATTCCCCCAGCACAGCTTTCGGTGGGACAGCAAGACAAACCCAACAGAAATATTCATTGCCATATGTTTCGGGAACAACTTCCACAGACGTTCATTAATATCATTGCCATGAAACTCTCCAGGACTTTCCTGCAAGGGAAGTGGCAGTTGCTAATTAAAGTGCAGACGTCACCCCAAGCGAGGAAGGGGAGGCTCAACACCTCCAGTTGAAAGAGCAAGAAAAGGTGATGGAGAATGCTGCAGATCCCCAGCTCTGTCCTGGCTGGAACCCCAGCTATTCCCAACCATTAAAAAGCAGGATTTCAAAGGGAGAATTATGATTTCTAGAATCTCCACATATTCAGGATTTTTGGCAAATAAACCACAGCACAGAGAAACTCTCTTGCCCATATTTGTTCATGCAAAGTTGCCCACAAACCAAAGTACTCAACCTAAACTTAAAGTACTCAGTGGTTTGTGAAACCAAGGCTGCCACTTTCCTCACCATATTTAATATTAACACTTCCAGTTGATCTGTTACACTTTTGGGGCAGGTGAATATCTTGAGGGACTTGTGTGGAGCAGAGATGAGGAGCCCTGGTCCTTTTTGAGCTTTCACCTCAGCAAAGCTGCTGCCCACCAGGAGCTGCTGCTCCTGAGAAGTGCCAGGAAAGCAAAGCCTGCCAGGAGAGGACAACCCCGTGTCTTAACAGCTAGAAAAGTTTCTCCAGACAACCAGAGCAGGAAACCAAGCTGAAATCTGGGATTTGTTCCTAGGTGTGCCACAAGAGCCTTCTGAGCTGGGAGAACCAACTCCGGATGGAAAACAAAATTGTTATTCAAAAGTTGCAGGCTTAATACAAACTCTCAGAGCCTGAAACATCAATTCAGGAGGGAATTAGACGTGGGCTGATGGCTTTTCCAGGCAATTTCTTCCATCCTTAGCTGGACTCCCAGAGGGGTAGCACAAATGAGAGAAATGCAGCAAGAGGAGGAGGATGGAGCCAGAATCAGTGCTTAGACATGATGACTGATTCAGTCATCTTGCAGCTTCCAGCCTCCCCCCAGGGCCCACCACACGCCTCTTTACTGAACTCTGAAGCACATTTTGCTCTTCTGAGCCCTAGGAAGGAGCACAACCCTGGACAGCAGAATGCTTGGGTTCCATTTCCAAATTGCTCCTGACTCACTGCACAATTTTGGGCTTTGCCTCACTTTTCCCATGTGTAAAAGCGACCTCAGCAAATTGCCCTGAGACGCTCAGGAGGAAAAAGCATCACAAACGCCTCTTTTAATAACTTAATCTGTGCAGTCCTGCAGTTATCCCACTCCAGGATCTCCCCACGGAGCAGCAGAACACGTGTGCATGGAACTGCAGAACACAGTTATTCTGAGGAGATGGACAGGGGAAGAGACAGGCTTGACAGCCAGCAGAATATTTCAAAGAATCTCAGCTGTCCAGGAGTCATCCATCATCCCCAGGAACGCCAGCGAGCCAGGGCTGTGGGATCACAGGAAGTATTTAACACCTGTGTTCATCTACATGGGGTCCCAAAGGGCACCTCGTGGGCTGGGACCCCAAACCTGGCTCACAGCCATGGTAAAGTCCCCAGGGACATCACCTTGAGTTGAAGATGCAGAGAGTGCAAAGCTGTTGTTCTCTAATTCACATCCATCTGCCTATTATGCATTTCAGGTCCATTTTATAAGCAGGTTCATCCCCAGGTACAAAGCACAAGGTTAAGTGCTGGGATGAGCATGCCAAGGTTTGCTGAGGGGGAAACTGAGGCAGGCCAAGATCAAAGAGACCTGCCCAGTGCTCCAGGACTGAAAACCAGATCTTACATTCCCAGACTGGCCACAGGCATTTCCTTTTTGACCCCTCTGATCTCAGCCAGGAAAGTAATTTCATTTTTCTATAACACAGAGCAGTCGCTCTTTGGTGCTTTTTGGTGGGTCCCAGTGGCAGCAGTGATGAAATGCTCTTCCTTCCCAGCACTGCTGGCAGCCAGAGCAAAGCCTCACGATGCTGATGAGCAAACAAAGACCTGGGTTTTGTACTCTCCCTCCACCTAAGGAAGCACAGAATCACTCAAGGATGTTTGTTGGTTTTAATCAATACAGAAAGAAAATGGTTATGTCTGTTCTCTTCCAAGGAAAGAAAACATCCCCTGTGTGCTAAGTCAAAAGAGAGAGCTGGAGAGTGAACTCCTCAAGGGAGGAATCACGCTCTCAGACTCCTGAACCTACCTCCAAAATGAAGGGGGGGAAAAAATAATCCTCTTTTTTTTTTTTTCTTTTCCCCTCACTGCCACATCACCCAGTGTCTCCCAGCCTGTAATTTTCAAAGAGACATCCAGGAGAAATTACTCATGGGGAGTAATGAGACTCCCATGTGCCAGGGGTGTCCTGACAGCCTCTGGCAAGAGCAGTTTGCCATCGGGATGGACAAGAGGACACAAAGTTACTTTGGGATAGATTTACCCCTTTATTCCCTTCCTTTTCTACCTTTACAGACACCATCCAAAGCCACCTTGTTTCCTAGAGCTCTCCAAAGAGAATGAGGGCATGCAGAAAGCAAGCTCAGGAATGGCTGCAGGCAGAAACATTCCAAGGAGAGCCCTGGAAGGGCCCATCAGGAGGGAGAAACCCTGAGACTGTGCTGGGGGAAGCAGCACAGACATCTCTGCATGGGACAGCCCTCCCAAGAAACCTGCAAAACCACCCCAGTGGCTCCTGCAAAGCCAAACAAATCCCTCCCCACCAGAAGAGGCCTTGGTGGGACAAACTGGTGTCCTGGAGGTGACCACAGCCCTGACCCACTGGGTGTACAGAGCTGTTCCTGCACCTTCAAACCCCCATGAAAAGAAGGGGTTGCAACATTGGCTGTAAGAAATGAACTGTAAGGGAACAGAAGGACCTGGCAGGCAGGCAGGGTTTGGGCTCTGCAATCTGGATAATCCATCTGAAACTCAGAAAGCAACAAGGAGAATGAAGGGAGAAAAAGTAATGAATAAAATGAAAGGGAGCACAAATCTGTCTGCAGCCATTCCAAGCAGCAGTTTTACCTCCAAGTGCTCCAACAGACCCAGGAGATTTCCTAGTAACACAATATTGGGAGCCAGGGGATCCTGAGGGTGCTTTGGAAATCACATAACCTGCACACCAGCACCAGAAGGGGTCAGTCTGAGGAGAAATTCACCCAGGATTTTAATCCTACTTTGGAGCTCCATTGTAAGGAGGTTCCAGAGGGCTGACCTTCCCCTAATAATGACTCGTGATCCTCCCATCTCTTGAGCACCCCAAAATCCCTTCTTTCAACACCAGCCCTCCCTTGCTGGCCAAGGAGGGAAGGGAGGGAATGCACGGAGGGAGGGAAAGGGAGCGGGGATGTCTGGGAGGAGAGCACAGAACAGATCCCGAGTCTCATTTAGAGAGGGGGAATCTGCAGCACAGGCATGGCAGGAAAATAGAGAAAAAGCACATCAGTGCAAGAAAGCTCGAACAGATGGGACTGGGAGCCTGCAGGAAAGGCAGGGATTGAGGCTGGTAAATGCACGGACAGCAAAACCTGGGATTTGTTCCTCTTCCCAGTGCAAGAAACTCAGAGCAAATATCAGACTTGCTGCTTTTCCAAACAGCTTTTCCAGGAGTTAAACACAGTGGAGGCTGGAGGAATTCAGAGCAATTTCCCACACACATGTCACTGTCAAGGCTCCAAGCAGTGCTTAAAATGGACACCCCAGCTGGAATTTGCTGTGTGCAGAGACAGCACAATTACCTGCCTTTGTCTTCTCCTGTGCTGCAGAGAGGAGGAGGAAGGAGAAGGTGAAGCAGCCGGATCTGCAGGATGCCTGAGCAACTCTGAGATGGGATGTCAGTGAGGGAAAAGCTGCTTTGGAACCATAGAATATCCTGAGTTGGAAGGCAGCACAAGGACAATCAAAGTCCATCGCATTTCAGTTGACAACATTTAGCTTTAAAAGCAGGACCACCTGAGCTCTAAGGGTACAAGCCCAACAGCACTGGAGGTGTTCCATCAATCCAAGCCCCATATTTTTTTTAAGAGCATTATGAAATTAGCAAAAGCCATTGCATCCCTGCAGGCCTTACACTCCCAGAGTCCAGCTGGACCCCAACATCGCAATAAAAATCCCAGTGGTGTTTTGCAGCTCAGAGGAATCTGGCACGGGACTCCAAGATATAAAGTGAAATTAACTCATCACTCTCTCCCTCTCCCATCAGTGCAGGCACAAAACAAATCCCTAAAAACTGTGTTGAAAGCTGCATACATCCAAAATCTGGACTGAAAGCAGCACCAGGTACCCACCCCCAGCAGGTACAGCCCATCCAAGGCTGGATTAAACAGAGAAGATGCCTTGAACAAGGCAACAGCAACAACTCAGACCAGGTTTAAAAGCGACTCTGGTAGCAGGGACGGGGCTGGAAAGGCAGAGTTTCTCCTCCCAGCCCCACAAGCCAGCAAGGCAGGACTGCTCCCTTTGTGCTGCTCCCTTTGTGCTTTAAAGGGAGAGGTGATAGCAGAGACGAGACTTGAGAGGGGAAAGCCCTGCAGGGCAAGACGGTGTTAAAAATGCAACAATTAAACGAGCACCTTTTGAAGGCAGCGGTGAGAGGGGCTTCCCAGCACACCAAGGTTAGGCAGCTCTCAGAAGTGGTTTTGTTTTCTCGGAGAGATAGGCCTGTTCAGCTTTTGGCTCTTCCTCTGCGGAAAAGATAACTGATATCCTCAGATCACAGCATATTCAGGTTCACTAATAATTTAGATAAGTCCAGACAAGCTGGGTTATTAAAAGTAAAATAAAATTAAGAGAAATCTGGAAATTTAGACCTATAAATCTACAGGCATTAAGGAGAATTGAATTCTTTCTTATACGGATGTAAAATCAAGTCTTTTTTATATGATTCAATTATAGATTGATGGGAAGGCTCAGAAACATGGATTAATGATCTTTTCTTAAAGGAAAAAATTATATAAGAGAAAATAAAAGAGAGCCATATAAAAGAAAGAATTACTACTCCCCAAACCATGATTAAGGTTTAGTAGGTTTCGTTCAGAACAGCGTAAAAGGGAATTTGTGGATTCCCAACCACATTAAGAGAGTATAAATGGAGATAAAGGAAGCAGCATGGTACTGTAAATTATTGTCCCTGCAAAGGTGGGGGAAGCACATCTCCAGTCCATGGGACCAACGAGGACATGGTCATTTCCCATCAGGAATGAGAACGTGATTTTTAAGGGACTCTGGAGCTTCTGAAAGGTCTCAGATTTTCACAGACACGGGGCAATTGCATGGATGTCAATGGAGCTGGGCTCTATTGATTTCCACCAGCTGGGGAGGGAATATCAGCTTCTCCTACTGACGGGAAAATGATGGCAGGGGCACAGCACAAAATAGTCCTGATGTTAGTACTCCACAGCACCTTACTCAGCCCAGCCGCCTCTGTAATTCATCCCAGCCTAAGTATCCAAAAATCAATGCAATCCTACCAAAAAAGCCACTCCACGCCCTGTGCCCAGAGCTTTCCTTATGCTCCTGATGATTCAGCCCCCAGCCTTTTATAAAAAAGGATAACGCCACGGGGTTAACGGGAAAATAAGCGTCTTCAAAAGCCACAAGGTGCTCAGATCCTATGGTAATAGGGGGCATGGAGTACCTGAGATAATCTGGTTTCGAGAGAATATTTCTCTACTGCTAAATCCAAGCCCCACTCACTGTGGAGCAGCAGCCGAGCACATTGTCAGGGATTCCATTGTTTATGGCTTTGTCCGGAAAGAAAGCGCTATCTGGGTCACACGTTACAGGGGAGCGGGCTAGGAGAATGCAGCCCCGGACGAGCTATGGAAATGAAGGCAATAAATGCAGGAAGAATAGCAGGGAAGGAGGTGAGAGGAGCTGGGGAAGGATTGCATTGAAGAGGGAAGGTGGCATAACCAGAACTCCTGCGCCGCGACACCGAAATCTAATTCACACCTCTGCGCTGCCTGCCCGTGCGGCTCCCAAGCACAGGAGAAACGTGGAGAGAGCACCCAGGATTACTCTTCAAGCTCGCCTCCAAGGGTAAAAAACATCCTCAGCCAGAAGGTGGGAAGTTGCAATAATATAAATAAATGTATAGTTACATAAATAAAAGGCTGGTGGCTGATTCTTACGTTTGGCAAGGGGCCGGGGCTTTGCGCAATTAAAAGGAAAATGGATTCCAGCGGAAAAAGAACAACTTCCCCTTCTTCAGGAAGATGTCCTTCTGATGAGATAAAACCTTTACTTCACTCAGTCTGGAGCAGAGTAAAAGGCCAAAGTAGTATTTAAGCTTCCAATTAATTTCCAATATTTTGGAAGGCTGTGATCAGATGGCAGCAGTTGAACACAGCACAGGAGGAGCAGGAAGGGACGGGGGAAGTTAAATCCACACCAGGACTCAAAGCTGTAAAACCCATGGAGCTGGGAAGAACTGTAGTCAGGTTTTTTATCAAGTTCTGAGGTTTAGGCTGTTTTTTTCCCTTTCTACACCATTATCCACTGACATTGCAAATGGCAACTCCTTTGTCTTTCATCCCAGAGAGTTTGCTCCAGCATCCCTTTCCAACACCCACACAACCCACCGCTCTCCACCCCTACTTCCATTAATTGATTTGTACAGATCCTCCTGTCAAAGAAAATTCCCTGGGAAGTCCAAACTGTGAGCACAAGTCACAAATTTTAGAACCCAAAGATTTCATGAAATGGTAACAGCTAGTGGGAATCAGAAAACATTATTGAAAATTAAGAGTCTGGGGTTAAATCAAAGTTTCTCTTTCCCTCTAATAAGATGACAGCCCAGACCATTTGACTGACTGCTGAGACACCGACTCCTCGCTGGCTTTAGATTGCTCAAGTGCTCAGAATTTAATCTCAAATGGCTGTTATTGAATTTTCTCTTGGACTAGCTGGCTAACGGGCACAGCAAGAGAAGCCAGCCCCTACTCACCCAGGCAGCATCCCAACCTCTGGAGTAAGATACCTGCTGCTACACGAAGGATTTGCAGGAGCTTTTGCTCCAGCACCTTCTAGGAGGGAACAGCATGGCTCAGGAGGTACAAAAACACTGGGAATATTTTATAGAAGACAGGGTTGCTTCTCCACACAAAATTCCTCTTGCCACAAAAGGTATTAACTGTAAGCAACAGCAAGGAACCGTGCAAGAAGTGATCCCTCCAGATGTGTTTAACGCCCGGCGAGGCGAGGCAATCCTCCAATGTACACATGGCTCTCCGAAGGGTAAATGTTTCCCAGCTTCTACCGGCATACTCCTGTCATTTACACAGCGCCGTCAATCACTGCTCTCCCAAGAAGGGGAACAGTGTAAACTCATGTTTAATGCCAGATTTACACACATTTCTATTCGCCAGTAAATGAGACCATTACATATGTTGTGTCAATTGATTTTTATAGTCTGAGCTGTGAGTGTTGGCACCGGGGAAGTGCAAAGGAACCCAGGCACTGGAAGTTGGAGCTGGCTCCTGGTTTCTCCTGGCATCGCCCCATCCTGAGGCACATCCTGACCTTTACCCTGTGACATTAAATTTCCTCTGGCCATGGACCTTCTCAGCTCTATCAGCTGATCCCAGCCCTGCTATGCAGACATTCTTCCTGAGCTGTTCCCCACTGCAGGGAGGGAGGCATCTGTGACATGTTTCACCCATGGACCAAAACCTTGGGATCTGCCCCAAAGTTTTGCTAGGTCCATACTGAGTGCAAGCCCTCAGAATGAAACTCAGACCTGCACTAACCCTTAGCCCAGGGCTAGTTGTGCTTTGCTGAGGCCACCACAACCACAGGGCAGGACACTGTCCCCTCTGCAATGCCACCAAGAGAGCTGATGTTCATCTGAGGAGTTAATTCACCATCCTTTTAAGAAAGTCCTTCTAAGCACGTCTTGCCAAAACAAAGCAACCTTCCTTGAAGACTTATCTTTGTAAATACCCCCCAAGGAGTTAACAATTCCCTTCTCAAGATGACTCATCCTCCTACACAAGGGACGGGCAGAAGAAGAGCAATCACGCTGCTGTGTCAGGCTGCAGAGCATCGCTCACCGCCCCTGAGAGAGGTTATGGGCACAGCCCCACCTGCTCCCCAGAGCATCACCCACCCCCATGTCCCCTCCTCTGAGCAAGCTCCCTCATGGGGTGGCCTCTGCGTGTGTCTCAAGCAGTGATGATCCATCTGCAGGCAGCATTTCGCTGCTGACCTGGGTGCTTTGCCTTCATCAACATGCACAGCAGCACCTTCCAAGGCTGGAGAAAAGGAGGCTGATCCTTTCAAGGGGTGGCTTTTCGCACCCCCCACAGCCAAGCAGAGCTTTCTCTCCATAATTAACTGCTCCAGCCGTGTCTTGGCTGAGCTCCACCAGCAACACGGCAGAGGCAGTGACCTCCAAGAGCAAAGCCCTGGATTCTGGCTGCTCCCCACCACCCAGACCACACCACGCAAAGCCAGCCTGCTGATGCAGGAGGCAGCGGAGCCATTCAAACCAGCCACGGGCAGTTTCACAGAAACAGAGCTTCAATCCAACATTAATTTGCAGCATCCTGGGCTGAACACTTTAGATAAGGAGCGCCGGAGCCAGGGAGATGACAGGGACAAGCTTGTGACTGTGGCACATCCGTGCATGATCACAACACCCTGCCTGGGTCCGCTGTGGGCTCCAGCGACCTGTGTAACACAATAGCAGGGTGGTCCTCACAGGCAGACCCCTTCTCCAAATCCCTGGCTGCATCTCTTTTTTTTTTTCCCTCCCTGCAGGGCTTAAAGCCTCATCCTGCTCCAGTTATTCTGAAAGGGAATTTAGTGCCTCGCCATAAATTATACGAGCATTGGACATAAGCATCGTTTATGCACAAATCACAGTTCCCTAGAACAAAGCAAGTATCAGCCTCCTGACAAAACACTTTTTAGTAGGATTGGCAAATGAATAAAACCTCTCTATGAATACCAACGTGCTGATGAAAAAGTCCTAGTGATTTTAATAGAAAATTATCATTTTCCTATAGGATTTTTGTGAACCATCTCGTTGAATTTAATGGAGATTTTCTATTCTGGTCTGCAATTATGCAAGAGTTAAAATACCTCCAGAGACGAGGAGATTATCTATTACATTCTATAGGATTGCAGAGTAATTTCCATAGAATCCTGTTATGTTTCTATAGAGCCTGACAAATTTAATCCCTATTGAACTTTAAAGGGACTTTTCCATAAGGGACAAATAGACACTGACATCTGTTAGCTGCAAAATGAGTAATACTCAGAAAATAGAGGCCTTACACACCACTGCTGCACTCAAAATGGTCGAAAGATGTCTTGAACAAGCAGCTTAATGGGGAAAATGCATTAAATTGGTGTCACATGGCTGCATTAGTAGGGCTGTGTTGCAACATTTCTTTTATACACAATGTCATTTATCCAACCAACACTTTACAAATTGCATTTGCTACCAATGTGCACTTGATCTCATCATCCCATGCTGGGACTTTCCTGTATCAGCGCAGGAATACTGAGAACAATCTAAATCCAGGGAAAAAATGCCAGTTCCAAGCGTGGAGCTGGCAATGTATCCGTGCACATTCCTCTGCCCTAATGGTTCTAATAAATGCATCGACTCCCAATCTCTCTCTCTCATTGAACTCCACTGTGGAGCTTGAAGGGCTGCACTTCTCTTTTATGCTCAGTACTAAAGGAAAAAAAAGCCATTCAGCTGAGCTATCTGGAGAATGAAGTCTTTTAAAGTTAACTGTAAGGTACTTATAATGAGGAACAAAACAAGCAGGGACAGCCTAAGGTTTCCTACACCAACACGACAATTTGTCCTAGACTGGTTCAAGGAACAAATTAAAAGACACAGCAGCCCCATGGGTCTTTTCCCACCCTTCCTTGTGCAAGCTGGCATCAAACACGATACATCTTTGCATGAGGCTGTATCTCTATCACCCACTTATCCAGTTATTCCTCAAAAGCCCAAACTTACTCCAAGAGGTCTTTCTTTTGGATCTCAATTTTGGATACATCACCTCTGCAGACTTGCCCTCGTTCTAGCCTAGCCATTCCCTCACATTTTTGGAGGTTGTGGGTGCTTTAAGATCGCCCTGGATGAAGCAGCTTGAGTGTCCCTAAGCCAGGCTTGTGGCCCCTAAAGACATATGAGTTGCTGAGTGATCCTAGCAGCCCGCACAGGAGCCTCCGAGCAGTAGTAATAGAATAGTAATATCCAAATTAACCTTCAAATTATAGAGCTGTCAGGGAAAATTATCCTAAAATAGTGCAAGAGGCATCTTAGAGAAGGAGGGAATTGGCAATATGGACCTAAACCCCCTGACAAGCATCTGGCAGTGGTGGAGCTGAGGGGACCAAGCCAAAACTGGGCACCCAGAGCCGCATGTCTGAAGACACCACAGACATACCCATGGCAACAAGAAGAACAAGCACCTCCATATGTCTTCCCAACTGCATTTCCTTTCCAAAGAAAAGGACAACGTGGTAACTGAGCACAGCAGGAAAATATATGGCTTTAATTTTTTCTCATTTGCCAAATGCTGGCGGGGTGTGGACAGTGGGTGCGGGGAAGGCTGGGAGTTGGGTTTGCTTTTTTCCTCCTTCTGAGCTGTATCTGCAAGTGAATAAAGTCCTTAGTGGTGACAGGACAGCTCTTTTGGATAGTTACTGCCCAGAGACCCCTCCAAAGCAAGCCCAGATCATGAAGGGGATGCATGGCAAAAATCAATGTGTAAGTGTGTGGGTACATCTCCCACCCTCACTGCTTCCCTTCCCTTTTTGGAATCAATTCCTGTGTTTCTAGAAACCAAACCCAACTTCCACATGGGCTAATAATGATGCCTCACATCCCTTTTAGGATCCCATTACTGGGAATGCCAACATTCAGGCAGAGTAAACCTCATTGACTTTTCATCCTGAGCACTGTAAGACTGGAAAAGTGGGAGAAATGAGGGAGGCTCATATTTCTAATACCAAAAGGAAGCAACAGGATAAAGCCTTTGATGCCAGCAGCCAGTTCAGGGTTTTCACACACACATTGCTCACAGGAACAAGGAAAAAGACATCTCTGGAGAAGGAAGAACAGGCCAAACAGACACCAGACCTCAGACTTAAAACAGACTCCAAGGCAACTGTTTAAATGAGCATTTAGGAGTTAAACACCACGGTAGGAGTTTCCCAAGGGCTCCACCTGGGTCTGAGCCAGCTTCTACCAAGCCCACAGGTACAGCCCTCACTGACACCGTGGTCACATACAGGTGATGGAAGTGATCTTGCACTCCAGACTGCCATAACTCAGTGCATTTCCAAAGATTTAGGAAGGTCCATATAGGAGGGAAGGTGCTGCCAGCGAAATTTTGTTAATAGGAATGTCCTATCACATGATTGGCTCTAAGGAGCTTAAGGAAAAGTTTCCCAAAGTGATGGCACCCTCACAGGGCAGGATGAAGGCAGGATGCTCCTGCTGCTGGACCCAACAAACAGCTGACTGTTCCACCATCCATTGCAGGGGCAAAGCACCACTGCAAGGGGAAGCTTGGAGCAGTTTCAGCTGGAGCAAGCTGTGCTTTGCTTCAAACCCTCCCTCCCCACGGTGTGCCCAGGGCTGTGCCGAATGGAGGCCCGGCATTGCCGGGATGGTGATTTGCAGTCTGCTCAGACACAGCCCTACATCACTTGGGAGAATGAACCTACAGTTTTATAAACTATTTATTAGCCCTGTCCTGTAGCGCTACATCAATATGGCCATCGGTGAAGCAAGGCAGGAGCTATAAAAATACCATCTATCCAAAATAAGCTTCATAAAATCAAACAGAGGCCAGTACAGCCTAGGATGGGATTGTGGCTTGACATATAAAGGGCCTCTCAATCTTTGAGATAGACCATTAAAATCCTCAAGCCCTTTTGGTTCACAGAAGTCTAAAACAAAAGGGGAAAAATAATGACACCTTTTCTGGCAGAGCAGGAGAAGGCAGCAAGGCAGTCGTGCAATACCATTTGTTTCCACAGAAGCCAGATTACTCCCTCTTCCTAGCAAGAAAACTACCAGCTCCAAAAAAAAAAAAAAAAAAAAAAAGTAAAAGAAAAAAAAGTAAGTAAAATAAATGTTTGTTTTCCTTTGCCTTCCCTACTCACGAGCTGCCTTTCAACAGGCAAAAAGTTTCTCCTCCGCATGCCAGCAGTGATGTTCCCTGCTCGGCACGGGAGAGGCAGTGCAGGAGGGGCTGGGGGAGGCTCGGCTGGAGCACTCCGATATCCCAACCCGCACTCCCCCCGGCTCCCGAGGCAGCGGGGTAAGGCAGAAGGCAGGTCAATACATTGTCAGAGATGATGATTAACATTTCCAGCCAGTGCTCCCTCAAACCACCTCTAAAACATGTCTTAATAAACTGCATTGCAAATAGCCTTGTATTTCTACCTCGCTGCATCTGCCAGGGTGAGATAATACAGCGACCTCAGGAAAAGTGACACACAGGGAATGAGCTGCCGGGAGTTATACGACACCATGAGACCTGGCTCAGCACATCCAGCCCTGGGTGGCTCTTGCTGTGGCTCACCCAGGCTTTTTTGGGCTCTGTAGAAAACAAGAGGTACTCTTTTGAGCAAAGAAAATACCAGTTCGCAGAGGGTTTGGGGCTGAAAGGGTTTGAGGGAGAAAATCGCTCTGAATTGCTATTGAGTGTGAAAATCACCGTACGAGAGAAATATTTCAAAGTCAGGCACGTGACAGTTTTTTTTGCAGAGGCAGGCACCATGCTTTGAAAGGTCAGAGGGAGGTGAGAGCAAGCACAAGCATCATTTTTCTGGAAACACAGCTCTGAAGCTTTCCAAAACTGTGTGATGGCAACAGGCTCCGTGACAAGTTCCCAGCATTGCTGAAATACTCGGCCGGATTGAGCACGGCGTGGCTCAGCATCACCTTCACCTTTCCGGGGGATTTTGAACCTCACACCTTGCTGCACTGCGATGCTCAACCCTGAGGGAGACAGTCAGAGCTGCCAATCCAAACTGCAACTCAGCTCCTCAAAGCAGTGAACTGGAAATGAAGCTCACACACCTTCACGCCCTTCCCCTGCTTATCAGCCTGCCTCAGTAACATCAAAAGAGAGAGGAAACAGCTTGGGTTGGACATGGGGTGAAAAAAAGAAGGAAAAGATTTGGGTTTACCTGACAAGTCACCTTCAACTGGGCAAGGATGTTTTACATCCCCGCTCTGGACCTTCAAGTACTTCAACATTAAGTAAATGCCACTTACCTAGGAGGGAAAAGAAGAAAAAGTTAAAGTTCACCAAGTATTTTAACACAACATATTTTAAAAGTGATGGAATTTGTAATTCACTTGTAGACTGCAGGAAACACAAAGGGGAAAACTCCAGGTTTTAATACACTTTTATAAAGGTCAGCTTGAATGGCACAGGGTCACAAGGCCATCCTATGAGCTGTTTGTTTTCTTATTTGCCTCTCACAGTCTCAGTTTTTTCCAACCCCCCTACACAAGCCTGTAGAACAGGCCTGAGTTCCAGAGGCAAGAGCTGCCTCTTCCCATCCCAAAATTTAAATCCCAACAGAGAGGTGCTTCCTGCTCTTTCTTACATTGTTTTACTCCCAACAGCAAAATCACCCATCCTTGGTTTAGGTCTGACACCAACCTTTCCGTCTCTGCAGTCTCAAGCAGGCAATGCCACCAAATATTTCCAACATCAGCCCAAATTCCATGCTCCATGGGCAAAAACTGCTCAGGATCCATCTTTCCCAAGCTCTAGCTGCAGCAATTCATCCTTCCAGGTGGGGATGTCCTACCTGATCTCCAGCCCACCAGGCAAGACCACAGACATGGGACAAACACAACTATTCATCCTTTCCTTCCAGAAAGACCAGTTTGACTTTCTCTAGGACAAAGAAATTCCATCTTTGCCAGCCCCAATCAAAAAAAATCTGCCTTGTGGATACGATAAATATTAATTGGAGATAAATGAGAAGGCCTTTCCTTTTTTCCACAGGCATCTGGAAGCATGAAAAACCAAGCAAGGAGGCTGTGCCCATCCAGCTGTTGCTCCATAGGCTGTTGTAGGAATTGAGGATGATGGGATGGGGCACGTCTGGGTAATGCATGGCTGTGTGTACTCTAAATGACTAAAAGGGTGCCTGGGGCTATGGACAGATGCTGCTAAAACACACAATTGAATAAATAAATGGAAGGTAACGGAGAGGGGAGCGATGCCACGGGAGAGCGAGTGGCAGAGTTGTGTGCCAAGGTGTTAAAAAAACTCCCACAGAGCTGCCTAAACCTCTTCTGAGACTCCGCTGCTACGTGTTTCAGATGCTGAGAAGATTGAACTAATAAAAAAGAAATGAGAGAACTGTCACTGCAGATTACATGGTATTTATTCCAAAATCTGCTCATTATAGAAATTTGCAAGACAAATGGGTTTTTAGGAGGAAATGGCAGCTTTTCCTTAAGTGTATAAGGATGAACAGATCTGGTTGGGAGCTGAATCTTTCTCTCCCTTTTTTGAGCTACTCCGGCTCCAAGTCTTACCAACCACCCGAGAAATACTCGTGAGGGCTGAAAAAAAACCCAATTTTTTTTTTTTTTTTTAACATTCTCCACCAGCCTCTTCATAATCCTATAAGAAAGTACGATTAAGAAATATTTGAAGCAAGAAAAGCTCATTTGGCCTAGAGAGTTTCTAGGCGGAGAGAGCTTCTCCTGCTCCTCAACAGCCTGCAATCGGCATTGCTAACACTCCGGATCCTTCCTTCCTTGCAGGGAAAGCCCTTCACCAAGAAGAGTATTTGTGGTCAGGCTTTAATCCCCCAGCCTTGATAAATGTTTAATTCCTGGGCCTGGCTTCGTATCTGAATATAGACTGGAGGTGCTTCGCATTCTGCCGTATCCGAGAGCTTCTAATGACATTTTGGCTTCTTTCCCAGTTAATTCCAAGTGCCTGAAACCCAAGCATCTCCCCTCTCTCCCTCCCCATCGTGGATGCACATGCGGATATTTAACTGATAATATACAAAGCCAGAATATGTGGTTTTAAAACAGGTCTCTGCAGCAGAGACTCAAGAAGGGAGAAGAAGAAGGGGGAAAATATGCCTTGAAATATTACAGAGTAGGAGCTGTCAAGTTGAAAAAGCTTCTACAAGGTTTTCAATGCCATAACTGTGTTATTTAGCTGGGGATGAGAATTTTCAGACACATCAACAGGAAAAAAGGGGTTTCAGGAGGGGAAAAAAAAAAAAAGAGAGGCGGCCTGTCTTATTTGCAGCTCTCCTTTGTTGGAAAGCAATTACAGCCTTACTCAATTTATGACCCAGAATGCACCCTAATCTACTTGTAAATGCGTCTTATTCACCACACAGCACTTTCAGATACAGCCAGGGTAAATAAACGGGAGATTGTTCCTACCTACATTGCGGCACAACTGTTAATTGTAACGCCCCATGAAACTTAATTATGCAAAGCAGAGTGGCGACACTGCAGCCATTAATGAGATGTTTGATTCAAGAATAATTTGTTGTTTGGAGCCTCGGACTTGTTTTGCCTGTCCCTTCCACTGTGCTGCACTAATTCTCAATTCGTGCTTATTTTAATAGTGCAGCAGCAGGGCACAAAATGGCTCGGCTGAGGCAGCAATGGGAGGGCTCCTGGTTGGAATCCCATTTTCCAAGTGTGCAGCAAGGCCCCACCATATGGGTTTCCCTCACTTCAACAAATTCAGCAGAAAGCCGGTGATGGGACACAAAACATTCTGCAGGTAAATGCTAGGAATGCTACCAAGCCCTTTTAGACAAAGGAGTGGCTAAAAGGAGAAAGACTCAGCTTTGTTAGAACCTCCCAAAAACCATGCTGGGATGGACATGGGTGTGGATCTGTTAACCACACACACAAACACCCACGGCATTGCTTCCAGCTCCTTTGCAAAGGCTGGATCTGAGCAACGCTTCAGGCTGAGTTATCATGTTGCCTGCCTGGAAATAACATTTTAAAAACCACAAATAGAAGTCGAGAAGAGGTTGAAGAGACAAAGAAAAAGCTGACTTGGAGCAAGAAGTTGTAGTACACCCACTGATAAGGCAGGTGATAGATAGAGCTACAAGATGTTGCGTGGAGACTCTCCCTGCTGCTCTAAGAGACTTTCTCCCTAAACGGGGAAAGGAGATTGGTAGTCAGACCAAGGTCTATTATTTAAGCCTCTGGTTATTGATAGAAACACGCTATCTTTTTAAATTTACAATCAAGCAAGCAATTCACTCTCTCCCATTTACAACAGCACAAGATGTTTGCTCATATCTGCCCTGGAGATACCAGAGTCTTTTCTCCTCTCAGTTCTCTCCCAAGCTCTGACTGCAGAAATCCTTCTGCTAACATCATCTCTGAGCTTTCCCCTCATTTTTCTCCCTGGTGACACGCTCTGCTCCTAACTCAGGCCGAGCACTGACCCACTTCTCCAGTTGGTTCCATTAATACCTGTGATTAGTAGGCCTTGGAGCCAACAGCCACCACCAGCCCATGAATCACCAAGATTTCTTCCCTTCCGTGGCACCAGCAAAAGGAAGGAGCCAGGGTACTTTATCTCTGATATATCTGCTGGTGATAGGAAAGACATTGTTGGTCTACTGTAGCTGTCTATTTTTTTCTTATAAATGTGACTCTTAAAATAGCAAGTCACGAAGAGGGTTTTAGACATATGGGAGGCCCTTGGGAGTGGGGCCCTCATGACTGCACGCGGTATTGATAGCAACGAGATAAAGAGGAGCCCGGCACACACCGAATCCCGCCGACGCCTCTAATAAGATCAGGACAGATGACAAGGCACTCAACTGTGCCCCAGCAAGGTCATCACTGAGCATTAATAACAGAACCTTATTATGAAGAGATCACTCAGTGGTAGAGCCTTTCCCACCTCCGCTGCAAAGAAAGTCACGGCACCCCAGGCCCCAGAGCAGCAGGGTTTGGGTTCTGCTGCCACTCACCCAGGCTAAATATGGCCAGGAGTGCCAGGCTGCCCCATGGGGCAAGTCTGTCTTCCTAAGAAATGCTCATCATCAAACCATTTAGGTTGGAAAAGACCTCTGAGATCACGGAGTCCAACTGCAAGGGCCACCACTAAAGCACGTCCCCAAGTGCCACATCCATGTCTCATAAATCCCTCCAGGGATGGGACTCCACCACCCCCTTGGGCAGACTGTTCAATGCTTGACAGCCCTTTTGGTGAAGACATCTTCCATAATACCCAATCTAAACCTCCTCTCAAGGCCATCTACTCTTGCTCTGTCATTTGTTAATTGGGAAAATAGATCAATCCCCACCTGGCTCCAACCTCCATTGAGTTGTTGAGAGTGAGGAAGCTTCCCCTGAGCCTTCCCAGCCCCCTCAGCCACTCCTCACTGGACATGTGTTTCAGACCCTTCCCTGGTTCTGTTGTTCTTTGGACAAACTCCAGCACTTCACATCTTACTTAATGTCTTTGTATCTTACTTGAAAGTCATGACCAGCTACATGCACCAAATCAACTTTTAATATTCTCCTCCCCCCTTGTCTTGTGTGACCCCCTTGCAGTCCAAACCAGCTCTTCCTGTGAAGATACTCCCACCAGAGCAGCAGCCAGCCCTGCTCTATTCTGCCACAACATCCAGCAGCTGTTCTCCCCCTTTTTATCTTACACAGAGGAGAAGGTTCAGGTTTGTCTGATCCTCCATCCATCGCCCCTTTTTCAATGTATTTTGGAGTCCAAGCCAGTGAGAACTAGCACCACCAGAAATCTGACCCAGGTTCTGCTGAAACTCTGAGTGAAATTAGGCCAAGCCAACTGAATGGGTTTTGACTTCAAGAAAAATAAAAAGCATGTCTCGAGAAGAGCAAGATTTTTTCTTCAAGCAATTTTGGCTCTTTTCCCCCCCTACTGTCTGATATTTCATTTTGGGTGTTACTTTGATTTTCGAGAAAAAAATCAAAACCAATCTGACCCCAATTGTCCAGAAGTACTATGAAAAAAAATATCTGATATTCACAGAGCTGTGGTCCTATTGCCCTAATTCTCACCTTCTCTTATTCTGTAATTTCCTCCTTCGTAACGTGGTGACTGGAGCTGAGTGCAGTGTCTCAGACGTGCACTCAGCGAGGGCTGAGATATTATTGTTGATTTATGGGGGCTGGCTCTGCTTAGGGAACAGTGATTTACTTCAGTGTGTTTTCACAATGCTGCCATCTCTTTGGAGACAGATCTCACCCTCAGCTTCCCCACATCCAAGCACCTGGTGCTAAGCACTCGGTCACAGATTGCTGAGACATTTCCCCATCCTTCCTCCTCTCTCCAGCTTTGTTTCCAGGAAGGTCATTACCACATTTTTGCTCCCCTAGGGTTTAACAGCCCAATTAGGGGAGACAGCAACACTTCAGTAGGTGCTGGCCAGACCATGGCCTTATCCCTGGAAACCAATTCTTCCTCAGACCTAATATGGACCCAGTTTTATACGTCACTTATCTTCACAATGGAACAGGTCAGGATTTATTCTTCCCAGCTTTATCTGCTATTCAGGTCTGCCTTTTGTTGGTCTCCTTCTTTTGATGGCTGTGAAAGAAGCAGGTCTTGCACACAGAGGCTTCCCTAAAGTACGTATTTTCCTCCTATGGGAGCAGGCAAACCCTGCACCCAAAATCCAGCCAAGTGACCATGCCAAGATGAAGCACACTGCTCCCTGGTTTGTTTTTCCAAGAATTGTGTCTGCAAAACACTCCTGGGAGACAGGAAGAGGAATGGCAACAACACTACAGCAGGACCTGGCCATAAATACCTGTTAAAGGGGCCTGTTATGGCTTTTCCTTCTGCAGTGGTTTTATACATACATAGATCAGTAAATACTGTAATAGAGGCAGTTTTCTGTACAACACCTTTTGCTGCTATTTTGCAAGTGCAGATACATCAGCACAGCATCAGGCTCTTAAAAATGCTCAGGAAAAGCTGCTCAGGAGAAGCTGCTGGTGCCATTACCCAGCACCCACACACCAGAACAACGAGCACTCCTCAGACTCACATTTCTGCTGCAAAAAAGGGGAATCAAGACACTTTCAACAGCAGAGCTCGGGACTAAGTCTCCTATGGAGCAAGTCCCAACACCCCACTGGGAGACAGGAATCACGATCACCTCTTTGTTTCCCATCTCCCTTTTCATCCTCCCTTTGCCTCCATTTCCCCCGCTGCAGGAAACCTTGAACGCCAGCTCCCTACCAGAGGTATTGAGAATCTGAACAACTGAGCAGCATTCTGAGGGCCTTTGAAGGAGCTGTACAATGTGGGAACAGTGGTGCATGCTGAACAATAACGTGTCCTCGCTCGCGGTGCGGCCCCCGCGATGACTGTCCTCAGCACAACTGTCAACTCCACTCCCGGTGAAGGATCTTTATTATTAGTGATGAGCTAAGAAGCAGGGTGAATGCAGCTTGATTTTGCAGCTCCAGCACTTAGGGGAAAGAACAAATTGTGTAAATCCATAATCGGAACCACGGAGTAAGAATAAATGTGGAATCCCATCAGGTGATATCTTGCTTTAGGTCCATGTTTTCCTTGCTGCTTCCCACACCTCTCTTGTGAAACAAGCACCAGCTCCTCTCCCCTCCCATAGCCCTTACCCTATAATTTCTACCCTTTATATCCTCAAACATTCCCACATTCATTGTAAACTCCAACACTCTCTCTTAAGCCATTTCAGGCAGTTCCTCTGCGATGCTCATAAGTATAAAATCTTTCAGTGATGGTTGCAAAAGGCGAAATCAAATGACAGGTTGATTTAGTGCAGCTCTTACTAACAGCTTGCAGAAATTAGAAGTAAATAGGAGGTCAAACAGCTCGCAAGCAATTTGACATTGGCAATTGCAGCTTAGTTAGGCTCCTCTGGTAATAAAGAACCACGGTGTCTTTCCTTTACCTCAGTGCTCAGCAATAGAAAGGTCATTACCAGCTAAAGATACTGCAAGAATAACACTTTAAACCTTTATTATTTTTAACAAGACACAGGTATTTTAAATAGTGTCTGTGCAATACACTGGTGGCATGCTACAATGACTGGAAATGGCTCAAAATAATAATAAAATAACCAAGTAAAATTGGAAACACAATATGTAACCATCCATGGTTCTTAAAGCTGTGTCAGTCAGTTAAGCAAAAACCATGCTTGGGCATAAGTGAGCATGAAATTTAATATAAACATCCTGAATGTCATGGAGAAACAGATGAAATATGTATACAAAATGCTAAAGTAAAATATACAATGAGCTTTGTATAAATAAACAATAAAGAAATAAGAAGATTAAAAAAAGCTGTCTTTATGATATATAGGATTGGTGGGAATGAGCCCATTCTGCAATTGTCTGACTTCAGATACTTTGGGGATGTTGATTATGCTTTTAATTCTCTTTCATCAAAAGCAGAGGTAATTAGGGACAAAATAATTCCAGTAAATGTCAACTGCCTAAGACTTGAGAAAACTCAGAAGAGGCAAAGTCATACACAAATATTTTGAAGTGAATAATAAATGAATTGTGGGCTCTAAACAATTATTTTTTGAAGTATCCCTAATGTAAACTAACCAGATGTCCTGGGTGAAGAGGGTGAGAAATTGCCTTGACAGGCCACTAATTCCTTCACTGCAGATCCCTTCTGTGAAGTGGGGATTATCAAAATAAATAAATAAACAAATGAAAGCAAACACAAGAGGCACAGCGTGGCTTAAAAAGCCAGAGAAGGCCAGTGCAGTTATTACAAACAACTGCAGTCCTCAAAACATTTCTGAAAGTTCCTATCTGAACTTCAGTACCTGTTTCAAATGGGAAAAGCACATCCCTGGCTTTTCAGACCCCCCATCCCTCATTTAGAGATGTGTGACCCCAAAACAGTGACACAGCATCACTGAGCCCAACTTAGTTCCTGACTTCCCCACACCTCAGTTTCCCACCTGTCTGATGGGAATAATAACAGGGCCCCATTTCCCGAGCTGGAGCGTTGCAAAGCACTCAGATGCCATGGAAACGGGCACATTCCATCACCCACGCTCCCCCAAGCCAGCTCTGTTATTCAGCAGAAATGCAGATGGACCAGCAGCTGGCCCAGAGGAAACCTTGTCCTCCTGGGTGAAGATGGGCAACGTTTGGCAAACCTCTGCTCCCAACTCTGTTTTATGAGCACCAGGGTGTCAGCAGACACTGTCTGGGTTTTGAACCCTGGAAATATTTCCCAGCCCATCCCGCCAGGACTCATCACTGAATGCCACCTGTGGGCTCTTCCCTACATATTCTCTGCTGGGACCCAAAACCCTGCATGTAGGTGCAAGGGAGCATGTTTCCAAGGTGGAAAGGACTCCAATATTGCACAGAGATGCTAAAAACCCCAGGCAGGATTACCAAAACCACTGTGGAACAAAGATGTTCCTCTCCTGAACGCTGAGTCCAATCCCATCCACGTACAGCCTCCTCCACTGCCCTCCCTGAGCAGGAGAGGGACTGACCTGTAACTCATCCCACCTCCACCAAGCTGCAAGAATTATTCATCACCATGCCAAGCTATCAATTTCCCAAATACATCCCAACTGGCCACGTCACAGGTAATTAGAGGCCACAGCCACCAGTGATTCAGGAGGGTGAGCACTGAGTGCAGGATCCAGGAGTGCCCTGGGAAATGATGGGACCATGTGGGTCACGCTGGTTCATCTGCACATGATTGGCTTAATCAGAGATAAGACTGACAATAGAGCAGAAATTTGAGCTGCAGACCAGGTCACGCAGGCCAGCTTGGTAGGAGACAAAGAAAATCAGAAATGTCAGTAGCAGGTCTAGAATAATTGCGTAACTATTTCAGATAATAATTTTACAGCAGAATTTTTCCCTGGCTTCCTCTCCTGTGCAAATCCCAAATCAAGGCGAAACCAAGGGGTTCAAATGCCTGAAGATTTTGACAATGCAGAACAAAAACCAATGAGGGACACCCTCACACTGATCTCCACTAGAATCGAGGGACAGGGCCACCAGGACCCAGAGGCAACCAGGGAAAAGCAGAAACACCTCACTGGCTAGCAAAGGACAGGGCTCCACACCACTTTTGTCATCTTTCCCTGTTCAGCAGACAAGCTCCTTGGTCACTGCAAAGGACCAGGGCCGTGGAGAGCAATTCTGAGCCGTCTCTGCCTGCAACCTGTATTTGTTGCTCCCTTGAGTGGCTGCCTCAGATAGGCTTTACTGTATTTTAGACCTGACATTACCCAGCAGGCAGTGAAAACTGGCTACTCATTAACTTTGCCAAGATGGGAGCAGCTCCCATAAAAAGCCACTGAAACCACTCCAGCATTCGGGGTGTGTGTCATTTAGCTGTGATATGTCCCTCTTGCTGTTTGGCTTTTCCCTTTCCCTTCAGTTTTATTTTTACGTGGTGACATTTGGAAGAGAAAGCCATTGAAAGCGGCAATATTGGACATTCAATTCCTGGCTCCCTCGCTGTCACTTAGCAGAAAACATTCAGAAATTTAATATTTGATCTTCCACCTCCTCTTTGATCACCTTTTTGTGCCTCTACTACTCCAAGGACAAAGTGGCTTAATAAATTGGAGAAATGGGCTGAGGAGGCTGCTCGGAGAGGGATTCAAAGCACAGGCAGGAATCAGATGTACAAATTACTCGCTAGCCAAGGTTTTGGCAGAGATGTCAAGAGATTTGTGTACTTGGTGCTTTTTCAGGCCAAATTTCCCAGAGAGGGACTCTGGCTGGTTAACAGAGAGTTAAACAAGGCTTAATAAAGGCAAATAGTTAGCAGGTAATGGATTGCTGAATATTCAGCCGATGAGGCAGTGCTCAGCTCATGTCTGTAGCCACCAGCAGCATCATCCACTGATGGATTTATCCCAATCTACCACTAATATCTGCAATATGCTTCTAACATCTGCTAACCACTTATTAACTCTATACAGACTCCTGAAGAGCTATCAATAACCCTAACTTTAATAAGAAGGGTGACCCCGTAGCCAGTATCAGGACAGAAATGTCATTTAATCAACTTTTCTGGCTGGGCTGTTTTCCTCTGCCAGAAACCTCCTGGGAGCATCAGGCAGGACAGAGCAGCACGTTCAAGGTCAGAGAGTCCTCAACCAGCCCTGTCCTTGGGACTGCAGAGCCCCAAACTTCAAGGCAGTGCCATATATCAGGCTGCATGTCCTTCCTTTGAGCTCCTCGGTGGCCACTACACAGTTGATATTCACCTTTCAACCATGGAAAAAAATGTTCATGATGAGATCAAGTGCAGTGACCTCATTCTGCATGCACCAGCTTCCCACGTTAGAGCAGATATTTTACTCTTTGCAGATGTGAGGTGAAAAGCGTGTGTTGAGGGGAGGCACCACAGTGAGAGCCGTGGGGAAGGATGGCACAGGAGCCACATTTTCTCTCCATCCTCCTTCTCCACAGCCTGCTCAGCTGCGTGGGGAGGGCTCACAGGAAGGAGAACATGGGACAGAACCCTGCTGCCTTCTCCTCACCCTCACAGATGGTTCCTCTCTGGTGCTGTGAGTGCCAGCACATCCCCAAGCCCTAATGTCATGTGTCACAGTGTGCTAACATTCCATGAGCTCCACTTGTTCACCTCCATGACACTCCCCACTGTACAGATGGGGAAACTGAGGCAGGCTGGGTCACAGCAGATGGGTTCCTGCTGCCTTCAGTGCTGCTTCCAGCTCATCTCCCAAGGTCAATGTGCCAGCAGCACTCACACATCCTGCAGGGGTGGAATTCACAAGCCAAAGCCCAATTCCTCCACCAAATTGAGTCACAGGCAATCTGCAAGCCAATGGATTTGGGTTCCAGCAAAAGTTTGAGTCCCAAACTAACACAACTGTGCCCCATCCTGTCCAAAGGGGATGCTATGCCAGCTCATGGAGCAAACACCCCATTTGCCCATCGCTACTCCTTCCAAAATAAACAGGTTTATGATCACGCCATCATTCCATCGGTCCAAGGCTCTCATGACAAACCCAGCCTGCACCGTGGCCAGCACCACCACCCCGCGCTCCGCAGACCGGCTGTGGATCTGTCACCATTTCAAGAGCCACTTTCTGCATCCCAACCGTCCAACACAACTCTGCCAACCTCTACCACCTGTTCTGCTTTGGCCTGCACCACCACCGCCCTCGGTGGGCAGAAAAGGCCCTGGCATGGCGCGGATCCTTGCGGGGTTTGCTGCTCCATGGCAGGCACAGCTGGCTGGATGCTGCTGCATCCCACACCGCTGCGCCGGGGAATGGCCACTGCAGCACCAAATTAACGGTGCATCTGCTCCTCGCTGCAGACGCCGCCGAGAGTGGGCTGTAATTTCGTCTCCGATCCCCCAAATAATGTTTGTTGTCGTGCTGTAATCTTGGCAATCAATGTAACAGCTGAACAGATCGTTTTGGCTGAAATATTTGCTAAACACGCGAAGACCTTGAAACCACACCTCAGCGTGTGCGCATTGTGCGCGGAATTGCACGCTGAACTAAATAAGGACTGGGTGGGGGGAGACATGGGGAGAGCTGCCAGCCAATTAAAACACAAAAACAATGAGGAAAAAAAAAACCAAACACCAAACCCCTGTGAATTTATCTGCAGCACCTTAACCAGTAACACCTTATTTCCTGTAAATCAGGGAAATAAAGCTTCAAGCACTCTTTGGAGCACTCCACTGTCCAAGATGGATCAAGTGAAATGTGTATGCAAGGCTCTCAGAGGCAGAATTTAATGGTCACAAAAATCAATTGGCCAAACCAGCTGCACGCATATTAACCTCCTGATGTCCCTCTCACTGAGTGCTACCTTCACTATAGCCAGCTATAAATAGGCTAAGCCACAAAATGTTTGTATTTAGGGAATTTAGCAAGAGCTGCTTTTTTGATTTCTGTGTTTAGCCTGCTTGAAATGCCAGCCTGGGAAATGAAAGCAGCAGATTAGTGAAGACAAAGCCGCAGGTGACCAGGTTACACTCATGGCCACACTATCAACCACCTGCACGTCCTTCTGCAAGTCATGGTGCTGTGATATTTCCCTTTTTCTTCTTCAAGTCTTGTCTTTATTTTGAAATAAGCTTTCTGAAATAAAGAATCTGATTTGGATACAACAGCTGGGCTGTAGGACCCCAACTGGGGCTGGGGTTCCCAGGCATTAACTTAACATTTACCTGAAATAACACAAGGTCTTTGGGGACAAGAAAGGAAAGTTGCTCCTTTTTTGGTTAAACTTTTGTGTTTCCAAGGTTTTGATTTCTTCTAGCACTGCAAAGCATTTGTATAAATTAGTGCAGACATCTGAGATACATCAAATTTGACAGGCCTGGGGCAAGTTCAAACTTCTGATCACAACATCCATCACAAGCACTGAGCTATTTATCAACAATTGATCCAAACAAAGAGGGAGAACAAAACCTTTCACTTCAGTAATTGATACCTGAGGACTGACAAGAGCAGGTCCACTGCCTCCCCCTCAGGACTGCAGATTGCTTAGTTGACCCCCAAGACTCCACTCCATTAAAGCAACCTCACCAAACGTGAATCTTCAGGAGACCTGACACCACAGAAGGGAAAACACCATCGCATGGACCTGCTCAAGCTCCACCTTTGACCCTGCAATTCAATCATGCAAACCCCCTGATGACCTCAGTGTGAGAAGTAGCTGGAAGAGGTTGGAGGACCAGAGATGTGACTGATGGAAACAGGGTGTGGGATTCTGGACAAGAGGAGCCACTCTCTGATCTGCCACAGCCTGCCAGGGAGGCCTGACACATCACCCAGGCTCCCTGGACTCATCCCCAGTGGGGTTGGTATCTCTTTTAGGGGAAAGAAAGCCCATTTGCAAGTAAGGGATGCCAAGATATGACAGAAAAAATGGGCAAAATCCTTTCCGTGAGACCCAAGCAGCCTTTTAATCCTCCAAGCAGCAGATCACAGCTGCTCAATCACAGCGCTCTTGACTGGGACTCAAAAGAGAGAATCTGGGGTCACTGGGCACCTCCATGGTGATGTGTCAGGCTCAATTCCTTGGCTGTGACATCCCCTCCATTTCTAAACATCTCATTCAGAGGGGTTTCAACCATCTGCACTGCACAGGGACTTGTCTCCAGCCTGGGCTGCAAATTTGGCTGGGATCAAACTGGCAGGAGCCAAGGAGTGAAGCCAAGGGGACAATGGCCTGGAGCCAGGAGAGCCACACCAGCACAGGCAGCACCCCCACGCTGTCCTGATCCCAGGGACTGGGCACTTCCCTCCCCAGAGGAGAGGAGGGAAACACTTTGCACGTCTTTATCACGCCACAGCCTCTAATCCAGCAGCGGGAGCCAACCTGGCTTGCCCGGATCCCTCATGGAGACACGAGCCTGCCAACCTGCTGAGAAGCAAAGGCTGCCAGCACTGCCAGCCTTGGCAGCTCTCCCAAGGTGGAGAAGCAATGGGCTTTCCCTGGAGGCACCAGGCAGACAAAGGAGGCTCCGTGCTTCCTACAAGGCGTGCGTGGCCCTTGCCAGAGGACACGTGTCCCCAGCAATTCCCTGTGGGCCACACGGCTCCAAGGGAGCTGTGACACAACCTCATTGCAACGAGGCTCGTGGAAGCCATGTGTGCCAACCATGGCAAGAAAAAGCATTGTTTTCGTTAAAAAAAAAATAAAATTAAAAAATTATCAGTTTTCCACACATTTGCTAATTACTCATCAGATTTTCTAATGAAGGTGCTTCCATGGCTCATGGAAGCCATGTGTGCCAACCATGGCAAGAAAAAGCATTGTTTTCTTTTAAAAAAAATAAAATAAAATAAAAAAATTAGCCATTTTCCACACATTTGCTAATTACTCATCAGATTTTCTAATGAAGGTGCTGCGCTGAGCCCTGGGAGACAGAAGGATTTTCTGCTAAAATCAAACGGGGAGTAAGTGCGGCGTTTACCAAGGGATAGGCAGCTTCAAAGCTTTCCCTTCCACTTAGATTTTAAGCACTTCTACGAAAGAACATTGATTTTGGGTTAAATTGACTGATTTTATTCATAGCTGGTTCGTATGGTGTATTCAAAAGACAAATTGTACGAGACTGCAAGCTATGGATCAGCTCTGATAATTCAGAGTCCTCTTTCCTCTTTCTCTTTTTCTTTTTTTTTTTCCTAAATATTTTCCATGCTTATAATTTGCTATTATTTGGCCCCTGCCTGGACAGAAAAGGCATTTTCACAGTATGGGAGCCTGTCTTTGAAGGAAAGGTATTATATTTTAATGCCAATTACAACAGAAGTAAGAATCAGACATCCCTACAACCCTTTAGAGCTCCTGCATAGCAAATAGCCTATTTGGGGAGGGGATGTGTGTTTTGTTCAGAGACATTATATTTATGCAGAGGGTTTATTGACTCCAATTTAGTTGAAATATATAATAAACATGTGTATCAAGCACTAAACACTTGTGACAAAGATCAGCTCTAATCCCTCAGGTGCACTGCTGTAGCTGTTAAGAGAAGTGCTAGATGAATACTCCTTAAAAATATCACAGGCCAGGAATATTTAAGGCTATTGCACATATTAGGCACAAGGCAGCAGGGTTGGAACATGCTGCCAGCTGCCTTTGGACACGCAGGAGAGAGCATCAGCTCCTGCCACCCCAGCACAGGTCACCATAAATGGCCCAAAACATCCTCCTAGGCTGACTCCAGCACATGTCCCCCCCACCTCACACACAGCTGGCCAGCTGCAAACAGCTGGATGCAAACCAAAGCAACCTTATCTCCCAGCAAGTCATGGTCTGAGGCTGGGCAGCTCGGCCACTGTGACTCTGTTTCCCCATGGAAACGGAGATGTTGGAAGCCACTGGTCAGAGGAATTCAAGGGGGGACTGTTTGCAAAATGTATCTGAGGAATTAAGACATCAGCTGCTACATTAATATCTGCATCATCACTCTTGGAATCATTGGAAAAGCCCTGCAAGACCATCAGGTTCAATCTGTGCCCCACCCCTACCTTGTCCCCAGCCCAGAGCACTGAGTGTCACATCCAGCCATTCCTTGGACACCTCCAGGGATGGGCACTCCAAACCTCCCTGGGGAGCCCCTTCCAATCCCTTTCCATGGGGAAATCCCTCCTGGTGTCCATCTGGACCCTGCCCTGGCCCAGCCTGAGGCCGTTCCCTCTGCTCCTGTCCCTGTTCCCTGGAGCAGAGCCTGATCCCCCGGCTGTGCCCTCCTGGCAGGAGCTGTGCAGAGCCACAAGGGCCCCCTGAGCCTCCTTTGCTCCAGGCTGAGCCCTCCCACTTCCCTCATCTCCTCCTCATAGGATCACCAGACCCTTCCCTATGAACTTTGGTTCCATTCCATTCCATTTTCTTGCAGCAGCAACGCAAACCTAAAATGGCAAAATCCTTCCATCCTCACATCATGAAAGGCTGCAAGACTCATTTTATTAACTAGGAGGAAGAGAAACTTAAACTATCAAAAATATTTCTCTCAAAACCAAAAGTCTGGTGACCCCAAACAATTCTTGGGTTGAACCCACTGGATTGTTTCAGAAAGGGAAGAATTGAACAACTTCAAAAGATGCTGGAACACAAAAACATGCAGAGCATTCGGTTCAAAGGCCCATCACAGGGTTTCCTTCTGTTTTATTCAAACCCTTTGGGAATATATTTAAATAAATGAAATCTAAACAAAACAGTGGTGTTTGCAGGGAGTGGGGCTGAGCTTTTCACCCCTCCTTTTTTTTTTTTTAAAGGAATTTTATCATCCAGCAAATGAGCAGAAAAATGTGTTATTCACTGAGCTCTACTTAATGTGCTGAATACAAAATAATAAATAAATAAAAGGAGTATACAAGTGCATCAATCTGAACATATAATGAGAGCCTGGTGGTGATGAATTTGAGCGATGCAAGACAAACCACCACTGAGAATTGTGTAGGGACCAGGATTCATTGTTGTGCCATACACACACTCCCCAACGGATGCTGAGGAATTAGCGGTGGCTTCTGCAGCTGTGGACAATCCAGAGGAACATTTACAATAAGCCTGTTCATGTCACACCCTGAACATGGAGGAAAAGAAGGGAGAAGAGGGCACAGACTGCAGAGCATGAGGTCAGGAGCGCTGCTCCTTTAGCTGGATTTTCTACTGATCTGGAATTAGAGAACTAAATACCTTAAAAAATGCCCATACATCCCAAATCTCTCTGCATTCCAAGTACAACTAGATTCTCAGCAGTCAACCACTACAACCACCTACCACACACAAGAGCTACAACCCTTGAACAGGAGATGGGATTTCGACCCACCCAGGAGCATCCCTTTCTTTTTTCCCCTCAAGTCCAGCTCCCGAGTCCAGCATCCTTCCCCAACAGCCAAAATCCCACCAATTTTTGCCACATCCTGGCACCTTCTCCCTCAATTTGCAGCCTGGGATGCCAGGCATGTCTGGAAAGCTCCTCTGTTATCATTTCAGAGCATCCAATGCTGCTAATTGATACACCATAATACTCTCATTTACTCAGCATCAAGCTGGAGCGTTGATAATTGATGGATTGGTTTGCCTTTGATGATCTGCAAAATTAAAAGCCACAACTCTGCAAGATGCTGAGGATCTCACGTGAGAGCCTGCAAACTCTTGAGCTCCCAGTGCAGCTGAGCAGAAGGGAAAGGCACTCAGGACCAGCCAGGGCTGGACCTTAATTCAACAGCCCCCATGACTTTGTGGAGCTGTATCTATTAATATGGATTTAATTGTGGGTTTATATCTTATTATTGTCAAGTGAAATGAAATTAGGAGGAAGGAGATGCTGGTCCTCCAGGGAGCATCTGCATTTCCAGTCCCAGAGAGCTTTAACTTGTGGAAGCGGGCAAATAGACAATAAATGTCAATAAGACATCTTTTTTTCTGCTCTTTTTTCATTAAAAAATGCTTTCTGCAAAAACCCACAAAGCCAAGAGGACTGCAGGCATGGAGCTGTGCACTCCTACCCAGTTTCATGATGATTTTCTGAGAGGAGCTGCTTTATTCCAGCCCAGCTTCCCTAGGATACATCTTGGAGAGCATCAAGTGCAGCACAGCACAACAACCTGTGCCACAAACCAGTTGCTGAGTGCTTTTCCCCCAGCACGTTCAGCAAACTGCATGGCTGGTTATGGAGGAGGGGGGAATGTCTGGCCAGGCTGACATTAATCAAAACAGGATTTCTCGAATGAGTTTTGCAGATTTCTGACCCAGCGCTGCACAGCACATTCACGAGGTCAAGGAGACGTATGCTTGAAGGATGGCAGTTGCATGGCTCCTCTCAGGCTCAAAGTCAGTCAATCCATACTTCCCCTCAACATATTATTGCTTCCTCAGAACAACTCCCCCATTTGCAAATGATGATTAACACTCTAATCTTGGCATAATTACTCCTGCCTTTCAAACCACACCAAAAAAAGAAAGAGAAAGGGGAGGAGCGCCGAGGAGCCGATGTCCCACTGTCACGGCGGCGTTTCAGAGCCAGCTGACTGAGACAAGTCACGACAGCAGCTCTGTCCACCTGCTTGGGAACAATGTCACAGGAGCTGAGGAGGACACTGGCCATCTGCATATATTCCCCTCATTACTGTCTCTCCAGCTCAAGTCACCATGGCTTATCAGGTTTTAAGACAAGGTCATTGCGACCAAAGTTCTCCCGTTCGCTCTCCAGAATTTTCACTGCTCTAGTTATTCCTATCTGGATACTCATATTATTGCCATTAAATTATGATAATTTAAGCATCCTGCGTTCTGGGCGAAGCAGACAGAGATACCCAGTCAGGATTCCTGCCAGAAACACGGGCTGGCTGCACCTCCTGAGTATCTCTTAATTATCTCTTTCTCTTTCTGGTGGGGAAAGGTCTGAGCTCAGGTGAGTGCTCTCTGCTCTCTTCTATTTGATTCAATTCTCCGGCTCATGAAATATGCTCCTGCTTCCTTCGAAGGACAAATGAAATGAAACAGCCTCTTGGAAGGAGACAAACGACAGAGGATACGGGTGAAGACATAATTCAAGAGACTTTGGGAAAGTCGGATGGTGATTTTGAGAGGTACTCAAGGAATTAATCCAGGAATGAAAGAAACAGAGAAGGAAGTCAATTAATTCACTGCAGCACTGCATGGACCTCTGACTGGAAGTCAGCTGCAAGGAGCGCCCAGGGAGGCTGAAAGGCACTACAGACATTGTATTTTTTAAAAAAAGGGGCTGAAAGGTGATTTTTCATGCACAGAACGAAGATGTGGAGCTGGAACAGCACTAAACAGGTGGGCAAGAGCAGGAGCCATCAGGATTCACCTTTTCTCCTCCCTTTGGTGAGCCCCACCTTGGCTCTGAAGGGAGGTCCCTTGGGTGATGGTATTTGGCAGCATGGTGTGCCTAACAGCAGCTATAAAGAACTGTGATGTGACTTCAAAGGCAGACAAAGCAGGAAAAAGGGATCTCTAGGAGGTAGGAAAGGACAGCTGGGCACTGAGCAGCACAGGTGATGCAGGGCTGACAGAGGAAGTCAAAAGGAATTTGGCAGAGAGGTGAGTGGACAGATGGAGTGTCCTCAGGGCAGCCAGGAGCAGCCACCACCCATGGAAAACTCCTCCATAAATATTAAGACCATCACCAGGGGAAGGAAAAAGCAACACCCGGGATCAATACTGGACAACTTTTGTCCCCTGAGATCTCTGGAGATACCAGACTCTCCTGGGAGCCAGAACTGGATCATTTCCAACAGCACAGACCAGCAACCAAACACAGAATCCCAGCATGGCTTTGGCTGGGAGGGACCTTAAAGATCATCTTGTTCCAGGGACACTGGAAGGAACAATTCCAGGGATGGGGCAGCCACGGCTTCTCTGGGCACATTTGAGTGGATACCACCTTAACCACCCTCTGTTTGTTCTTTGAGGTTCTCCAGGGCCCCAGCAGGGACCAGAGGACGTCTCTAAAGCGCCGATGAAGCCGGAGGTAATTAAATACGAGGGGCCTCCCATTGTCAGCCTTGTGCCTCTGTTTTGGCAGCCAGCTCCAGCAGAGCAGAAGAGGGAAGATTTGATTTTAATCACACAGATTTCAGGTTTTATTTTGCTCATTAAAATTTCTGATAAGGATTTAGTCTGACATTATGCAGTATTTTGGGAAGAGGATGTGTGGCAGTGGGGGGGATTGAAGCAAACCACGTTTCCTTGTGATGAGAAGATCTTTCTGCCTCCCCATGACAGACACAAGTATATGAGCAGGTGTTATTTCAAAGGGAAGGGATTTGGGGGGACGAGGGGAGCAGGAGGGACTCAAACACACCAAATCAAGGATCTAAGCCTTGGATTATGGAGAAAAAAGGTCCAAAGTCTAAGATTACAGAGCCCATTTCAGAGCTGCCTCCCGGAAGCCATGGATCAGTTACTCTCCTAACGCTTTTTCAGGCCCCATCAGAGGGAAGGGAACACTTCCCCAGAACAGAACCAGAGATTTCCAGACTGTCCCAGCCTCCCCACATCCCTCAGAGATTGCTCCAGAATAGGCTGGCACTCCCCACTCAGCTTTGCCTTGGCAAGGGGGAAAATGATGGAGTACAGGAAATGGAATTGTCACCATTTCACTGCTTTCAGGAGCACCATCAAACACTTCCATGGAGAGGAAGGGTGACAGCTTGGACAGGGGAGGGAGCAATTCTCTTGTTTGCTTGTTGATTAGGATCCAGCAATTGCAGGCAATTTGCTTCCTATTTCTTCAGCAGCTTTACACAAACACTGCTTTAAGAACCTAAGTGTTATTCATCAAGAACAAGAAGTCTGCATGAAGCCAAAGTCACCTGAGCAAGAAATAAATGAGTGAATGCGAGCTTCACCCGGGCCTGCTATTGCCAAGCATTTGGATTTGTCCCCACAAAAGCATTTGGAAGCAAGATGGATTTCTTTGTCCCCAGAGGATGTGTTGTTCTTTTAATAAGCCTTAAACCAAGCGAGTTGTGCAATGTGAGTCGTGCAGAAGATGAGATGAGCTTTTAACTGCAGTTCCCTGGGTGCTCTCAGCCTGTGTACCCACCAGCTACGAGCCAGACAGGAGATCTGGGGAATGAGCAGAAATCCGGGAAACAGATGGAAAAAGAATCGATGAAATACCCAGTAATTCCCACCAAACCAAGGGCAGCCAGAATGACAACAGCAGGAAACGCTCAGCCAAATATTTCCAGCGTATCTGAAGGGCTTGTGCCACCCCAGAGGTTCCTGGGGCATCCAAAGCAGCACCCAGAGCAAGAAAATTGCTCTGCAAAAGGGATTTTCACTGGGTCAGCACTGCCAAGCACCCCACTGAGGCAGCAGCTGGCACCAGTCCCCTCTTGAACCTCCCCTCAGTGGTGGCTGAGCCTCAGTTGTGTGCAAGGTGCCGCAATTAGATGGCAAAGAAAATGATGCAAATGACACCATTCATGTATTTTTAACAACTTCTAATGGAAATCAGTAGCTGGGAATGAGCAGGGATGCACATCCTAAGTGCAGTGAAGTCCCAAGGGCTCAGAAATCCATCCTGGGTGCCAGGAAGGGATTTGATTTACTGTGCCAGCCACAATCCATGAGTGCCCAGGGCTGGATCTGTCCCTCCCACCATGGTGCTGGCAGCGAGTCCCCAGATCCTGCCCCAGGAGAGACACAACACCCAAAGCAGCAGAAGAGGGCTCAGGTTCATCATTCTTTGTGGCCCCATCCATCAGGTGGCCCCTGGGGTGCTTCAAGCCTCTCTGGTACCCATTTAAGGAGTAATTTCTGAGTTAAAAATCAATTAAAAGGCTGAGCCCTGCCTTGCCCCTGCAGGCCTGGCACACCATGGGGGGTAAGGCAGGGAAAAAAGCCATCTGCATCCATGAGTGCTGAGCAGAGCCCCGAGTCACCTCCCCCAGCAGTGAGGCCACCTCTTCTCAGGTGTTGCAACTCATTTATTAGATCTCTCCTCTCTTTTCTCCTCCACCTTTCACTGTCCTTATTATCTTTTTTTTTTCCCCAACCAAAGGGAAAAGGAAGAAAAGGAAATCTCTCCACCACAATAGCGTGTCAGGCTCCTATCATTTTCAAACCCTCCTCTCCCCTCCCTTTCAACTCTCCTTACTTAGCAGAGAATTTTTCTTCATTAAAATTAAGCCTCATTTCAGGCTCATCTTCTTTTCTCCCTCTCCTTTTCTCCAAATTGAATGAAACGTGATCTCCATCAACCTGGCCTCCCTTCCCTCTCCTCTTGCTTTCAGAACCAAACCTTCCTCACCATAAAAAAAAAAAAATATAAAAATTACCCAACCATCCTTCCATCCATCCTCCTCATCCTCTCCTCTTGCAGCCCCACTGAAGGTGACAGCTTCTGCTGGGAGCTGCACAATTCCCCCCTTCCCTCTCCCCCCCACATCCCACTTTCAGCTCATTCTCCTTAATTGGGGAATATTTTCTCCCACATAATGGAACGAGACCTTCTCCTCTCATTTCCTCGCCGGCATTTTTTACCTGCCTTAATAATCCTGGCAAGCAGCAGGAAGGGGCTGGGGGTCCCTCCCATGAATCCCCACCCCGTGAGAGAGGCTGAGCGGCTCAGCCCACGCAAACCCTGGCATCCTCTCCTAGGAAAAGCAGACAGATGGCTTTTGCAGGACTTTCCCCTCCCTTCCAGGTTTCCAGTAACCTCTGGCACCACTGGATGATCAACAACTGCTTCAAAGACAGCTTGGAGATGACACCAGGCACAATCTGCACATCCAACCTGACCAGAGACCCACCTTGGCTCCATGACCAGTGCTCAGCAGGGATAACCGCATCCCATTTCCCAATTTCTCCCACCTTTGCTGTCCTTCCCTCCCTCCTTCTTCCCAATGCTGCTTTCTCCTCCTCACTCCAGCTTTTTCTCCACCAAAAAAATGTATTTAACATTCTCTGATGCTCAAGGCCAGCCGGCTCGTTAGCTCTGCTACACCTGGATCAGGATCTGGAGACAAATTGCTGCTTCATTATAGGAGCTGAGGCTCTAATCCATTTTTTTTTTCAGGCTGTTTAACTTGTAAGGACAACAGATGGATACAGGGCTGTACACTGTAGACTCCTTAAGATCCATCACACAGGCTTGGAAGTGCAGAAACACAAGGCTGGGGAATGTGAAACCAGAGCAGATCTTAGAGCGGTCACCTCAAATTAGGCACAAAGAGAAAATGTGCCAAGACTGGAACTGCCAACTTGTATTGCTGAAGATTAAAGGAAAAGCAAACTTTTTCCCTCGACATCCCATAAAGTCATTTAAGGTTTCTTTTTACTTTTGTCTCTCGAGTGAAAAAGAACAAGGAAAAAGTTCAGTAAAAAATTAGCTAAGAAATGAGCATACTCCTACTTTAGGTTTGAACAGATGATGTGCAAGAGCCACAGCCTGAAAACCTCAGGTTTTGCTTTGGGATTTTTCACAAAGGTAATGGAAAACTTTGACCTACCAGAAGAGCTCCTGCAAATGTTCTAAATGAGAACACACCCAGCACCATCTTCCTTTCAGCATCTCAGACAAGAGCCGAACTCATCTGCAGAGCTCCGAGGCAGTGCAGGAGGCTCTCAGCTGCCTGTCCCCTGCCCAGATGTGCCGCACATCTGCTGACCCTGCCAAACCAGCTGTTTGCTTTCTGCCATGCAGAGCTCCAGAGACCCAGAAGTGCTGTCCTGGTGCTTGGCTCCACCAGCAGTGCTCACAGACACCCAAACATGGGTGTGGCACTGTGGGGGGATAGAATGTAAGAAAATAAAGATGGTGCAGAAGGGAATCTCACCCCTGAGGAGCTGAAGCTGTACCAATCACCAAAGACTGGGAACAGGCCTGGCCTTAACAGGCCACAGCTGTGTCCAGTGAGGATGAGTGCTGTAGAAGGGTGGGTTAGCTGGGTGAGAAGGGAACTGGAGTTTGTTGGCTGTGCTGTGAAGAAGGAGTCAGTTCTGTGAGGAGCTGCCCATGAGAAATCACCAAGAAGGTGTGAAAAATGTGTATTTTATGATTGGCTTTTTACAAATATTAAAATAAATATTACATGTGCTGTGTTAGAAAGCTATGCTGTATTAATTCTCTTAAGTAGTGTGTTAAATATAGTTTTAGGTTATAATATAATGCTGAAATAGAATATGCTATGTAGGATACTTTTTTCCTAAAGAGAGGACTTGCACCAAGATAGCAGGAACCTAAATCTTTCAGAGGAGGAGAATTTATTGCCCCATTATCATAAGAAATGAACTTCCTGCGTCGCTCAGTCAGATGATGCCGTTAGGATTAAGAAGCTGACACTGCCCAGACAGAATCCTGTGTTTGAATGGAATTCATGCATCATGTATGAGATGTACGAATATGCAACAGGCTATTGTTTTTAAGGGTTAGTCCTCTGTTAACATGCACCCTTTTTCTGGCTTATGCTGCCCAGAAAAGGTACCTGGACATCTGTAACTCTTTGTTTCTATTGTCTGATGTTGTCCTAATTGTCCAACTTATTATTACTCTAATTGTATTACTATTTTTATAACCATTTTATTACTATTAAACTTTTAAAATTTTAAAAACAAGTGATTAACGTTTTTCACAAAGCTATGGAATTTCTGCATTAAGATGACAACATGGCACCCCCAGGGCGCAGTGCCCTGTGCCCACCCTCACCAAAATCCAGCTCACCCCAGCCCCTGCTCGGCCAGAACGCAGTGGGGAACAGCAGCACATGCTGGGAACACCCTGTCCCCACCAGATCGAGGAGAGGTGCCACGGAGGTTGGCTGAACCTCTGAATCATTGGCTGAGGTATTCTCACTCCTCCACTGCTTTGATTGCTCCTCCCTCCCTGCAGCACCAGGTGCCTGGGAGCACCCAGGAAATTCCCTGGTCTCCCCATGGAATGTGTTGACAGAACTCAGTGCATCCCTCTGGGTGTCCAGAGTTGCTGGGACCCCTGCCAGGTGGCTCAGAGACCCTGGCACACAGCCCAGAATGTCTGTGGGTTTGATTATGACCCATGGGGCAAATTACCAACCTGAAAGCCACAGAAGTTTAAGCAGTGTAATAATAAAATTATCATGAGGTGAAAAAGTAGATTTTGGGGTTTTTAGAATAGGGGTTTTGGGGACAAGATGGATGGACTTGGGCGTGTCCAGCCTTTCTTCTTCTTCTCTACCTCCACCTTCTGCTGTGATGTTGGCACTTTGGGATTGGTTTAGAGTAGAAGCTCACTGTCTAACATAGGTGATGGCTATTGGAAAGTAATTGTAAGCATGTTATACATAGTTTGTAGTATAAAGAGATGACACTGCCCTGGGGGCAGGGAGTGTGCCTGAACTGTCCTGCTGGACAGACCTTGGCAGGGCAGGAGAAAAATTTTTATAGATAAGATACAATAAATAACTTTGAGATGGAGAACTGAAGAATTCCAACTCATTCTTTGAATGCACGGGCCAAAACAGAGACTGTTCACGTGTCTCAGGGCTGCAATAAACTGCAACCTTCCCAGAATGTGTTGGTCAGGGCACCAGGCTGTGAATACTGGCATTTCTCAGGTCTTTGAATGCTTAAATCACGTCGCAGGGGTACTGAACTGGGAGCCTGGCATTTACCCTGGCGCTGCCTGACCCCTCCCAAAGGAGCCTCTGCTCCAGCCAAGCCCGGGGCTGCCAAAGCAAACCAGTGCCTGGCCTCGGGGCAATTCCCTCCTCTCCCTGGAACGCATCCCAGGGACAGCTTCATCCTCAGGGCACCAGAAGACTCAGAAATCAGGGAGCTCGTGCAGGGATGGGCAGCCATCCTTCCCAAAGCCAGCAAAGCCCCCGGGAGCACTCCAGCTTTGCAGAGGAAACCTTGGACGCCTGCCACAACACGCTTGCCACTGGTTTAGGGATTTGCTGGGACAATGGCAGGACAGCAGCTCCTACCCAGGGGCAGGAGGATGAATGGGCACAAGAATCCCTATTTAACACACACAATAGCCCAGCCCGGCTGCCCGTGTAGGTTCACCCGGCATTTGTTCACGTTTCCCACTCCTTGGACGCTCTCCTGGTCCCTCCCAGAGCTTGGAGGCAATAAGTTGCCTTCTTATCTGACCCAGAAGGACAGCCAGCTGTCAGCACACAAACACGGCCTTTGTTTATCCTGAAATGAAAGCTCAGTTAATTAAAACCAGAAATCACTTTCTCTTATCTGCAGCCTCTGGCCCCTGTGGCAGGCAGGAGGCTCCGAGGCCACGCTCACACCCCAGGCTGCTGACAACAGCCCCCACACAATGTCCCAAACTCCTTGCCAGCGCCTGTTGCATCCTCCTTTGGGATTCCTTCGTGGGAAATGGGAATTTGTAAGGCAGCAAGAGCTTCTCCACATTCCCAGACAGGTTAATGCCACTCAGTTCTACCCCATTCCCTGCCTGTGGAGCTGCAGAGCCCTTGGCTGATGTGCAAAGAGCTTAACAGTCTCAGGGCTCTGGGTTTGCAGCCCTGGGCTGATCAAGTCCATTGTGCTGTCACATCTGTCCCCTCACAGCGCAGCCCAGCATTTTCTCAGCCCCACACAGAGATTTCACCCTCCTCTTGCCAGCAGCCTGCCCCGCACAGGGACAGAGGGACCAGCCTGGCTGGAGCTCCCAGGCAGGGGGTGCTGCCCACACCCAGCCCCGCTCCCAGCACGGCTCTGGGTGTGCTGGGAGCCCTCGCCAGCAGCAATCATGGTTATGCAAGGCAGGAGCTTGACAGAGTGCCAGTTCTGCATGCTGAAAATTGAAAGCGATCGACTTCCACCTTGCGCGTAAGGCAGAGAAAATCACATTCAACTCATTGAGAGGCTTCAACAGCAGAAAGATTGATCAACTTGATGAGAAGTGACTCTCTCTCTCTGCCATCCTCCTTCCCCCCCACGCTCCTCTCATGTTGATCCCAATTTCAGCACAAACAAGGGAGCCAAGGGCCCAAAACGAGCCCGTGTGCTGCTGGCTGGGTCAGAGATATGGAGGAAACTCTTCCCATGAGGGTGGGCAGGTCCTGGCACAAGATGCCCAGAGAGGCTGTGGCTGCCCCACACCTGGAAGTGTCCAAGGTTGGACAGGGCTTGGAGCAACCTGGGATATGGGAAGGTGTCCCTGTGCATGGCAGGGGTTGGATGACATGAATTTTAAGCTCCCTCCAACCCAAACCATTCCATGTTTCTATCCCAGGGTCAATTCTCCCTAGAAAGGTCAGAGGTGCAGCAAACTGAAGAGGATGTTTGCTGATGAATTTTAAGGTTCCTTCCAACCCAAACCATCCCATGATTCTATCCCAGGGTCAATTCTATCTAAAAAGGTCAGAGGTGCACCAAACTGCATTGGATGTTTGCTGATGTTCCTGGCTCCCACAGAGGATGCAGCAATGGGCTGCACCTCACTCTGGGGACACAGGAGGATGCCCAGGATGAGGGACAGTGTCCCCGAGCATGGCAGGGGTTGGATGACATGAATTTTCAGGTCCTTTCCTACCCAAATCATCCCATGATTCTATCCCCGGGTCAATTCTCCCTAGAAAGGTCGAAGGTGCACCAAACTGCATTGGATGTTTGCTGATGTTCCTGGCTCCCACAGAGGATGCAGCAATGGGCTGCACCTCACTCTGGGGACACAGGAGGATGCCCAGGATGAGGAACCCCAGCTCCCTGAGCTGCCTGCCCACACACAGGCTGCTCCCTCCCTCCCCTCTCGCCTGGCACTCCTCACTTCGCCATTTACACGTGTCACACCAAAATCTTTCTCATTAAGCGGAAATTGAATTTCGTTAATTAAAGCAAAAGAAATCAATTAACCTTATCAGCAAACAGGAGCCATTGGAAAGGGAATAAGGAGAAGGCATCCCTCCCTCTCACCCCGAGCCTCCCCTGGATGCTCAGAGCTGTGCACGGGCAGCTCACCGTGGGCTGCAAACAAGCGAGATGGGACTGTGGGGAAGGTGGGGAACTGCTGACAAGAGGAAAGGGATTTCAAAGCAATTAACACCCCCAAGATTTACCATCAGGTTGACAAGCTCTCAGAGTAGCCATCACTCAAACCTAAGGATTCAATTAATTTTTTTTCCCCTCTTCCCCCAACTCCCCTGGTAGCTTTGCACGTAGTAGCAGAATGACTCCACTGTGGAAGGAAGATTTAAAAACCAAACAGAGCAGAGTGATTTTGAAGGAGATAAAAGCATAGTTTCCCCGTGTCCCTCAACAGCCAACATTTGTTTTTCCTTCCTTTGCTGTTCGCCTCATTGGCACAGCTCAAACGCAGCCATTTTGTCACTACCCCTGGATATTTGTGTGCGCTCCTTTGCTTTTGCATCTTGCAGAATCTTAATCCAAGACTTGAATCTCATAGGGAAAGGCTGGCTATTCTGGGATGTTTAATCCATGATAAGGGTCCCAGAAAGGACCTGGCAGTGGCTCTGCCACAGGACCTGTCCCTAGTAGAGGTGATGGTGGTGAGGTGACAGGAGACACACAGGCTTGAGCACACTTTTAACCTGATTAAAAGGTTTTAGTCAATTAGTCAATAATTGCATGATTTTTTTTTCCCAGCCAGGTGGGACAGGCTTTACCTAGAGCCCTGTGAACAGAGTCTGTGGGACCTCCTGCTTTTCAACAGCACCCTCTGCAAAGGCAGGGAGTGAGGGAAGCTCATCCCTCCTTCCCGTGGGCAAGGATGCTCCAGAGGAGAGCTGACATTCAGAGTGCTGGTGGAAATCTGCAGTCTGAGCATGAGCCTCTCCTCCAACCCAGGCAGATGAGCTCAGCTCTTTGCTGCTTCAGGTTGTCTCTTGGGGTGGATGTTTGCACCCAAATCTGCTCTGGCCAATCTTCTCTACCTCTAAAAGCCTGAGCTGAAGGAGTCCTTTAATGTCTCAGTCTCTCCATGCAATAAAAGCATCACAATAATAATAGCTTCTGCTGAGCACCCTTAATCTGTAGAGATCCAGGCACTTTAGAGAGCAGTGCAGCTATTATATCGAGGGGACAGCAGAAAAAAGAACAGGGACACGGGAAAATATGAGGATTTGCACACAGAAATCAGCAACCCAGGCAGCACAGACCCCCAGTCTCCCACACCTCCCTCCAAAGCCTGGAAAGCAGAGGCACAGCCCCCCAGAATCAGGCAGGATAAAGGAATGAGCAGGTCAGCAGTGCCCACTGAGGGTGGGTGCTGAGAGCAGGGGGAGGGAAGGGGTTTCCACTCCCTCACCATCCCTCACCCACCCCCAAAACACCACCCAGGGGAGGTTCCCCAGCTCAGGAAAACTTTTGTGACCCCCCCCCTCCCCCCCTAAACTGCATTTGGCTGCAGAGACCCTCAGATATCCCAGGAGAGGGTTTTAGACCCATCATTATATCAAGGAGCCCAAAATACCCACTGTGTCCCAAACCTTTACTGCAGTCTTTGCACCCCCTGCTCTGTCCTGTCCTTAAACACCCCCAGCCAGCTCTCAAACCACCCCCTCCTGCCTGCAAATTCCAGAAAACCTCTCCTTGAGCTGCCTAATGAATGAGGTGGGTTCATGCAAAGCCTGAGCCCAAGGATGAAATGAGATGGAGATCTCCCTGGCTGATACAGGGATTTTTTCCAGAGATCAGGATGCTCAGTTCTACCAGGCAGGAGGCTCCTCCTGGGAGCAGGACTGGCAGACCAGGAAAGCCCAGGAGTTAGCAGAGAAGATTTCCTGAAGGAATCTCATCTGTACGAGGAATCCTTGGGTGCAGGGCCAAACCAGCACGTGTTTTCAGGAGCCCAGACAAAATTAGGGAAGAAAAAGATGCAAATATCCCAGGAATGTGCCCAGCAGTCTTTTGTGTGAGCACATTAGAATACAATAGAAATGTGACTAAAAAAGACTCAACAGAATAAATACTGCACTTATAATAGGCCTCAGGGAGAGAAAGAGATTTAATGGCAACATATTAAATGTAAATCAACACAAAAGGTAACTGTGAAGGGAAGAGATATACCAGCTTAGGGATTATAGCACAAAGCTGTAATATTTACTCACGAGATTAAGGCACTTATAGGAAATGAAATATTGTCCTTTGGAAATAATTCAATCCTTTGCCTTTATCCAGGAGGATTGGACATATCAAGCTGTTTGAGAGATGCAGACATAAATGCACACCTAATACTAGTGGAGGGATGAGGAGCTGCATCTGTCACAGAGCTCTATGAGGGCTCCAGCTTTTCCAGGGGAAACTCATCTTGGAGCAGCAGCCTCTGCCTGCACATCCCCACTGGCACCCAGAGCTGCTGTGAGCTGGGATTTCGGAAGCTTGGACACAGCAGAAATGATTTCTGACCATTTTAGTGGGACCTTTCCTCCCCACAGCTCCCAGCCATCCAACACATCCTGGGATCTGTTGACCTGCTGCTCCCCATGGATGGCAGGATAAAGACTTCTCCAAATCCTGTTGGTCAAGGTGATCCCCATCACCCCCAACCTCAGTGTCTCAGTTTCCACATCTGCAATTTGGGAGCATTTCCCTGCTGTGTAAGAAGCTTCAGCCAAAACATGCTTCAGGAATGTGATGTATCATCACCACACATAAGTTATCTCCCAGTTTACTGTAATTTTTTTTTTCAGGCAAAAAAAATAATAAAACTCTAACAACTCAATCTGATTTCCAGGTGCCTGGCAATAAAAAAAGACAATCTTCTGATTTCACAACTGCAAAGCTTCCCTTAAACCAGGTACCTCAGCTACTTGTATACCCCAATCAGCAAAGCATCTTTAGCACCTCGCAATCTTTATAATAGACTCGTCCTCTGCAAACCCCCGGTGAGGCTGGGAAGTGCCATTATCTCCTCTAAACAGGCAGGGAACAACGGCTGGGAGTCGGCCGCCCACGGCGCTGTCTCTCTGCATTGGAGACCTGCCCAAAAAAAAAACTTTAAATGAAGCAGAGCAGTGCCAGGCAGCCAGGCCGGGCTTAACTGCTCCTCACTGTAGAGAACTTAGTGCTGCCAAAGCTAAGGCATCCTGGCGGCTGAAATGGACAGCTTAAGGTTAAAAATAAAATCAAAAATGCAAGCAAAACCCCCAACGGCAATGGGAAAAAAAAACCCAATCAACCAAATAAACAAACAACACCAGAAAATGGTGGGAAAAATAAATAAAGGGGGGAGCGGGGGGAATAAAAAAGAAAGCCGAAATTCAAACAAGAAGTCTTCATCATCCTTTCAGCCAGACAGGGAGGCAGGAAAGCCAGACTTCCCTGTGGAGCTGTCTCCAAGATGTGCTCAGCACAGCACAGCTCCTGTCCCTTTCCCTGCATTATTTTTTTAATAACCGGCTCCTGGTGGAAAAAAAACAATATTGGCACTGAAGTGCTGCTGCCGGCTCGGGGGAGAGAGAGCCCAGCCGGGCTAAGGGGACCATTAGCACTAAAATCAGGCTCCACTTAAACGCTCCCGGGTTAATTCAACAGCCTCTGCCACGCCTCGGGGGTCCCCGGAGTGCTCCTAACCCAGAGCATCCCACGGCACTGAAGTGGTTAATGCCGCTTGGAGTGCTCGGGGAGGCTGATAGACACGGTCCCACTCTGCTCTTTATTTAATAATAATTACCCGGATAGTAAATGCGACCCTGCTGTTTTGCTCACTTGAATTTTTTTGTTTCCCCAGCTATGGCAGTGTCACTTCTCCCGAGGCGGCCTCCCCCACTTGGCAGAGTTAAATTGCATTCTGATTCTATTAAATGGTACTAAATGTCTTCAAAATCAAAGAGCAAATATAATTTAAGTGCCATTTGGGTCTTCCCACAGGTTCTCAGCTGTTCACTCTGCAACCAACCTGTAGAAAGCTGCCTGGTGACAGGGGTATAGTTTAAAAGGAAGCACGCAGCCAGCATATACAATAAAATTCCCTTCCACGCCACGTCCTTTATGGAAATGCACAATGCACCGTGCTTGCAGCCTAAAACACAGCAAGTGCTCTGATCAGCAGAGAGGAAGGGAGAGGGAGGGCAGCAGGAGAGCTGGGGACAGCCTTGTGCATCGTGGCACTGCCATGGGGTCCAACCCACGGCACGCAGAAGCTGGAACCCTACAAATCTCCCCTGGATCCCGGTCTCACCATAGTACCAAACACAACCCAAAGGTGCTGCCCACACCAAAGACCCAGGAGCACAAAGCAGCCCCTGTTAAGTCTCAAAACACTCCCCTGATCTTGTTTCTGCAGGCAGCCTGGCAGGAAGGGGGAGCAGAAAGGTTCCAGCAGGGATGGGATGTGGGGCAGCCCTGCCAGGGAGATCCCAAGGAGATCCCAGTGGCAGGCAGGGAAGAACAGGGAGAAGTGATTGCTCCAGCAAGAAAGAACCTGGAAGCAGAGTTAAGATGATAAAGCAACCTTAAGGTGTTGGTTGTATGTTGCAGTTTCAAGGCTGGTTTTTAAGGGCAGGGGCTCAATAGAAGCAAAAAGCACTTAATTAAGGTGTTCAGAAACACCAATTGACCTAAGGTGCTTTCACACTTCCAGCAACTACCAACCAGGAGTGTTTAAAGGCAAAGTACAGTGCAGAGAGAGGAGATCTCCTTTAGGCACCCAGGGCTGGGTACCAAACTGTAAATAATCTCACATAAGCATGTTCTTGGCATGGCACTGGCTCCTGATGAGGCAGAGCTCACCTGCAAAGGAGCAAGGCTGCAGCCAGCACACCTCTGCAAGGCCAGGGGCAGCCTGCCAGCTGACAAACCTTCTCCTTAGCAGAGAAACAGTCCTGGGGCAGAGCCCCAACCAGCACATCCCCACCAGGCAGAGAGAAGGGAACAAATACAGCTGTGTACAGACTTTCTCCCACTCTAGTGAACAAAATAACAACCTCTCCGTGCTGGATTCTGGCAAGCCAGTTTTTTTCTCCCTCTTCCCTGCTGCTGTCGTGCTGTGGATGGACCCAGTTGGCTCCATCAATGCTCATCCTCTGCCTCTAGCACCTCACCCAACACCCAGGGCACAGCTGCAAATCTGAGGGTGCTAAAAATGTAGACACATAACACAGAGCTCGATTTGAGCATCGCTAACAAAAGCCACCACGAGGCAAAGCTCATCTGGAGCTGTCCAGACCAGGAGGACTCACTCTTCTGCTCCCTCAGCACAAAGCCACAAATAGTTCAGGCCCTTGCTCTCCTTTGAGCTTGTGGAAGTGACTAATTGTATTTTGAGAGAGAAGCAAATCATCGCTCAGATCATCTGCAGCAAATCCAATAATAGCTGATTTCCCTGCAATGATCTGCCATGCAGCTCTCAGGCTGCTGCCTAAGCTTCATTAGGCAGCAAATGCTGTGCAAAGGCTCTGTGAGGTCAGAGTCCAAGGTTGTGCCCTGCCAGACCATGGCTCCCTCCTCCAGCCACAGCAGCATCCCCTAAAACCTCTGAATTGCCAGGAAATGGGGCCTTTTTGCAGCCAAAAGGAGAAGCCTTACACAAACATCTGGGCTGCTCAAATCCAGTGCACCAGGAGCAGGAGGATAACAGCTCTCCAAAAAGTCCTCCTGGCTGCTGAAGAGGTGACTGATGTGCAGCTTGGGAGGCTGGAAATGGAGCATTCTGTGGTGACTGGAAGCTCGTGGCCTCAGTTGTCAGATTCTCCCCCAAGCAGCACAATTTGGGGGGGGGGGGGTGCACTGCCAGAACCTCACGGACAGCAGCCCCTGATCCTTGCTGGTCTCTCCAAGCTTTTACCCCCACCCTCGGGGATATTCAGGCACTGCTGACCAGTCTGAGAACCAGGCAGGGGTTTCCTAAGGAAATCAACGGTTTAGCAGGGAGGAATTCAGTCCTGACTCCTGTCCCATTGCTGCAGAGCAGCCCCAAGCCCAGGAATGCTGCTCTAGCCTGAGGCACTTCTCTGAGTGACACCACAGGAAAAAAACCCTTTGGATGTTACACCTCTACCTGGCACCCAAGGGTTTGCAAGGTGTCCTTGTCCTCCCCCTATTCCCTGACCAGACACAGGAGGAACCAGACCTGTTTTTAAGCCTGCATCACTCCCCTGCAGCGAGAGCAGCCCAAGGTTTTTAAACATTCAACACCTCCTGGCCAGCCTGGCCTGCACTACAGAGCTGCTCAGATCAAAAGAGCTTCAGCTCAGAAGATTAGAAGGCTCCAGGGATGGGTAAGAGGATGCAGAGCTCTTCACCTCGAGGTGGCTGGCCCTGTTTCTAGGTCAGGAACAAGCACAAAACCTGTCTCTGCTGCAGCAGAGGAAGCAGCCAGCTTGACTTCAGCTCCTGGCTGTCAGCTGTCCCCTTGTGGGGGACAAACAGGAGCTGGGCTGGCACTGCTTCAGCACATAAACACCCTCAGGGACCCGAGATGGGCTGAGGCCACCTTGCTGCGTGGCCATGAGGAGGGCACTGGTGAACAGGGGGTATTTTGGAGGGGATGACTCGAAGCCCACACCTGGGATGTCCCTGCATGGTGCAGGGGCACTCTCCTATGGAGGGGGACGCTCCAGCCCTCTTTGTGCACTGTTGGGGAAGATGAAACGGGAAAGCCTTATCAATGTGATTGCCTGGCAAAAGATTTGGAGAAAATGGAAACTACAAGCGAGATTGAAATGAAAGCAAGCTTTGAGATACCAAGCCTTAGTTACTGAGCAACTGGAAAACAATGGTGTGGCTGGCTGAAGGTGATCCCCTTTTGATGGAACAACACCCTCTGCTTGCAGACAGGTCCAAGGGTCAGAGCAGACCCTACAGCTTGGCCCAAAGAGGAGTTTTTAGGGTTTAAAATGTAACACAGTGTGGTAATGTAATGATTCTTGTAGGCTGTATGTAAATGCTATAGGATTTGTATCTTGTACTAGATTGGTTAGTGAGAATCAGAATATTCAACACAGAAGAAGATTTGTTGTATTGTAAAGGGAACCCCTCTCTCTTACGCTTTTGCTCTCTTGCCCTTTTACTCTCTCGCCCTCTCATCCTCTCTCCCCCTCTCTTCTCTCAGTCCTGCTCTGAGCTGTGGCTGGCAGCTCCCAGCAGGGCCCTGCACCCAGGCCCTTTGCAATAAACCCCAAATTCCAAGCCCTGGCTGCAGAGATCTCTCATCTCCATCCGTCCTGACCGTCCTACCCCCTGACGCTCCTACACTAAAGGATTTGTATCTTGTACTAGACTGGTTAGTGAAAATAAGAATATTCAGCACAGAAGAATATTTACTGTATTATAATGGGAATTTCACTCTCTTTTTTTCCTCTTGTTTTTATTCTTCTCTCTCTCTCTTTGGGGCTCCTCTTTGGGGCTGCTCTGAGCTGTGCCTGGCAGCTCCCAGCAGGGCCCTGCACCCAGGCCCTTTGCAAATAACCACAAATTCCAAGACCTGGCTTCAGAGATCTCTTGTCTCCATCCTACCCCCATCACTCCTACTGTGCACCCTCTGGAGAGAAGCGCGTCACGCTCAATTCACGCCTCTCTCCCTCCCCGACAGCTCTCCAGCCCGGAATCCTTGGCTGGGCTGGCAATCTGGCACTTTCTGCCGGTCCTGCCTGCACGTTCGGGGAGCGGCGTTAAAAATATCCCGCGTGCCCGCACCGTCCCCGTGCCGCCTCCCACGGGCGCGCTCGGCTGTGCCCCCTTGGCTCAGGGAGTGCTGCAGTGCAGGCGGTCACCTCCCCTCGGGTCTGCAAGCACTGGTGGGCAACAGATGGAAGGAGCTCTTCATCCCTTTCTCCATTTTTAACCCCGCTGCACGCAGCTGGGGAGGTGCTGTTGAGGAAAACGGCGGTGCTTTCAGGAAAGCCGCCCTCGAGCCGTGGCTGTGGCCCTCTGGGGTGTGTTTAATTCACAGAACAGGAGAGCAGGACTGTGTCTGTGGGCTGGATCCAACAGCCTGAGCTCGGTATAGTGTGGATGAGAGAGGACTTTTAAGAATTCTGGGGAGGTTCTCATCATCTTGGGGATGAGTCATCTGTTGTCACAAGGATGATATCATAGTTACTATGTCCTGTACCAAATGTTTATGTTGCACCGTGGTTAAATCATCATCTCAATCCCCTTGAGTTTGCCAAGGATGGGACAATTCCTTCAGGAGCTGATTAAAGTCACCTTCAAAATTTAAGGGTAAGAGCCTGGAGAGAGCTCTAAGTTGGTCCCTCTGCTCAGATTTTGCTCAACTGGGAAGATCTCCTAAAGCCCTAGAAAGCATCACCTCAGGAAGTTCTTGCCTTTTAAAAGGTGGCCAGCCAAGCAAATCCCCCAAGTTTCCCCCACCACCACAGAGGTGCAAAGAGTGAGCAGGAACTCTTAGGTCCCTCATATCTCCTTAGTGATTATGGAGAAACTTGGACACCTACCACAGCTGGATTTTTATGGAAGCTAACAACAGGTGCCATGAAGTAACTCTGTCCCCAGAGAAACCATGTTTGCAAAGAGGTTCTCCAAAGGGTGCATTTATAACCAAGACTTTGACACTTGCCTGAAGTTGCAAGAAGTAATTTATGAGGCAGGGGGGAAAACAGTTTGACTGGGCTCAAGCCTGCTGAGCTGCAGCAGATGGCTCCTGCAAGAGTGGGGAAGGAGGAGAGACATCTCTACGCACTTACGAAAGGTTGCCTCCTCTTCTCTAGTCTGCTCTTCCCCACACTCCTCCTCCCTGAGACAGAGAAGATGCGGGAAATATGCCGGTGAATCCCACACAAGGCGCTACTCAACTGACTTCTCCAAGTTCCTTCACTCCCATCCAATTTATCCAAACTTTGCAGGCTAACTGTGGCCTGCTGAGAGGGAAACTTGGTCTCCTCATCAGCGCTCACATCACGTCAGCCTTGCCTTGCTTCACCTCGGCGAGGGCTCACCACGTTCTTTGAGAGACCTCACGCAGCTCGGCGGCGCGAGGTGAAACCAGGAGCCTCCGAAGCAGCATGGATCAAACCCAACAGAAATATTTGTACCAGGCTCTGTGAAGTGAGACCGCCGAGCTTCTCACGGCTTTAATTATGGCTGGCAAGCTTCCACGGTGTTAATAAAACCGGTGGTTCTGCAGCACCTTTCCTCCCACAGGTCCCCGAAGTCACAGCCCTGTGCAGACGTGGTGGGAGTGTGTCTGCCGAGGGTGTTGGGATGCAGCCACTTGTGGAGAGTGATGCTCCAGCTTCCAGCTTCCAAGGCAGCCAGCAAGGCTGGCCAGGCTCCATCCTGCTCCTGCTTTGCAGGGATGCACAGTGGGACCAGCTCAGCTATCCCTGGGCTGACATGCAGCACCAAGCCTGCCTGAGCCAGCTCAAGGCAGAAGGTAATGGCTGGAGCTGGAAAACGAGCAGCATATTCCCAATCTGACCTCCTGACTCAAGTTCTTTAGTGGTTTGTTTCTCCACGCCATTTATCTTCCCACTCTCCAGTTTTCCTAAGTGTTTTCTTTTTTCTCTTTTGTAGAGAAAACTGTTTCCCCCTCAGACCCCTCATTCTCTGCACTGCCCTGCCTGCTAATGGGAAGTGATCAGTGACAAGGGGCTTCAGTAACCCCCACTTTCCCCTACATTGAAGCTTTTCCCAGTACAAACAAGCTCCAAAATGGGACCAGGAAAAAATATAAGCAACACCCCCTACATGCCTTATCTCAAGGTCACCTGCAGCCACATTGCATCTTTTAGCCAGGCATCTTCCTGGCAGCCAAAGCCTCATTTAGGCCACAGATCAGCCTTTCCAGGAAGGAAACAACTTCCTCGACAGCAGAAGAACAGAATTATCCATTTGGAAAAACGGCACCTTGTCAAGCTTAACACATACAACAAAGGCTCCATCCTCCACAACCGGCGGAGGCAAAGCAGGCGAGATGAGCAGAATCCCACAAAACATCATTTAGAGGTATAAAATATTCACCATAAATTGCAAGGCCACTCGGGACCTGGCATTCAAAGAGCGGGGAAGAAAGCAAAGTCTCAGCAATGACATTTGGCTCCTGAGCTCAACTTTCTCCCAAAGCCCTGAGGGGAAATGAGAAGCCGGACACTCGGCAGCAAAGATTCACCTCCCATCCCAGGCTTTTAATCAGCATCTCCCCCAGTATTTCACCAGGAGTATTAATACCTTTAACCCTGTTTTACTAGGCAGAAGGAGGAATAAAAGATGTTTTAGAGAACAGCTGCCTCTCACATATCCCAATCTGGATCTCCTGCCATTAGGCAACACTTTCAAGAGATAAGGATAAATCAGGAGATGAGGAGGCAGAAAACTTCCATGAAGTCCCAAAGGAAAGAATCAAGGAGATATTTTCTTATGGGTGGGGAAGCTGCTGTATATTTATGAGGTTGCTTGAATAGAGAGATGAGTCCAGTGTTTGATAGCAGGGATGGAGCCAGGTGCCTGCACCCCCTGAGCTGAAGGTGGCCAGCACCCAGCAGGCCCCTTCCCAGTCTGTATTAGCCTGGCACTGGGGAAGGGGGACACTTCATCCATCACTCAGCATAGAAACTCCTCAGCTGCTTTCTGACATCTTTCTTCGCTATTTTCTTTCTTTCTTTGTCTCCTACCACACGCCCAAATTTCCCTCAGAAGGTGAACACTTCCCATGGAAATTTCACTTTTGATGAAAACCCAAGTTTCTGTCAAAAAACAACCCTGATTCCCCTGAAAAATTTTCCACTAACTCCAGGAAGTAACAATAACACTTAGATCTGAACCACCCCTGGCTTGGTTTTGTTGTTTGCAAACGCTGCTGGAGGCTTTACCCACCTGTAGTTATTATTTCATTGCTTTGTTCCTGGCCGTCAAACTTCATCTCTTTTTTTTTTTTAACCTTAACACCATATGCTTCCTAATGAAAAATGTCTCCATATTCACACCTGAAATTAGAGTCTTGTGTCAGCGCTCTTTCACAGAGCCCTTATGGAATTTCACTCCAAGGCTTGAGGAAAATTAAAAGGCGAGAGAAGAGCCTTAAAGAAGAGGGAGAGGACCCTGTTTTTACTCATCTCCCCATGACTGTGCAGCAGAAGACACCTTTTTACTGGAGGTCTGGGCTTAGCTTTATGGAAAATTCAGATTTCAAAGGGGGGAGAAGAAAAGGGTTGGGGCATCACCACAGCCATGAGAACCACCCGGGCTTTTCCTTCGGAATGGAGGGTGGGAAGGTCAGCAAGGCTGCCTGGTCTGAGCTGAGGAACAATTTATCTGTAAAAAAGTGCCCAAGAGCCTCTCCATCTTCCCTATTTTTAGAGGTGACCTTGCTGTTTGATAAGATTCCCTGATGATATTTTACTTTTCTGATTCCCTTTGTTGTTCTGGAGGGTTCAAAAGCACCCCACAGCCTTGGCAGGTAAATCCAGGTAAAGCTCCTGCAATGGGAATGGTGTCCCCACAGGCAGCTCTCCCTGGGGTATCACACACACAGCATCCCAAAAAGCCCTGAAAGCTCCCCCTGAGCAACACCCAGGTGCAGGGAGGGCAACACCACAGCTCAACAGCTCAACCCACTCTGCAGCACGCGATGTCCTCAACACCACCGCGGATTCAAGCCAAGGACAGGAAGTTTCAGAAGTTTCCAAGGAAACCTGACATGCTTTTTGCAGGAGAACTTGAAAAAGCAGACAGCACACTGCTTGCAGTCAGAGCTCAAAGAGCCTGCACGGCTGGGAAATTGCTGTTTATTTTATTTCTCATCTGCAGACCCGGACAGCTGAGCAGGATGTGGTGGGGGAGAGGCTGCGGATGCTCTGGATCCCAGCTCGGCACCTCGTGGCACAGGGTCAGAAACACGCTCCCCATCAAGCTGTGCTTGGCCTTGAGTCATCTCCACAGCCCCTGCTCCTGCCAGGCCAGGCTGTCAGCGAGGCTTTCGCTTTACTCCCAGCAACCACTTAATGAGCCCGTGCACGGCGTGTTTAATTACACTGTGCTCTGCATGTTTGTCATTTCCAAATCCCAGAAAACTCAGCTGAGCTGGAAGGGGCTGGCACGACCTGCAGGCACCCAGAGCTCCAGAAGGTGCACCCTGCTCAAGCATTCAAATTGTTTTCAGCACTTCAATGTGACCCCAAAATTACTTTGCAAAGGAAGGCCCAGCCTTCCCCTGTTCTGTGCCAACAGCAGGGCCAGTTACTGCACCTGCCCTTCCCCGATGGGAAGATGTAATCCCAAGAATTAACAGAAAACACCCTGAGGATAATTAGGATTGCATCCTCCCAGTCCTTAAAGCCAGCAGGCAGTGTTGAGAAAGCGATGCTGGGAAGGAAGAAAAGCAGCTCGACAGCAGAGCTCCTGGATGCAAGACAGAAAAGTGAATTGCTGCAGAGGAATTTCGGGAGATATTTAAGTCCTGGGTGAGGTCCTGCAAGAAACGTTTCTGTTTTGGCGAGGAGGATGTGCAAGGTGGGGAGCTATTATGGTTTTCTCACATGGATTTCAAAGCCTCAAGCAGAGGTCAGCGAGCAGCGATTGGAGCGATTCCCGCAGCCCCCGCGGGGCACGGGCACCTTCACTTCCCACCAGCACCACACTTCCACCAACAGCCCACGAGGACTTCTGGCAAAAACTGCCACTGTGCTGTCAGGGATGGAGAAAGAACAGGTTGAAAATGCATTTTGTTTATGTGTGGGCAGCTAGACTAGGGAAAACATTTATTTAAGGGATTGGGAGGGGTTTCGAGCCCTTTTTCCCCTCCTCCATCCACTTAGCAGTGACCAGGAGTTTTCCTTCCCAGCTTATCCCTTGACAAGCAGTCAAATTGACTTTTTGCTTCCCCCTCAACACCTAAAAGCTTGAGACCTGGGTGAAGACCAAAACACCAGGGCCCCCTCAGTTTTAGGTACAGGGCTCTCCAACCCTGCTGGGGCTGCACCAGCCCAAGCTGCTCTAGAGGGAAAGAGGAAAAAAAGGATAGAGCAAGAAAAAGGAAAAAAAAAAAGAAAAACCCAGGAGAAAGACTGAAAATTGGATCCATTTATTTTACTTCAACCTTCCCCAATAGCTGCTGGTTATTTACCATTATCTCTCCTTGCAGTGTCGGTGTTGAGCTGAACTCCCCTCCTTAGGCTGCTGACAGTCCATGATTACCAAGGAGCACAGCAATTCCAGCAAACCTGCCCGAGGAAGACCCTCTGTGCCAAAAACAACCAACCCCCCTCGAGGGGCAATGGGGTGAAGGGGGACAAGAGAGCCACAGAACCTGCTGAGATCACACCAGGCACACAGAGATGAATTTTTCTCCCTGGGACCCAGCAAGGATCCCCTGAGATGCTGCTGCTCCCACCTTGCACCCACGAATACAAATTTGGAGGTGCCATGCATAAATTTTCCCCCTCAGCAGGATGCTTGCCAAGGCAGAGCTGTTTCTCTGCTGCACACCACAGGGATGAGGACAGTGTTCAGGTAAAGGACAGTGCCTTTGTCACCCTTCTGTGCTCTATTTGCCCAAGACACAATTTGTTTGGCCTGCATGGGAGGGGGTACACGCAGCATCTTGTGTTTTATAAGAATATTTTGTCCCTTGGGAAGGGCTTTAACCAGCTTGTACCTCCAAGCATGGATGAGCACTAGAAATGAACCACTGCACAATTCATCTCAGATTTCCTAGTCAGCTTTCAGCTGCAGGACAAGGAGCTTCACTATCCACCCCAAACCCCCAGGGCCATGCAGAATGTTTCCCAAACCATTCCCAAAGAAACACCCCTCCTGCTGAGATGAAAAGAGAGGGAGCTTGGATGGGTGCAGAAATGAGCCTGTCACTTCCCCATCTGTGCCAGAGGCAGGGGATGCTGCTCAGCACAAATAACTCAGGCTGAGAGTGACCCCTGCCCCCAGAGCTGAAACACAGGTGTGGGGAAATCAAGCCTGACCAGATGAGGTCAGGGGAGCCAAGACAAGGGGCTGCTGCTGGGTCTGCCTCAGCTTGGTCTTGTTTTTCAAGCAATCCCTGGCCTCTGCCTCAAAGTCAACAAAATGCTCCTAAAGCCAGGCTTTTCTCTTGGTGAGTGGGCAGCTGGGGATGTCCTATACCTTAAAATAAACATCCTTCACCCCCTCAGCTGTGCAATCCCCTGGAGCCCCCTGTCCTGCATCCATTGGCTCCAGCATCCTCCCATCTGTCTCAGGCAGGTCAATGCTCTGTCACCCTTCAACCCATCCCCACCAAACAGAGGGCTCCAGAGGGAGCTGCAGGTGTCTTCCTAGATTTATGGCCTCTTTATTTATTTGTATCGATTTTTTAAAATGCTTTTGAAAGGAATAAAATAAAAAAAAAAAGGCACAATGACTCTGCTGATCCCTGGAGGCCTGGCAGTGATTAGTGCTTAATGCATCTGTGGTTGCTCCCTGCACCTGGGGACACCCCAGCACTGTGCAGACACCCAAACTGGGACAAAACCACCCCTGTCCAGCTCTATGGAGGGGAGAGGCCAGCATGGGACAGTCCCCATCCCATGGATGGCCGGGTCCTGCCACCAGTGGGTCCTGCAGCAGCTCCCAGCTTTCCTCGTGGCTCCTGAAAGCCCCTCAGAAATGTCTCCCTTAAGCACAGAGCTCATGGGTTATGGCAGCCCTGCTGTGGCTCAGAGTAAGTTGTTGCAATGATTAATTACCCTCCCTTCAAAAATCAGACGCTGCTTCTACTGTAAATGAGTCCAGCTTCACCTTCCAGCACTGGATCCTGACACACTCTTTGCTGCTAGATTAAAAACCTGTCCATTTTCAGCAGCTTCTCCCCCACAGAGAAATATGTAGACCACAATGAAATCACCTCTTAACCTCCCTTTGATAAACTAAGCAGGCAGAGATGCTTCCCTCACACTCCAAAGCGAGCCTTACATGCCTTAATTTACCCACATGTTTTGTTTTCAACTTTCTGTGTTGGCTTTTTTCCCATTTTCTTTTGAAAAATGCTCCCTTGGAGCTGCACAGAGCCCCGTTAAAAAGGTCCTGCTCGTACATGTAATGCCACCTCCAAACACTGTTTATTCCTCACGAGTTCCCAGAGACATTTCTTGCCCAAAGGAGTTCATATTTACATTGAAAGAGTGACATAAACTGAGAGAAAATAAGGATTATTATCCCTGTTGTTCTAGATGAAGGAATCAAAGCATGGAGATGAAGAGATTTCCCTCCAGCCACGGGGAGTTGAGGAGCTGCCTGTGCTCACCAATGCCAATAATTATTTAGCAATCAGAGTATCAACAGACAGCAGAAGGAACAGATTCTGGTTCAGATCCTGGATCTTGCTGTTCTGATGATACTCCAAGAACCTCTCTGATCTTCACTGCCCTGACAGCAGGATTTCAGCAGAGGAACACAAGCTCCTCAGGGTGGGAGGCTGCTCAGAGAGTTTTCTGACACAGGAAGAAAGGAAAAGCCCTGTTTGAGCACCCATACCAAAGGAAAAGCCAAATTTCCCATGGGACCCAAAGCCAGTTGTCCCAACTGCTCCATCAGCTGGAAATCTTCAAACCAATGTTCAAGATCCAGCTCAATCCCCACTCCAGTTGGGCTCTATGCAAATTCTTGCCTGTGCCCTGTCTGACTGAAGCCAGAGGCACCTTTGTATATCCAAAGCCATGAAAAGCAGGCTGGGACTCTTCCTGCACTCTTCAAAGCAGGGACAGTCCTATCCCCTCCCCAGCTTTTCATAACTCCATGGCTTGGGATGGAAAGGTCCTCCCTGACCCCCCTGCCTCCAGGAGAACCACCCCATTATGGTTTGTCACCTTCCTGGTGAAAGGGCAGTTAAAAAAGGGGATTTGTGAAATTTTTGTTTATTCCCACCCAACATCTGGCTTCTCCCAAAGCTTCCAGTGGCCAAACACGAGGGAGTGGTGTGACAGCCAGCGGGGCTGGCAGCCTGCTCCAGCTGAGTGCTGAACGAGCAGTGCTAATTCCACTCCTGTCAGGACACTTCCGAGAAATCTGGAGAATTGTGAGCAGGTTTTTTTCATGCTGCCAAGTACCCGTGGCCACCATGGCTCTCCTCACTTCTTCTGGCACAGTCCCACTTCATTCCCCTAAGCTACCACTTGGACAGTCAGAGGAGACAAAGAGAAACCCCAAAATGCAGCATCCCTCTGCTCACTCCTCCCTGGGAAGCTGACACAAACCCATCCCACTCGCCAAACAGTTAAAAAGGAAACAGCCCAGCACAGCACATCAAAACTGCACTTTAATTAACTTGGGATTGTTTTCCCTCTCCCCCTCTCGCCTTTTTTTATTCCTTTTCTTCTCTGTCTCCTGGCATCAAGAACCAAATTGAGATGCAGGTGAATTCATTTTCATAAACTATCAGTTTCCATCAAATCTATCTAATCCATCTCTCTCTACAAAATCCCTTAAGCAGAAGATCTCGCTCCCACTCTGCCTTCCCCAGCTGTGTAAGCCTCGCAGAGCCGGCAGAAATACCAAGCGTGGGTGGCACTACAAGTTCCCAGCTCTCTCTAGATGTGAATATCACTGAGCTTACACGTCCTCGCCGTTCCCTCTAAAACATATGGCTTTAATGTAGCACCAGTCACTTCCCATCAAGATCAAAGTTTAAATATATCTGTGGACCAGGACGGGCAAAGCAGGTGCTGCTTGTGGGTCCAGAGCTGGGATGGAGATGGGATGAGGCACAGCTGGAGCACAGCTGCAGGGAGAAACCAGGGATGGACAGAGAGACTGGGGAACAAACATCCCTCAGTCCCTATCCTGTCTCAAACATCTTTTATGAAAAATCCTTTCCTTAGGATTTTTCCTCTTGAGAAGCTGAGAGGCTTCAAGAGCTAAATGCAAACAATGGTTATCTGCTGCTGTGGAATGCAACAAGTAGATCTGTAATTAATCTCATGTGGTTGTTTCTAATCAATGGCCAATCACAGTCAGCTGGTTCGGACTCTGTCTGAGCCACAAACCTTTGTTATCATTCCTTCTTTTTCTATTCTTAGCCAGCCTTCTGTTGAAATCCTTTCTTCTATTCTTTTAGTATAGTTTTACTATAATATATATCATAAAATAATAAATCAAGCCTTCTGAAACATGGAGTCAGATCCTCATCCCTTCCCTCATCCTCAGACCCCTGTGAACACTGTCACACTATCCCACCACAGATATGGCACAACACCCCAAAATTCCTTCATCCAACTGGAACATCCAGAGCAGCTGATGTAGACAACATTCCCCAGCTCTGAAACAACTAAAAACTCACAATCCACAGCGTGAGCAGGGCAGAAAGTCAGCTAGCCCTGCCTTGAATGCCTACACTGGCTTTTCCACAAACTCTGCTTTGAACCTCTACCTCCCAGGGACTCAGCCTGCCAGGCACAGAGATGGCAGTGAGCAGGATTAGGGCTGGGGAGGCAGGAGAGGAGGCAGGAGGAGATATTGCATTTCTTTCAGCATCACCCAAAAGTGTTTATCAGGACCACACACAAAGGTATTGGGCACAGATTGAATGTGTCTCATGGAAGTGTTTCCCAAAGCCGCTGGGAGCTGGATGGCTCATCAGAGAATCTTAATTGGTTTTCTCTTAAAAAACTCCAAATGCATAAATTAAAGCAATATAATAAATTCCTGCCTGTTTCTCGTTATTGATAATATGAACACAGCAAGGCAACACTGCAAAGAAACTTTCTCCGAATTCTCTCTCCCAAGATGGATCAGCCAGGAGTGTGGGAAAGCTCTGGCACCCCGGGGCAAAGAAGGACCTGGAGAAAGGAGAGGATCCTCACTGCTGGGATAACATCCTGGGGGATAACACTGGGGCTGCTACAGCCTCCTTTTTGTTGGGGTTCATGTCTTGCTCCTGCCAGCCAGGTCTCTTTATGATCATCTTTCATCTCCCTCTCTCCTTTTATTTCCTCTCCAGTGCAGGCACTTGCTCTCAACAGCTCGGTTTTTCTCCACGTTGTGGATGGCTCTGCCCTTTCATCCCAGCCTCCAGAGGCTCCAGCAAAGCTCAAAGTCTCATCCTGGCTAAGGCAAAGCAAACATCAAAGCAAGGAGCTGATGCTCAGGCTGGGGCTCTGATGCCCATCAGCCTGGCACCTCCCAGGCTGTCCCAAGGCCATGCCAGCTCCAGGGGGTGATGAATCTTGGTGGGATCAATCAGATGGAAGGTGGGCAGTGGACCTCCATGGCCTCGCATTCAGCTGAGAGCCAGAACTACAGCAACAAATCCAGTTTCCCTACTTCTGGCGAAGTTTTTTCCTGATATATTTGTTTCAGCTCAACAATCACGCAATCCCAGAATGGCATGGGCTGGAAGGGACCTAAAAGACCATTCAGTTCCACCTCCTGCCATGGGCAGGGACACCTTCCACGAAACCAGAGACCCATTCAACCTCTCCTTAAAGTGCCAGACTTTGTCTTAATAAAGTCTCCAGTGAATTAATCTCCTTTTGAAATGCTCAATGATTCTATTTCCCAAGTTACAAGGCCAGAATCCAATGGGTGAGCTGAGAAAAGGAGCCAGTCCCTTGCACGCACACATTTAAAAAAGAAAACACAAACCAAAACAGACCTTGCTCCTGTTGTTCTTTCCCTTTATTCCTCCCCAAAAGTAGGTAATTTATATTTTAATTAAAGTGAGCACAATGTAACTCCGTGAGTTTGGCCGCTGAGCGTTGTCTCAGCTCGGGCTGGAAGATAAACAGGCTCAAATACTCTCAGTGTGGCCCTTTCCTGGGAAGCACAGGGATCACACTCACAATTCATCTTAAACCATCGCAAGATGATGCCCATTAGAGGGAGAGAAGGGGTGTTAATGAGATGAAGTGTGAGAATGGGGGGAAAATGAATAAAAGCAACAGCATGAATAGCACATGAGAGGCAAATGAAATAATTACTCCATTCACCATTGTTACAACAACACAATAAATTTAATGCAATTTCTAAAGGCCAACCAGTTTTCTTTCTTACTTTCTGCTTCTTTTTTCTGCCTCCCCCCCCCTTTTTTTAAGTTCCTTTTTACAGTTTCAGAATTATGCTTTAATTAGCATAACATTTAAATTAGCGAATGGAATCTTAATTAGCTGAGGAAATAGACTTTTGTTGGAGTGGTTGCTAAAACAAATAAATCCTCTTCCTCTTTCAAGAGCCATTTGCTTATGGCACATTTAATAGCCTAGTGTACCATAAACAATTTGAGACAAGGATAAGTAATTAAATTAGAAAACATGCCGACAGAAGTAGCCCAGCCTGGCCTTCTGGAGCTACAAGGAGATAATGCAAACCTCCCTTCAGGAGAGAAAAGTGGCCATGCTGGGATGTTCAGTTTTTGTTTGCAGAATTCCAGTTGCAATGTTTTGGGTTGAATATCAGAGCCTTGGGGGTGGTTGAGCCCTGACTGAAGGAAGGCTCCCATGGAAATGCAAGGAAAGGGTTGCAGAAGGTTCAGCCAGAAAGACAAACCCATAAAGGATTGGGTTAAAGAAGGGAAAGCCCACAGTGGTGAAGCTCTGGGATGAGTGCGATAGGAGCCAAAGGTTGAAATGAGAGAGAATTTCCAAGAGAATTTCCATCCAGAAATTCTTTCAGCTGCTGCATTTGAGGTTCATCTGCTACAACACGAGACCCAGGTCTGGGACCATCTTCTGGGTGTGATCCAACTTTGCTCCCTCTCTCCTGGGTAGGAAACATCCCCCCCAGCCTTAGCCTCAGCATGGTTGGACAGGGACCAGCACCTGGCCAAGATGCTCCATTCACCTCTCCTGAAATTCTATTCCATGAAAAATGCCCCCAGCAGGCAGCTCTTCTCTCTCCCTGTGCCAAGAGAGTGTCAAATCAGGCAGCTCAGGCTGCAACAGCCATGTTCTGTCTCCCTCACGGTCTCACATGTGATAAATTTTTCCCATCCCTAAAAAGGCAGGATCCATTTGTTAATATTTAAGCATGAGGCTTGTGGATGAAACTGGAAAAACAGCACCACCCAGCATTCCCACACAAACCCTTTGGAGAACACACTTCCAGGTCCTTATCTGCACAGTCAAGGTGTACTTAAAAACCTGGATAGTCTCAGGATGCAACAAAATTAAGTCTTAAGCCTCCTGCACTCTCAGCTTTTAAGGATGAGCAGTGATATTGTCAGTCAAGAGAGGTGAGAAACAGCAAGACCCAGGGGAGGATGCACTGGTGGATCTTTCTGTGCCTTGCAGAGGATTGTGACAACCATCATCACATCCAAAGCATCTTTCCAGCTGATGAGCAAATCCTTGGGTGGCCCTGGGAGGGCTGTCCCTGCTGTCCCTCCTCTCCAGCACAGCCCTGGCAGCTGAAGACAGAGTGTTTCCAGCAGCAGGGCTGCTCCATCCCGCTCTGGCCAGGCAACTGCAGAGAGCAATAAAAGTTTAATGGCTCCCAGTGGGTCGATTCCAAAAGAATGAAAACGCTATAAATCCAGCATAGTGCTTATGTGGAGCTTAAAAACAAACTGCTCCAATCACACTTAGCGAAGTCGTCCAGTCTTCACAGAAGACAGGGATGAAAAAGAAAGATTTAACCTTAGCCATGCCTTGGGCAGAATTCAGGTTGGGCAGAAAAACAGTTTGGCCTCAGTGGGAAGATTTTCCTGGCTTTGTTTATATTTAGTGTGATTTAAATCCTTGTGTGTGCATCCCTGCCATGAGGGCTCACACTCCCAGGCACCACCAGGGCTCAGGGTACTCATGGAAAATTGCAAAGGATCAGGCAAAGCCATCTCCTTGCTTTCCAGACAAAGCCATGCTGAGAAGCCCCTTTTAAAAGCCTTGCTCCATGATGTTTCCCCATGCAAAACTATTCCATCCCCACTGCCTCGTTCCCCCTCTCTGTGCATTGTAACAGCCAGCAAATTTCAGTAAGAGCCTCTCTCAAGGAAAATGCTCCATCACAGGCCTAGTTCCTGGTCACTACTCTCTTTCCATCTTATCTCCCTTTGTTCCCTGCTTCAGCACACAGCTGTGGGCTCTGGAGCTTCTCGGGAAGATGGGAAAAGCCAAACTCCCTGTGTGTAATCCCATCTCTCAAGGCAGAAATGCCTTCCCAAGGAGGCCAAGGTGCAGCACAGCCCCATCCATCTTCTGTTCACCTGCTCCGTGGTGCTGCTGAAGCCAGGGGTGGGGATGGCTGCAAAGAACAATTAACCTCTGCTCTCTGCTGGGGAAAAGTCCATCAGCAAAGAGGAGTCAAATCCTGGCTTTTTCCACCATTGTTCGCCTTTTCCAGCAGCAGTGGCAGTGCCATCCTCTGGGCTCTTGTGTTTCTCACCCCTTACAGGCTGCTCTGCCCTCAGCAAAAAGAGCTGTTAGGTCTCAGGAAGGCTGAGAAGAGCAGCATTTCACAAGAACACTGACACTCATCTTCTCCTGACCTCAATGGCTGGGAAAATCCACACCCCGAGCAACAAAACCATCCCAAACCAATTGAAAGTTACCCAGAGATTCTTTCCCATTTGAAAATAGGTCATCACCCAATCCTCATTTCCTATTTCTTACACATCCATTATCAGCTTTCATGGCAGAGTCATAGAATTGTTTAGATTGGGAAAGATCTCCAAGATCATCCAAGCCAACCTTTGAGTCCAGCCAAACCATCCCACACAATCAAATTCTAGGAAATACCTTGCCCTGCCTCTAGTGGAATGTTGATAACTCAAGTGATCTTTGTTTCTAATTCCTGAAGGACATCTTAAATGTTTCTAATTCCTGAAGGACATCTTAAATGTCCATCCATAAAGAGGACGTTTTAGTGGTTCTGGAGTAAGGACACCCAGCCTAAGGACAGGGTCCCCTCCAGCATCTCCCATCCACAGCTTCTCCGTGGGACCCCCAGCACCCACAGATCAGTAATTCCTCATGTTTAATATTAAACCCTGTTTAATATTTTGACCCATCACTTCTAAAGCTCAGAAAGCTGCTGAAACACCACAGCTGGAGCATTGCTCCACATAAACATCCCTCTGCCAGGAGACAGAGGCACAGAGTCTAATTACTAAAATTGCATCTACATTGCAGTCACAGAAGCTGAGCTGGCTTAAAACAAGCTATGCCCTCATCCCAAATAGCACTTTTATGTACATACTTATACACACAGACAAGGAAAAAACAGCAAAGCCAAACAAACCACCAGGAAAAGAGGCTCTCTTCTGGTAAAATTCCAAATGGCAGCCTAATTATGCATTACAACTACTAAACTCTTCTCTTTAGGAAACTTCTGGCCCTTCCCTGCTTTGTTGACAGGACATGGGGCAGGATGAGGACACTGGATAGGAGTGGATGTTGCAGCAGTGCCAAACACTTGGAGCTGGAGGGACAAAGTGTCTGATGGAGACCAAAGCAAAACCCCACCCAATTCCTTCCCTCCTCTCACAGCACCAGCTATTTTTTTTTTCATTTTTTAAAAATACATTTCAGCCCTCCAGAACTCAGACACCCCAAAACGGCCCAGCTTCATCCTCTGAGCCATTAGTCCAGCAGTATTTATAGTTTTCCAAGAACAAACAAAGCCATCACACCGAAGCCTGCCTGTTAATGGCACAGCCTGGGGATAGATGACTTTAGGGAAATCACTGTGGCGAGCACACAATGGTGATGGATAGAGGAGGAAAAGGGGGAAAAGGAAAGCAAAAACAGCAGTCTGCAGAAACAGGGGGGCAATCTGCAGACTTGAGCAGAGTCACACCTCCTTGCTCCAGTGACAAATCTGCTCCATTAGGCCTATAAAGCACACTTTGCCATCACCACGCTGCAGAGAACGGCTTGCACTCAGTAATGGGCCTCACAAGGCAAATGCAAGCCCAAAACAAACACTTTTCTAAATGCCTCATAACTTCTTTGTTCCACCTGACTGCAGTCAAACCTGAACTCCGACCTTGCTGTTTCTGCCACACACTTCAAACCTCCAGGAAAAAAAACCCAGCAAACCTTGAAAGACCCTCAGCTGCATTCCTGGGCTGCAGCAGCTCTCCGTGCAGCCCTCTGATGCTCAGCACAGAGAATTTTCTTTCCCATGCTGCACTTAATTAAGGAAAAGCAAAGGGTAGCCACAGAGGTGATGGGAGTGAGAGATTCTCCCTAATCACCCATCTTCAGAGAAGTGATTTCAGAGAACCATGGAATATCCTGAGTGGGAAGGGATCCACAAGGATGCCTGAGTCCAACTCCTGGCCCTGCAGACACCCCAACAATCCCACCCTGTCTCTGAGATTGTTGTCCAAATGCTTCTGGAGCTCTGGCAGCCTTGGGGCCGTGTTGCTTTGATTTTTTAAGATTTTCTAAGCCTTCTGATAATTACATTTTTGCAACAATCTTTTTCATACATTTTTTGTAAATAACTTATTGTTTTGCATTCTTTTATGGAGGAGAAGAAATTTGGTAAACTGTTAGTTTGTCCAGTGTCATTGGAGAGGTGACACTTTCACCCTCCAATCCACTGCCACTTTTGAAAATCTATAAATGTTGGAGTCAGAAAATAAAACTGCCCCTTTTTTACCTTAAGAACAGCAGTGTGTGCTGAGTGTGTGTCATGTTATTCCATGTCCTATAGTGACAGGGCTGTGCCCATTCCCTGGGGAGCCTGGGCAGTGCCCAGCACCTCTGGGGGAAGAACCTCTCCCTGATATCCAACCTGACCCTCCCTGGCACAGCTCCAGCCATTCCTGGGTCTTGTTCCTGGTCACCAGAGAGAAAAGATCCGTGTCTGCCCAGCCACTGCCCATCTCAAGGAAGCTGTAGGCTGCTGTGAGGTCTCCCCTGATTTCCCCCAGCCTGAGGATGCTGACCCTGCTGTGCCTTGCAGGATTAACACATCTCAAGATCCACTGACGAAAGGATGCTGCAGGTAAGGGAAAAAATGCGATTCCCTCGGACACAAACTCTGACATCCTATCTTAATCCTCAGCTGCAACAGGAGCGCTACCCTGGGATCTCCCCCCGTGTTATTAAAGCACTCCAGATGGTTTTGATGGGGAAGAGACATTCATTGTGATACCCCAGACACCAAGCTGACATCTCAGCGGCTGCGGGAACATCACAGAGAAAATCGGTTCCCCACCAGAGTGTTTGTGCAGCAAGAGGGAACTCGTGAACTGAAGCAGAAAATCCTCCACGACTGCTCTAGACTAATAATTGCCCAAACGCCGGGTGGTGGCAAAAAAAAAACCAACCCACAAAGCGATGCCTGGCTTTGAAACCAGCCCTGCTCCTCGACCCGGAGGCAGCGGCTCTGCTGCCGCCCCGAGGGGGCGAGTGAGCCGCGGGACACGGTGTCCAGCAGTAAATTAAATGCCAGCAGAGCCGCCTGGCTCAGCCCGGGCACCCCGCGGGCAGCAGAGATGAGCTCGCTCCGGCTCTCCGGTGTTCGCTGCTCTCCATCCCCTCCCGCGCATCCAACCATCCGCACCGCCTCTCCTCGCATCCCTTCGCCTCTCCTCGCATCCCTTCGCTTCTCCCTTCATCCCTTCTCCTCTCCTCGCATCCCTTCTCCTCTCCTCGCATCCCTTCTCCTCTCTTCGCATCCCTTCTCTCCTCTCATCCCTTCTCCTCTCCTCTCATCCCTTCTCCCTCTCCCCTCATCCCTTCTCCTCTCCCCTCATCCCTTCTCCTCTCCCCTCATCCCTTCTCCTCTCCCCTCATCCCTTCTCCTCTCCTCTCATCCCTTCGCCTCTCCTCGCATCCCTTCGCCTCTCCCCTCATCCCTTCTCCTCTCCCCTCATCCCTTCTCCTCTCCTCGCATCCCTTCTCCTCTCCCCTCATCCCTTCTCCTCTCCCCTCATCCCTTCTCCTCTCCCCTCATCCCTTCACCTCTCCCCTCATCCCTACTCCTCTCCCCTCATCCCTTCTCCTCTCCTTGCATCCCTTCACCTCTCTTCCTCCCGGCTTTTGAATCTCTCCCTTCCCAGGGGCTCTGCCTTCCCCTCTCCCCTTGCAGCAGTGGAGCAGAGGGACAGAGCCCGCGTGTGCATCGTGGTCATTTCCAGGCGCTTCTCCCTCTGTCTCTATCAGAATTCCAAAGGAGCAAAGCCAGCCGGAGCCCACCTCGCACTGGAAAGGCAGCCAGGCAGCTCGTGTCACCACGATGTCCTTGTAGTGCTCAGGGCATGAAAAGCAAAGGGGACAATGTCTAGGGAGTGCCGCAGGATGCTCCCAGGCTTCCCAGCGCCCATCCCGCTTCCCAATGCACTGCCACCCTCCATCCTCACCCTGCGCGGCGCTGGGAAAAGAGATGTCACAAAATTACCACATCACAAGTGGGCAGAGAGCGCGGCTGTAAGCAGAGGACACAGGGAAAGCTCCCATAGGGACGGGATGAAGGGGAAAGGCGAGTCCCGGGCCGGGGGAGCGGGCGGTCACAGCATCCTAACCTTCAATCACCGCCAGGCAGCCGCGCTTGGCTGCCAGCAAAATAAAAGCGATCGCTGCGGCCTTTTAAGGAGCAATATAATCGGGGGTGATTACCATACAGAGCGGCACGGAGAGAGCTCGGCACAGCGGGAGACTTATGAGGAGTTTGGCTGCTCCGCAAAGCGCAGGCTGGTGCTTTTTGAACCGTGCTGGCACAGCAGCCCCCCGGCTCACCCCGCCTGGCATCGCTGCCCGGTGCCCCCTCCGGGCACACGCAGCCCCGGAGAGCCAGGGAAAGGTTTCCATAGGTGAAGCTAATGAGGCCGATCATCGGCTGATGTTGCTTGGCAAAACGGCGCGGGTATTTGGCTAATTTACACCCCCAGAGAGCCCTACCCCAGACATTCATTATCATTCTGGGGTTTGAGCACGCTTGCTGACTTTGGTTCCCCCTCCTCCACACGCTGGACTGTTTCCTCCTCTGCATCAGCCAGGCTGGAGCTGGTCCCTCCTGCCAGCTCGTGCCAGCACAGATGATGGCACAAACTGCACAAAAGGGAGGAAAAATAATAACCAGGACCAAACCACTCGGCAGAGCAGTTCCAGAGCCATATTCTGTCTCTCTCCTTCACATGGGAGATGAACAAGGACCTTTTAGGAGACCACTTGTTTGTGTGGGACAGGGAGATGCTTTTCTGGCTAAGAAATCCTGCTTGGAGGCAGGAAAGGACATCACCTGAAGGGGCAGCTGGGCATTAGAAGGCACGATTTGTGTGAAATGAAGCTTATCTCCAGCCAAGAGCTTGTATCTGAGCCAAGCTCTCCCAAGGTATCCACCTGCTGTGAAACCTTCTCAACCACCTGGGTTTTGCCACACCAAAGGCCATCAGAAATAGCACTGATTTGTGATGCTTTCACAACCATAATAATGCAAGTCACACTTCTGGAAAAAAATCTACCCTTGTGCACGTGAGGTATATCCCCTTTTCAGAAGCCCTGGGGCTTGGGGGGCTCCATGCTCGAACAAAGAGCTCCAAACACCACAGTTCCCTCGGGTGAGAGCCCATCCCACCACCTGGCATTCAGGTACCCAGCACCAGAGAGGCCAAACCCTCATTTTTGGGGTCCTCTCCCTTCCACTGCTGCCAAAATGAAGACTAATGATGATGGTCCCACCCATCCACACCGTACAAGAGCATCTTCTCCTTGAAGGGCAACAACACAAAGAGAGAACAAGCCCATTTAAAACTCTGCTTTCTCTGCAAGTCAAGCCCACGTCTGACCTGGCAGTGAGAGAACAGCTCAAGAGATGATAAGGAAAACAGCAGATCAGGCAAATTTAGTCAGACTGGATTATGGGAGACCAGCAGTCTCCAGGTTCTCCATAGAAGAAGTATAGTCAGGAGTCTGCGGTGAGCTGTTCCAATGAGAGGCAATAATTGAATTTGTTTTCATTTAATTTGAAGGACCTTTAATTAAAAGCCAAGCCTGTGTGTGCAGAGAGATAAAGCTGAGCACGTGGAGAGCGGGGGTAATTTGGGTGCTGAATGCAATAATTAATTGTAAACGTGGAGGTCAGGAGCCGGGCTCTATCTCCCTGCAATCAGCACGCGGCGCTGGCCGGCCGCGCGGAATGGGCTCGCCAGCGCCGGAAACGCTTAAGTGATTTTTGAAGCCTTAATGGCAATTATAGAGCAGCGAGGAGGTTAATTTGCAGAGTTCATTAATCAGAGAAATAAACACGTCAGCGATCGCCACGGAGAGGGGAGGCAGAGGAGCCTGCCTTGGAGATGGAGAAGGGCGACCTCGGCACCGGGACTGGGGACGGGGTTTGCCTCCTCAGCTCAGGGTGAGCCCTGGCTTTTCACACTAACAGGAGCTGTGAAACCCTTGGCCACTCACCTCAGGGCTCCTGCTAAGCAGAGCTAAATGTTCCCCAGCTCCACGAGGTGTTAACTGGATAACAAGCCCACTAACTCCATTCCTCTCAGTCCTGCGACTCCCTTGCAATCTCAGCTTCTCATGGGTTGGGACTTCATTACCGTTGCTGAAAAGCTCCTCAGCTTCTCAATAAACCAGCTCTGAAGTGACAACAATCACTCTCAAATTAAGAACTAACCCCACTGCTAGGAGACCTAAAGCCCAGCCCTCCCAGGGCATCTTTTCTCCAAATTTTGGAAAAATGGAGTTTTAAGACAGCACCTTTGATGTTATGGCAGGACACAGAGTGTCTGTTAAGGGAAAACACTTAGAAATAAAGAAAATGGCTCAAATCCTAATAGGAATTAATGAAGTTAAGAGATGTGTGGCTTCCTGGACATGCATCATGAGACAAGAGTGGTGCCTTGTGGAGGAAATATCTCAGCAATGAGGTAAGGAGAGCCCCAAGCTGCAGCAGGACAGGAGTCAGGGGTATCTCTGCTGCCTCACACAGCTCAGGCAAAATGGGAGGAAAACCACTCCAAGGAGTGAAGGGGGCTGGAATCCCCCTGGGCTGAGCAGCAGCAGAGATTCAGCAGAATCCTGAGATAAAAGCAGAGCAGGCCAAGGCTGGAGACCTCCAACAGCTCCCTGTACTCCTGGGGATCTCCTGGCTTTCCTTCCCCTTCAGGCTAAGGAGAACAGGGTGAGGCTTTAGGGAGCAGCTCCACACTCTCAGGGGAAGGTGCTGGAGGAGCTGGGTGGCTCCTCCTGTCCCTGCTGCTGTGGGACCAGCAGGAAGAGGATACAGACAGATGGAGAGGTGTTTCATGGAGTGAAGCACCAAGAGCTTTTTCTCAGGCTGGTAATTGCTCCCTGGAGAAAGGCTGTACACTGCATTTTATTTTTTCCACTCCTTCCTTCCTCACAGATTATTTCAGGAGCTGAATGCTGATGCTTTTTGGGATTTACCTGTGTAAAAAACCTGTGCTTCCAAGGCAATGGACAAAAGGGCTCCAAACCCAGCACAGATAGGTCTTTCCTTGTTGATCTGTTCATCCTAGTTACTGACAATTAACACGAGCCAATTAGTCCAGCCATTGCCTTGGCTCTTCTGCCTCTCCAGGCACTGTTATCCCAGGGACCTCCATATGGAAAATGAGTTTTAAACACCTCAACAGACTTCAGGGATTTGTTTTTACAGGAGCAGCTTGTTCTTCAAAATATTGAAAAGTATCTATGACATCAAGCAGAGTGCCAAGCTGAGCGCCTGGAGCAGGATAATCCCACACAGTGGAACAGGCTGGGAGGGGATGAGCTGAGCAGGAGAGCTGCTGAGAAGGACCGGGGGTTGTGTGCAGGAAGAAGAAGATGAGACACTGCTATGGAAAAAGCAAAGAACCAGCTTCCAGCTGCAAGAGATCCAAGGAAGCTGCCATTCCCTCCTAACTGGACCAGGAAGAAATGAATAAGCAGCACACATACATACATGCTCCCTGTGACTTTGTGAGTTTGTTGCTCTGTCCCTGTGACCAGGTTCACCTCCTGCCCTCCTGAACATTGAAGAGAGTCCATCATGTTACTGATGGAGCCATCTCCTCCCTGCCCATCTCCTCCTCTCCCTGCTCCCACTAACCCCAAGTCTGGGGACCGGCCAGGATCGGTGTTAACTTTTCTGCCTGCTGGAACTGTGTGTAATTAAACATTTTAATTAAAATCTACAAGAGTAATTGCCCTGTCATCCTCTGAAGGGAAGGCTAATCACAGCCCTTTTATCCAGTCCAACGAGGGGCCCAAGGACGTGATGCTGGGCAGAAGTTTTGGGTGGCAGCACAAGTGTCTGTAAGGAGCCAGGTCCTTACCGGCAGCTGAGCAGAGCCAGAACCTGGCAGGGACAAAAAACCTGGGTATGTGGAAGCTTGGATATGGAGACAGGAGTGTCTTACATTGGAAATAGGGGTGCAAATTCCATTCCTATCTGTTAGAGCTGGGGCAGTTCTCTGCTGTTCATGGGGCAGTTTTTTCTTTATCTCTGCCACACCCAATCCTCCCTCCAGGAGATCTCTCCTGTTCATGGGCTATTAATTATTAATTATCTTCTGTTCATGGGCCATCAATTATTAATTCTCTTCTGTCCATGGCCAGGGAGTGCCCCTGCAGGGCTGATCCAATCCCAGCATCCCATGGGGAGATGCTCCGCCCAGGGGAGGAGCCAAGCATTCCTACCTGGATCCAATCTGAGCTTTGGGACAGCCCAGCAGCCTTTGCCCAGTGCATTGCCAGAGGAGCAGCTTCTGCTGCCCTGCATGGCCAGAGGGAGCCCAGGCCCATCTGCAGCAGCCCTGGAGCTGCAGAGGAAAACTCCCCCCTTGTGCAGGATCCCTGCTCCAGCAGAGCCACAGCTGGCACTGCAGGAGGGCTGAGCCCCCATGGGATGGGGCTGTGCCACCCCCTGACCCACAGGGGACAGGGCATGGGCTGACCCTGGCAGTGGTTTTTCTTGTACTATTGCACTTGTATTTTTAATTTTTTTCCTAGTAAAGAACTGTTATTCCTACTCCCATATCTTTGCATGAGAGTCCCTAATTTCAAAATTATAATAATTCAGAGGGAGGGCATTTACGTTTTCCATTTCAGGGGAGGCTCCTGCCTTCCTCAGCAGACACCTGGCTTTTCAAACCAAGGCCAGGAGGATGCAAACCAAGCAGGGAAGTGCATCACTCGGTGCATCTCACTCCTTCAAAGGATTTAGACTTTTGGAAAGCCCTTCAAGAACTGTTTCCACACCACCAGCAGCCTCTGTGTCACTGGGGCTGGTGGTGCACACCAAGCCCACCTTGCTCCAGCTCCATCCACCCTCCCTGATCCTCCACCCCCTTTTCCTGCTGCCTCTCCCAGGCGCCAGAGGGGCTGGGGAGGCTCAGAGCATCCTCAGAGTCCTCACCCTGATTGCAAGTGAAGTGTTTGAGCAGCGTTTCAGAAGTTTTCTCCCCCAGTGCCCGTCAAGAACAAACAAAGTATTTGTTGTTGTTGGAGTAAAAAATTCATCAAAATAAAATAAAATAAAATCAGGAGCAGAAATGCATACATCTACATTTGACTAAGTGGGGAGAGAACACACTCGGAAACTTTTTGATCAGAGCAGAGAGCCTCAAATCCTGACAGAGAAAATGTATTCATAATTTATTAAAAAAATAATTTATAATTTATTTTAAAATTCATCAGACTCCTCTTTATTTTTTTTTTCTTTTTTGCCTCCCTTCTGACAAACAAGATTTTCTGTAATTCCCGAGGAGGGCAACCGATGGGGACAATATTGCTGAAGGCTTTTCTGCTTTCAGAGGTTGGGAACATGAAAAGACAGAGCAGCAGTGCCAGAGACACCCCTGACCAGCACCCCTGCTGTCCTAAACCCTCCCAGGGATGCTCCTGCATCTCAGAGCCTCTCTCTCATATTCAGGGGCTTTACAGACCTAAAATAGGAGCTCCCCAGCCTCCCTGGCTGCTGCTGGGTTCCACCACCTCACTGAGCTTCTTCCAGCATTCAACCCTGGCTCTGACAGGTAGAAAAAAGCAGCCAGGGCACAACGCTGCAGCTCAGATCCCTCCTGCTGGACTCCTTATCCGGGAAGATTATGAGGTTTACTGCTGCTTCTCCATTATCCTAAATAAAGCAGCCTTTCAAAATTGCTTCAGACATATTAGATCATGTACTTTTTACACTTCCAGAGACACTGGTTATAATATCTTTTTAACAACACTGGGCAGAATCTATTTTCTTCTTCCACTGAGCTGAAAAATACTGTTTTCTCAAGGAAGAAGAAAAAGGAGGAGGGAAAAAAAAAAAGCTATTGATTTTGTTTAGGGTCAGAATAAAATATCATTGGAGTGGGTGTTGAAATCCTCAGCCACAAATTACTTCCAAAGTGACAGTTTGGGCTGTGAAGATTTTTCTTGTGAAATAAAACAAAACAAATGAAACATTGTGTTCTTCCTCTCTATGTGCACGTTTGAGGTTTCCACCGGCTCCAGCTGGTTCCTGCTGGGTATATTTAGCGTTTCAATCTATTCTTTTCCCATTCCCATCCCTGCTGGAGCTGTTGCACGGCCAGCACCAAATCCTGCTGCCCAGATGGAGTGAGGCAAAGAGAAATGCTGTGGGTGGGATGTGGAGGGACCAGTCCCAGAGCCACAAGGAGAGAGATTTGATCCCCTCCGATGCTCGGGGGATGCTGTCGGCTCTCCCTTCTCCCTCCATCCTGCCCCTCTGCCATGCAGGGATGAGGATGGTACCCAGCACGCTGTAATTCAGCATCCCCCTGGCCAGGACTGGCTCCTCTCACGCTGCTTTTGAAATCAAAAACACCTCCAGGAACCTCCAAACCCGGGAGCTCTCAGCCAGGTTTCACTTCTCCAAAGAGTCAGCAAATTAACCCCCATTTATATGCACAACCCACTTCCCTCTAATCTATCCATCTCTCTCTGCTCTCTGCTGGTACAAGAGATGAGTATTGGCTTTAAATACAATAATTTCTTTATAAATAAAGAACAGGCAACACTTGTGAAAGGGAAACCAGATGTCTACCTCGGGCTTCTGTGCTTTCTGCTCCTCAGCATTGTGTGCGGGAGATGGGAACACGCCACCGGAATGAAGAGATCTGCAGGTCCCTGCCTCCCGCTCTCAATTTTATTTTATTTATTTAGATTTATGCAAATGCAAAAAAGAGGTCACCTACCCATATGCTCTCAATGCCCTTGATGTAACTTTAAAATGCATCATAAAAATGCCCTGTACACTGCGGTAGAATTCAGTACCACACGCCCGCAGGTAAGAGAAAAGCCAAAATCTCCCCCTGCTGCAAACAGACACATTCCCACCCTGGCAGCACCTGCACACACACAGATTTCAGCTTCCATCAGCCCTTTCATTCCCCATCACCTTCTACCCAGGGCAGCCTGCAGCCACAGCCCTTTTTCCCCCACATCTGCTTCTCTGCTCAACATCTGTCCCCCACTGATCTCTCCATGTCCCACATCACCATCCAGGAGCCACTCCTGCCATCCCACACAGCAGCCAAAGGGACCATCCCAACTCTGCCACTGAATCAGGAGCCCTTGCTCTTCTCCACCCTTCTGAGCATGATGGGCTCAGAAACTTCTTGGTAGTGGGAGAAGGAAGAAAAATACTGCAAAAGCACCAAAAAAACTCACTCCAAAGTGTGCCCTTGTGGCACTGCCAGACTGGTCTGATGGAACCACCCTGTTCAAGCAGGGCAACATATTCCCAAGGACACGGAGGCAGTTGTGGCACCAGGGGATGGTGTGGGACCATGTTCCTGCTTGTGGAAGCAGTTGTGGCACCAGGGGATGGTGTGGGACCATGTTCCTGCTTGTGGAAGCAGTTGTGGCACCAGGGGATGGTCTGGGACCATGTTCCTGCTTGTGGAAGCAGCTGTGGCACCAGGGGATGGTCTGGACCATGTTCCTGCTTGTGGAAGCAGTTGTGGCACCAGGGGATGGTCTGGGACCATGTTCCTGCTTGTGGAAGCAGTTGTGGCACCAGGGGATGGTCTGGGACCATGTTCCTGCTTGTGGAAGCAGTTGTGGCACCAGGGGATGGTCTGGGACCATGTTCCTGCTTGTGGAAGCAGTTGTGGCACCAGGGGATGGTCTGGACCATGTTCCTGCTTGTGCCACTGCACCCACCTTCACAGCCACTGAGCCACCAGCCAGCCCAAAACCCATCAGCGTTTTGGACAGGAAAGACCTACCCATGATTCAAGCCACCACGAGGATGTAAATTTTTAATTCCTGAACCTCACAGAGCCAACCCTGACCCAGCAGCAGTGCTCCCACAGCTGGCTCCTGCCTTTAAGATGCCACAGGATTTCTCCGCAGCAACTCTTCACGGTTCCCGGCCATCCTCCCTCGGGAACTCGCGCAAAGAGTGAACTAATGAGTCTATTAGACTTAATTAAGCTAATGTGAAATTATTTACTTAATCTGGGAAGATCTTATGATGGTGAGAAATCCCCATGGACAAAAGCTTCCAGCTGCCTCGCACGGGCAGGCGAGAACCTGGCGAGCAGAGGCTGTGGAGATGCTGTGGGCATGGGGACAGTGTGGAGAGGGGGCTCAGCCACCACCAGAGCCCAGAGCACCTGGCTCGTGCACAGCACTCCAGCACCACCAGGAACACCAGCCAGGAAGCCCCAGCCCTGTTTCCCCTTCATATTCCAGATGCACATCACTCCCCAGCCAGCAAATCCATCCACGGCTGGCAGCTGGGAGGGAAAAGTTTTCAGGAGTGGTTGGCCCCTCTCTCCTGTGGATGGCGAGCATCCCTCATCCCACAGCAGCCAGGCTGTGCCTCAGCATGCAGAGCAAAGGGGATTTTGCCTCGTGCGTTTTCCTGGCTATTTTTTTTCCCTCCCTTAATGTAGAAAAGCTTAACGCTTGCTTTGAATTCCTAATACGACTGAGTTCTTTTTGCCACTTATTTTGTTTTGTCATGCACTACATACAATTACACATCTCTAATCCGCAAATCCTCCCCTGACGCTGGAACACGTGCCAAGCCTTTCCCTTCCACTGCATTGAAAGCCTTTGGAGACAAGCTGACATCACGGAATGCCAGGGTGCCCTGGCATCACCCAGTGCCACCATTCCCCAGACATGGAAGCCTCTGATCCCCAAGGATTGGTGTCAAAAATGCCCCACCCCTGCCCTGAGGGTCACCAGCCCTGGCAGTGCAGCCAGGAGCCCCGGCCAGGACTAAATCCCAGAGAAGGAGCTCCCTCCATCCTGGCTAAAGGAGCTCAGCTCAGCATCTCTGAGACAGAAATCACATTTTGTAAATCTCCCACGGTGAATCAACTCCCCAGTCAGATATGAGCTCAGCAAAAACTGGCAGGCAAATGATCTCATTAATAATCAGCACTATCAGGAGTTTCTGCTTCTCTCAGGCAGCCAAACAGGCAAGAATTTATCTGGGAATGGGAGCAGAGCTACCTGGAACACAATGTAATTATTGCCCCAAGGTCAGGCAGTGGCAGCTGTGCTGGCAGGCAGTGCCCTGCTCACAAGTCAGGCCACCTGCAAAGGGGGCACCAAAGCTTTGGTGGCCCCTTATGATGCCTGTGCTGGTTCAGACCTGGGTTCCTCACCCACAGGAGGGGCCCCTCCACCAAATCCAGGGAAAAAGGAGCCAAAAGCCCCCCCAGCACATAAACCATAGTGTGGGCTCTCACCTGCAAGCATCAAGCCCTCAAGCAAGCCATGGAGGGGACCAAGGGGCTCCCTGCCATCGCTGCTGTGGCACCCAGAGCATTTCAGTGAGATATCAATGAGATTTCAGTGAGGTATCAATGAGGTTTCAGTGAGGTATCAATGAGGTTTCAGTGAGGTATCAATGAGATTTTGGTGAGATATCAATAAGATTTCAGTGAGGTATCAATGAGATTTTGGTAAGATAGAAATAAGATTTCAGTGAGATATCAATGAGATTTCAGTGAGGTATCAATGAGGTTTCAGTGAGGTATCAATGAGGTTTCAGTGAGGTATCAATGAGATTTTGGTGAGATATCAATAAGATTTCAGTGAGGTATCAATGAGATTTTGGTGAGATATCAATAAGATTTCAGTGAGGTATCAATAAGATTTCAGTGAGGTATCAATAAGATTTCAGTGAGGTATCAATGAGATTTTGGTAAGATAGAAATAAGATTTCAGTGAGATATCAATGAGATTTCAGTGAGGTATCAATGAGATTTTGGTGAGATATCAATAAGATTTCAGTGAGGTATCAATGAGATTTTGGTGAGATATCAATAAGATTTCAGTGAGGTATCAATAAGATTTTGGTGAGATATCAATAAGATTTCAGTGAGGTATCAATAAGATTTTGGTAAGACAGAAATAAGATTTCAGTGAGATATCAATGAGGTTTCAGTGAGGTATCAATGAGATTTTGGTGAGATATCAATAAGATTTCAGTGAGGTATCAATGAGATTTTGGTGAGATATCAATAAGATTTCAGTGAGGTATCAATAAGATTTTGGTGAGATATCAATAAGATTTCAGTGAGGTATCAATAAGATTTTGGTAAGACAGAAATAAGATTTCAGTGAGATATCAATGAGGTTTCAGTGAGGTATCAATGAGGTTTCAGTGAGGTATCAATGAGCAGCCAAGGTGCAAACAAGTTTGAGAGTTTCCCTCCACACACAAAGCCTCACTGCAGCCTCAGAGCATCTCCCAGCCCTGCTCAGGAAAAGAAGGAATAAGAGAGACATCAATTTCCAGAGCTCTGCACCAAAATCCGGCCTTCGCCTTTGAAAGTGTAATTTATTCAAGCTGCTTTATTATTGCAGAGCCCAGCCTCGACAGGGGATTATGGAGAGGTCACAGCTGGAGCAATAACAATAATAAGAAAAAAATAGTGAAGTGGGGACAGCATCTTGTGTGAGTTCACTGTGAAGCAGAGACTCACTTTTTTTGGAGCCACGGTGTTGGAAAGCACAGGAAGAACATCCCACATGCCACAACTTAACACAAAAGTGGCATCCAACAAATCTTTGGGGGAGTAACAGGGATGGGGGCTTCACACCCCCTCTGTTTGTGAACCCAGTTAGGCATATGTTGAGGAAAGGGTGTATGTATATTAGATTTTAATTAAGCAGTGTTAATTATAATCTATGAGATGTGCTTACTGCTTATCTGATAATTATGAGAAAGCCAATTTGGCTGCTGGCTTGTGACTAATTAAGTGGAATTAGTAATGATAATTATAGATTTAATTTTTGTTTGCCTTTATTGGCAATGGGGGGGAAAGTGGCTTCCAGGGCTGGGTAGGGCAAGGATGGGAAAAGTCATGGGGAAGGGTCACCATGCCAGGAATTTGGCTCACAGAATAGGGATTTGACCAGGACTTCCCAGAAAAGGGGAAATTTTAGTGAAAAAAATCCCAATTTGGCATTAAAAAAGAGTTTTGCTGGAAATGCTAATGGAAACAAAGTTCTCCTAAAAAGAAGCAGTTTTGTGGAAGATTGGGCTGGGTTTTGTCAGCTCATTGCACAGGTAGCCAGCGTCTTAAAAAAAACTGAAATCTTAGGCAAGTCAGGGAGTTTGACTTTTCCAGCCCACAGGGGGAAATTCCCTGGGGATCCCTCTTCTTCCTCCCACACCTACCATGACCCTGACTCCTGTTCCCAAGAAAAAGGGGACTTTTTAGCACTTGTATTTTTTTTTTCCTCTAGTGTAAATTGTTAAGGTATAAAATAAATACCGAATCCTGCAAAAACTGCTCAATCCCTGGGAATGGGACTTGCATATTTTAAACCTGCCCACAGGTTGCTCTGCCTGGCTGCAATCCTTGAAATACTAATTTTCTGCCCTTTCTGAGCATGCACTATGCTCAGAGGCTGCCAAATTGACCCAAAACATAAGAGCAAAGCTTTTCTGCGAGGCAAAGAATAAAAACACAGGGGAAAAAAAAGGGAGGGAAAAAAAATTAACTATATTGCAGCTGGATTTTTAAAAGGCCCAGCTAAACTTGCAGCTGCACGACAGCACGTGGAGCTGTGCAAGCTCAGCTAATGATAATTAAATCTCCTGCTGCAGGGGTGAGCAGCAATTTCGCGCTAGGTCTGCTGCCCGGGATGAGAGCTCTCCCGGGAAAAGCAGCACAGGGCTGGAGGGTCAGACCACGGAGATGCTCTGCTCGCTTGCCAGGCAACACCCGGAGCTGGGGGATGCTCTGCCCGGCTCCTTCCTGAAAACAGCATCTCCAGCGCCGAGCTAAATAATGCATGGCGATCCCAGGGATGAATTCCAGGCGGAGCGGAGCGCAGGGAAGACAATGCCGGCTGAATGCATTCAGGAGCAGCCCCGGTGCGGCCGCGCTCATTTGCGAGGCCCCGCTGCAGAGGGGGGACCCCGCTGCGGCACCCCCAGGTCCTTGGCGAGGGCTGAGGAGAGCGGAAAGAGCCTGACCTGACTGCAAAGTGGCTCCTTGCATCCCAGCTCTGCATCCAGAGCAAAGTGGCTCTTTGCATCCAGAGCCTTTGCATCCAAAGCCTTTGCATCCAGAGCCTTTGCATCCAGAGCTTTTGCTCCCCGGCTCTTTGCATCCAGAGCCTTTGCATCCCGGCTCTTTGCATCCAGAGCCTTTGTATCCCGGCTCTCTGCATCCCAGCTCTGCATCCAGAGCAAAGTGGTTCTTTGCATCCCGGCTCTTTGCATCCAGAGCCTCTGCATCCAAAGCTTTTGCTCCCTGGCTCTTTGCATCCAGAGCCTTTGCATCCTGGCTCTGCATCCAGAGCAAAGTGGTTCTTTGCATCCAGAGCCTTTGCATCCAGAGCTTTTGCTCCCTGGCTCTTTGCATCCAGAGCCTTTGCATCCCAGCTCTCTGCATCCCAGTTCTTTGCACCTAGAGCCTTTGCATCCCGGCTCTCTGCATGCAGAGCCTTTGCATCCCAGCTCTCTACATCCCAACTCTCTGCATCCAGAGCCTTTGCACCCCAGCTCTCTGCATCCCGGTTCTTTGAATCCAGAGCCTTTGCCTCCTGGCTCTCTGCACCTGTTCTCTCTGCATCCAGAGCCTTTGCATCCCAGCTCTGTGCATCCCATGTCTCTGCATCCAGAGCCAAGGTATTCCTGGGATGCAGCCTCAGAAGGGGCTGCAGGACCAGGGCACTGCGCTGTGCTCTGCACGCCAGCAGTGCCCAGCACTGACTGAAATAGACTCTTTGCCCAGCTGCAGCTCGGCTAAATTCGGTGCCCAGCCCCTGGGATCCAGGGAAGCAGCACAGGGCCAGATCGCTCGTGGCACATCAGGGACACCACAGCAAGCAGGGACACAGCGTGCCAGGAGCCCGGTGTACGGCACCTGAGGAAGAGGATGGCATGCAGGTGATGCTTCTTGCTGGAGGAACCTGGAGTGAAATAAACACCAAGTCCTGGCCGCCTGTGAGCATTAAAGATTATTTGCCTGACGGGCTCTTGCCCTGACCTCTGTGGTGGCTGGTTTAAAGAGATTAAATGAGAGAAAACTCACAGTTTCTGGGGTTATTTTTCCTTTTTTCCATTTCAGCAGCTACTCGAAAATAGGCTTGTTTATAGAGGGAGAAATCCCCCACAAGTCATGCACTACCCAGACCAAAAAATACTGCCAGCATCAGCCCAAAGTGACCAAAACATGTGCACAGATGGGCAAAATTTACCTCATTCCTAATGATGTTCAGAGTTTGTCCAGCCATGGACATCTCTACAAATTCCCTCCAGGGTTTCCACTATATCCATTATAACAGGGCATCACCCTTAAGTGCACTTGCTGAATCATCCATTCCAGCTCCTGTACTTAATTTTTCCATGATACATTAAATACCTTCCCTTCCTGTCCTAAAGAGCTGTGGGACACACTGGGAGGAACACAAATGGTTTTGGCTCTGACTTGATGCTCAGCTCTGCAAGGGAGTTGTTCACTTGGAATTGCCTGGTGAGCAAGAGAGCTAAGAGAGGTCAGTGCCCAGCCCTAGAGGGATAAATAATACTTTAAATAGGACTCAGCTCCATGCCAGGACCTCCTGTTGAACACTTCCACCTGTAGTTGGCAAAGGATGAATCACTGAGTGCTTCCACACCCCTCTGAAATGAGGAGTAATGGGGTTTTAAGAGAATAATGCTTCATAACACTCAGCATTCTGTTGGATAAGGTAAAGACAAGGCAGAAGCCAGGAGCTGATAAAAGCTACAGCTTGTAATTCCATTGCACCTTCTCTACTCAATAAATGGGTTTCAGTCAGAGCATCTCTACCATCCAACCCAAAAAGGACCTGAAGGGTAAGTTGATTGCATTGATCGTGCATGCATTTTCCCGGCAGGGAAACTGGCCCAGTCCTTGGCTGCTCCTGTCCAAAGTACTCCACTTATTTATTACGGGAATATCGCCAGGGACTCCAGGGCCAGGGAGCGGGACGCTACGGGGAATTCATCGCTCTCTGCGTGCTGGGAACATTAAGTGGGAAGGCAGAGCAGGGGGATATGGCAGCAGCTCAGCTCAGCCTCTTCCCCATCACAGCCCCTGGCAGCCAATCACTCCTGCCACGGTTTTGGCAGCCCTGTGGGATCCTTCCCACAGGATTGTCCTTAACCCTTGTGGGAACAGGAGGACTCCAGCGGGCAGAGCAGCATGGATGTGCTGAGACAAACTGCCCTCAGGCTGCTCCTGTCCTCTGCAGCCCTGTCACCACTCACACCTCACAAGTGCATCCTCCAGGTGAGGAACTCCCTCTGCATCCTGCCTCTATCCCTACATCCAGCTGTGACACCACTCAGGGGTCCAGCCCTGAGCCAAACCACCTCCTCTGCTGCTCCCCAGCTGCCCAGCACTGTAGGGTCTGCTGGTGTAACCATGCCTATCCCTAAAACCCTGCCTGTCTTCCCCAGGGAAGAGTGTAAATCCCTGGACTTGGGCCAAAGCACAAACTCCTCTCAGTAAGGTCAGCACTGCTGTTGGCATCCACTGGTTAGAGGGCACTGCTGTCCTAAACCATCCACAGGGAAAGCTGCTAAAACAAGGGGTCTGAGCCCACATTCAGCATCCAATCCCAAAACTGGAGCACAAGGCATTGCACAAGCTCTGTGTCCCAGCTGTCATGCCTCTCACCCGGTCATGTCCCCTCCTAAGGGGTGGCACATGTGTCCCAGAGGTGGGAAGGGGACGTCCCAGGGCAGCTGGAGGAGCGACAGGCAGGACCCAGGGCAGGCTGGCAGCCTCACAGCAGCACTGCCCAGCCCGGGGAGATGGGCCAGGCTAGCTGGGTTTGCTAATTAACCCCGAGGCAATGCCCTGCCCACACAGCAGTGCTCCTCCAGCAGAGCTGCCCCCACCTCTCCCCGCAGGAGGCTGAGCCGTGCCTTGCCGGAGTGTCTTGGAAGGAGAAGGCTATCAGCTCCAAACAGCCGAGACCTTTAGCTCAAATCCATTAATCCTCTTTATTAAACCCAGGTCACCTCTGAGTCCTGGCAAATTAACCAGCATCTCCCCACTGCAAGTACATCAAGAGGAAACGTGCTGTACAGCGCCTGTAATTTTCATGGACCAGGGCTCCGGGGTCAGAGGGCTTCCCGGGCTCCAGTCTCTGCCTTTGTCAATTTAAAAGGGAACATCGGCCTGCGCTTGTATAAATTATGAGAGAGGCAGAGCAGGGGCCCAGGGTGCTCTGCCAGCTCCAGCTGTGCCACTGTCCCCTCTGCTGCCCAGGGACAGGAGCAGGGGACAGCGAGGCCACGAGCAATCAGCCCCCTGGGGGGAAAAATGGGGCTGGGGATATCCTCCAAACAGCTGGGCAGGCAGGGCAGCGCGCTTGGCATCCTCCAGTGCTACCCTGGCCACGTGCCTTCCCACTGCCTCCAATAAATGGCACATCCCTGGTGCCAGCCCAGCTGGGGAGCAACAGAAAGGGAGACTGGAAGGGCTACGCTCCAGCTCAGAAGTGGGTGGAAAATTGCTCCCTTGTTGCCTGAAATTTCACCATTTGAAATATCTCCCCCTCTCTGCGCTGTCCTGTTGGAGCCACTCTACTCTGAGTGCTCACCAAGCCAGCACCAAAGCAAGAGCGGCTCTGGTTCTGAAAAGCCAAGGATATTTAGCTGGGCTGGGGAAGACCTGGGGCCAAATCCCATATAAAAACTAATTGTACACCCACTAGAAGAGCGACAAAAGAGAAAACCAGCCCAGCCTGGCCTGAGGAAGAAGAACTCTGTGTGGGCTGAGGGATAAGGGCAGCGTGGGGATCAGAGGTCACAGCACTCCCTTCCTCAGATGGGTCTCCTCCTGCTCCTAGAAATAGCATCCTCAAGATAAGCAAGCTTCCCAGAGCCAAGCAAAGAGTGCTCCTACACTCTGTGAGCGAAGATAACAAAAAAAACATTTTTCATGGGGAAAAAAAAATGTGGGAAAATTTCCAAGCAGCTCCTTAAGAGCTGTAAGCATCACATCTATTCCCCTAAGACAACTTCAGACCTGGCACTTCCCAGCACTCTCTCCATCCTTAGCTTTACCACAGGGCTATAAATCCACTGGCTTTGGCTGAAGTTTCTGTGGTTTTACACCAGCCTAAGCCAGCAGAGACTGAGCTGGGGAACCATGATCCAAAGGCCAGGATGCTTGCCCTTAACTCAGTCCAACAGCACAAGGAGTTTTCAATCTGGGGCTCAGATACAGGTAGGATTAACACACAGCACCTCAAATCTCCCAGCCATCAGCTTGTATCACTGCTTTAGTTTTTTATTAAAAACATCACTTCTTGCTGTATTTAATCACAGCAAGGTCATTTCAGTGACAGTTGTCAGCATCCTGGCCAAGGAGCCAGAGGAGCAGAGTCCTGGCCTGCTGGCCAGATAAAAGGAGGAGATGCTGGGTTTCATTTCCTTGTTTTCAATTGAGAGATGCCCACCTCGATGTGCAGATTAAGGTGTGGGTGGGCCAGTGTCAGCCCCCCACGGGCAGAGATGGGAAGCTGCTGCTTGCTCTGCTCATCAGGAGCCCTGAGGAGAGAAATTGCATAGTTCTCCCTGCGGCCCTCTGCCCACCTCGAACCAATTTCTGCTCCTTTTAATTCAATTCAGCTCCTCCTGACCCTGGCTGGCTGGAGTTGCAGAGTTTCTCTCAACAGATAGCACCAATTACAGAGGTGTGAAAATGGAAGGCTTTCAATTCGGAGAACAAACCCAAGATACTGGGACTTTATTGAACTGAGAATCAGGGGGTGGGGAAGGGGGAGCGGGCAAGGGCATGGGCTCAGCAATATCAACTGTGCTGGCTCCAAAAACCAAATTCTGGGGCTGATCCCTCCAGGAGTGAAGGCATCCGCAGGGGCTGGGGTGGCAAATGGCAGGAGAGGTGCAGGTTCAGGTGTGCAGAGCTGATGGCAGCTGGAGATGAGGGATGCAGAACCCAGCGCTGCATCCCTGGCACGCGCCTCGCGCGTTAGCGGCTGTGTGTGCGTGTGCAGTCCCCACAGGGCTGATCCCAGGCCCTCAGAACCACATCCCACACATCTGACACAAACTGAGTTTGCTTCCCAGCAGCAGATCCTGCCTGGATTGACTCTGCAGCATCTGCAGCCCAATCCAGCCATTAGGAACAGCAGCACCTCCCTCCACCCCGCTCATGGTGTGACACCACTTTCTGTCCTCACACAAAGCCAAGGACTGTAGGTCAAGCCTCTGGAAATATGAGTGGCAGGATGAGCCTGGTCAGATCTGGGTAGGAGGGCTGTGGCAGGATGGTGGAGCTGCCTGACAGCCTCAGCAGTGAGATCAGCACATGGACTGACTTTACAAAAACTGCACAGTACAGCCTGTGATGATCAGAGAGTCCCCAGACAAAAGCAGGAATGTTCAGTTCATGGGAAGGAGGCAGGGATAAGCACTTCTCTGAGCTGAGCTCACTGAAACTCTTCGCCCAACATGCCCTGATGCTAAAAAAAAATTTCGAAAAGCTGAAGGAAGAAGTCCTAGATGCCCAGGAGAGAAAATGGGGTTACTTTTATGGGAAGCAGAACCACTGAGTAGCATCTCCCACCATCTCTGGATACCCCCATCATCCAGGTACCTCACAGGATGTAAGCATGCAAAAAAGCCTCCCCCAGACCTGAAAATTCCCCTCTCCTGTCCTGTCTTCACCCGACTGGTCAGACCATCAGCACAATGCCTGTGTGCCAACCAAGCCCAGGGGCTACCTTTAATCCAGACACTGGAGACTTCTCCAGACTTCATCCCTAGAGATGTTCAAAGCCAGGCAACCTGGCCTAGTGAAAGATATCCCTGCCCAAGGCAAGGATGTGGGATGAGATGATCTTTAAGGTCCCTTCCAACCCAATCCATTCTGTGATTCTAGGATTCCCTTCCTTGATGAGGAAAGCCTCACATGGCAAAGCTCTTCCTCCCATGCCAACACTCAAAGAGCAAGGGGGTCCTCTCAGTCTGAATTTTGAGCAACTGCCCAAAATTTTGGCAGGCACATCCGAGCAGGCTCAGCCTCTCCTTTCGGAATCCCAGAACTGGGGTGGGAGACACCAAAACAAAGCAGTGGCTCATTCCTGCCTCTCTCCCAAGAGTACCACGACTCAGAGCAGCTCAGAGCGTGGCTTCCAAGCCAGTGCACGGCACCTCCTGTGCCTCCAGCCAAGCTGTGGCCGCGGCTCCTCCAGCACTGCCCATAAATCCTGCAGCCTGGTAAACAGCGGAATTACGGCGCCCCGCCATTGCTTAGCCGCCTTTGACACTAATTGCTCTGCAGAGTGTGTGCAACTGGCAACACCTTATTAAAAGTGAAATATATTATACTGTCCACTTATTGCGACTTTATAAAGATAAAGTGTCCCGAGGATCTGGAGAGGCTGGCAAAGGCAGCGGCTCTCGGCCCCGCGGCGGCCGGCGGATGCTGCAGCGCAGGGCAGGCGCTGACAGGACAAATGCGTGCTCCCCCTGAAATTCCAAAGAGCGTTTCCAGCTGGAGACCGAGGGCTGAGTGAAGAGTGTGCTTGAGAATTTCTCCTCTGTTCGCCTCCTCCTCTCAGCTCCGGGATCATCGCTCTCAAGCCTCAGGGGAAGGACAGGCAAAGATGCAACGTGAAAGGGCAGGGGGATCAATCACGTGCTGCCCTCCTGCCAGCCTGGAGAGGAGCAGAGGGTGCCCCTCCACTCACAAAGGCAGGCTGATCATGAATTCACATTTTCCTTCTTCCAGACATCACTGCCTGAACTGTGGTACAGACTCTCCTGCCAGGACACAAACTGGGGCATCTAAGTGCAGGTTCAAGAGCCTGGTGGTGCTCCAGCTCCCTGCCAGCCCAGCACAGGGATTTTAGCACCTAATGTACTGATCCTGCACTGTTTCTTCTGTGTTTCTCAAAGCAGGAACTCCACTGTTTCACAAGGAAAAACGCACTTCAGATTTGGAGCTACAGCAAGGACACGTCTCTTAACACTTGTCTCTGCACATGCCTTGGGCAAGTCATTTTCCCTCTTTATTCCTTGGCTCCCCTGTCTACAAAAACAGGTACAATGAAATTTCTCTTCTCCGTGAATTATTTTAAGATCTGCTGGAAACAAACACTGTGTAAGAGTGAGACCTGATATCACTGAGTTTCAGTAATAAAGGTTTTGATCCAGGCCCCCCCGGCCTCGTCTCACCAGGTAATTTTTGGAAGAATTTTTGTGTTTCTTTTGAATTTATTGGCTATTTCTGGTTGGGAACACAACAGACAGGCGGAAGGCAGACACAGGGGATGCCATCAAAGGCACTTCTGCAGCCTGCAGTGCTCACAAAGAAGTGGTGAGCAGAGAGGGCACAGAAAACCCACCCATGTGAGGTAAAAATCAGCTTCTGAGGACTTCTTCCCAGCAAAATTAAGATATTCCCAGGCACATCACAAAAGTCATTACGTCTACATCCCTCCTGTGGTGTGGAGGGTACAGACAATATTATTTATCACTTATTGGTCATCTCCCTTGTGGCAGAGAGGAGAGACCCACCTCCCACAGTCCATGTGATGCAGAAACACAGCCTGCATCCCTCTTTGATTCCTGAAGGAAATGGCACGTCCTCCACAACGGATTTGAAATATCCAGAGTCTTTGGTTCAACAAGTTCAAATCCAAGCAAGATCAATACCTTCTCACTCCTGAGGTATCAGCAGGTAATTGGGTATCGTGCAGTGATGAGTAACCTAGTTTGCTCAGAAACTGCAAACTTTAATCTTCATCCATTCCTGGTACATAGAATAGCGAGGGAGGAACAGATCAAAGGAGAACAGATCAAATTCAGCTGCATTTGGACCCAGATTGCAGAAAAAAGGACTCATTCTTAAGCAAAATGGCTCAGGCTTCTGAGGTTCAGCACCTTGAGAGATTTGGGTGCAACACAAGGTAGAGAAGTTTCCACTTCTCCAGTGCAGCCACCTGTGACCCCAGCACCACCTCCCCAGGGTTTAGGCTGCTCCTGACCCCCCAGCTTGGACCACAGCCCTCTCCAAATTCACACACAACATCTGAGCACCTCACCCTCTCCAAATATCTATGACTCCCACCCCAGCCCTCTCCCCTTTTCCCATTTCCAGCTCTAAAATGCCCATGGCACCAGCCCTAGTGCAGGCAAGGAGAAGCTGGTCCAGCTTTCCAAGCAGGAAGGTCCTACCCTGCTGTAGGAAGTTCCCAACATTGCCATGAAAGGAGAAGTGCCAGGTAGACTTATGGGCAGAGCGAGACAGAAAAGCACCGGGGGCAGCAGAACGACCTATTTGACAGATTTCCCTGCCGATCAAAGCTAACTTTGCTGAGAGCTTTTGACATCTGATTAATTACGTGGCGCTGGCTCGCCTGAAAATCCCGAGTTTCCGGCAGCCCTCACTTTCCCTCCTCGCGGCCCTTGGCGGCCAAACCCGCTCCCCTGGCACCAGCAGAGGAGGGGATGGCAGGAGGTGGCTTTGCCAAAAGTGCTGGCCCGTCCCTGGGAGGATGGAGATAAGGAGGGCGAGGGACAGCTGGGGACAGGGCTCCTTTGTCTGAGGTGCCTTTTGTCACGGGGAGATAGGAGGAGGCAGCCGTGCGCTGACATTTCGGTGACCAAATTAAAATGCACCGCCACAGAGACTAAATGTCATTAGCCTCATTAGGAGCGATCGCATTAAAATAAACAACCACAAAGAAGAAAAAAAAAAAAAGAAAAAAGAAAAAAAATTTGAAGTGGAAATTAGCCAATGCCATTAAATAAAACAAATAAATAGGGAGATCCTTCGAGGACTGTGCAGGTGATGCCAACAGAGCAGTGAGTTGAGAAGGGGCAGGAGCAGCCAACATCTCCATGGGCTCTGCTGCCAGGCTGGACTGTGATGAGACAAGTCCCCTGCTGATGTGGCCCCAAATGGAGCTGCCCCTTTGGGAGAAGTCTTTGGAGCCTCCTGACAGTTCCAGGTTGGCTTCCACCTCAACACCCACGTCCCCCAGGGCTGGCACTGCAGGCACTGCTCTGCCAGCACCTCTGCAATCCAAGGGATGCACCTGTGTGCTGCTCTAACAGGAACGAGGATTTTTTTAGCAGCATCAAGGTTTCTCTTGGATTCTTCCCAGTCAATTACTGGCCAACACCAACTGCATTTGGCTGATGCTCTGTGACAGGACCGCCACCCGAGGTGGAAGGCTTGGTGAAAGAAGTGCCACTTTGTCCTTGCAGAGAGAGGAATTTTTCCTCTAACCCCTCTTGCTATGCAAACTCCATTTCCTTTGGGGCGGGAGAAGTCATCAGAAGGCCCTTGCAAGATCCTGCTTATGACAGAGCAGATTTGAAAGCCCAGAGATCTCCTTCCCCCTCCCTTCCTTTCTGTCAAAAATTATAATCATCATTTTCCAGCTTGCTGAACAATCAAAGTGTGGCCTATATTCGCTGGAGCTCCTTCCACATGCTGCATGCATAGCAACAAGTCCAGGAAACAAAAGCCAGAAGTAAACAGTTGGGAGAGAGGAGGCAAAGGGCTGGCAGGGGACAGCAGGGGGACACTGCTCAGAAAACACGTGGGGCACAGCCTGGCTCAGCCCAGTCTCACCACTTTGGAGCTGCTCTGAGGGCCAAGCCCCATGTGAAGACCTCTTCTTCCATGCTCTGCAAAAAGCATGGGAATACACATGCCTGGGAAGCGTGGTTAGTGGAAAAGGCAGGACCTGAAGGAAGCCCAAACCTCCTGCTGCGGGATCAGCTGGTCCTCATGTGGCTGGGGAGCCAGGAGGAGCAACCCATGGGGTGAATCATATAGCACAAAGCCATATGGAGCACAGGTAACCCCAGCTGCCCTCCTGGGAATCCTATATCCATTGGAAAACCCCATGAGTGCACCAGCTCTGCTCAACACTACAGACATCCCCCATGGCTTTGCTGTCCAGGCAGTCTGAGCTGATGAGGTCCAGTCCCACCATCCCAAATGAAGTGCAGAGCTCACAGGGAAGCTTTCCTGGGCTACCCTTCCCTGCACTTGGCTTCAGTCTCCAGAGCAGTCAATCCAGCACTTTTCACTAGCGCTGAATTCACAGAAAAGTAAACCTAAAAATATCTCCTCTTTTTCCCCCTTCTTTGCCTCATCTCACACGTGTCCCCGGCGCACATGACTCTGCCGCACAGGCAACAGGTTCAACTTCCCAAAAGCAGCTCCTCCCAAGGGGGTGGCTCTCTCACTGATGGGTCCCTGCAGTACCTGAGCATCCCAAACCACTGCCCTCAGCCATCCCACGCTGTCTGAACCTAAGCTGGGACTGGAGGGAGAATCCCCCAGCTCCCACTCAGCCCCACAACACCTGGGCTCGCGTGTCCATCCATTCACAAGGGTGACACATCCCCTGCCGCTCCCACCAGAAAAGCCACCTTGCCTGGGTACCCATAGAGGGTGAAAACACGATCCCAGAGCTTTGGAGAAGCAGGCAGGAAAGTGTTTCTTCTCTCTTAGCTTGAAACGAAGAGGAGCTCCCTGGAAAAACCCACCCACGGAGCAGCAAGTGTCAAAGCCACCTCTGTTATGTGCTGTTGCTGCATTGGTAATTATAAGTACCGTGCCTTCATTAGGGAAAGATGACTGGGAGGCAAGGAGATTTGCAGCAAAGCTGTTATTATTTTTAAGTTTAAACAAAAAGGAGGAGTGTGACAGCTGAAATCACTCCCCATCCTGCACATGCCAGCAGCTGAGAGCATCTCAGGGGATGCTCAGAAGGTAAGAAGGGCTCAGGATCAGTGCCCAGCTTTGGCTGACTGGGGAAGGGAACGGCAGAGCTGCAAAGCTGAGGGTGACCCCAGGGTCATGAAGGAGATTACAGATAAAATCCAACAAGTTTTGCTCTATCCCCACCTGACTGCAGCAGAAGGGTCCTCCTGGGTGCCCTGTTCCCCCACAAACCTCTCAGGGTTCATCACTGCACCCCGACAGCCCCTCTCAGTGACTTTGGTTTCTCACCAAGCAAAGCACAAACTCCGAATTTCATATTCAACTGTAAAATATGAACACAGCTGTTTATGCAGCTCAAAATTCGCCATAACCAAATATTCAAGCCTTTGGAGAAGATTTTCAAAGGCGCCAGTTAAGGCACAGAGCTCCCATCGGTGCCTTTGAAACATCTCTCCCTTTTCAGTTTTTCACAGGGATTCGCACCAGCAAAAGCTCCTCCACCCGGCCGTCTGCAACCACGGAATGCACAAAGGAGAGGCTGTCAAAGAGAAGCTGCTGGAAAATGCAAAGCAAGGTTCAGCACTTTGGGGCATCCTGAAAGGCAGCTGCCAGAGCCACCGACCCCGAAACCCACAGCCCCCAGGGCAAATTCTTCTGGGAACTTGCACCGGGGGGGATTTGCAGAGAGCAAGAGCTGTGTGTGCCTCCTCTGCCATCACACTCCCTCTCCCCACATTGCTTGGAAATGACAGCGAGTGCTGCTCCTCCCCAGCAGAATTAAAGCATCCTCAAAGAGCCAACACCAACCTTCTCCCTGTACTGGGAGCCAGGAGATGGAGAAATCACCCTCTGGCAGGGAAAGTACAGGCCAGGCCTCAGGGGGAGGCAGAGGAAGGCCAGACAGTGGTTTTGGGCTCACACCCCATCCTGCTGGGACACCTTCCCCAGCTTCCCTGACTCCTCCTGGAAGACTGATGATTGCAGTGCCTGATCCACACCTATCCCCAGCCTTTGGGAGAGCACAGAAAATCCCTTTAAGCCCCTCTTGCTCATATTGAAATGACACTAAAGCAGAACTAATGTGCTCCAGGTACTTATTCTCAGGCTTAGTGGCAGGGATCAGCAGCCCTCCACCAGCCCAGCATCCCCCACCAGAGAGAGGTGACAGTCATGTCACAGGCAGCAGGAAAAGCAAGCTCCTGGAGCAGGGACCCCTTTAGGAGGGGATGGGAGGGTGTTTTTTAATGCCTGCAACGTCTGTTTTGTAAATTTAGATGGGTTTTACAACCACCACCAAAGCCAGGCTGCCTCAGCAAGGATGAAGTCACACAGAGTCCCTGGGAGGATGCAGAAAGCAGGTCCTGGGTGCCAGGGTGACAGTGGCACACTGGGGGACACCCCAAGCTCTACAAGCTTCACCTTGATCCCGGTGCCCTGGAGCAGTGAAAAACAGGATTGTCCATCCCCCCCTGCAGTACCAGATTTTCTGACCACTGCCATGACAAGTAATTTCCCCCAGCCTGCAAAGGCAGCAATATAAATGTCTGAAGAGGCTGATGAGCATTGATTTTTGCCACCTGTAGAGCCATGATGTCACCCTGTGACTGCAGCTCAGACAACGATTCCCCCCTGCCCCAAATTCATTCCCCATCACAGCCCACCCTCACCTCAAACCAGCAGCACCCACAATGCCCAGCAGTTCAAAGCATTTGCCAACAGCTTGGCAATTAAATTACCCACTCACCTCCCTATCCTGCAGCGCTGGACTCATTAAAAACCCTCAGCATCCTTCCCACCTCAGAGAGCAACCCCAGTCCAGGAACCCGCCTCCCCCAAGGCTCCAGATGACAACAGCATTAAGGCTTCCAAATTATTTTAGATAGAAACTTGTCTTACAAAGAAGTAAAAAGCTGCAGAGTAAGACAGTCTCCATGACCAGAGGGGTCAGGGTTTCATTATTGCATTAACCTTTCGTGTCTTTAGATTCCACGAGAGTAAATTGGTAACGAGATGACACAAGACCCAATGGGGAAAATGCATCTTTCCTAACAAAAATAAGAGAAAGGGGGAAAGACAGAGGTGGGAGCAGGAGAAAGAGGAAAAACTGGCAAATAAGCTATTACAGCTAATAATAACTTTGCGATGCTATTTTCTGCAGGAGCCTTCAAGTTGTGATGTTTCCCTTCACTCTAATTACACCTTCTAAAAGCAGGTTCCCTTCTCACTTTAACCACCCCGTGTGAAACTCCCGCAGGATTTGGATAAAAACGGAAAGGAAAAGAGTTTGCACTTCAGAAACAGCCTCTGCATATCCCAGGGGAGAGTCACCTGCACAAAACCTTTGGGATTACGCCTGTGAATAATAAACAGCCCAAGAAAAACACTTTGGGAAAAGGTGCAGGCTCCAAAGGACAGCAGGGACCATTCACCTTCCCTCTGCCATCCGTGACTTTGCCAACATGACTCCTGTTCCAGCCCACAGCAGTGAAACCATGACTGCAATCACTGCTGGGACAGGTTGGGCAGGGAGGGAAAACATCCAACCTCTGCAAGCCAGGCACAAATAAAAAGGATTGGAGATGTTCAAATGCAGGGCAGGAAGGCAAAGCACCAGCAGCCCAGAGTATTTCCCTTCCTCTAATGCAGGCAGAAGGGTTTGGCTTGATGGATTAAGGGCTGAGCCCAGCCAGGCAAAGTCCTGGGCTGGTTTAGCTCAGGGGAACATCCAAAGCCAAAGCAGATATTGCTGCTTAATAGAAATAAGAAGGGAAAGCTACAACCGCATAAGTGTGGATCAAGAAGCCTCTCCCAAGTTTCCAGGGACTTAAATGCAGGGGCATTTTCCTTCCCTGGCACTCACAGGGGCCAGAGCCAGCCCAGGCCTTGGCCTGGCCTTGGCCCAAACAGCCACATCCTGAGGAAAGTGCAGCAGGGCACTGGCAAACAGCAAATGCACCCTGTCAGGTTTCTGCCAGCTCCTGCAGCTTAAGGACATCTCTGTGACAGCCCATCAAGTGTCACACGTCCTCCCATTTGGCCCACACAGCTGCTTCCATCCATTTCTCTGCAATTCCAACCCACAGAACCTTATCCAGCAGGAGGGTGAAAGAGCCAATGCTCTGCTCAGAGCATCCTTGCTAAGGCACGCCTGCCCCCACCCCAGGCACACCCACCCTGTCCTGCTGAAGATCTATTTTCAAAAAAAAAACCTTTACATGCACAAAGTCAGGCAGCTCACACAGCCATGGCTCCCTTGTGCTCACATGCTAAACTACAGATGCACCATTTTGGTTTCTGCTGCTGCTGAGGAGCTCGAGGCTCTGCTGGTCAAGGGTTCTCCACCACTGCTCCCAAAGCTTGGCCCAGGGGACAGGGCTGACCCCAGTGCTGATGCACATCCCAGCCCCCTGCCATCCCACAGAGGGGCAACCAGCCCATACCAGGGGGTCTTGTGCCCATCCCAGGGGGTCCTGTACCCACTGATCTGCTCAGTTTGCAGTGTGACAGCTCCACAGGACCCCAGGATGTGGCTGGTCCCACGGCACAAGCCTCCACAAGCAAGTTCTAACCCAAGAACCCTCCTGTTCAGCCCTGCTGTGGGCAGAGCTGTTTGCCAGCTGTGACATGAGTAACCTCTCCCCTGCCAGCCTCACCCTCTTGCCACCCACACCAACCCCTCAGAGCCCGTGTGTGCTTCAGCTGCTGAAATCACAGCCGTGCCTCCCTCTGCCCTCCCGGGTGCAACAGAACCCTCCCTGGCGGTCATGAAAAACACAAGGCTGGGTTAAGATCGGATCCCAGCCTCGACACCCAGTCCCCATCTGCTTGCACAGGGATGATAATCTCCCCAGCTGCTAAAAGTGCACATCATCATCAAAAACACGCCGGTGACTTCCTCCCCCCGGCGCTCAGCTCCGCTCTCCGCCCCCATCGCCCTCGCTGGATGCAGCGCCCGCTGCCCCGCGAGCATCAGCACGGAGCCAGCGCTGGATGCAGCCCCAGCATCTCCCCCGGAGCCGGGGGGGACGAGGCCAGCCCCCGTTTCGGGAGCCACCCGCTCAGTTCAGCGAGGCTGCGGCACCGGCACGGCCTCCCCGAGTGCCTGGATTGGGGCGGGGGGCTCATTTTCACTTTGGAGGGGAAGGCACCGAGTTTGCCTGGCAGGAATCAGGGAAGCACGGATGAGGGCAGCGCAGGGAATAGCATGACAGCTCTCAGAAGAGGGAGGGCACAGCAGGTGCCCAACTCTGAAGGGGAAAAAAAACTGCACGAGCCCATCATTTCGAGCAGAGATCGCTCGGGGGGACAGACCCTGCCCAGCTCGGGGGCTGCAGGTGCCGGCGCCGCTCAGGTACCGGCGGCTCGGTGCCCACCTGGGGGTCCAGCACGGCTGCGGAACCCCTCAAGGGGATCCCGGGGAGCACTGGGCAATCCCCCGATGCAGAGAAACTCGCTGCCTGCCCGCCTGCCTGCGCGCGTTCGTGCGCAATGTGCGCGGAGCCGGCTCCCTGCGCGCAGAGCCCGCTCGGCTCTCCCACCCTGCCAGCCCCTGCCCTCCCAGCCGCCCCAGAAAAAGCTTCCTGCGCTACCTGGGATGAAGAGCAGGGCAGTGGTGGCCGTGAAGACGATCCAGCAGGCAGGATGGTACATCTTGGAGCTGCGCTAGGCGAGCGGCTGCTTCGCTCGCTGCTGGCTGCTGCTGCCGCCGCTGCTTTCCGTCTGCGCTGAATTCTGAGCAGGTTTAAATCCAATGTTTGCAGAGGGAGGGAGACGGAGTTAGCGAGCTGGAGAGAGGGGGAGAGACGGGAGCAGGCAGTCAGTGTGGCTGGTCTCCCCTTGCACACGCACGCACACTCGCACACAACTGGCAGAAGGAGCAGCGGGCTCCGTGCGTGCTCCGGGAGCGCAGACCTCCTACCGGGCACCCATTGGCTCAGGATGCTGACTGACACACGCACTCCCGCTCTCCTGCGGGCTTCACTCCGCAACCAGGGAGTTAAATGCAGGCATCGACCCCCCGAGCATCCCTCCCGGCACCAGCTGGTGCCCGGGATGCAGGGAGAGGCTCTGGGATGGAGGGAGCAGCTCTGGGATGGAAGGAGCAGACCCAGGATACAGGAACAGCTCTCAGGATGCAGAGAGCAGCACCGGGATGCAGGGAGCAGCTCTGGGATGGAGGGAGCAGCCCCGGGATGCAGGAGCAGCTCTCAGGATGCAGGGAGCAGCCCCGGGATGGAGGGAGCAGCTCTGGGATGCAGGGAGCAGCTCTGGGATGGAGGGAGCAGCTCTGGGATGGAGGGAGCAGCCCCGGGATGCAGGAGCAGTCCCGGGATGCAGGGAGCAGCTCTGGGATGGAGGGAGCAGCCCCGGGATGCAGGAGCAGCTCTGGGATGGAGGGAGCAGCTCTGGGATGGAAGGAGCAGCTCTGGGATGGAGGGAGAAGCTCTGGGATGGAAGGAGCAGCCCCGGGATGGAGGGTGATACTCTGGGATGGAGGGAGCAGACCCAGGATGCAGGGAGCAGCCCCGGGATGCAGAGAGCAGCTCTGGGATAGAAGGAGCAGCCCCGGGATGCAGGGAGCAGCCCCGGGATGCAGAGAGCAGCCCCGGGATGCAGGGAGCAGCCCCGGGATGCAGGGAGCAGCCCCGGATGCAGGAGCAGCCCTGCATGGACACGGGCATGGTCACACCAGCTCCTCGTGCACCTTTGCCACCTGCAAAGGGGAAGGTTTTCCTTCCCCAGCCTGGAGCTGGCTGGTGGGGCAGCCCCAGGCTTCAGCCCCTTGGCTCTCCCTGCCCTCTGCTCCCCTCACTGGGAAGGCAGCAGCAGCTCTTCCACTGCTGAGGCAAACCAGGGAGCAATCCAAGCTTTTTAGCATGAGTGGGTGTTTTTCACACAAAATCTCTGAAACCAGGCAGCAATCTTCCCTGTGCATCCCAACTGGAGACATGATTTTTTTCCCTTCAGCAGCTCACAAAGCCCCAAAAAGACCCTGAGCTCAGGGTACCTGCTCCTGCAGACCCCCTATCCCATACCAAGGAGTTTTCCTCAGGGTCTCCCTTCATTCCAGGATGCCACAATTTTCTTCTGTACCCCCAGAGCCCCCTCCCTGGCACGTCCCCACATCTCTGCTGAGCCCTGAGCATCCCTGGGCTTGGGCAGCTGCCCCTGCCATGTCCCCCTCCCACAGCCACCTCCAGACCAAGGCATTCACCAGTCAGGGCTTGAGTTTGCTGCATTGCCAAAAAAAAAAAAAAAAAAGTTGCAAAGGTTAGTTTCCAAAACAAATAGTACTTATTTTTGACATTTTCTAAACAAAAAAAAAAAAAAAAAGAAAAAAAGAAACCAAAAACATGTTTCTTATTTCTCATTGCAACTTCCTTAAAAACAGACTGTAAGTAGGGTTTTTTTAATGGTTCAGGACAAATTTTAACCTTCAGTTTTTCTCAAAACCATCTCTTTCCCCACTAGCTCAGGGTTAAAGGTCTCTTTTTGAGTTCCAGGCCAGCCCAAAAGAAACTTTCAGCCCAACACTTTGGGTTTCCAGCTAACTCACCACAGCATTCTGGCACCAGTGGCCACACACTCCTCCACATCCCACACCCCAGGGTTTCACCTGCTCCTCGCCTTGGTCTCTGTTCTCACCTACCTGGGCTTGTTCTCACCATCCCTGGATCCCCATTTTCCTGGATTATTTTCCCTCGAGACTCCTTTTTCCATTAAGCCATCATCTCAGGGAGCACCTGGCTAAGGGACCCTCTGCAATGGGGTGCACAAACCCCAATTCCCACAGCCTGCCACAGAGCTGGGGCCAGAGCTCTCCTGGCACCCCAACCCACAAACCCCTGATCATTCCCTCCCCTCTGGTCTTTTTTCCCTTTTGTCTCACCCACCTGTTACAACACAATATCAGCACATCCCCGTCCATGTCCATCCCTCTTATCTGGCACTATTGCCACACACAGCAGCACTGGGAGGAGCAGGAGCAGTGGGGTTGGAGCACAGAGCCAGGTTCCCTGTGCTCTGGAAGGAGTGTCCCTCACCCAGAGAGGGATGGGAGCCAAGCACACACTGCCAGGACAAACTCCTCTGGCTTTTAACCATTAATTCTTCTTCATTTTCTACTCGGCATGAATAAACCGCAAGTTTTCAAAAGCTTTTAACTCAGCCATATTCCCACATTATCTGCTGAAGGCATCCCATCTCCTGCATCCTCAGGAAAGCACCAAAGCAAACATGACTAAGGATTTCATTCCTTTAATAAGGGTAAAGTTTTGTTGCTTGACCTCTGAAAGAGCTAAATCATCACATGGAGCAAAAACCAGTGAGCAGAGAGGAGTGAGTCCTCTCCTTCAGCCTGGGAGAGGACAGGGATATTTCTGTCCTGAATTTCCCTCTAAATGACACCCCAACAGATGACACCAAGCAAATTTATCCTTTGCTTCACGAGTATTTTGGGAAAACAGCTGCAAAGAGACATTTGGGATTTCCCAGGGCTGCCAGGCATGTGGCTGCATCCTTCCTGGCCAGCCCAGGACAGGGACATCTGTCCCCAGGGGAAACTGAGCTGCTTTGGGGCTCAGCTGAACCCTGTGGCTGCAGCTCATCCTCCAAACGCACACAGCGAGCTCTGAATCCGCCCAAGGCAAAAAAAAGAAATAAAGTTATCTTGGAGGAACTAAAGGAAATGAACAAAGAAATCATTTCTAATTAACAGAAATGTTTGATGGACTCAGAACAAACATGTTGCTCTGCTTTCAAACCCTGAGTTGAAAAGCTATATTTGGGGAAGTTTCAAAACAACACATTCTTACTTTTTTTTTTTTTCCCTCCCACCACACTTCTCCCATTTGCTTTTTTTTTTTTTTTTTCTTCACCTGGCAGTGATTATTACCCAAGTCCAGCACACACTGAGCTGCTCTCTTTGCATATATTTTGGCCAATTAGGCTGGCACCCAAATTGCCAAACACAGCTCTGAGAGTGACCCTAGAGCAGACCTTTGGTACCTTGCTGCCTTTACCTTCCCATCTGCAAAATGGGAACAAATGTGCTTTGATCAGCCAAACAAATCCATCACTGCTCACCAGCTCTGCAGGACCGAGCAGGCACTGGCCTGTTTCATTTGTTTGATTTCCAAGACACATAATAAAAAGGTGTATAAATATGTATTTAGCTGGTGGAGCTTTTCTGGGATATTTGGGGTTGTTTGCTTTCCGATATCAAGCAGAGAATCTGAAATGCATATTTAAATTTGACAGGCAGCCCCTGATCGGAGAGGAGACATTCTGCTCCGCTGGGCACATTTAGACATGATTTTTGTGTGTATTTCCAGAGGTTTTTTTCCCCAGCTGTCTCAATGCATATTCACATCTGGGACCAGAGTAGTCTCTGGGGGAAATAACACGTTTTCAGTGAAGCAGAGGTTTGCACAGACAGGGAGAGGGCACAGAGCAGTGCAGGAGAGCAGCGTGAGGAGCATCCCTGCTCCCATCCTGGGTGCTCCATCCCCAGAGCAGCCTGCACTGGGCTGATCCCATCTGCCAGAGTGATCCCTACAGAGTCCTGCATCACCTCATGGCACAGATCACCATGAGCCACAGATCAGCACGAGCCACAGATCACCCTGAGCCACAGATCACCATGTGCCACAGATCATCCTGTGCCACAGATTACCTCATGCCACAGATCACCCTATGCCACAGATCACTATGAGCCACAGATCACCCCGTGCCACAGATCACCTCATGGCACAGATCACCATGAGCCACAGATCACTATGAGCCACAGATCACCCCGTGCCACAGATCACCCTGAGCCACAGATCACCATGAGCCACAGATCACCATGAGCCACAGATCACCCTGAGCCACAGATCACCATGAGCCACAGATCACCATGAGCCACAGATCACCCCGTGCCACAGATCACCCTGTTCCACAGAGCTCTGTCCTGCTCCTCCAGGTGCTGAGGACCATCCTTGCCCTGGCCACCTCCACTCTCCTTCCCAACCCCACACCCCACACCCCCACAGACCATCCACCCCAGAGCAGTGCCAGGGAACTGCATGACACCTCTCTGCAGGACTGTGGCTTTGCAAGGAGCCCAAGGCTGCCCTGAGAGGTGTCTGCTCACACTGGGAGGTGTAGGGGAGCAAAGTGGCAGCACTGGGACGGGCAGAATGGGGTGCAGAAGGGTTGGGATGGGCAGGATGGGGAGCAGAAGGGTTGGGATGGGCAGGATGGGATGCAGAAGGGTTGGGATGGGCAGGACGGAGAGCAGGAGCTCTGGGATGGACAGGATGGGGTGCAGAAGGGTTGGGATGGACAGGACGGGGTGCAGAAGGGTTGGGATGGACAGGAAGGGCAGCAGGAGCTCTGGGATGGGCAGGAAGGGGTGCAGGAGCTCTGGGATGGACAGGACGGGGTGCAGAAGGGTTGGGATGGGCAGGAAGGGGTGCAGAAGGGTTGGGATGGGCTGGAAGGGGTACACAAGGATTGGGATGGGCTGGAAGGGCAGCAGGAGCTCTGGGATGGGCAGGATGAGGAGCACAGAAGGGTTGGGATGGACAGGACGGGGTGCAGAAGGGTTGGGATGGGCAGGACGGGGTGCAGAAGGGTTGGGATGGACAGAATGGGGTGCAGAAGGGTTGGGATGGACAGGATGAGGAGCACAAGGGTTTGGTTTAAAGGGATGCTGAGAGAGCAGGGTGGGGAATGGAAGCTCTGGGATGGGCAGGGAGGGGCGCAGAGGGCTCCAGGGAAACAGAAGCCTCCCAAACCGGCCGTGCCTGTGGCTTTCACCCCCGTGCCCTCTCCGCAGTGCCCGCCCCAGGCAGCCCCCGCAACCTCCTCCCTGTCCCCTCCCTCGGGGTGTGTGTGTGTGCTCTGCTGAATGAAAGGCTACCCTTTTCTCCTTGACATCTTGTTAGAATGTGAATACAACAGCTATTGATTTGCATTTCGTGCAAGGAGAGAGGAAAAAAAAAACCCCAGCTTTTTTCTTTTTCTATTTTTTTTAAAAAGAAAGATTCTCTGAACTCAGAGCTCCTGCAGGAATAAATAACCTGGATGGGGCTTGGAGCAACCTGGTCTAGTGGGAAGTGTCTCTGGCCATAGCAGGGGGTTGGAATGAGGTGATACCAACCCAAACCATCCTGTGATTCTATGAATTGAGCACCAACCACGCCAAGCTCTGCAGGGAGAGCACAAGGACCCACCCAACCATCCTCCCCAAGTGCTTCTGCATCCCTCACCAAGGGCAAACACTGTGAGTTACCCCAGGCTGGGCCAGCAGCATCACCCAGCCCAGGGGGGAAGGCAAACAAAATAATTAAGCTGGACCTGAGGCAACTAAATGAGCAGGGAAAGCCAAGGGAGAAGCAGGCTGGGGCTCGGGAGGAGATGGAGCAAACAGCACTGCTCACCTCCTGCAGCTCCTGGCTGGCAGTGCCAGCAGTCAGGCTCCTTCCACGCAGGTCCCCAACCATTGTGACACAGACACCAAGCGTCCTGCTACCCTTCCATGGGGAGAGTTCCCCACTCCTCCAAACCACGGCAAGCACAGCAAGCAGGGAAGAAACCAAGGGCGAGGAATGAGGGTGCTGGCATCAGTGGCTGAGGGCAAACAGCGATGCATCACCTCCCGCCGCGGGCTGCTGCGGGGATTAATTAGCGTTTGTAAAGCACTTTGAAGATAAATGAGACTGTGGGAGAGCTCCTGGCCAGGAGAGAGGGGGAGATGGGGATCAGGGAACCCAGGTATGGTGTGGTTTCTTATCTGGTGTGCAAGCTGCAGCCCCGGCTGGGCCGGCGCCACGCGGGTGTGGATGAAAGGTGGAACGGGAAAATTTCCGCAGAGTGAAAAAAAAAGAGAAATCGTGCACATGCTGCTTGGGAAAAATGAGTGAGAGAGAGATGAAAAGATGGGATCTAAGTCTCTAAAAGCTGTAGAGACCTGCTATTGATTCTGGCTTGGGAAGAAGGGGCCTGAACTAGAGCTGGTGTGTTGTTAAGTGCACTTATCTCCTCTTGTTAGATGGCAGAACGGGGCCAGATGGACAGGGTCCTAATTCCCGTCAAGAATCATTACCTGCCGCATGCTGGATGAGGCACCTCCAAAGATGTGCTGGGAGCACTGGAAAACGTGGCAGCACCAGGAGGTCAGGACCCCACAGTGTCCCTGGACAACCCATTCCAGTGCTGGAGCACCACTTCTCTGAAACAGCTTTTCTTACATTTAAAGAGAATTTCTTGCACTTTGATTGTGCTCGTTGCCCTCTCTGAGCACTCCTGAGAAGAGCCTGCCCCCTTCACACCCCCAGGTGCTCCCAGCCACTCCCAAAACACCACCACCCTCCAAGCACCCCATCTCCTGGGAGGAATCCTCATGGGAAGGATTCGTGTGCATTTCCAGAGGAAATCCAAGGGGAGGAGGATGGTGGGAAAAGACAGCGGGGGAGTTTGCTCCCCTCCTCAGCTGTCAGGAGGATGGGCCAGCACCAGGAGCGATGAAACACAAGATACCCTCACACAGATCTTTGATCACAGTAATTATCCATTGTTGTCATGTACAAAACATTTATCTCCATGCAGGCATCGAGTTCCTCTGTGCCACCCCCCATCCCCTCACGCCTCACTGCTCCAGGCTCCCCATCCCACCCTCTCCAAAGATGCTCTCCTCAGGACCGGGGCAGGACTCTCTTCTCCCAGTCAATGGGGTGAAAAGCAAAGAGTTTTTTGTTTGCCTGGCTTTGATCAAAATGATTGAATGCCAGGGAAAGAGCAGGGGGGGGAGGAAAGAAAGAAAGCAAAGCAGAAATGATGCATCCCTGATCCATAAGCAGGAAACAGTTCAAGGATGAATCCAGGCATCGCTCACTGGCTGTGCGCTTCTGGGGGTTGGGTTTTCTCTTCTTCCCTTTTTTTTTTCAAGAATGAGAAAGAAAACATTTTTATAAGCTTTGCTCCTTTTCATTTTTCTCTGAGTTCAGTGGCTTTCCTCGTCAAGCCTCTGTAGCTCAGGTAAGAACAGAGGGCTCCAGATTAAAGAGCAACACGGCAGCCAAGCAGAAGCCGTCAAGATAACAGAGAGGACAGAGTCAGAAAAGACAAAGGAGGGGAGCCTGCTTTCTGCAAGATTCCCACTCTCAGCTTTTATGTAGATTACTCCAGAAACAGGGATCAAGCTGATCAAGCTGCACATTTCAGGCCCCAATCCTGACCCTCTCCACCTGGACGTTGGGCTCCAGGACAACAATCAGCATCACGAGCCCTGGCCCCAGCAGCAGGGCTCTAACAGATATTTAATCCAGCCCGGATTTTTATAGATGCCTGGGTGGGTGGACAGACAGACAGCACGCCAGACTGACAGCTCGAAATACCTCTGCACGAGCGTGGGTAGCAACCAAGCGTGGAGCCTCCTGCCAGAGCATTTCACGTGCCGGTGAAAAACGCAGCCCTGCAGCTCATCCCAGCCCGCAGCCCTCTCCCAGGGCACCCAGGGAGACAGGCTTGGGAGGAAAATTGGTTCCATCCCTCCAGATCCCAACAAGAGCCCACCACCTGTGTCCTGCAGCATCACCCACCACAGCACCTGCAGCCACGGGATGCAATATTCCCTCTCCTGCCTCAGCTTTGGGGTGTCCAATCCCAGCGCTGCTCCTCGGGACCAAAAGCAATCTGCAGTTTGGGAGAGGATCTGCTCAGAGCCACCCCCCACCCAGGAAAGGCAGGCACCCCCCAGAGCAAGGGCTCAGCAGGGTCCACATCTCCTGTGACAATGACTCCAGCAATGACATTCTCTGAGAGTCCTGAGAGGTTCCCCAGGGAAGCCTTCCCTGCTGGCTTGTTTATAGATCTATTCTTAGCTCGACTTGGACTCATTGCAGAAGCAGCAAGGAGCCTTTCATCCCGTGACCCCGAAGTACCTCAAAGAATATGAGCCAAGCCTTGTGGAGAGGAAATATTGTCCATTCTGTTTGACAGAGGGGTCAGCCCATGTGTGAGGCCAGGCAGAGGAGCAGGGAATAGCAAACAGGCAGGAGAGGCTTTGGATGTGCACAGGGTGAGAGGCAGCCCAGGGACACCACGGGCAAGATGAGCACATGAGGTGCATCCAAAATTGGATGGACTGGGGAGGCTCAAAGGGTGGAGAGCGGGGCAAAACTCCTGCTGGAGAGCCAGGGCTTGTGCTGCTGCCCAGGGATGAGGGAGGTGCATTCTAGGGTCTGTCTGCTCCCACAAACCCACCCCGCCCTCTGTTTAAGGCAGAGAGAGATGGGAAATATGTGATCAAAACCTCATTTACAGCACAGCAGCAGGAGGGAGGCTGGGTGGTCACAAACTCCATGCAAACAGCCCCATCCTTGGGATGCTCCCAGGAAAAGGCCATCCTGGACGCTGTTGTTGTGAAGAAGCCACCGAACCACCATGTTATCACTCTGCCCTTGATTGACAACAACTTTATTTCTTTTTTCATTTCTACAGAATCATGCTGGAATGGTGCTCTCCCAGCTGCAGGGCCCTGCCCCAGATGTTTGATGGGAACATCTCCCATTAAGGATGGGAGATGCTCATTGTTGCGTGGCACCCCTAATTTGGGGAGGCAGAGCAGGTGCCGGGAGAGGGGGCACCGCACCCTCACACAGCACAGAAAGTCTTTTCCATATGCTGCCTGATCAGTTATATCAGTTTCTTAAAATGCTATTGCACAGATATTTCAGAGGCATCCTGTAGGACCATCTGGTATGTTATATATTGCACAGAGCCCGGCCAATTCTCAGATCCTGTAATTTTATCTCCTCCATTTCATATGCGGCGCAGGCATTTTGCAAGGCGACGGGGAGTGGGAATCTGTGGAGCGACGGAGCGCACGCAAACCGAAAGGCAAGGCCCAAAACTGAGAGGCACTGGCAGCTCCCACCCATCCCAGGCCCTGGAGAGGAGTTTTGGGGCTGCACGGGGGTGTTTGGGGTCACCCAGCTCGCCTGCATTGCCCATGGGTGCTCTCCATCCCTCCCTGCCTCCCGCAGCAGCGCTGCAGGGTGGAGACGCCTCCGGCATCTCACAGATGTCCTTTTCCCTGCCTCCCCCAGCTTTTCCAGGCAGCACCATCTCCCCACACTCCCCATGGAAGCGAGGAGATGCACTCCAGCACATCTCCCAGTGTCCTCCCAGGACCTGCCATCGTTCCTTTTTCCAGGGAGAATGTGTATGCCGACCTATGGAAGTGCCCAAGGCCAGGTTGGGTGGGATTTAGAGCAGCATGGGCTGGTGGAAGGTGTGCCTCCCCAGGCAGGGGGTTGGAATGAGATGAGATTTAAGGTCTCTCCCAGCCCAAACCATTGTGTGAGGCCATGAATTATTGCTGGCCATCTGAGAGCCCGTCACCAACATCCAGCACTGTGACCATGTTCACAGGTGTCTGAGGATGAGGGAAGAGATGAGGATCTGAAGGCTGATTTATTATTTTATGATATGTATTATATTAAAACTATACTAAAAGAAGAAAGGATTTCTTCAGAAGGCTGGATAAGAATAGAAAAAGAAAGAATGATAACAAAACTTGGGGCTCGGACTGTCTATCCGAGCCAATTGGGCTGTGATTGGCCATTAATTAGAAACAACCCCATGAGACCAATCCCAGATGCACCTGTTGCATTCCACAGCAGCAGATAACCATTGGTTACATTTTGTTTCTGAGGCCTCTCAGCTTCTCAGGAGGAAAAATCCTAAGGAAAGGATTTTCCATAAAAGATGTCTGTGACATAGCTCTGCTTTGTGGGGAGAGCAGTGACAAGCCTGGGCAAGCAAAAATTCCCAAGTATCCCCATGGATAGCTATGTGCTGCAAGAGCAGGGAAAAGGCCAGAAATAACCCCTGAGATTATTGCAAAAAATAGACTGGAGCAGGTGGGCAGAGCAGAAAGGAGAAAGCCCCGTCCTCCCAGAGCCAAAAACTTTTGATTTTTAAAGTGAGTGCTCCCAACTCATCCATCACACACTGACACCACTTTATCAACTCCTTCTCAACTGACAGCAAAGTTTGGTGCTGCTCCACTCAATTTCTTCTGATTTCATTAGGAAAAGAGATATTAAAAAGGCAGAAATGTTCTGATTTCCTGTGTTTTGCTGGCTCCCTCCTCTGGCACTTGGAAATATTTTTATTTTGTAATAGGTTTGGTCATGAAGTAATTGGAAATGTGTCCCGTGTTCTCCTTGGAGCTACTCTTCAGGACAAGCAAATCTTGCTCTCACTTGTCAGAGCACCTGTTTTCTTAGAAGCTTTTTGTATCCTTCCTACAATAATTGAAAGGAAAAGGAGAATTGACCAAAACCGATACCCTTGCTATTGTCTAATATTTAAAAAGTCCAACACACTTTGAGAAAAGCAGTGTCAAGCAGAATTAGCAGCAGTTAAGCACATCCATGTCACACAGCTTAAGGAAGATGCAAGAACCTCAGGGACAACTCCTTGAGAGTTTCCTACCCAGAAGGGTCTTCCCCTGACCACCATTAAATAACATCAGTGTAAATCTGGAAGCCCCACAGCTGATTTTCCCCCAAAGGCACATTTTGTGCCTTTATTTGTTTTTAAATAAAGATATGACCCTTTCCTGTGGTGATGTGGCAGAGCCTTCACAAAGGTTCACAAAGCCTTCACAAAGGCATGAATTTCTGCTTTCAGTTGCATTTTATTCTTCTCTTAGCTCATTAATAAGCATTAATACCTTGTATTTGTGGCATTTAATATTCCCCCCAGCACTTCAGTTTTGCTTTTGAAAGGGACACGTCAAAGGCTTTTTAAACATTATTTTGTTATTGTTCATGAAATAGTCCTGACAAAAAAACAACATTTCCATTCTGGTTTAAAATTTGTAAACAACTTTTCCCCGTTCAGAAGAAATAAAATGTGTTTATCCATCTACTAAATCCCAGCCAGTGGAGAGCTACAGGGAGCCTGTTAACTCCAGGTGCTCAGGGTGGGAGGAGTTGGAAAATAATAAATAATAATGCCAGTTTCTCCATGTTTCTTCTAAAGTTGAAGGACTCTTGGCACCTCTGCCCAGCATATAAAAACAGGTTTCATATTAAAACATGAGCTTGGGTCTAGGACATTCACCCTGCTTCCCTGGGTGTGCAACACCTGAATCACCTAATTGAGGGTTCTCTGTTATTTGCCATGTAATTTAAACAGGTAATTAACAGCAGAAGCAAGTTCTGCTCCCAAAAGGAACTGAGGGTCTCATGGCAAGCAGGTGATTGTCCTCTCCCTCCCCCAAAGGAAAATCTGAGCCCTCCAGAGTGGGGATGAAGAGGGAAAGAAGAATTTCAGAGGAGGAGGAGGGAAGTGTGACCAGAATAAGGAGGAAACTGCCACTCCAAGGCACAGCAAAATCACCAGAGCCCCTCCAAGGCTGCTCCCTCCTTCCCCAGCACGGAGCCCTTCCCAGCTGGAGAGTTCCCCTGCCCGTCCATCACTCCCCACACTGCTCTGGAACACTCAGCCAGCTGCAGGCTACATAAATATTGACAAGGTGCACTCTTAAATAAATAGCTCTGCTCCAGCAGTCGATATTGGCCACTTGGAGAAGGCAAAACAAAAAGGCCTGGGGGACAGGGGGTTTCATCCAGCCCCAAATTGGATAAGCACGGATGCAGTCAAGCCCTTTGTTCGTGTCCTGACACCAGCTGGGACATGAGCAGGGAAAGAAAAGCCCTGGAGAGACAAGGAGGCAAAATCCTTGCGTGGGAATGATGTCTTGACGAGACATTTGTTTTTCTGGTTCTGCTGCCTTCTGGTCAAGTAACTTGAAAATTCGATAGTGTGAGTGGAGAAGTGGGGCAGGGGAGGAGCGGGGAGGCAGCGTGGGCCTCTGGGGACCATCCATCACACAGGCAGGGCTGCCAAATCACCCCGGAGCTGCCCAAGTGTGTTTATGGAAGAGATTAGAGAGCTCCTTCTGGGGATCAAAGAAAAGCTCTCCCCTAGGAGCATGCTGCCTTCAACTCCCAAATTCCCAGAGGACTCCTTTAGCAGCATCTCCTGCAAATATTTTCTTTGGGAGGGTCACAATCCCACGAGTCTCATTAAGGACATCGAAAGAAAACAACGCTTAATTTGGGGGAACCAAACGCTTCACCCGATTTCAAGTCAAAATTCCACACTGGGTTATTTGGATGCAAAGCCTCGAGTCTCAATTTCTAACCCAAAAGGTATCCACTGGTGCATCCCCAGCGCCCTGCACTGTAATTAAACTGGAAATTATCATTCCAAGTCGCAGCCCTCGTGCAGCCAATGGCATTCATCTCTCTGATATCAACCCATAAAAAAATAATAACCACAACTGGAGCTTGCTGGAGGAAATGAGCATCTCAAGACATGGGGTTTGGATCACAAGAGTTCAAACCCACTGGTGGCAGGAACCTTGCAGCTCCAGGTCCCTGGTAATGGGAACTTGCCTATTCCATGAACTCCAAAAGCAATCCAAAGGAGAATCATTCTTTATAATTGTTTTGCAACTTCTCCTCCAGCTGGAGGAATAATGATTGCACAATTCTCCTAACAACATGATCATAATCTATCAGTTCTATGAACTATAGAATGAACCCAAAGAGATAATTGGTGCAGGCACTGAATGATAAACATGTCAAGATTATGATTTCTTTGCTTAAAAATGAAACGAAGATATGATTGGAAATGCCATGCTTGGGGAGTATGAGCAATATTCCCATGCTCCATCATCTAAATTAGTTTATAATTTGCATACACTAGTATTTTTAGGCATTGTTCGAAGGCAGGGGAGCTGTAAAACTTTAACATCCAAACATCCTCAGACGCTGTCCTTCAATGGCACCTTCCCAGTAAAGATCCTGCCGTGCATCAGGAGGTCCCATTACCAAGGGAGCAGCTGGGGAGGTGCAGCTCTGCTGGAGCCTCAGGGGCTTTATCACCTCCTTCCACGGGGTTTTACAGCCCCAGACACTCGCTGGGAGCACGGGCTGTGTGCACACAGCAGCAGCCAGCTCAGCAGGCAATGAATTTCAGCGCTGCACCTTCCCGGCTCCCGGCGCTCCCAGAGGGACCACAAACCCAGGCTGACATTCAGCTCATAACAAACTTAAACCACAGCAAAAATTCTCCTGATTTCCATGGTTTATACAAGAGCTGCTGCGCAGCCCTCTGAAGTTATCAGCCCACGGGGCTTTGTTGGGTTAAACAAGAGACAAAAGCACCTCCAGCCCGAGCTGTGCTCGCAGGCTGGAGGAGCTCTGGCTCCCCTCCTTCCCTGAACCCACCTTCACTTTTTAGCAGCAATGCCAAGGGAAAAGGGAGGGAAATGGGCATCTCCCAAAACTTGGGAGGGGCTATTTAACCCCCAGTCCATTGCACACCCTCATCCTGCACAAAGATGCCCCACATCCCACAAGACACCCTGTTGTCCCTGCCCACCTTGTGCAGCTCACAGGGGCTCCCCGGAGAGCAGCAGGTGGAAACGGAGCCTGCTGAACCATGAAAGAGCAGCTAACAGGTCCCTGTGCCTGTGACTGCTCCTGTCACTGCTTGGAAACCCCTCGGGGCTCCCTGGGAGCACGGAGGGGGAGTGGGAGGCAGAGCCAGGTTCGTTCCATATGGCACCCATTAGCCTGAGCTGGGATGGCAGTGGCAGCGTGGCACGAGCCAGCTGCCAGCCAGGGTGGAGGCGTCGCCCCACCAGGGCAGCTCCTGCTCCAAAGTGGGTAGGGAGGAAGGAGAAAGGACCTTGGGGGCTCTTTGCTGCACCCCCTCCCATGGATCCTCCCAAACCCCTGCACAGGGAGAGGAGCCTTGAACCAAAAACCCAGCACAGCATCCCACACACAAAGGGGTGGGAACCACACAAAGGGACATCTCTGCTCTGGGACAGGCTCTGTAGGACTCAGGAGCAAGGGGGGAACACCAGTAAAGGGAGCTTGAAAGATGAAAGCACCAACTCCGTCCTTTCTCTGCTAAAACAGAGTCCCTTAAAGCGAGTCTACTGAATTAAAGAGGAAACCCCAGAGAGCCTCCATGCTCATGAATAAATTCAATTTGCCATCTCATTTTTGAACTTATAAAAGCCAAGGCTCTCTAAACAAGAGACAAAGCCCCGCACTGTGCCTCCAGGCACCTGGAGAGAAGCCCTCAGATGGGACACCAGGCTCCTGGGAGTGCAACCCAGCTCCATGTCCCTTGTCCCATCTCAGAGCCCCAGTCCTGGTGACCAAACCCAGTGTCACAGGATTGGTCACCAGACACAGTCAGGACAGGAAGGGAATTTGCATTAAATCTTCCCATGGCACTATTTTTTATTCTGTTTGCATTATTAATATTATTATTATTATTTGCTTGTATTTTCCCCCTCCTTGCTTCATGCTGCCTTATGCGGAATTGCAGTGACACAGCCCCTCTGCTTGGGCACTGCTCCCTCACCCAGCACCTGCCAACAAAACAAATCCACCTCCTAAACAAGAGCAAACCAAAATCCAGAGTGAAGGGGGTGCTGAACGGCAGCTGCTCGGCTGAACAGACCAAGCCCCTCTGATTTTACAGGTTACAAACCAGCAGCACCACTCCAGGGGGACTCTGGAGGGATGATTACAGGGATGGCTTGGCCCAGCTCCTCCCAGAGCCCTGGATCTGCACAGCTGGGGCTGCCTGTGGCCAGCAGCACCTGAGCAGGTTTCTAATGCAGCTGCAGTGCAGGAGAGCAGCTCTGGCACACCCTGGGCACTCCCCCTGCAGCACACCTGCCCAGCTCCTCCTGCTGTGTTCAGCACACTTGGGAAATTTGGGCTCACATTGGGAGCAGGCCAGATGCAAATCCAGACAGACTCCCTGGATTTTGCAGATCCCACCATGCTGAGCCCTGTAAACCCTGGAGTTTGTGGCTCTGGCAGCAGCAGGGACAACCAAAGTGATCTGATTGCGCTCCTCCCTCCTCAAACACCATCACTCCAGCATTAAAGGCTCCCTGATTTTTCCTGCATTTTGTTGCATGTTGTGTCCCTCATGTGTTGGGAACACAGGCAGCACAGCCCAGCTCAGCACTCAGGAGCCAGCAATGAAGTGCTTTAGGAACCCAAGCCAACTGAATTTTGTGCTGTAATGTGTTCAAGAAACACTGACACACTTGTCAAACTCTTCACAATTTCTCCTTTCTCTTTCCCTTTTTATTTTTTAAATTTCTGCCTAGCTTTATAGATCATTGGATAACATTCAGAAAATCATGGGGATGATTTTCTTTTCTTTCCCCATCATTGCCATCAAATGAAGTTATTTGTGAATACATCTGCTGGAAACCAAACCAAACGAAACATGACAAGTCTATTTTCACCGTTGGCAAGGCACTGAGGTGCTCACAGCCCCGTGTGTCACGCCTGGCTGAGGCACCAGCAAGGCACTTTTTGGGAAATTTGGGAAGCAGGGTGTCCAGAGGGGGACTTCAGGAGGAGCTGGGATGGGATTCTACACCAGGGGAAGAATTCTCTAATGGGAGAAAGCTCAGGAAGCCAAAATGCACAGGGAAAAGCCACCCTCTCCCATAAAACACAGCAGGTTCTGGAGTTGCAACATCCCAGTGCAACCTATTGCAAAGTCATTAGCAGTAAAGTAATATTCTAATAGTTACCAATTTGACTAATAAGCCTCCAAGGCGAAGGAAAGGCAAAGACAAAAGGTGCCTGATGCACCAATTTATCCTGGTGATAAACTCCTGTCGCAGACATCTTTTATGAAAAATCCTTCCCTTAGGATTTTTCCTCCTGAGAAGCTGAGAGGCCTCAGGAACAAAATGCAAGCAATGGTTATCTGCTGCTGTGGAATGCAACAGGTGCATCTGGGATTGGGCTCATGTGGTTGTTTCTCATTAATGGCCAATCACAGCCCAGCTGGCTCAGACAAAGAGTCCGAGCCACAAACCTTTGTTATCATTCCTTCTTTTTCTATTCCTAGCCAGCCTTCTGATGAAATCCTTTCTTCTATTCTCTTAGTATAGTTTTAATATAATATATATCATAAAATAATAAATCAGCCTTCTGAAACATGGAGTCAGATCCTCGTCTCTTCCCTTAACCCGAGACCTCTGTGAACTGGTCACACACTCCTGAATCAGATACAACCATGTTGAGGCATGCTGAGGTTTGCTGAGGGAATCCTCTCCTTCCAGAGAAACACAGGTGCTCTACCTGCTCCTCTGCAGCCATCTCCATCTGCCTTGCAAACCTCCTGAGGTTACACAAAATAAAATTCCTTTTTTAGCCTGTCCCAGAGCCCAGGCACAACTCCCCCACCTTTTCCCAGCCAAACTGCAAGAATCCTTCCCCCTCCCAGCTGTGGCTGGAGATTCTTCCTGAAGAGGTGGTTTAAGAGCCAGTGAAGGCTCCTGGACTTCAGAGCCAAATCCTGAGGTTTTGCCAGGGGAACACACACGAAACCCCGGCGAGGGGCACAGCCCAGGATGGGAAATGAAACCAAACACTCTGGCTTAGGCACACACCATGCCAAGCATGACCCTTTCTGGATTTAAAATCTTGATGCTAGTGAAATCTCCTCCCAAGAGGATGCCTGGAATAAATTGTCATCTGATAATAGCTACCAGGTGGTGAGGCAATGAAAAAACAGACATGCACAGAATGTTTTGACTTCAAACTCATGTGGATTGTCAGAGAGGAAGTGTATTTTGTGTCCCTTCCTCATGGCCACCTCCCCCTCCCCATTTTTACCCCTCAGTGGTTTTTCTAAAAATTATTTTGGCTTTCTCCAGGTGTTAGGCAGATTCCCTGGGGCAGCGGCTGAGGCCAGGGGCAGAGCCCAGAGCAAACCCCCAGCACTCCTCAAAGGCTCAGGGGTGCCCAGGTTGGGGTGTCCTCTCTAATTAAGTGAGCAGATGAAGAAAGCCCTGCACAGCCATCCTGCTTCCCTCTCCTTCCCCCTCCTGCCTTGTCCATCTGCCCCTTCCCACTCTGCTCCTCACTCCCCATCATACCTGTAACCTTTCCCATTAACACCTGCCCAGGCAGGGAAAACCCTTCCCGAGCTCAAAGCATCTGCTCCTCATCAGTTTGCCAGGGAGCTGCCTCAGCCTGGGGCGAGGAGCAGGCACAGAACTCCCTCTCCAGCCTGGATGACATTTCCAGGGCAGGGCAGCAAAGGGCAATCCTCTCACCAGCTTCAGAGGCCAGGGAGAGGCGATGTCAGAGCTCCCTGCTGCGTTTGGGGAATGCACATCCCTTTCTTCCTGTTCCAGGAGCCTGATGCTGCTCTGTGTGAGCCTGTGAAGGCACACACACACAGATTACATCTTGTTCCTAGCAGGAAGAGATATTGACTTGGAAAATATCAAAACCGCCTCTGAGCCCGCAGCACCCTCATCTCACAAAACAGAAAAACAAAAAAAAAAAAAAAAAAAGACAGAGGTTGAATCAAAGGAGGAGAGACATTCTACTACACAGACTATCCAAGGCAATTTGGGTCTGTAATGAGGAGGTCAGCGCAGAGAGCAAGAAGGAATTTTAAATAGCACCTTGGAATTTTGGGGATCTCAACACAGCAGGAGCTGCCACGAGAGCTGAGCTGCTCGTGTGGGAGGGGACATCCAGCTGGAGGCACTGAGCAGTGACAACCAGGAGAGCATCAAACACTGCCCTGCACGAGAGGCAAGAGATGCTCGGGTCCAGAACCACCCAGGTGTTGGAGCCCAGGAAATTCCTCTGGCTGCCCTGGAGGACTCGAGACCCTGGCAGGGGTCAAAAACTCCTTGGCACGGAGTCAAAAACACTTGTGCCTTTGATTTTGGCCCATGGAAAAAACTACCAACTTTGTGTGAAGATGTACAAGCCACAAGAGTTTGAGTAGAATGATAATGAATTTATCACAGGGTGAAAAAATGTAGAATTTTGGGGTTTTTAGAACGGTGGTTCAGGAGGCAAGATGGAGAAATCTGGGCATGTTCTGTCTTTCCTCCTGCTTCTTCTTGGCCTCCATCTTCTGCTGTGGTGGTGGCACTTTTGGATTGGTTTAGAGTAGAGACAGACTAACATAGGGGATAGGTGTTGGAAAATTATTGTAAATAAAATACATGTAGTTTTTAGTATAAAAAGATAACATTGCCCTGAGGGTGGTCAGTGTGCCACGACCCGACCTGCTGGACAGATCTCAGCAGGTCAAAGAATGTAATAGATAATAAATAATAAACCTTGAGAATGAGAACCAAGGCATCCTGTCTTCTTCTTCAGTCTCGGGGCTGGGAAAAAGAGACTTTCCAACACCTTGGGGTCATCTCAACACCAGAGACCTCCTCACCCAGGCACTGCCCTGGGCAGGTCAGTGCTGCAGGAAAACCCAACATCCCAAGCTCAGCCTTGGCTCTGCCTCCACAGCTCCGTTCCTGCTGTGTCAGACACGACTCGAGGAAAAAGAAAGTGGTCTCAGGCAGGCACTAATGATGAGTGCCAATCTAATAACACACATAATGCAGGCTGCTCCACTGCAAGTGTAATTGCAATCATAATGCAATCAATACCAATGGAAACACCGTATTTATACAGGGCCTTTCATCACTCACATGGAACGCAGTCGGTGCCAGTGCAAATATGCCAGCATCTGAAATAAAATATTTGCCACACATCTCGTGTACATGCAGACCAAACACTGCATTCGGGAGAGCCTTGGGATGTTGAAGGCTTTGGGAAGTTTCTGGGCATCTGACAAGCACAGGAAAAACAAAATAAAACTCCCAGGTCCAGCTGTACTTTGGGAAATAATAAAACCTCCATTCACATTGAATTCTCCTTAGCTTAAGTCACGATTTCCACATTGCTCTGCCTGTCAGTTCCTGCCCTGGCACACTGCTGTGGTCAGGCAGTCATTAACCTCCTGACGGGGAGAAAATGGGGAGAAACGCTCCTGGCTGCCAGCAGCATCCAAATCCTACCCACAAGGGCTGCACCAGAGACCTGTGGTGCTGCTCCATCCAGTGATGGGCCAGCACCTGAGCTTCAGCTCCCTGCTGACATCCCTGCAGACACCTGTGACTGCTTCCATTAAGGTGAAGCAGCTGAAGGGCTCTGACATGTGGGAAAGCACAGCATTCCTGAGACTCTGGAGCCTGGGAGAGCAGAGAAAACCATCCTGCCCTCACTCACCATCCCTTCTGCCCTCTGAATCTGATCCAAACAGTCCATCACTGGCTCTTGACACATTTAATGTCTCAGTAAAGAAAAACATGATGTGTTGATGCTCCTGTAAAGCTCTGACAACTGACAGCCTAATGGGTCCTTATTTTTTCCCAGCTGCAGTTTAGAAAATGAAATAAATTTAGGTCCTTAAGCAGGCTGGCTGCTCCGTGAGGAACGTGTTTGCTGCACCAGCTCTGGGCTGCAGGAGCAGGGAGCAAGGCTGGAGAAGGGAAAGATGAGGGCTGGAAGTGGATGGAAGAGTTGCTATGCTAATTTAAGCCTCCAAATTCACCTGGAATATCCTTCACTTCTGTTTGCTGAAGGTGAGAGCAGCACCTAAAACTCCAGCTGCAAGTGATGCTGCTGGCCTACCCTGGAAGTGATGGTAAAACACGATCCATGTGATGGGGAAACATGATCCATCCTGTTATGGTGGATTTTAGGATGACTGGGAAAAGGTTTGTCCCCCAGAGGGTGCTGGGCACTGCCCAGACCCCCCAGGGAATGGGCAGAGGCTGCCAGAGGGGTTGGAAAATGCTCCCAGAGACAGGGTGGGGTTGCTGGGGTGTCTGTGCAGGGCCAGGAGCTGCACTGGGTGATCCTTGTGGTCCCTTATTGCAGTAACAGGTAATAATTAGCATAGACTCCATGCATTACTGATAATAATCTTTATGAAGAAACCTATACTTTTACATCCTAGTTTGCTACAGGTGCACTTGATTGGTTCTCCACCAAATACTATTACCAATGGCTAATTAAGAAACCACCCTTTGGTAACCAAATCTCCAAAACACATTCCACATGTGCACAACACCAGGTGCAACAAGAGGAGATAAGAATTGTTTCTCATTGTTTTTTCTGATCTTCTCACAGCCTTCTCCAGGACAATGCCTGGGAAAGTTTGCCTCTGTATATATTATATTATTATATACTATATATATTTTATATATATATATATATATATAAAATTATATTATACTTATTAAGAAGATCATCACCCTTACAGACAGTCCAATCCAGATGGATCCAATTGGTCAATCCCAACACTATCCAGTGTCCAATTAAGAAACCACCCTTTGGTAACCAGATCCCCATAACACATTCCACATGTGCACAACACCAGGTGCAGCAAGTGGAGATAAGAATCGTTTCTCATTCTTTTCTCTGATCTTCTCACAGCCTTCTCCAGGACAATGCCTGGGAAAGTTTGTCTCTCTATATACCATATTATTACATTATATACTATATTATTATATATATATTATTATACTTATTAAGAAGATCATCACCCTTACAGACAGTCCAATCCAGATGGATGCAATTGGTCAATCCCAACACTACCCAGTGTCCAATTAAGAAACCACCCTTTGGTAACCAGATCTCCATAGCACATTCCACTTGTGCACACCAGGTGCAGCAAGTGGAGATAAGAATCACTTCTCATTATTTCTCTGATCTTCTCACAGCCTTTCACACAATGATGCCTGGGAAAGTTGTGTTTGTCTCTGTGGCCAGAGAGCTGCTGCCACAGCCCCTTCCAGCTGAGGACACCCTGTGATTCTCAGAGCCCTGTCTGGCTCCATCCACAGCAGGAGGACTGGTGCTCCTGGGGCAGTAAAAGCCACGAGATGCAGTGCAGGCTCTGAAGTCTATTAAGCAGCACTGCTGTAATTAGGCTACAGCAGCGCATGGCCGCAGGGCTGGGAGGCAGTGATGGAAACCTTTCCTGGGCAGGGGCCAGGTCCTTGTGGAGCACTCCCAGCCATCCCTCAGCAGCAGCTCGCCCAGACCTTATCCAGCCTCACGCCAGCAGAGTGGAGCTCAGAATCTCTGCTGCTCACAGTGACTCTGAGATCTGTGCAAGCCTCGATTCCCAGCCTGGCAGTCAAAGAAGGAGTCAGGACTTTTCTGTTCTTGTTCTCAAGGTTGTTTATTATTTCTTATCTCTAACATTATTTCTCCAACCCACCAAGGTCTGTCTGGCAGGTCGGGTTGAGGCACACTGGTGTTATCTTTTATACTAAAAACTACCTGTACAATATTTACCATAACTTCCCAATACCTATCACCCATGTTAGACAGTGAGCTTCTACTCTAAACCAATCCAAAAGTGCCAACATCACCCACAACATGGAGGCCAGGAAGAAGAAAGAAGAAGGACAGGGCATGCCCAAATTCCTCCATCTTGGGACCTTTTGAGGTTTTCTAAAAACCTCAAAAATCTGTTTTTCACCCCGTGACAAACTAACTATTATTCTAATTAAACTCTCTTGACTTGTAAATCGTCATAAAAAGGTTGGTAATTTTTTCCATGGGTCAAGATCAAAGGCACAGGGGTCTTGGGCTCTGTGCCAAGGTCTCCAAGCTCCCCCAGCAGGGTCTCGAGTCCTCCAGGGCAGTCAGAGGAATTTCCTGGCTTCCAACGAGTGGAAACCCTTCCTCTGCAACATTCCTGAGGCCCTGAGCGATGGAAGATGGACAGGGCTGCAGACAGAACTCTCATCTCACCACAGAGCCTCTGGAGGGCAGGAAAGGAGGCTCAGGAGTGGGGACACCACCCCCAGCTCTCTCTCTGGGTTTAACTAAAAAGAAACTTTTCTAATTGTGTCATTTATTAACTACTTTGCATTTCATAGCTTTACTATAATATATTTATTACTTGCTTAAATCATCTTTTTTGCTCGCATTAAGCATTGCTATATATTACAACACAGCAATTTTAATGCTGTGAAAGTCCAGTCAGTTGCTGTCTCTGAGGCCTGTCTTTTGCAGCTTTCCCAAAACCCTCTGATTTTAAGGATTCCCACACCAGCAGCTTGGATGCAGCTCTCTTCAGATGCAGCTCAGGGATGGGGTGGTGGGATCCTGCTGCCTCTCCCCCTGCCCTTTACAGTCACCAAGGCACATGGACACCTCTCCAAAGCACCACACAGCTGGAACCCCAGGCAGGGAGCTCCCAGCCATCCAGATTTTGGGAGCCCTTGGCAGCACCAGCATCATTTAGAGGGCACTGCAGAGGTAAGAGCAGCTCTGATGTTAATAATGTGGAACTCTCAGATTCTAAAAGCCATTTCTCTTTATTTTTTTCCCCCCACAAAGGAACTGATCTTAGGCCATTTCCCCCATGGAGTCTTGGCCCCTGTAGCAAAGCACAGCCTTGATGGTGGAAGCTGCCAGACCCCACCAGCCCATACCAGGGATCAGTAAACCCCAGTGACCCCAGCCTGAAGGCTCAGGGGGCTCCTTTATGACCCCACACCTTCCCACTGGAGGGAGAAGCCAAGCAGAAAGATAGGACAGTCACAAATCCAACAAACACAAACTCTGCTGCATCCCCCACTGGCAGAGTGGGATGGGGGCTGAGCCCCCTCACACACCCCCACAATCCTGGGGCTGCCAGGGGAAGCTCACACAGCCCCTCCAAGCACTGTCCCTGCACTCAGGCAGGCCCAGCTGGAGCACAGAGGGACCTGGTCCATCTGCACACACCAAACCCCCCCGGGCACAGTGCGGAGCACAGACTGTTCCTTTCAGCACTTTTCTCACCCCAAATTCCCTGCTCTCCCCCTCCCTCACTGCCAGAGGCTGTTTTTCTCTTGATCAAGGCCAGCTTCAAAACCAGGGCCATTGCAGCATCTCTTTGCAGTGGTGTTTACTCCTCTAAATGCATTCCCATCTGTACTCAGGATGACCCTGTTTCCTTCTGGAAGCACCCAGGACTTGGAAAAGGGATGAGAAGGGAAGACAGTCTGCTCTGAGGCCAAAGATGCAGAGATTTTCAAAGAGGACCTTGAAGGTAGGAAAGGAAAGGCAGTGTTAAGTGCTCTGAAGGGAGCAAAGGGATGGGAAGCAGTAGAGGAGAAATTAGGGAAGATCCAGTGCATTGGGAACAAGGGCAAAAGCAACCTCAGCTCCCTGGCTCTGCTATGCATGAGTCCATCTCATCTTGGAAAGTTATTCCATTCCTCCATGCCTTCCCAAAAATCCCTGTGGCTGTAAGAAAAGCACGTTTGGGAAAGTTTGGGAGGGCAGGGAAAGGCAGAGAGGAGGAGAGTGGTAAATTGAGGCTCAATAGCTACCGGGAACAAGCAAAGGGCCCAGTCTGTCTCCTCCCAAGCATGGCAAGACACATGGAGTGATGAAGCCGCCAACAAGTTATAATCAGGACTAATAGTTTGAGGTTCTTAATATTCCTGCAATCCAATAAATCAATGGTGCTAAATACGAGCGCGGGAAGCGAGGGGGATTGACAGCACAAATTAGCTTGGGCTGCAGGGAGAGATTTCTCAAGCTGTTGGTTCTGTCTGAGCTCACAGGCAGCTCCTGAGCGAGGGGTGAGGTGAGGATGCTGCAGGGACGTCTCTCAGGTGAGCTGTGCCTCCTGTCCCCACACCTCTCCTGGCATCAGCTGCTCCCAGGGTTCTGTCACGCTCAGGGAATCGAGAGCAGCCCCACCCACGCCACAAGCATTAACCACTTGCTCACCCTGCTGCTCCCCGGGCGCTGAGAGGATTAGCTCAGTGTTTATTTCCTTATGGGTGTGCTTAAACCATCATTCAAGTGCCTGGAATTATTATTAGAGATATACAAATGCTGGGATTTACAAGAGGATTAGTACCCTAAAACAGGGCTGCTGCTATTCCTCCTCTGATCCTCCCGAGTATCCCAGGAAAGACTCTTGTATTCCGGGGGAAAACAGCGATGCATAACCTTCAAATTAGGGGGAAGGGAATAAGGCAGCCTAGCTCTTCCAAATCCTCCAGAAAGACACCTTGCAATTACAGGAGATCTGGATCAGATCTTAAGCAAATACCACAGCTACAACCTCAGCCAAGTTATAAAACATTCCTGCGGAGGGAATGACTCAAACACGTTCGGCATCCATCTCTGAGTTTGGGACTAAGAGGCCATACAGACAGCTCCTATCAAATGTAGCTCATTCTGTACAAAATTCAAACTTATCACAGCCCAGAATGTGTTACCAGCATCAAAAATGGGGTGGACAGATGTGTTTCCATGCACTTGTCCCTGTGTTAGCCACAGGAAATCTGCAGAGAAACCTGGATATTCAGCCCTGTCATGTCCATCTTCTGCTCTGTCCTCCAGAAATGAAAGGACCAGACTCAACACTTGAATCTCTGTATCCCTTGTCATATGGAACTTTTCCAGCTCCTTAAATCATTCTTGTCTGCATATGACAAGGCATTGGAAGGGCTGAGATTATTTATCTTAAAAAGGAGACAAATAGGAAGTCTTATGATAAATGTATATGAATTAATGAGTGAGAGAGATAAAGTACATCTGGTATTTCTACCCTCCCTGCCTTGCAACACAAGAAGTCCCGTTTGATTCCACTGAAATAGTGACAAATTCAAAACTGATGAAAAGAAACACTTTCCCTAACCAGCCTATGAAATCCGTCAAAGCCTGGGGCTCGGGAGGTTTCAAAGACATTTATATCAATAACACGGCTCTCCAGAGCTAATGGTCAATGCTAATGAAAAGGAGAGAATGAGTTTAAGGCCCTCTCTAATGACTGCAGTGGGCTGCACAGAAGTCCTGGATTTAGCCAGCAATTCCAACCTCAAAAACTCTACTTCGCCTATTTGCAAGTCAGGTGCTGTGTGGATTTATTAGGGGAGACTGTTCTCCCCAAATCCTCTGCTCCTGCCTGTGATTCAGGGCCCATCTAACAACCCTGCTCTAGGCACTATGAATTCAAGCAGATCCTCTTAGGAAATGTTTGTGTTTCCCTTCCTACTCTCCCACCCAGGTGAAAGAGCACAGGGAGGGCTGGAAGGCTGTGTTCATTGTACACCAGATTTCAGTCCACACTAGAACTGCAGTCTGAGCTCTCCAGCACTTCTTATTTCCTGTCAAAACTCATCTATATTCCTTACCCCTGGATTGCCAATACAGGAGAGCACCACTGCTCTATTTTTCCTGGGAACTGTTCCTTTGTCTTTGGTCTCTCACCATCATGACTGTTATTGATATCAAAAGCAGTGCCCAGAGACTTCAAACAAGAGGCAAAAAGAGGCAAACCTCGATTAAGTAGACATTGTAAGAGATGGTCCCTGCCCTAGAAAGCCCAGATACAAGCAGAAAAGAAAGATTTGAAAACATCCTCAAGGTCACAGAAGGAATCTGCAGCACATCCAGGGGAAAAAACAGTGCTGAGAAGTCAGAACAGTGCTGCTGTCAGAAATTCACCTCATCCTCCTGTGGCTGTAAGTTTAATGCACTGGTTCTGCATCTGCTGTGACAAGACCAAGCCTGGCCCATCACATCTCCCTTCTTAGGGTCTTAAAACTCAGGACATACACATTACAAGGATCTCAGCTCCTCCTTCCCTTGCTTCCCACCGTGTTCTTCATGGTTGGCGAGGACCTCTGCATGTGACAGCTTCTCTGTCTGAGCAGCACATTAAACTCATCCTCTTGAGGCCAGGTAATTAAGGCCAGCTCTCCAATGAGTCCTGATAATAGACTGGGGAGGTCAATGGACCAAGTCAACAAGAGGGATGGGCTCTTCCCAAGAGCAGCTCTCCTTCCCCACTGACACAAGTTGGGACTTTATTAGACAACAGGACTCAGAGACTGTGAAAGTCCTGCAGCACCTCTGAGCATAAATCACAACCCAAAAAGTACCTGAGCAGAATGATGCTTCCCTACATAAATACACTGCAAAACACTGGGCACATTTGTCCTGGCCATCAGCAGCTGCAGTGATCACTGTAAGAGGCTTGAACACAGCAGAATGTTCTTTACTCTGGAGTGCAACATGCCCATTATTAAGTGCTATATAATGCTGAGTTCCTGCTGTAAAAGGGTCTTCAGAAATGACAACATAAAGAATTAACGGCCTCCAAAACAGCGCTCAGGTGAAACCTGATAGTTAAAGCTGGGAGAATTTTATAACAAAATCCTGCAAGTTTCACAGGAGCATAACACAAAGCCATAAATCACATTGGCTCTGCTCACAAGGTTGGTGGAACTCAGGAAATATAAAACCCCAAAACTTTTGATGAACGTCCCAAGTCCTGAGCTTGTTACATGGTTCTGAGCCACTGTTTGTCAAACCTTGTTTACCAACACACCCTCAAATAATTCATGGGATTCTGCCAAGTGTAAGGCAAATACTACTCAAAATAATAAAGTTACAGTGCTGGCCCAAAGCAGGTGTAACATGGGGATGGCACGTGGAGGACATGGCTCAAAATGCCCAAAGAATGAGATCTCTGACTCCTGCAGGGTCCAGCACTGAGATACAGCCCTGCAACCCAAATCCCTCTGTCTAAAGCAGGGACAGAACCATTTTTTACCTCTACACTGTGGGTTTCAGCATGTAAATGATGAGGAAGTGCTCAAATACTTAATTAAGGCCATGAAAAAACATATGCACACAAACAAAACAAAAAACCCAAAAAATAACATGGGCACTGCAAGCACTCAAGAGAAGATTATTCTTCAATAAACCACCAGCATTTTTCCCCATGTACTCCATCTCCTGTGTCCTAATGCTGTCTTTGAGTGAATACCTGGAACAGAGGCTAAACAAGACTAAGAGAATAAAAGTAGGTATTTATTAAAGGCCTTCAATAGATAGACCCGGGGCAGTCAAAAGCCTCTGAGAGGGACTAAACCCAGTTTGGATGATGGTCACAAGTTTTTCATAAGATATATCTTATATCTATAAATGGACCAATCTTATAAGATAGATGTAAGTTCGATATAAGATGATATAAGATACAAGATTAGACCGATATAAGTTTGGTCCATTTACAAATCAGAGGTTAATCCTCCAATTACAGCTTCAGGCAATGAAATCATTTCCCCCCCATTTTCTCCCCTCCCCAATTCACTTTGATTTATACTTTACAGGGTCTGAAGCTGTAGGGTGTCCATGGATCTCAGGCCTAGAGGAATTGTTTTGTCTGACTAAAATGACTAAATGTGAAGACTGACTGAAATGTGAGGAGTTAACTACACTTTATATGGAGTTTAGAGTTCTGCACTGATGCAGCATACAGGATTTGAAATATATTAAAGGCTAAAATCTTAAGGCACCTCTACCTTGCCCTGAAGAGCCCAGCACTGCAGGGCCCAGTGTCCAGCCCAACCCCTGTGAGACGTGGTGCCAGAATTTGTCCATCAGCAAACGAAACCTGACGCGAGAATAAAGTTGGCCAGGAGTTTTAGCGGTTTTATTTCTGTGATGTTGCTTCCCCTGGCCATGGATTATTGATCTCTGGGGAGAGGAGGCAGCAGCCATGGCTGATGTGCTGTCCCACAGCCGGGTAATGTACGGCGCTGCCGGGATCTGCAGGTAACTGATGATCCCATCTGGCACCAGAGAGGGAAGTGATTGATTTACTCTCCATCCTGGTACTTAGACTTTTCACCCTCAACAGGCCACAAAGCCTCGTTCATCATCTTCATCAATCAAATGGGCAAATATCATTAAATCTGCAGGCCACAAGCAGCATCATTTATATTTTTGTCTTTTTTTTTTTTTTAACTTTGTTTCAAAAGTTTGCCACCTCCTCTTCCCATGTCCCTTTCTGAAAAATAGTGCTTCCACCTGTCAGGAATTCAGTGAGGCAAAATGCAGAAGATGGGCCTTGAGAAGAAGGGATGGTGCCAGGCTTTGAGGTCCTCACTCCCAAGCCACAGGGGATGCTCAGAGGAGTAGAGCATTCCAAAATTCTCCAGAGCTGCCAGGTGTCAGTGATGCCTGGTTTGATCCCTGTGTGCTCCTGGACACACCAAGGGTGTTTTGCCACAAGGCTGACTCAGGGCATAGCGTTTAAGCATCACCACAAAGGGTGTGGCACAAACCAGGACAATTCCTCAGAGTTCAGTGGAGCAGCAATGACCTGTCTGCGCTGTTCATCTCCCCCTAAACTTCCCAAGGAAAGGGGAAGCTCCAGTTTGTCACCACCAGTTTATTTAAGCATTGATTTTTTCCTTAATGCATTTTTTCAAAGTCACTTTTACCAATGGGCAAATGTACCAACACCACCAAGCACAGGATGTGCAGGAAGGGGATGTGAAACCCATCAAAAATCAGGGATAGGTTTGAGCCTATCCTAACAGAAGGTGAAAACTCACCCTGGAAAGTTCCCTCCTTCCCAGAGCTGTGTGAATCCACTCTGCTTATCCCAGGGCTCTGAGCAGCCCAGAGTCAGTGCTGAATGTGTGGATGGATGGACAGCACTGCCAACAAGTTCACTGCCTCCCCTCCCAGCAAGAGACACTCCATTAGAAAAGTTTTGTAGAAATAAAAAGAAAAGCAGCCGTAAACACTGGGCAAAATAATCTGACTCAGGGAAATTTCCAGCGAGTTCAGAATAGCCTGGAGTGAAAATCCATCTCTAATGTGACTGAAAGAGCCTTGTGAAGGAACAGATGCAGCCTGTAAATTAAATCACCAAGAAAGGTTGGAGGAGCCAAATGAAATCTCCACCTGCCATTACTTCCAAGGCAGAGGCAGAGACAGGGCTGGGCACAGGGAAGGAGGGCGATGGATGGGCAGACGAATCATTTTATTAGCCTTAATTGCCATTTCAATACCATACCCATGTCTCCACATAAGCCTTCATTCTCTGCAAAGTTGTCAGTTCATGTCCTGAATGGGCCAGGCTTGTTATCAGCAAGGCGTTTACAGCCCCTGGGCTGTGCATTAATTAAAAAGGCTTTGTGCTGAGGCTCATTCATTAGCACACTGCTCCTTTAATCACTGCCTCTTCAGCCACCAGGACAATCTATAAATCTCCTCAAATATGAAATAATGAAGTGGAATGGTTCAATTTATTACAATGTAATAAGGCAGGATAATGTGGGGGTGGACAGGGTGGCACTGGAGCTGTCTCCTTGCCCATTCTTCCCACTTCCCTGACAGGGACCATGAGTGAGAAGGGCAGGAGGGATGCAGGACAGGATGGAGAATGCATGGGACACAGATCTTCCCATCTCCAGCCATCCCTCCCACACCAAACCCAGCGTGCCACAAGTCACTGAGGGTGATGCTGGAAGCCAGACATGGTTCCTTGGCCTTGGGAGGGAGGTTTTGCCCTGAAGCCCCCAAGATTCAGACACCAGCGTCCATCAGCAATAGGGGAAGTCTCTCACTCTCCATCCCATTTTCCCATTTGCATCCCCATTTCCCCACCCCTCCTCGTTCCACCATTCCTGGAAGGATCCAGGTTGAGCTGGACAGGCAAGTGCCAAGGAGCAGATGTTCTAGGGAACATCAACAAGCTCCAAAAATCCACATATTAACTCAGCACAAAGCTCCTGTTTCCCCTCTCATGGCTCATCTCCCAGCAGCTGGGCCCTCCAGTCAAGCTGCCAAATAAAATGTGATTGTACACACTGGGTTAATTAACAAAGGGAGAAGGGGCAACACTTGCCTGGCTTTGCATTTCCTAAATGAATGCATCAAGGACACCTAACTAGTGAGAGGAGGCCAAACATGAGGTTTTCTCTCCACGAAAATTGCAGACTAAAAATGCCAGAGGAAGAAACAAAACTTCAGCTATTCCAGAAAAGCAGCCATGGCATTCAAAGAAAGTGCAAAATGAAAACTGCCCATAGAAAAGTTGACAAAAGCTAATTATGCTCTAGCATAGAAGGGACGCATTTAGAGAAAAGCAGGATTTGTAAAGAACATTGGAGTGGGTTTTGAAAAGTTACTTTTCCCTGTCAAAAGACACCAAGTAAGTAACATCGATTTCACAGTATAACAGCTCTAGAATTTGCCATTTTATTTTCATTGCTCTCCCTACTCAGTCTTAGAAGACCTTGAATTCTTATGCACTGTTATATAATTAATGTGGTTATTAATATAATTAACACAAGCTGTTGATTTATCCAAAATTCCTTCCGGGGGAAGCGAGTTGTGATAAATTCACAGTAAGAAAAAAAAATTAAACTATCAGAATATCCCATATCAACATTCTGTTTAAAACTGAAATTTGTCTTAAGAGACTTTATTTCAGAACCTCAGTTAGGATTGTTCCAGGTTTTTCCACAGGGAATATGCAAGCTGCAAACATGAATCTTTTTAACTGACCCAGCTTTACCCCGCTGGGAGGGAATGGTGTGGCCCAGGAAAAGACTCAAAGGTTTCATTTTTTTTTCTCCCTATTTATTACCAGAAGTGCATTCAAATGCTGTTAGAGAACGGGAAAATGATTTTTCCTGTGTTAAAAAGGCCCAACTGCACACATCGCTCAAACCCACAGCTCTTTAATACCAGCAATCTGCTAAGTGCTAATTTGTCAAGACAAAACCTTTCATCTCCGAGGCTCCCCAAACGTTTCATTTGCTCGAGAATCACCCAAAATAAAATTCCAGATCATCCATGCAGCACCAAAAGCGAGAGGTTTGGGTTCCTCTTCCCCTCCAGGAAGGGCTCCTCCAGGAGAAGGGCAACTAATTACTGCTCAAGTCAACGAATTAACCCTGTCCCTGGCTACTCCACAAGTTTCAAGGTGCTTCTTAGAGGGAGCAGCGTGGCAGGGTCCTCACCATCAGAAAACTCTATTACACGGATCTTCAAAAAAGCTCATTACTACAAAGCTACCAGCATTCAATCCCATTAATAAAACACATCGGTGTATAATTATAATATTAGGCACTTAAATTGCAGTTTTCATCTGCAGCTCTCAAAGTATTCTGCCAGAGTAAATTGAGTCCCCCCTAATTTGGGCTGGTCAGAGTTTTCTATTTGAAGCCTTTCCTGATGGAGAATTTGATTTTGCGTTTGAAAAGAAAATTGCGAAAAGGATCTGTTCTTCCTCAAAACGGCTGCTTCCTTCTGGTGAGG